>NC_069371.1:61990000-62615000 GCF_021730395.1 Mercenaria mercenaria | reverse complement strand
GCCTTCATGTATATGCAACCTACTTCAATAACAAATCAAAAGTTCGCCGTCTAGGGTCCAGATCCGCCATAGCCAGATATAAATCCCTAACCTCTGTAATATGTTCAGTATTATCGCATGAAAGAAGAAAGAGTTTTATAAGTTTGTGCGACAAAATAGGAACTATAATATTTTAAAGTTAAAATAGTGAAAAGTATGTATTGGTAAATATGAGTAAGTGCTAAATATTTGTATATTGTGATACGTTCTAATGCCAGGACGATTTTATTTCATGTTGTAGTCACAAGAGCAGGTGATATGCTCGCTAAATTTGCGTCAACAAAGGTTCATCTTGTTGTAGATGCCTATTTACATGCCATCACATCTAAATTCCCTAAAAAGAGGTAGGAGTTTTTCTTTATTTCGACAAACTATCACATCCATTATAGAATCTTAAAACGTCATACATTACACATAAAGAATAATGTATAATTTTACAAGTGGCCGGCGCTGTACGAAGTTATCGACAAGCAAGGATCCAGACCATTGTATATCCATCCTGTTCCTTGTCAATTTCAGCACTTGGGTGCAACTGATAAGCAATCTTGCATCCAAGCAGTTTGAAGTTTTTCACACATTTTAAAACGTCGTATTTCTGAGTCGTTATTTGTTCACTGGAAATGTACAAATATTAGATTACTAGTAATGGCAAATGAACCACCTAAAGGCTAGTGTCCTCTGGTATTTACATTAAGCTTATTTATCTTGCCTGCGTCCGCCTAGTGCCAACCATTTCCATTTGTTTGCATGTATTATCTAAATGGCGAAATGCGTAATTATATGATGTATTTATGCATGAAAATTAATTAACCTGAGGGTATATCTAAACAGATAGCTTCACTATTTTTTTATCTTGTTCCATAAATTTTGTAAACACAAGGTCATGAGTCTTACTCTAAAAATACTTAAGGACGTAGGAACGAATTTTTTCTAACGTTAAGATTTTTTTCATATTCTGTGAGCTTGAAGAACATTAGTTTCCAAGACATACAAGAGAAGAAAAAACATAGGTCACCAAACTCGTTTTAATTTTATAGGGCATTTTCTTCACTCACTGTTTAAGCATTTCTGAAAATTTGTAAAATTGAAAAAATGGTGGTACTTTATTAAACATGTAATATCCCACTTAATGTTATAGGGATTTCAAGTCTTACAGGTTAATGTGAATACAAGGTGAAATTAGCATTATATAAGCATAAATATCACAAACAAATCTCTTTCATTTTTACATGTTGATATAATTATCCCACCCATTTTATTTACAATGAAAAAAAAAACGTATTTAGATCTACAAAAAAAAATATCAAAACCAAACAGGATCTACTTTAATAGATATTTGAAATTACCTACCTTTACCCCATTGTAAATCTAACGTTAATTTTAGGCAAATGCCAGCCAATAATAAGGGTGAACATTTTTTTTTTTCGCCAAAAGTAGAATCTATTTGGTTTAATGGTACAGTATTAGCTATATTTTAATTATATAGCATTAATTTTTGGCAAAGCTTTTGTTGGAAAACAATATTCGAAGAAACATTTTTCAAAATGGCGGATATCCTAAAAAACGCTCGTACATCCTTAAGACAGCTGATAAAAATGTTCATTGTTATAAACGATTGAATGCCTTGACCATCTATCAAATGTCCAAAATGTTGCAAGACTGTTGATCCATTTTATTATCTGTATTGTGTTATTTAGAATATTCTGTCTACATCAAACTGTTGCCGCCTTTACTAACTTTCCCGTCTGACTAAACAATTTTCAGACACACCAACTCGCTTCCCTTCAAACCTACAGTCAGATTGTCCATAGACGCGGCGAAATGAACAATATTATTTTTGGTGACTTGATTCATATTGATTTGAATAAAGTTAATACATGTATAACTATATTTTCCGCTATGCGCAGCACTATTTTCATACAGTTATTTTTGTATTCTGTCCTATAAGCTATATGTTTCAACACTTTATTTTATATATCTTACAGATACCTGGTTGGAAATGATGCAAAGTACATACACCGGGTGATGTGGAATCTTCCGGAATGCATGAGCGATTTCATTATATACTGGCAAGGGGCTAACACGATTTAGAATCTTAGTACATCTGGAACTATATAAACGAACTCACATGATTTTCATATTGTCTTTTCTCTATGATTCTGTAAAATGTAATCAGCATATATTTTCTTATAAACAATATTCAAAAATATGTAAAAATGTTTACTTTAACATACATAATGTTGTAACGCACTGATCTGGTGACAGACAGTCGTATGTGGATTTTTATTCGTTTTAGACCATGGAAGCAACCGCCTTTCACCTCAGAAATGAAAACAATGCATTTTTCCGTGTAGGACTAACCTTTCTAATAGTTGTTGTGTGATATTCAGGTAGATGCATAGATATACTGGCAGAAAGATGTTAGCAAAATCTCGCTACCTTCATAATTTTATTCATCAAAGACTCGAAAACAATTTCTCCCATCTCTTAATTATTCAAGATCCTTTTTAGTCACACAATTTTTCTCGAATAACCTTATCACTGGCACGTACGGACACATAATATTTATGGAACTTTACTCGCAGCAACCATTTACTGTTTTTCCATTATAATATGAACAGCAGTCTGTAAACGCGATTTTAAGAAAAAGAAAAGAATAGTTTTTTTATTAATATACATCAACCAGAGCTTTATTCAACACATAATCAACTAACACAAATAGCTAGCTAAGAGTAACCTTACTTCTTTTAGACCTTAGTCATTCCCATGCGACGTTATTGACGTCACTATCACTCCAGCTGTAAAACTTGTTGTTTTCTTCTATATCACGGTGGGGAAACCACGTGACTAAATCGGATAACGTGCACGCAAAAGTGCTAAAAATAGGCCCGCTTCAGGTATGTTTTCTCATTATAACTTTTTTGATCCGCAATTGTTTTAAACGAGGTAGCGTGCATAAACCCCGCAATAAAAAGCTCTTTCAGCGGATATATGTAACTTGATGAAACTCCCTCCCGTTTTTACGTAAGCCTTGCCCAACCGATTCGAAAGATATAAAATATTTTGGTAACGAACACGTCTGTTCACAAGTTACACACCTAGCACAGATTCTGCAGAGAATTTTCGCTGAAATGTAGGGTTTAAAATTAAGGTTTTCATTGTCCAAAGTCCTGTATCAAATATTTAACATGACTATTCAGGAATATTGAAGATATTGTAGGACAAAGGGTGCGGTAACGTACACGTTGCGTTTTTTCAGGAGGTGACGGACACGTCATTTTTCCCCAGAGGGTAATGTACACGTCAAACACTATTTATCATGCATGTAGAACATCTTTGTCTTTAAATGACTGAATTATAAACATTTTGATATTGTTAAAAAGATGCAGATGCTGAGAATAGGCTGTTTTTCTTTCGGTAAGTTAGTATATACAGAAATGCTACAGTGAAAATGAGTAGCAGTTGGAATTTTATGGTCTAAACGTGTATGTTATTTTGACAAGTAGACATTGTTAGCAATTTCCATTTTAAATGTCGACTTTTTTTCTCCAAATATCAAAAGTCAATTATGTTTCTGGGAATAAACCATGTAGTTCTGTCTGTCATCAGGGTTTAATCAAATCCATATGTTCAAATCGTCATGATGACCCGTTGAACTGTAAACATTTTTTATATTGTATATAACGCTAACTCGAACGATAGCATGTTTGATAACCATGATTTTTCTTCATTAAAACGTTACAATACAGAAAATATTTTTGTATTATATGACAGCATGCACTTAATTTGTATCACTGACAACCTTTGTGAGTTCAGTCATGCATGGGACAATAACAATCAACCAATAATATAAACACGCTGTCGTTTAAATTATCGTGCGGGAGTAATATGTTATTCTTTCTGTAGGTTAGTGACAGTTTGTTGGTCAGCTAGTTATTCATTTAGAGCTCCTTACTGAAACAACATATCAGTATTGACCTAAAGTTTGCATATCTAAGGACTATAGCCATTCCATGATGGATTAAATTATAAATGCTGACATATTCTGATAATATAAATCTATAAATGCGCCAATTACATCCAAAGCTTTAAAATAACAGCCTCGGTTAAGTTTAGGTTGTTCATTCACAAATTCAAACACCTTATATATTTTGATAATGATTTCATTATTATATAATTTATTGTACAGGTATAAACATTAACGAGATTATAATTAACTATTAAACTAAAGTAATCTATATTGGATTGCGACTTTACATTTGCCATTTTAAAGTTAGAAAATGTCGTAAAACATGTGAGTTTTTTTTTTAAACAAGTACAGATGACTTAGATAGCTTTGTGTCGCCTGCTACAAAGTAGCTGCGACATATAGGGAACACTTTTCCGTCGTCTGTCTGTCTGTCCGTCTGGCGACTGACTGGCGTCCGTCACGTTTCTTGTCCGGAGCATAACTCAAGAAGTAATAATGATGCTAATTTGTTACTTCACACAATGATCGATCACAGAGAGAGGATGTGCAGTACCGAAGAACCATAACTCTAAGTGGTCCCATTTTTTCAATTATCTCCACTTATCCTTATAAAAAAGACTTGTCGAGAGCCCAAGTCAAAAACTATTTGAAGAATTGACTTGATACTTTACACATTGACAGAGGAAGTGCAGTGTGATGGTCACATTTTTTAATAATCTCCCTTTATCGTTATATAGAAAGCTTGTCTGAAACCCAAGCCAAAATTATATAAAGGATTGACTTGTAATGATACTTTGCACATAAATAGAGGTCAGATGAAAGGAAGTACAGTGTCAAAGAACCATAACTCTAACTGACCTTATTTTTGAATAACCTCCCTTTATGTATGAAAAAACTTGTCTGGAGCCAATGTCAAAACCATACAAAGGATTGTCTTGATACTTGATACATTGATAGAGGTCAGTGAAGCAAAGTGCAATGTCAAAGAACCATCACTTCAGCTGACCCCATTTTTAATCACCTCTCTTTATGCATGAAAAGGAAAAGCAAGAAGCTTGACTGAAGCCCAAGCCAAAAACTATATGAAGGATTGATTTGATACTTTGCACATTAATACAGGTCAATGAAAGGAAGTGCAGTGATAAGGAATCATAACTCTTACTGACATCATTTTTTAATTACCTCCCTGTATATATAAGAAACTTGTCTGGACTCCAAGTAAGAACAATATAAAGGATTGACTTGATACTTAATAGAGGTCATTCTTCTTCTCTTATGTGTACTACTCTAGCATTCGTCCCAAGCAGACGACACGTGCGATCTTGCTATTCATACTGAAGCGCAATAATTTTTGGACAATAAATTTACACTGCGGCTATAAGTTCTATTACGCTGACTTTTATTGGACATGATATACAAAATACAAACATGTCAAAAAGAAAAGTAACAAATTTTTTCTGTTGTTGTTTTCAGACAATGAGTCGTCCAAAAAAGTTTTTCCCAAAACAGGTGTAGGGACACGCTCCACTATGTCTCTTCTCGTGCGCCTTTAAATTACTTTTTTCTCCGAAAAGACATTCCGCACTCCTCGCACATATATTCATTGTTCATGCTATAAATAGATAATAGTTTTACTGCTGTTACTCTCGGTGCAACAATGATACCTATATACGTATTTAATACTTCTTTTTGTTTGTAGGGGCCTCCGTGGCCGAGTGGTTAGAGTCGTTGACTTCAAACCATTTGCCCCTCATCGATGTGGGTTCGAAACCTCATTTGGGGCGTAGAATTCTTCACGTGAGGAAGCCATCCAGCTGGCTTGCGGAAGGTCGGTGGTTCTACCCAGGTGCCCGCTCGTGATGAAATAGTGCACGGAGGGGCACCTGGGGTCTTCCTCCACCATTAAAGCTGGAAAGTCGCCATGTGACCTAAAATTGTGTCGGTGCGACGTTAAACCCAACAAAATAAATAAAATAAAATCTTTTTGTTTGTCTTTGATTTACGTCCTCTTTCAAAAGTCAGAATCATATGGTGCGGACAACTAACTGGAAAGGCCAAGTACTAGGCTTCCATCCCCCGTAAGCAACTGTCAACTTTTTCACTCAAAGATACATGGTCGGTTGCGCATATGATGGATTTAGAGCAAAATAATTTTAAAATTTTATCATTTGACCTATTTATGTATAGATATACAAGAACGTTTAAAGAGCAGTAAACGTGTCATTATTTCCAAGTTAGGATGAGGACTGACGCTACTCATTTTCACTGTAGCATTTCTGTATATACTAACCTACCGAAAGAAAAACAGCCTATTCCCAGCATCTGCATCTTTTTCAATAATATCAAAATGTTTACATTTCAGTCATTTAAAGACAAAGATGTTCTACATGCATGATTAATAGTCTTTGACGTGTACGTTACCCTCTGGGAAAAATGACGTGTACATCACCTCCTGAAAAAACGCAACGTCTACGTTACCGCACCCTTTGTTTTGCGATATCTTTAATATTCATGTTAAATATTTGGTACAGGACTTTTGACAATGACAAGCTTTATTTTAAACCTAATTCCAGCGAAAATTCTCTGCAGAATCTGTGCTAGGTTTTTAACTTGTGAACAGACGTGTTCGTTACCAAAATATTTTGCATCTTTCGAATCGGTTGGGCAAGGCTTACGTAAAAAACGGGAGGGAGTTTTAAGTTACATATATCCGCTGAAAGAGTTTTTGATTGCGGGGTTTATACACGTTATCTCGTTTAAAACAATTGCGGATCAAAAAAGTTATAGTGAGAAAACATACCTGAAGCGGGCCTATTTTTAGCACTTTTGCGTGCACGTTATCCGATTTAGTCACGTGGTTTCCCCACCGTGTATATGTTACCGGACATAATCTGGACAAACCAAAAAATTAATGTAATCTAGATGGATCGCCTTCATTTTTCTCTTGTGTCTATATCCGTATTGTTGTATTACAATCAATCATTTTGGAGATAGCTAGCTATATCAAATTCATTTTGTATTCAAGTGCGCGCGCGTGTGTGTGTGAGTGTGTGTGTATATGTTTGTTTAACGTCACGCCGACTCAGTTATAGGTTTTTGTTGCAATTTTCTAATTTTTGATGCTGGAAGAACCCGTGAGTGCGCCTTCAGGCATTATTTCACCACAAGCGGGCACCTGGGTCGAACCACCTACCATCAGTAAGTCAGTTTGATTGCTTCCTCACCCATTATGAATAAAGTGTGAAAAAACAATATACGTGGTTTCTAGCGAAATCCTGGATAATTTCGTAATTAACAATTACTGGGTATCTTCAGTCAGTGCAAACGATTTTTCAACTTTGTATACCACTTAATCAAATAATTCAATAAATGACAAACTAACAGCCCTAAATCAAAACGCTTTTGCCAAGGGGAATGCTACATTAATAAATGTTCTGCTTGCAATTTCGATAAAGCTTTTTTACTAGCTACATTACTAAAACATTTTACATTGTGGACCTATGACGGAGTTTGTTCATCCCCTGTGGGCAAGAGAGGAAAAGCTGCATTCTAGCTCTGGACTTTTGTTTAAATATTAAGAATAGAAAAAAAATGTGAAATTGTGTTTCGCTAGTAATGCTGTGTTTTTTTATATGAACTGTTTAGAGTAACTAAATTGGGTTTTGACTTCAAAACGTGAGAAAAGCAATCTAAGACTAAAACAAACAAAAACGAGAACAAAATGGATATTTTACAACATGTAGGACTGAAACAAAAATTAGTAAAATTGTGAAAGAGAAACGAACAATCTATCTCCAAATGCCTTGTGTTTTATATTATTCATTGATTGTGTATTTTATATCATTGAATGTATTGAACTTATAAATTTTGATTTTGTGAAGACAATTGTGTTCTATTGTACTTGAAGAAAATGATCGTCAAAATTACGTTAAATATAAAAATAAGATTATGTATTGATTATCAATCGGTGTTGATGAATAAAAACCTTTTTCAAAACAACATAAAAACAACTTTGCGACAAGGTATGCACAATCTATTCCCATAGGATTATAGTGGACGCAGCTTGACCCCGATGGTTGACCTTTTCATTATAATACATATTATTATACCTCACTTTTGGCTACAATGGTAAAATCCCATTACCCGAAAAAGAGATATTTTGACTATCAGAAACATTTTCAACCTTTCTGACACGTCACCGAGCGAAAGTGACTGTCAGGTCATGTTACCGAGCTGATATTTTGAATGTCTTATAAGGGCAAATAACTGCTTCAATGTTTTAGCAAAATGATTGCCTCCCTTGTACACATACAAAATGTATAGTGATGACGTCACTATTAAATGTTTACAAAGGCCAATTGCCGCGAAAAAGATGAAACTGTTGAATTAAATGAATTAAAAACATTTTTTAAACTTTTTATGTGCTGAATTTTGCTCGGTATAATAAAATAAATATCATATGACAGCGTGTGTGACATTGATGTTGTCAGTCCTCGAAACAGAACGCCACCACTCGGCTTTCGCCTCAGGTGACATTCTGCCCTCGGGTTGACAATATCAATGTCACACACGCTGCCATATGATATTCATATACAGTGTAACTTCTGAAAACCGAACGACCTCCGGACCAGCATAAAAGTTCGGTATTTGGAAGTTTCCGGAATTTAGAAGTTTGAAAATTTGCAGGCAAAATGGACAAGGTGTACTTAAGTTATGGTTTCTTACACATAGGATGAAAGAGATTATTATCCTTTATGATAATTGTACAAGTTGTATAAAATAATTAATTAATATATTAATGAATAAATTACAAACATTTAGGATTATCAAGTATGTGTAAAAATACATACATAAGAAATACCCAAACATATCTATAATAATAGCATTTAATCAAATATTATTCACACACATTTTATCATCATTGAAGTCCCGAGTTGTCAATATTTAATTGATGTTTATGACGCATAGTTTACTCGGTGTTACTAAATCAATTAAAACATCGATCTTTCTTTCATTCAAACATTATGAAGGTATTTCATACTTGAAGTATTTAATTCATCACGTTTTCATAAATTGAAAATTAAAGTACTCGCAAACTCAAACTCAAACTCTTTTATTCTCTCAATTCATGGCATACATGAAAACATGAGGTAAAACATATAACATTTTATAATCGAGGCTCTTTATATAAACAGTTATATTTATGTGTATTTAAGTAAAGAAAATATTCACTACAACAATGATTATACTCACTAAACAAAATCTACATCTATAAATTGGTTTCCAACGATCTACTTTATCGAAGTATAATTTATATCAGGCATGATGAAATACCTTGATATCATTTTTTTTTTAAATAAAATAGTAAAATATAATATAATTGTGGAGGGCCACACAGAAAAATAAACAAACAAAACATCTGTCAGCATTTGATAGTCTGTTAAGTTTGACAGTATGGTATAGGTAAGTCAAATTAATTGATATAGGTGGCATGTGTGGTCAAACTATTTGTAATATGATTCGGATTGAAATTGGGAAATAAAGTGGAATTTCAGATAGATCATTATTTAAAAGCCCACGAAACGAAACAGAAGACTGATCAAATGCAATTCATTAAATTAATGGACAAAAACAAGTAAAAGTATAGTCTATAATCTTACATAGAAGATATAATTTAATCAACGTACAAACTTAGAAAGGATGCATTTCATAAACTTACTCAGTTTCGTTTGTTCAGATTTGTTTTCAGATGTCATTAGTTGGGACAGTTTAAGAGTATTTGGTCTTCTGTAATAGTAAGGTTTAATATATCTAATTCGTTCTTGTCTAAGATCTTGACATTCTAGCAAATAATGAAATTCATCTCCTATTTTATCACATGATATACACTTTCTGTCACTTGAGGAATTCTTGCCCAGTTACCTGTTTCTATTGGCATTCGGTGGTTCCTAGTTCTAAACTTTGCAAAGGTTAAACATGAAGAAATTGAGTATTTTGCTAGGTACTTTTCAAATCCAAATTCTGTCTTGAATATTCTATAAAATGAACTTTTGGATGAATTTTCAATGCTGGAGTGCCATTCGTTTATAAAAAGATCTTTAAGCTTTTGTCTTATTGTCAATTTAAGCCATTTAATGTTCGGGAATGTGTGATCGTTCCATATATTAAATGTACCACACTTTATAAAGATTTGCTTAATATTATATAACCATGGGTATTGTTTTTTGAAATTGTCATCATTTAGTGTTTTTGATGTTGATATAATACCTTGGTATACTTTTGAAGATAACTTGGACATTGGGTTATTGTTGTCACTGTTACATATTCGCGCCAAAAACTAATTATTCGTTCTTCAATATCTAAACGTAACGGGGGCATCCAGTTTCACCATAGACCATATAACTCGGAGTTGACTGTTTCATTTTAAGAATGTGTTTCAAAAATTTTTACTGAACCCTTTCTATAACATCTATGTTCCCAAATCCCCAAATTTCAGTACCATACAGTAGAACTGGCTTGATTGTTTTTTGGAATAGTTCAATTTGCATATCTATTGGCAGTTGTAAACGATTTGAATTTCTCAATAGACTGTACATAGCTCTTGTTGCTTGCGATGCAATATGTTTCTTACATTTATAGAAAGACCCGCTTCTACTGAAATATATACCTAGGTATTTATATTCATTAACGATTTCAATTGGTTGATTATGATAAGTAAAATTAAAGTTTCGCTGTCGACCTTTTGAGAATATAAGAACTTTTGACTTCGAAGTATTTACAGTAAGTTTCCAATGGTTACAGTATTCTGCATATGTGTTAAGTGCATTTTGCAGTTCAGTTTCTGAATCTGACATAATGACTGTGTCATCGGCGTATAAAAGTATAAATAATTTTATTAGATCTATTGTTCCATCTTCATGTGCTATTGGTATATTTACGCCGTTAGTACTTCCATTAGTACTAAAGTATTCATGTAAGTCGTTTAGAAACATAGAAAATAATAAGGGCGATAAATTTTCGCCTTGACGTACGCCTATGTTACTTGGGAAAAAAATTGATAGTTCAGAATTTACCCTTACGCAAGACTTTATATTCTTATACAAATTTTTAATTAAGTTAAGACATTTTCCATTTATATTTAAATTTGCAATTTTGAACCATAATCCATCTCTCCAAACTATATCAAAAGCTTGTTTTAGGTCTATAAAAGCACAAAACAGTTTCTTTTTGTTATTATTTAGTGACTGTATAAGTTGATGTAGAATAAACATGTTATCTGATGTAGAGTAGCCTTTCCGGAATCCTGCTTGTGTGTTATGCAAAAGATTATTGCTTTCAACATATTTTGTGATTCTTTCGTTCAATATACACGTAAAAAGTTTTCCTAAACAACTCAGTAATGTAATGGGTCTGTAATTTTCTGGTTTACTTATATCACCTTTATTTTTGTAAATAGGATTGATAATTCCAATGGTCCATGATTCTGGAATAACACCGGTATCTAAAACGAGATTAAATAATTTTACATAAATATTTTTCATTTGGGAATACGTATGTTTAATGTGTTCATTGACTATTTTATCATATCCGCTAGCTTTGTTTGATTTAAGAGCCATTATTGATTTTTCAATTTCATCTTCTGTAATTATTCTATTTATTTCTACATTTAATATCTCTTCAGTTTCATGGTTATTTGTATTATCTGAATGCATATTTAAATCATTATTTTCAATATTGTCAGCGTAGTTCACATCTCTAAAGAAATTATATAAATCGTCGATGGGTGCTTCAGTAGCAGTTGCTTTCTTCTCATTCAATATTTTCCAAAATTGTCTGGGATCATTAGTTTTAAGTCGTTTCAGTTTTCTAATATTTTTAGATTTTGATTTGTTATGAAATAATTTTAATGTATCTTTATATGTTTTGCTTTTTGTTTTCAGATTAGTTTTGTTTACTTCTGATTTTCTTAGTTTATATAGGTATTTGGCTCGATGGAAATCTCTTCTAGCCTTTTTGCATTTGAATCCGAACCATTTCGGTGCGTTTTGGTTATTATTTTGCTTATTTTCAGTTATTGATTTATTTCGATATCCAAATACCTTGACAGAAGTGTCTATGAATAAAGAAGCTATATCGTTAACGATCTCATTAGCTTCAGTTTGATTAAAGTCATTTACAAGTGTGAATGTTAAAAGTTTTTCATTGATTTCACGTATTTTGTTATTATCTAATGTATTAATGTAGTCGTTTTGTTTAGATTTATCCCACAGCTTTATTGATGGATTTTTATTTATTTTGGGTTTCACTGCCGGACTATTTTCAAAACTAAAACAAAACTCAACCGGGTTGTGGGCATCAGAAAAGAGCGGACAAAAGTCGAGTACACTAACTGAACAAATATCTTTAAAAAGAAGTGAATTACAAATGACATAGTCTATCGTACTTACACTTTTACATGTTGTTAAGCCATTCTTGTCACCGTTTATTCTTCCATTCATTATATACAAATTATTAGTTTGCAGAAATTCTATTAATCGATATCCGTAATTATTAACTGAATTGTCGCTATTGCATCGTATTTTATTTATGTTTGGCGCGATATCAAATTTCGACATTTCTAAATTATATTCATCGGAAATTTCATCTAAATGCAATATCTCACTTAATTCATTGTCGAATATAATATAGTCATTAAGGGATTTAGTCCTCGAGTTAAAGTCTCCAAAAATACAATAAGCAGAGTATTTGTTAACAAAACTATTAAAATCGGTTTGAATTTCCAGAAAAGGGTCAGAAGATGCATATTCAGAATTTTCTGGTGGTATATATACTACACCGCAGAGTAAATCTGTTTCAGTTTTCGTTAACAGTTTTGATATTGTAAACCATAGCACGAGTGTACTCTCTGTATTCAAAATAGTTATATATTTGGACAGTTCATTCTTTATTAGTAGCGCTAGTCCCCCTGACTTTCGTCTGGAGATTGATTTACGGTTTTTAACATGTATAACAAAATTTTTAACCTCTACTGAGTCTAAATCATTAAGTTTTGATTCTTGTATTCCTACCAAACTGTATTGGTTAATTAAATCTAGAAATTCCGGGCAATATAGTTTACTTTGGAGACCGCAGACATTTAAAGATAGCATTTTAATTTGATTTTCTGTATGAGTGAGAGAGCCCATGTTATAGTCACTATTGCGAGGTGATGAACTACTATCAGGATCGGCTTTATCGTCCAAATTTACGGAATCACGGTGATAACTTATATTATTCGACTGTTTATTAGAAATGTGAGTGCTCAATGCACTGGCTTCATTTGTTCTAGCATATATGACGTCATTTGTGCATATACGAGGTTTGCATTGGTTCGCAGTTTCAAATGGTATTTTACAGTCTGAGACATTATTATTACATGTACAAGAGCTATATTGTTTCAGGGTTTCGGATTGTATAACTTTCGAGCAGCATTGGTAATTACTAATATGTACATTTTTATCCAAATGTATGACTACGGCATTCAATACATACATATATGAGTACAACAGCATAGCAATATTACCTAGATAATGAGACATTGCATACGAAAATGCTAACAAATAATAGTATTTACAAACACATGTACAATAAATCTGGACATTATACGATACATCATAACTATACAGGGTCATTAAATACGTGCTCATGCACGAATAGTTCAATAAATAGTAGTATTGTAATAGGGTATTACAGGTCTCCCACGCATAATACCAAAAACCGTTACAGATCATCGCATCAAAAATGGTTTTATACGTCCTACTATAAATGGTCAAATAATTGTTCGGTATTCTATAACAAAATGGAGAATTATCCCGATGAAAATTAGTTTCAATAGACAGAGTGTTACAATTATTGTCAATATCTAAAAGATTGTGCGAATACAAAATTGGCGAAACTCTACTACTACTAATAAATCCGTCATTCATTGTATTTTGATTGACATAATTTGATTTATAAAGCAACTCTGGTCTATACACCGTATAAGGGTCAATACTTGCGTTATATAAAAACCATTTACCGTTATAATCATAATAATGATGAAAAAGTTCAAAATAATTTTCGTACTGATTGGTCACCGAATATACAAATTCTGTGTCACTGTCGGTATTATGTGACCTTCCACACCTGTCCTACTTAAGGACATTGTCATTGTTAAATGTTTTCGAATGAGGTTCTGCTGAGGTTTCTACTGGGGTCATATTTTTCCACGGGTTATCTACCATGTCATCACTATAGCTTGCATCTTTGTCTATGATGCGATTGTCACATACAATTTTGTCTTTGGGAACATTTTTCGGGGTTCAATATAACAATCTTCATCAGTAAATCGCTTACTCGATGTTTCATTATCAAGAGGGGAGCGGTCTTTTCTCTTGATTTGTTCACTACGGTTTACGTCACTCAAACAAGCATAACGATTTGGCGTCGTAAAGTTAATTGTACGTTGATACGAAACTGCACCAGCAGCGTTATCACGAGGGTAAACACTGGTTCCTTCATGGCGGGGTGGTCTTGGGGGTCCGGTGTCCTGTCGTTGAGATCTTAGTGAGTAGGAGGCCTGTTGTTCTCCGTATTTGGGTGGATTTTCAGGACGATATAACGTATGTGATGTCCCAACTTTGTCAATGTATCTCCTATCAGCTGGGTTATATAGTTTATTGTTCACATAGAGGCGATCTCTAACCAGAACACAGTTTTCACCTTGTTCGGACAATTTACGTACGACAGGATAAAGCATCTTGCGTTTGTCCTCAATTTCCTTCGGGAAGTGCTCATGAATTTTAATTTTTGTTTGTTTTTTGTTTAGAACGAAACCAGCCTTTCGAATAATTTCACGATCACATGCGCTGTCAAATTGGGCTATAATTGGGCGTGGACGTTTCGTTTCAGCAGCCCTTGCGGGATTACCAACTCGTTGTACACGCTTAAATTTGATGTCGGAAACACTTGTTGGGATCTCTTCTTGAATTTCATCGTCACCCTGAATTTTGTCGTTTAAAAATTTTCTGAATGTGTGTTCAACGTTTTCACGGGTTGTTTGACTTTTGTCACTTTTACCATTTTGGTCAGAGTTTGGATTTTCGGGCCGGGCCTCGTCAATACCGAAAATAATCAGGTTATTTTCCATGAGCCTACACTGTTGGTCAAGTGAGCGTGAATTCAGATTTTCATATTGTGTATTGAGTTCACTGAATTGTGTGTATAAATGCTCAACCTGGCGTTCAAGATCAGAAGCTCTTTGTTTTAAATGTGTTGTTTCTGTTTCGTTGTCACATCTAATTATATTAGTGAATTCATGAAATGTTTGACAATATTCTTCAACATCACGCACTCGTTTGTTCATGGATTTACTCTCTTCTCGAATTTCAACCATTTGTGCTGATAGTTTTGTAATATGCCTTTCTAGAGGTTCAATTTTAGATATACTTTGTTCAATAGATTTTAGACGACCATTCATATCTTGTAAAAGCGAAACAACATTTACCTTTGAACTGCTAACATTATTGTCAGTCATTGGATTTAGCATGGCATTTTGCATAGAGTTCGCGAGTGATGTTTGAAAACCTGGTGGCAGAGGATATCCTGGAAATGGTGGTGCAAGGAAAGAGGGTCCACTGTAGGGGGGTATACATACTGACCCTGGCCCACTTTGTACGTTGTCCATTGTTGTATTGTTCTGTTGAACTTGTCTGTCATTGTTGTTACCGTTTGAGTCTGATTGAGAATGAGACATGTTGACACAAAATCACACAATAAATCCACAAATTACCGTTTATATTTAATTTATATTCAATCCCAGCCACATTTATCTACCAAATCCACTTTTCGAAGATCAAAATAAGTCCCAGATTTTTTGTATACACTTTTTATTTGAACAATTTGGTCAGTTTTCAAAATTAGGCGGCCATTCTTGCGAGCCTCGCTTTCGTTTTTCGCCAATTTACTTCTTTACTTTTGCATCAAATGATCATTGTTATTATAATGCGTGTCAAAATAAATGTGTGCCGCTAATAGATACATAAAAGAACATGTTGACAACTTGGCATGGTTGTATTTGTATTTACAGGTGACACTTTTAATCCGGCAAATGTTTTGCTGTTCGGTTTTCGGAAGTCAATTTAAGTGTTAAAATATAAACGGTCCTTCAAAAATCGTCCGGTTTTCAGAATTCGGAAGTTCCGTTTTTCAGAAGTTAATAATATATAGAAATAAGAACAAGAAATAACGGGACTTTAAGTTTTGTGCGGTTTTTAAAGGTTTCCGGTTTTCAGAAGGTCCAGTTTTTAGAAGTTCCACTGTAATAACGCACATCCTATTATTGAAAAGGACTGTACGTAAAACACGAGCTGCACGAGAAAAAGAAAATATAAATTTGTGTAAATATTAATTAGTGTATTGGAAAGTTTTAACTGATCAAATGTAAGTAAATATACTTTGATACTGCACTGTGTACAAGTTAATTCCATATAAATATACACTGCTACCCTAAGCACCCTTGATTTCTACAATGAAATAATCGATATGAATAATCAGCCTGAGGTCAAGTTGCGACCACTATACCGTGTGCGGTTCCGCAACTGAGCCCGTCATCCTGACCTAAAACAACTGAACCGTTACCAAGGCGAAACTTTGCAAGCTGAAAACAAATGTATGTTTACATTGAAATAAAGTGACAAGGACTTCATTCACGCGATATTAGCCCGATATTATAAAATTTAAGCATGTAATATTGTGTGTGGTTATCATTTTGTCCGATGCTAAATATCATTTCTTTGTTATATTTGTAAGTGTCACTATATTTATGTATATATTACAGACTACACCTGATATTCCTTTGACTTGTTATATCTTGTAGATAGGTCTTTATTTTCCTCCAATATTGAAGATTTGAACATATGTACAAACAGAAAAACTATATACATTACATACAGCTTACTATACTTGTATCAATGAAAATACCGACTAACATTAAATGACAAAAACAAAACAAACAAAAACCATAAATGAACAAGAAAACTAAACAAAGAAAGTTGGCAGCCCGAACATATTCAGCCCAATTAATTAGCATGAAATTATCTAGTAGCGAACCGAAAATAAAACTAGAACGATTTAGCATTTGTCATCAATTAAACTAAATATCAACACAACACTGAAGGAAAGTGCAAATGCGCAAAACTTTTTTATGAATGGCGTCTATTAGCTATATTTGACTTTATTTCAAAACGAAAGAAAACTAGTACAAGAATAGCACTTATTATATATAATAAACTACCAAAACTTTACCTACAAAAAAGAAACTGTATCCTTTTTGACTACAATTAAAATTTTTTTTTTTTGGTTGGATTTAACGTCGCACCGACACATGATAGGTCATATGGTGATATTCCAGCTTTAATGGTGGAGGGAGACCCCAGATGCCCCTCCGCACATTATTTAATCACGAGCGGGTACCCGGGTAGAACCACCGACCTTCCGTAAGCCAGCTGGATGGCTTCCGTACATGAAGAATTCAACGCCCCGAGTGAGACTCGAACCCACATCGATGAGGGGTAAGTGATTTGAAGTCAGCGACCTTAACCTCTCGGCCACGGAGGCCCCATTAAATTATTTAGAAAAGAGCTTTTTTTAAATGTAATCTAAGCTGGACAATATTTTAAATCCAACATTTAAATATAAAACTTGACAAAGTTGAATATTGCCAACAGTATAAATAAGAGCACGGGTTTCTCTTTATATCAGTCATGATATGCCGTAACAAAAACTACCACATGGAAACCATGTTCTCCGCCCCGCACTCTAAACGTGCCAGCTCGGAATGACAGATATGCCGGATCATCACATAGTCTTGAATTATAACTACTCCGTAAACATTTTACAAAGTACTTTTAGCATCCTGAAATTTGCAAATTGCACATGTTCATTAAGTTATCGTAGAATAACCGGTGTTTTGAGTTCTTATGCGTAAGAATATATCACGAAGGCTAAACTTTTGTTGTTGTTGTTGTACACGGATACTACGGTGTTTACGCTAGTAGTTACAAACTTCACGTGACTTTCATTTATAAAAATAATTGCACACAGGGGTTTGACGGTATACGGAAAATCCTTTGCACGCGAATGGGTTCTCGCAAAATAACTTTTGATTGAATTTCTTCTATGTGTATGTAGGTCATTTGTCGTGTTAGAATTATAAGGTTGATTTTTTTCATCCGTAAACTGTTGGGTCTATTCAATTTTTTACATAGTGTCTTTTCTAAAGATACAATTTACCAAAATCAAACTCCACTGATCATTTATCATTTACACTTATCAAGTAAGTTCAATCACATAAGCAAGGCAACTTGCTTAATATAAGTATCCAATTTAGTTGTGTAGATTTGATCAAAGGCAAGGCAAACTGATTAAAAGGTGAATATTCCATTTAGTATAGTAAGCAGAGACCTCCGCCCAAGATTTTGACACTCAGGTTGAGACCAGGTTCACAATGCTGTCCTGCCATTGGTCAATTTCAAAACCAACCTCAGAATTAATCAGTCTGATACTGGAGATTTGACATTAATTTTAAAACTTGAGTTAGTGTAATGTCCTCGACATTAAAAGCATCTTTCAAGATGACGCAGTTAAATTTCAGAGATGAAGAAAGCATCCTGACGATTCGACAAGAAAACAATACAATCAATTGATTGATTGTGACAGATAAGGAGATGCAATTAATCAATTCGTGAAACTATTCAGAAATATGACGATCTTTGTAAAGTATAGAACTGACAATTAATGCTCCGATTACAAACAAAAACGCTACAACCACCGTATTCAGCTGACAAGTGTGTGCCAGATTTTTAGGGGTTTTTTTGTTCAAGATATAAGATAAAAGATACATGAAACTTTAATTAACGTCGAATATGAATTTAACAATTAACATTAGCTTAAAACTAGTTTCCGACAAACAAATGAAATAGTAATAACAACATAAAAAAGAACAGCTGTAAAGGAAAAGCACAGTCATAAAAGAGCAAGGGAAGTAACCCAGTAACATACATATACATTACTGACTTTGTTACATCCCTCCTAAAGGAAGTGTATCCGAGAGAAAAGAGATCCCTCATTTCATGATGGATTTGATTGTAAATAGATATTCTGAGCTTCTGAAAGTAGCCAAATTTTATAGATCTGATGTAAATGAAGAGAAAGGGGTAAAAACATTCTGGACAATCATGGTTTCTTGTGCAAATGACTGCCTGCGGATTTGTACAAAAAGTAGGCTGGACCGCTTCACTTTGTAGAAATGCAATACACTATTCATTCTGACAGATGTGAGGAGAAAAGTAGCAGGTCAACAGGTCACTTCAAAGTGACTTTTGTGTTTCTCTCGGGTAGATTTCTAAAGAGAAGTAATTTGCATTTGTCTTCAGAACATTGTGTCATTGAAGCCTTGCATTAATATATTTGTATGTAACCCTATGGGAAATTAATGGTACTTTGGGCCATGACCGCACGTGAAATGCACTGTTTCACACTAAATATCAATGTATGTAAGAAAGCCGAAACAATCCGTTAACTGGGCTCCTGATTCGCGTAATGACACCAAGTCCCTACGACTTCTACAAACAAACCAGTCTTATGGCCAGTGTGTCATTGAGAACCTAAAGTGACGACCTTTCCACCAGTATATTACATTTGGCATTTGAATACAGATAAGCAGTAGTTAAACGCCAACAAAATGTAATAAAAACTAATTAAATGTCACTTGGACAGATGTCCAAGAATCTTTTGTCCTATTGAGGGATGCTTGAATATCTAAGCATCTAACTTCCAAATACGTATTGATCAGGGTATATAGATCTTTCGAACAATAGTTCTACATATGAGTGAAATTATGGAAAGTAAACCAAAGACCCCGTGTTAATATTCTACGCTTATACGTAACGAACATCTTATCGTAGTGGTATATTACCCATATATACAAGTCATAGCATCGTTAAATGCAAGATTTATAAGTGTTTTTTGGGTTTTTTTTTCCTGAACAAAAATGTTGAGTCACAGAATGAGGTAACAAGGTACAGTTACCTGCCCTTCGTTACCCAACTAAAGGAAGTGTATCCGAGAGAAAAGAGATCCCTCATTTCATGATGGATTTGATTGTAAATAGATATTCTGAGCTTCTGAAAGTAGCCAAATTTTATAGATCTGATGTAAATGAAGAGAAAGGGGTAAAAACATTCTGGACAATCATGGTTTCTTGTGCAAATGACTGCCTGCGGATTTGTACAAAAGGTAGGCTGGACCGCTTCACTTTGTAGAAATGCAATACACTATTCATTCTGACAGATGTGAGGAGAAAAGTAGCAGGTCAACAGTTCACTTCAAAGTGACTTTTGTGTTTCTCTCGGGTAGATTTCTAAAGAGAAGCAATTTCCATTTGTCTTCAGTACAATTGTGTCATTGAAGCCTTGCAGTAATATATTTGTATGTAACCCTATGGGAATTTAATGGTACTTTGGGGCCATGACCACACGTGGAATGTACTGTTTCACACTAAATATCAATGTATGTAAGAAAGCCGAAACAGTCTGTTAACTGGACTCCTGATTCGCGTAATGATACCAAGTCCCTACGACTTCTACAAACAAACCAGTCTTATGGCCAGTGTGTCATTGTGAACCTAAAGTGACGAACTTGCCACCAGTATATTACATTTGGCTTTTGAATACAGACAAGCAATAGTAAAACGCCAACAAAATGTAATAAAAACGAATTAAATGTCACTTGGACAGATGTCAAAGAATCTTTTGTCCTATTGAGGGATGCTTGAATATCTAAGCATAAACTTCCAAATACGTATTCATCGGGGTAATTAGACTTTCGAAAAATAGTTCTACAAAATGATGAAATTAGGGAAAGTAAACCAAAGACCCCGTGTTAATATTCTACGCTTATACGTAACGAACACATATCGTAGTGGTATATTATCCATATAATATTATACAATTCATAGCATCGTTAAATGCAATATTTATAAGTGTTTTTTGGGTTTTTTTTTTCCTGAACAAAAATGTTGAGTCACAGAATGAGGTAACAAGGGTACAGTTACCTGCCCTTCGTTACCCAACTAAAGGAGATGTATCCGAGAGAAAAGAGATCCCTCATTTCATGATAGATTTGATTGTAAATAGATATTCTGAGCTTCTGAAAGTAGCCAAATTTTATAGATCTGATGTAAATGAAGAGAAAGGGGTAAAAAAACAATTCTGGACAATCATGGTTTCTTATGCAAATGACTGCCTGCGGATTTGTTCAAAAAGTAGGCTGGACCGTTTCACTTTGTAGAAATGCAATACACTATTCATTCTGACAGATGTGAGGAGAAAAGTAGCAGGTCAACAGTTCACTTCAAAGTGACTTTTGTGTTTCTCTCGGGTAGATTTCTAAAGAGACGGAATTTGCATTTGTCCTCAGAACATTGTGTCATTGAAGCCTTGCAGTAATATATTTGTATGTAACCCTGTGGGAAATTAATGGTACTTTGGGACCATGACCGCACGTGGAATGTACTGCTTCAAACTAAATATCAATGTATGTAAGAAAGCCGAAACAATCTTTTAACTGGGCTCCTGATTCACGTAATGACACCAAGCACATACGACTTCTACAACATACCAGTCTTATAGCCAGTGTGTCATTGTGAACCTAAAGTGACGACCTTGCCACCAGTATATTACATTTGGCATTTGAATACAGACAAGCAATAGTAAAACGCCAACAAAATGTAATAAAAACGAATTAAATGTCACTTGGACAGATGTCCAAGAATCTTTTGTCCTATTGAGGGATGCTTGAATATCTAAGCATCTAACTTCCAAATACGTATTCATCAGGGTATATAGATCTTTCGAACAATAGTTCTACATAAGAGTGAAATTATGGAAAGTAAACTAAAGACCCCGTGTTGATATTCTACGTTTATACGTAACAAACTTCATATCGTAGTGGAATATTACCCATATATACAAGTCATAGCATCGTTAAATGCAAGATTTATAAGTGTTTTTTTTTCCTGAACAAAAATGTTGAGTCACAGAATGAGGTAACAAGGTACAGTTACCTGCCCTTCGTTACCCAACTAAAGGAAGTGTATCCGAGAGAAAAGAGCTCTCCATTTTCTTATGGATTTGATTGTAAATAGATATTCTGAGCTTCTGAAAGTACCAAATTTTATAGATCTGATGGAAAATGAAGAAAGGGGTAAAAAAAAAATTCTGGACATCATGGTTTCTTGTGCAAATGACTGCCTGCGGATTTGTAAAAAAAAGTGGCTGGACCGCTTCACTTTGTAGAAATGCAATACACTATCATTCTGACAGATTGAGGAGAAAAGTAGCAGGTCAACTTTTCCACTTCAAAGTGACTTTTGGTTTTCTCTCGGGTAGTTTTCTAAAGAGAACAATTTCCATTTGTCTTCATTTACAATTGTGTCATTAAGCCTTGCATTTAATATTTGTAATTAACCCTAGGGGAATTTAATGGTACTTTGGGCAATGACCACACGTGGAATGTACTGTTTCACACTAAATATCAATGTATGTAAGAAAGCCGAAACAGTCTGTTAACTGGGCTCCTGATTCGCGTAATGACACCAAGTCCCTACGACTTCTACAAACTAACCAGTCTTATGGCCAGTGTGTCATTGTGAACCTAAAGTGACGACAATGCCACCAGTATATTACATTTGGCATTTGAATACAGACAAGCAATAGTAAAACGCCAACAAAATGTAATAAAAACGAATTAAATTGTCACTTGGACAGAGGGTAAAAGAATCTTTTGTCCTATTTAGGGATGTTTTGAATATCTAAGCATATACTTCCAAATACGTATTCATCAGGGTATATAGATCTTTCGAACAATAGTTTACATATGAGTGAAATTATGGAAGTAAACCAAAGCCCCCCGTGTTAATATTCTACGCTTATACGTAACGAACATCATATCGTAGTGGCATATTACCCATATAATATTATACAAGTCATAGCATCGTTAAATGCAAGATTTATAAGTGTTTTTTTTTTCCTGAACAAAAATGTTGAGTCACAGAATGAGGTAACAAGGTACAGTTACCTGCTCTTCGTTACCCAACTAAAGGAAGTGTATCCGAGAGAAAAGAGCTCTCTCATTTCTTGATGGATTTGATTGTAAATAGATATTCTGAGCTTCTGAAAGTAGCCAAATTTTATAGATCTGATGTAAATGTAAAATTCTGGACAATCGTGGTTTCTTGTGCAAATGACTGCCTGCGGATTTGTACAAACAGTAGGTTGGACCGCTTTACTTTGTAGAAATGCAATACATTATTCATTCTGAAAGATGTGAGGAGAAAAGTAGCAGGTCAACAGGTCACTTCAAACTGACTTTTGTGTTTCTCTCGGGTAGGATTATAAATGAAAGTAAGTAAAATGTCTTCTTCCTTTATATTACAGATTCTGTTGATTAACTTTTGTCCAATAATAACTTGACATTCACGAATTTTATTGAAGTATGTAATAAATGATTAAAAGATGTTGTTTTGTCATTTTATTCAAAACGTCCGTACATGTGTAGAAATAAAATTTTAAAGCTGGTTTTGAACAATAAACTGCTCCGAAAATTTCTTTCACAATTTATACAATAAATGTTTGCATTAATAGAATGAAAGTATGATAGGTGATAGAAAATCATGCAGTCATATATTAAAGAAAACCGGGATTCTCAAGCGTATAAATTGTCTATAAATATATATAAGGGCTAAGGTATGTATTTTGGAAGTTAATACCCATGAATTCATCAGGGCCTATACATCAAAATAGCTGTATTATTCTTACCAACCGCGCCTGATGAAACTGTGTTAAAATAACTACTTTTCTTTTAAAAAAATCATATATAATATTATGTTTTTATAACTTTCAGGTTGGATCTTTAAAAGCGATCACGTTACCTTACTGGAATAGTGTTTTGAAGGAGATGTATTTTCGTATTACGTTGAATATTACAAATATCTGGGCATTTGTTTTCGTAATATGAAATGATAACGTTTCTCGTGGGGGAGGGGGCACCTGGGGTCTTCCTCCACCATTAAAGCTGGAAAGTCGCCATATGACCTATCATGTGTCGGTGCGACGTTAAATCCAACCAAAAAAAAAAGTAAAGTCAATGTTCTTTTTTCTACTGCCTGCTCTCAAATGGTGTTTATCTAAATTCGGATAGCAAACGCAACGCACAGTTTCTCTATTGTTCGGTTCCAAATCGTTTTACGCTGTGGCTTAGGCGAATTCGGATAACAACGATAATACAAATGTACATACACAAGAACTTTTTCATATATTCCTGATGAGATGCAAAACTTATAGTTATTTCACTTCAGATAGCGAAGTCAATGCTAGGTTTGTTGAACTGCTTGATTGCTTATCTGAATTTGGATAGCAAAAACGAAACACAATTTTCATTCTGTCCAACTTTAGATAGTCAATATTGTATAGACTTGTCTGAATTCGGATAATAATACAAACTCACGATATGGTCAAGTGTATTTATTTGTTCGTTTAATGATCAGGTACAAGATTTCTTCCGTAAATTATCGTATTTGTAAAGTGTATTCGCTTATGACAGCGCAGCATAATGAATATTGGATTTAATCTGACAGTATTTAGTATTTGTATAATTAATATAAAATGAATTGAAGATAATCTAAGTTTGCCTTTTATCTGAATTCGGATAGAGCAGTTTTCTTATACATATTTAGATATGTGGTTTCATGTTTCCTGCTCGAGGTGTCTTGTATTTAATACATATTCATGATTATTAAAGTTATGAAACATCTACTTGTTATTTTTGTGATTGTCTGATAAGTTCTCGATAAATCAAGCATTTTGACAGTTTGGAAACTGTCAAATACAATTGGAACGTGTTAATACTGACTAAAGACACTGAATATCAAAACAAATAGTTGCAGTTTTTACTTCTTTTATCCTGCAGTTATACAAGTACTAGGCTAGAGGTTGCATTTCTCCTCACATCAAAAGAATAAATTTATTAAGCAACAGTGAGTCATAAAAATCACATAAATTGGAGATAGTCAACCTAAGACTTCAAAACAATCCGTCAAATAATGAGAACACATTACAAAGTACCTGCCGCGTATATGGCAACAAAGTTACATGCGTTGGCTTTTCGACTAGTTGGGTATATAGTACCAAGAAAACCATGCATAGACAGTTTTATCCTTGCAAGTATTTTCTCAGAAAGAAAAGCAAAGTAAAGATCACGTACAACACTGACTGGTTGTTTTTGTTGGATGGTAACTTAAGGTGACGGTATATCATGTTTAATGCATGACATACTAATTAATTTCTTTACTTTATCACAAGGTTTATACGGTAATACGGTGGGTGGGGTAGCGCCGATGTCGTAAATTCATTTCGGACCTATCAAGTTTTCAAAATTTCTGGAGCCCCCCGAATACATTGGACGGGTTCATTCAAACGCTAGAATTACTATTCTTACTAACACCTTTTTCATATTATCAAATATCATTTCTTAAATTTTACCCTTCAGGATGGAAAAAGATGTTGCCGTTTCTTCTCCCGGTTTGCTTTTCCGCTGATGTTAACTTGGTCATTAGTTTCATTGTCGTCAACCTGTGAAACATAATTGAATTTGGTGATAAAAAGTTTTAAAAAAGGTACAATTGAAACATATCCACCGAGTCCAACGTATACGTTGCATTTACTGTGGGTACGGGTGGCATACATGGTATAGTGTACGCTCCATTACCGGCATTTCCTGTTGATTTTTTCACCATCCTGTATAGTGATGTAAGAAAACCTACTTATTTTCATTAAAGTTCAACGTGTTCAAAAAAGCAATGTATTCAGTACAAGCGCGATCATTCAAAATATCCTATGATGATGTGATTTGGGTCAGTAATTCGCTAGTTTCTTCAAACATTCGAGTAAAACTGACGTGTTCAGGGCGGTTTTCAACTTTGGATGTTCACTTCAGGTTCATTTTTCTCTCTCAAAATCATTCTGTTGACTTTACACCGGTTTAACGCAGAAAAAACATCACAAGCTACAACTTGAAATATATATTCATGGGGGTAAATTCATGTTTAAAGGAGCTTTATGCCAAATTAGCGATGTACGCACTATAAACGGCGCGTCTACGAAGTACGCCACATAAGGCCGTTATCTTTAACGAAAAATGCAACAGGTACTGTCCATTATTTTAAGGAATTTCCGGGGAGGATACCTAAACCCGACCACCCGCGTACTATGATAAATTCCCAGCTAAAAGTCTCTTTAAAATATTAATTTTAATGTCGAATGTTATCAAATAAACTTTACTAAATATATGAAATAACTGTTTGTAGAGTTACATTCACAATTAGATATCATGTATAATAATTTTCAGTCAATTGTCCATAAGCCCTTTACCAGGCACTCATTAATCTTCGCCATATTTTTGGGCGTTTACGTATCGTACCCTGGAAATAACTACATTATGTAGAAAACACATTACACGATGGCGTAGTGGTGTCTCAGTATTACGCAATTTTATTGACACTGGGGCCGTCTTATCAATATCGTAACTTTACGAGAAACTTGCGAGGTCCATTTCTCGTAAGTTCCGATTTACGAGAATATTTATGACTCTCGCAAACCGTCTTATCAACGTCCTCGTAAGTCCGCATATCGCAATCCTCGTAACTTTCTCGTAACTTTCTCGTAATTGGTTAAACACAGTGACGTAGTCTACATTTTTTTTTTAACATCGTGTAAATAAAACGGGCACTTGCTTAGTAACAAAACAACCGGCATAATTTAAACATAAGCATGTAATGAAATTTATGAATCTTATTTAATAAGCATATTTTATAAAAGTTTTCTTCGGCGGAGAGATAAATGTTTAAAATAAATGTGTTCCAAAACACAAACAAAAATATTCGCACCGGAAAACTAGTTAGTTGAGATGATGTTCAAGTGTTCATATTTCGTCTGTTTGAATTCGGACTGGTAAAAAAGCAATTTTTATGCGTACATCATATTCAGAAGATCTGACGTGGTAAAATGAACAAAGCACAGGGTGTAGTTCTCACCTGGGATGAACATGTCACTTTTTTCAAAACTAGTAGGAAGTAATTGTACGGATGTGTAGCCTATATTGATCCTCGATGTGTTTTCTGATCGTCCGAGAATTGGTTTATCGTGCGTAAATGATAAAGCATGTTTCATTTTTAAATGATCTGATAATATTTAAAGTAGATATATTTTACAATGAATGATCCTACCATAGAAATTTACAAACAATTCGAAAAATCGTGATTTGTGCGAGTCTGGATTGTGCGTTGGAGTATAATCTGAAATACATTTTCATCTTAATCACAGCCATTTGTATATAATTGTGTAACCACAAGGCATTAAGTCATCTTTTTATCAAACAAACTATAATAATTTCATAGCCTTTATTTTACTAATGTCATAGCAATTCCCGGCGTCGGTTCGTTACTCTCTTTCTTATTCCGTAATATAAAAAGCCTAACATAAACATGACATAGGCCTAATACAAAATTGCACAAACAATAACTCACGCATTGTGTAAAGAAATATAAAATACAATATCAAAAATATATCTAAATATATTTTACCACAACTGAAGTGAATTAAATAATTCAAAATGATTTGAATTTGAAGTAGGCCTAATAGTATATGTAAGATTTACCATCTTACAATTAGGGGTAGAAATAAAATCTGGAAATTAGATCCCTGGAAAGTAGATCGTAGGAGTAGAAAGACTGTTCTGAGGGCCGAAGGAATTCGGCGGTGAAAAGTGCAAAGGGATTTTTAAAAAAGCAGACCAATGTATTTCTTTCTCTCATTCAATCTCTCATTCAGACACGACGATTGGATATATTAAAAAGAAAAAAAATCATGACAAGTGTGCACAAAGACTGCATGGACAAACACAAGGATGAATTGCCTCTGGAACCTACGTTAATATCTGTGATATTATGTACATTACCGTGGATCCCCGATTCAATAAAATAGCAGACGATACAAACATAACCCTCGGAAACCTCCGTTAATATTCGTGATATAACGTACATTACCGAGGATCCCCGATTCAATGAAAACGAAAGAATAGGCGAGCGGATCAGGCGACGCTTAAACCCCTAAAGCTTACTGGGTATCGTTTTGAAATGTTAAAATAAAGATATAAGTCATCAATTACGATATTTTTGGTTTACTCCGAGCTACAGTAAAATGCTAATGTTTGTATTGTGAATTTGGATGACGAAAACGGCCATGTATTATGAACATTTAAAATCACCAAATTTCTTTCTTAATTTTTCACGGGAATGATACCTCCAGATCTTTCTAGAAAACTCACTACTCTCACTCAAAATCTTGGAGCCATCATTACCATCACCGCCTTATACTTCTTTACATACGTGTATTTCCTAACTAAATCTCAGTTTTTCAACGGTCTAAATCCGGAAACGCGCCTTATGTGAAAATTAACTTTCATTTCCAATTAATAATGTTTATTTCAGACAGAACTGTTATGTGAAAATGATACAAAACAAGACATTTAAAACTGACTGCTGAACTGAGACCTATGCATGTATCATTGAAGACTTATATAAAATTTATATATGTGCCATGAAAGAATGTACAAAAGTATGGTTCCTTGTTATGTCTGAGTATAGTATTCTGGATATTGATAAGTGTCACGCAGACGAATTGTTATATTTGTGTAAGAAATAAAGAAACTATTGATGTGTATAGGCGGTCAGGAACATACCCTGAACATAACTTGAGGCAATTTCGGACATTTGGGAAAACCATAGGACAAGGCAATGGAGCTGATGTACAAACTTAAAAACAGTACGATTTTTTTTACATAACCTGAAATGATTTTGGCCCTATTAAATGCCTATAAACTACAAAGGATACACCATTGAAAAAGATCCGATCTACCACGGCCCAATTTGCAAGATTTTCAAGTCCTCTGGGTAATACATATGAGCCGCGCCTGAGGAAACCGACATGATAGTGACTTTGCGACCAGCATGGATCCGGCCAGCCTGCGCATACGCGCAGTCTAGTCAGGATCCCGGCTGTTCGCTTTCAAAGCCTATTGGAATTAGAGAAACTGTTAGCGAACAGCATGGTTATGTTGGTTTTCTCATGGCGCGGCTCATATATGCTTAAATAACTATGAATATGTAGAAATATAAACAAGATAATGTACGGTACCATGTTTCCATGCATTGCGTTGCACCAGTTGCTTGGTAACATTAATGAATGGTGTCTCCGAGTGGTAAAGGTCGCTGACTTCGAATCACTTGCCTCGCTGTGGGTTCGAAACATCACGTGAGGATGTTGTCAGTATGGCTTACGGGAGGTCAGTATTTATAAGTGTCCACCCGTTCTTAAAAGAATGCCCGGATGGGCACCTATGACTAATTATTGCATGTACTATTCAGAATTTTTCTGACAGACATACCTATCTTACTCTGTCGAAATACTTGAAGTTGACAGGACAGGTGTACAGAAACGGTGTGCTAGTTTCTATGATTTCAACTAGTGACGTATATTTCGCTCGCAGATGAACAGTTTGTAACTTGAATTCATCAAAACAATAAACATAAAGTAGAAAATGTGACATTAGTTGTAAACGTGTATTTTTGAGATCTGATCTACTTTTTGATCCAAATTTCAGACTTGGTCGCGATTTTACGAAAATAATCATTCCAGCCTTGTTTCGTACGAAATGACACTTATGGATGTTTCTTTCCTAACCTAGTGATAACAAAAAACTTCCCATACTTCAATACAGGTTCAAACCCCGGCTTAGTATGTAAATCATATGAATGAGCATCTTTTTCACTTTGACTTCGACTCATCAACAGCAAAAACCTCAAGTGTCATATGTTGAAAATAGAAAATATGTCTGTGAAGTTAGGTTTTTGTTGTTGTTTAATTCACACCGACAATTATAGGTCATATGGCGATTTTCCAGCTTGATAGTGAATGAAGACCCAGGTGCCCCTCGTGCATTATTTCATCATAAGCGGGCACCGACCTTCCGTAAGCCAGCTGGATAGCTTCCTTACATGAAGAATTCAACACCCCGGGTGAGGCTCGAACCCACGTCGGTTAGGGGTAAGTGATTTGAAGTCAGCGATCTTAACCCCTCGGTCACGGAGGCTCCCTGTGAATTAGAGTAGGAGCAAGTGTTCTATAGTTATTAAGAAGAAACTTTTCAGTCTAAGGATCAGTGACCCTGACCTCCGACATACTGACAGGTAAAAAGTATAGGTCATTTACATTCAATTTTCCAAGGACGTTTAAAGACTGTAGGCTAAAGGGTTCTTCAGATATTGGCCGGAGAACATTTTCAGTCTAGAGGTCATCATGACCTTCAAACAACTGACCCGTAATGATCATTTGATGACGACAGGATATTATATTGTAGTTCTAAATCTGTCAGCTGCAGCACTCTTCAAGTATACAGCAGACAATGTTTTCAGTCTCAACGTCCTTGTGACAATAGAAGTCTACTTACCACTGACAATTCTATAAAGCTTAGCGTCAGTAAGCCAACGCACTCTTGAAATATTTGTCGGAAACTGTTTACAGTCTAAAAATTACTATGAACGTTATTCCACCGATCCCAACAACAGTAAGGGTCATTTGCTGTCTACAGGTAATAGTCCCATGAAGTTTGACTACTGTAGGCACAAGTATTATCTAGTTATTGACCAGACAAGGCAATCTTAAAGACAGCTGTCCGCCGCCGCTGTTATAGATAGTGAACGGGCTGATGGTAATGGGTAGAAGCACTGAGTCAGACGTTGTTAATTATATGACAACATCTATGAATTTGAAAATTCTTCAAGGGGTTTAGAAGATACATAGCAGACCCAAAATGAAGGCTCAAACCTTTGACCTTGAGTTGTGACCTTGACCTTGAGCCAACATGGCTGAATCATAAGTTCTTACAATTGTCTTGATGAGGTGATAAATTGACCAAAGTTTCATGAAAATAATTCAAGGGGTTTGAGAGATACAGAGCTCAAACCTTTGACACTGAGCCAACACGGCTGACTCGCGAGGTCTGCATATTGTCTTGATGAGATGACCATTTAACCCAAGTTTCATGAAAGTCCTTCAAGGGGTTAAGGAGATACAGAGCAGACACGGTTGACTCATAAGTTCTGCACATTGTTTCAATGAGGTGATCATTTGACCAAAGTTTCATGAAAATCCTTGGAGGGGCTTAGGATATATTCTTAGCGATAGAAATGTTACGGACGAACGTCAGGACAGAGACCATTCCTATTAAAACGATGCCGACAGACCAACAATGAGCAAAACAATTCACCACATATTCTTCAAAGTTGGGCATAAATATGACCTTTTGACATCTCTCTATACGAGATCCAGAGACACAAAAGCATTTGGCTTGTGAATAATGGCCTTAGAGCTTGACCTTTCAGCTATTGACCAATCCTCCTGTTACAGCGTTTATATTTAGTCATTTTAATTAAACTGAACTTCACGGCATACATTTATGTCTGTAATCAATCAATTAACACTATGGTTAAGTGCTAGCTTAAAAATACAAGAAGTTGTCTGTGCTTTTCAAATTGTATTTCCATTTAGAACTTTATAATAAATTTTCAAAAATCACAGCTTGGCTTTCAGTTCTGTAAACACCATGGCCAATCTTTGATGGATACCTGAAAAAAAAACAAATCAGTCAAGATACACATATTCATTAGAGCTGTTTGAAGAACGTGTATGCCCCCATGATGGGTTGTTCCTCTGATCTGTATGACCTTGACCTACTAATCCCCAAAACATTTGGGATCATCTACTTCTTAAGCCTAATCATACCATGTATGGTAATTGTAAGAGCAACTGAGTACACCAGCTAATGTGACGGACGAATTAAGAAGGTCCAAGACCTTCACCATATGACGGAATATATTTATGACACACAGAATCATGAATAATAATATTTGTGATCAGTATAAAAGCATAAAACAGATCATATGCCCTCATTTGAACAAATTTGAGAGATGACCTTACAAAGATGCTACAGATCAATTTTAATGAATAGTTGAGTTGTCACAGGAGTGACGAATTATACCCCCACAATATGTCCTTGTCACAGAACTAAGCCAATGTCGACAGTGAACATGCTTGAGCTTTGACCTACTGACCTCAAAATCAATAGAGGTAATTTGCTGGTCATGATCAACCTCCCTATGAAGTTTCGTGATCCTAGTCCCAAGCCTTCTGAAGTTATTGTCTGAAAACTGTTTAAATGTTCCGGGTCACTGTGACCTTGACCTGTGACCTACTGACCTCAAAATCAGTAGGGGTCATCTGCTGGTCATAACCAATCTCCCTATAATTTTCATTAACCTAGACCCAAGTGTTCTCAAGTTTTAATCTGGAAACCGTTCAACTGTTTGTGTTACTGTGACTTTGACCTTTGACCTACTAGCGTCAAAGTCAAACTTGACCTGTATTTTATCATGTTACATGTGTGTACCAAAATTTATGATCTTAGACCCAAGCGTTCTCATGTTGTCATCCGGAAACCGTTTAACTGTTCCGAGTCACTGTGACCTTGACCTATGACCTACTGACCTCAAAGTAGAATCTGACCTGTATTTCATGATTTTACACCTGTGTACCAAAATTTATGATCTTAGGCCCAAGCGTTCTCAAGTTATCATCCGGAAAGCATTTAAATGTTCCGAGTCACTATGACCTAGACCTTTGACCTACTGAACTCAAAGTAGAACTTGAACTGTATTTCATGATGTTACACCTGTGTATCAAAATTCCTGATCCTAGGCCCAAACGTGTTCTCAAGTTATCATCCGGAAACCATTTACCTGTTCCGAGTCACTGTGACCTTGATCTTTGCCCTACAGACATGAAAGTCGAAACTAACCTGCATTTTATGGTGTTACACCTGTGTACCAAAATTAATGATCCTAGGTGTAAGCATTCGCAAGTTATCATCCAGAAACTGTTTAACTGTTCAGGGTCAATACGACCTTGACCTTTGACCTACTGACCCCAATTTCAAACCTGACATGTATTTTCTAATGTTACACTTGTGTACCAAAAATTATTAAAATCGGTCAAGCCTTCATGAGTTATCTTTCGGAAACCATGACCCAGTTTCAAACTTTACCTAGAAATAATCAAGACAAACATTCTGACAAAGTTTCATACAGACTGGGTCAAAACTGTGGCCTCTAAAGTGTTCACAAGTATTTCCTTTGATTTGTCCAGGTGACCTAGCTTTTGACCCCACATGACCCAGCTTCAAACTTGACCTAGGCAAACATTCTGGCCAAGTTGCATAAATATTGGGTAATAACTGTGGCCTCTAGAGTGTTCACAAGCTTTTCCTTTGATCTGGCCTACTGACCTAGTTTTTGACCCACATGACCCAGTTTCAAACCTGACCTAGAGCTCATCAAGACTAACATTCTGACCAAGAATCATAAAGATTGGGTCACAAATGTGGCCTCTAGAGTGTTCACAAGGCAAATGTTGGTGCACGACGGACGCCGGATAATGACTGGTCACAATAGCTCACCTTGAGCACTTTGTGCTCTGGTGAGCTAACAAAAAACAAAGTTCCATAACTCAGCAGAATATATGTTAACTCTTATCATGCTGGACACAACTGATTCTGTCTTTGCGACCAGTGTAAATCATGAATAACCTGCACATCTATGCAGTCTGATCATGATCTGCACTGTTTACCATTCAGTCGATTTATTTTTCATAAGTACCCCTTTTTTCAGTTAATGGTACTGTGACTAATTCATTATAGAAATTTAGCAGGATAAGGGTAAGACCCTAACATGCACAATGCACAACTAGGGTTTGTACAGGTCACATCTGAACTAGCTTCAAGACAAGAAGTTATCTACTTCTTTTCTATTTTTAGCTCTGGATATACCAAGTTTGAAGAAGATACATTTAGCTGTTCATGACAAATGTAGGTTAAAGGTATTTCTATTTTTATCTCAGCCTCTAGCTGCCCCTAAAAGGGGACCCAAGTGCCCTCACTTTGAACAAACTTGGGTGAGGACCTTTAATTAATGCTACAAACCAAATTTAATAAAGATCCATCAAGCGGTTCATAAGAAGAGGTCATTTAAAAGTTTTTCTTCCTTTAGCTTTTGATGGCCACTAAAGATCAAGAAGAATCTTAGAAAACTATTTAATTACAAGTCCATGACAGGATGTTACTGACCAAGTTTTGTGTAATTCTGACCGGTAGTTTCAGCGAAGAAGATGTTTAAATGAAATTACTAACACAGGAAGCCGGGCGATGTACAACAAACCATCCACCTACACTAACAGCTCAACCTGAACTTAGCTAAAATGGTGGCACCATTCATGAAATGCTGGTGCCAGTTGTGGACCTTGTGTCATGTGATGTGGGTGATGATGCCAAACAACTATTTTAAGTTTGAATTAAAACCATTTAATAATAACAGAGGTAGAGTGAATGTTCATCAAAATAAAACTTTTACTTAATATTTAAGTAACAAGATGGCCTAGGTTGCTCACCTGAGTAACATACCATAACAGTGTAAACATGTTTAACCTAGTGAATATTCTGATCTATTTTCATTAAGATTGCACCAAAAATGTGGCCTCTAGAGTGTTCACAAGGCAAATGTTGGTGCACGACGGACGCCGGATAATGACTGGTCACAATAGCTCACCTTGAGCACTTTGTGCTCTGGTGAGCTAACAAAAAACAAAGTTCCATAACTCAGCAGAATATATGTTAACTCTTATCATGCTGGACACAACTGATTCTGTCTTTGCGACCAGTGTAAATCATGAATAACCTGCACATCTATGCAGTCTGATCATGATCTGCACTGTTTACCATTCAGTCAATTTATTTTTCATAAGTACCCCTTTTTTCAGTTAATGGTACTGTGACTAATTCATTATAGAAATTTAGCAGGATAAGGGTAAGACCCTAACATGCACAATGCACAACTAGGGTTTGTACTGGTCACATCTGAACTAGCTTCAAGACAAGAAGTTATCTACTTCTTTTCTATTTTTAGCTCTGGATATACCAAGTTTGAAGAAGATACATTAAGCTGTCATGACAAATGTAGGTTAAAGGTATTTCTATTTTTATCTCAGCCTCTAGCTGCCCCTAAAAGGGGACCCAAGTGCCCTCACTTTGAACAAACTTGGGTGAGGGCCTTTAATTATGCTACAAACCAAATTTAATAAGATCATCAAGCGGTTCATAAGAAGAGGTCATTTAAAAGTTTTTCTTCCTTTAGCTTTGATGGCCACTAAAGATCAAGAAGAATCTTAGAAAACTATTTAATTACAAGTCCATGACAGGATGTTACTGACCAAGTTTTGTGTAATTCTGACCGGTAGTTTCAGCGAAGAAGATGTTTAAATGAAATTACTAACACAGGAAGCCGGGCGATGTACAACAAAACCAATCCACACACTAACAGCTCAACCTGAACTTAGCTAAATGGTGGCACCATTCATGAAATGCTGGTGCCAGTTGTGGACCTTGTGTCATGTGATGTGGGTGATGATGCCAAACAACTATTTTAAGTTTAAATTTAAAAACCAATTTAATAATAACAGAGGTAGAGTGAATGTTCATCAAAATAAAACTTTTACTTAATATTTAAGTAACAAGATGGCCTAGGTTGCTCACCTGAGTAACATACCATAACAGTGTAAACATGTTTAACCTAGTGAATATTCTGATCTATTTTCATTAAGATTGCACCAAAAATGTTGCCTCTTGAGTGTAAACAAGCTTTTTCTTTTATTTGACCTAATGACTGATAACAAACATTCTGACAAAGCTGTATAAAGATTTAATCAAACATGTAGGCCCTAGAGTGTAAACCTTTTCTTTTATTTGACCTGCTGCCCTAGTTTTTCATCCAAGGTGACCCAGATAAAAAAAATCATCTGAGATTTGATGGAGACAAAAATTCTGAATAAGTTTTATGCACATCAAATGACAAATGCAGCCCTATTGCAGACACAATGTTTTTCTTTGACTTGACCAGGTGACCTAGTTTTTGACCCCAGATGGCCCAGATTCAAACTTTATCTAGATTTCATCAAGAAATTAATTCTGATAAAATTTCACCAATATCCATTCCAAAACGCAGCCCCTATTGCACATACACCCGTTTTTTTTTTTGTTTTTTTTTTGTTTATTTGACTGGGTGCACTAGTTTTTGACCCATATTAACCCATATTCAAACCTGACCTAGAATTCATTCAGACAAGCATTCTGACCAATTTTCATGAGTTTCAAACTTAAAATGTGGTCTCTACAGTGTTAACAAGATTTTCCTTTGATCTAGCCTAGTGACCTAGTTTTTAAAACCACATGACCCAGATTCAGTCTTGCCATTAAGATCATCAAGATAAACATCCTGACAAAGTTTCATGAAGATTGACCTAGATTTTAACTCCAGATAACCCAGATTCAAAGTTGACCAGTCCTACAGATTATCAAGACAATTATTATAACCAATTCTCATCAGGTTCCAACTTAAACTGTGAACTCTAAAAGTATTGACAAGATTTTCATTTGATCTGGCCTAGTGACCTAGTTTTTAATTCCACATAACCCAGTTTCAAACTTAGCCTAGAGACCATCAAGATAAACATTCTGACCAAAATTCATAAAAATTGAGTCACAACTGTGACCTTTAGTGTTTACAAGCTTTCCTTTGATTCGACCGAGTGACCTTGTTTTTGACTCAACATGATCCAGATTCATTCTTTAAGTAAGTACAATTTTGCATAATTCATTAAAAATTTGTGTATTTTTTTGGAACCTTGTGTCATTTTGATGTGGGAGATGACGTGGAACAACTGCAATGTATTTCAAGTTTTAATCAATTAATAATTAATAGAATGAAAAGTGCACTGAAAATTTAACCTGAAATTTTTAGTACAAAAGGGGAATAATGCATGGAATACTGGTGCCAGAGTTTTGTCCCTTGTGTCATATGATGTGGTTTTAAGTTTGAAGAAAATCCACCTGGTACTAACAGGTGTAGACATGGATGCTGATGCCAGGGCAAGTAAGACAGCCCTCCATATACTTCATACAGTCAAGCTAAAAAAGCTTCAAATGAATTCAGTTTAGCAAGTACTTACTTGACTTGTATGTAGAAACTCAGTAGGTAACAGGGCAGCATTAACAAGGTATCTTGGACTGTTGCTCACTCACAACTGTCTTCAAAAGGATGTCTTGTACAGTTGTCAAACTATAATTACCTGAAAAAAAAAGACCATATACATGTTTTTTTCATCAAATAATGTAAAGAACTACCCTCAACTACTTCAACTGACACGACCAATTATTGATCCAACCCTCATTTTAATTTCTCTGTATGAAAACAAATATCCTATTATCTTCTTTCAGTCATAATCACTGTGTTACTTTAGTGCAATTTTCTGAATGAAGTTTAGTTGAATGTTAGAATTGTTTACAATTGCTCTGTCTGCAATTCTAGTTTAAACACTGTATTGTGAAAAAAATATGAAGAAAAAAAAAACTGATGATCTACCCATATCTAAAACTTTGGTATGGGCAAAACAATAATTTCAACCTACAGTAATATAGAATATGTATATGCCACTCTGTTAGTTTCTTTAGGATGCCATAATGATTGGCTGTAAAAACTAATTGTGTTTATGGGGATGGGTTCTTCTCATTCCTTTGTTAAGGTCAACAAGCAATTTACCAATTGTAGTTTTACTATTTTAATATTAGTATCTCCATAGTATTTAGTATAACGCATCCTGAAAATACATATGAACAATACTTACTATAAATACTTACAATCATGTAAGACACAAAGTTGTTACACAAAATACCGTACAGTTCATATTAAGCACATCTCTAAATCAAATAATGACATCTCAGGCTCAAACATAAACATGTGTGTGTAGTGGCATATTACAGCTAAATACATTATAACTTCAGGAAGTGTGTAAACTCAAATGTACATTGCTATGCAATTATTAAAGGTTACAAATACAAATTATGCATACCAGGTTATGGACCTTAATGCACCATATGTCACAGCAATATCTCAGCACAGCATAACACACACACACTCTGCTAACTGGTTAGAGGTCTGTAAATGATTGAATGGTTTATAGTGCAAATAGAGAATGAGACAGTGATATAAGAAAGTGATATTATGAAACAAAATATTAACTGTCTAAACAGAATGAGCCAATAGCATAAAAGATAAAATCATTACTAAGCACTTTATGGGACCATTGAATTGATAATTACAAACTGTAGTGAGTGAAATAAAAAACCTGTATTTAATCCAATATTAATTCAACTGTTTTAAAAAAAAAGCTCAATAGATGTATTCAAGGATATAGATTAGCAGGGGCTTAGTAGCCCATCGCCCCTAGATTTTGGGCTGGGTTCCTAAATTGTTGGAGAAAATGCCCATATACCTAATGTTAAACATTTATTTTTGACAGTCTGGGTCCCTAAATAAAAATAGCTAGTTTATATTCCTAGTATTCAGTTACATGACTATACAGACAATGACCAGGTATCTTATGAAAGACTAATCCAATGAAATTAAAGCATTTCAGAGGGAAAATTTTGACCTAGGGTCAAGGCACATGAATGCACACAAAACACAATAAAACTAACAAAGGGATATAACTCTTGATTTTAAAATATTACTATCCAAACCCTTAAAATCAGGGCTGTCACATATACATCCATGTTTTAATTTATGTGTATTTAACTATTTTAAAGCTGAAAATATTATCATCATATGGGAAGTTGTTTATGAGAAACCAGCTTACATGCATTAATCTTTGATAAAATTTTCTAAATTAAAAGAGGCACAATTTTGACAAAACTGAAGCTAGAGTTACACAACTTGCCCTCTGAGGTTATCTGATGACAGGAAAGTAATTTATGAAGGCCTAGTAGTTTTTGAGACACAGGCAAAACTGTTACCAAAATCTGTAGTTTAAAAAAGAGGCACAATTCTGACAAAATAAAAGCTAGAGAGCTCTATGTGACCTGTCTGTGAGATCAACTAATGATGAAGAAGACATGTGTGACTGACCTTTGAAAGCATTTCATAAAGTAGTGCTTGAGAAACCTGCTGATATGTAAAACTCCTGGCACATTATTAAACATGATTGATTAATTTCTAAATTGTAGAAATTCCAGCTTTCTGCTTTCTTGTTAACATCAAAAATGTAAGGAACTTAAAATGGACAAAACTATTTTTTAGTATGACTTTCAAGCTTTTAATGGTGACAGAAGAGCCCATATGTTACTTCAGGCAAGATAGAGCAGGCACTTGTTTTAACAACCAACACTATGTAAATTAGCTGGATAACTTTCCTGCATGAAAGAATGCTATACCCCTAGTGTGGGTTTAAAATGCACAGCAACAAAGGGCAACTGATACCACATCATTTGTGAAAAGTCAAACTATTTTCAAGCAAATAAAAGGTGTACTCTATATGGACAAACAGTACTGTGTGCTATCTAGTATGACATATTATATGATGAATTCTGGGAGGTAAAAGTGAATATGTATAGCATGTATGTCTTAAATATGCCCTACAGGTCTTAGAAAAGACAAAAATAACTTACTTTATTTCACAATTTAAAACTCTGTACTTGCAGACCTCTAAAAACCGGTGTTGACTGCAGCTTCATACCTGAAAAAGTAAAGCTAATGTTCAAACTTATCCTGGTTTATTAAAGTTATAGTTATGACAAAATGTAATATCAGTAATATGGTCTGTCAACTGTTTTTTCAGAAACAAACAATAAAATCTGCTGTAATATGAAGAATTATTAAATTATTTATAATGTGCAATACATTAAAAAATTTTATTACTATCACTCTAAGATAAGAAGGAATATATATATTTGCTACTATAATTCAGACAAAGACATAATTATATCTTTAGAATGAAGGAATTTTATAATTACTTCATTTTGAACATTTTATAAACTTAAATGACATTTTCATGGTTCTATATGACTGTATGAATTGTATGAATTCAAGAGGAAGAAAAAAAAACTCAATGGCTTTTTTGTCACATACCACCAAGAATACCTGACTAAAATTGGACTGGGAAACAAGACGTCTGCTTTACGCCATGCTGCTATCTGCAGTTGACCGAGATTCCAGGACTTCAACTCTGTTCAACATTGTCCACTATAGATCTGTTACAAAAAAATGTCACTGTTTAGAACTTTGTACAATATTAAGAAAACAGAAATAGTTGGTTTAATGCAACCAACTACCTTTGAAGGGTTATAATGACTTTGGTTATAATTTGACAGCCAATTTTTTTTTTATCACGAACATAACTATAACTTAATATAAATTTCTTGCTATTTCCTATTTTTTATAATTGTTATCTCAATAATAACTCATATATTTGTCATAGGTTTAAATATCTGCTTAACAGTTTAAAAGGTATTATGGATTCCATTCCTTTTATTACCTCTCTTTATGACTTTGACAGTTGACTTGCAAAATCTCAGTTTGTGCATAAGCCCATGTATGCAGCACTCTGTCCCAAAAGTTTGCCTTGAGCAGTGTTTTTTTTTTAGGTCTGGTTACTGCACTGAGCAGTATTGTTGTCTGTAATTTCTTCTGGCATTCTGCAACATAAATAGTTTTAAAGACATTATAATAAACTGTGATACCAAGCTTGTGTGATAAGAATGTTTCATTTGTAACTTACATTGCATAACATATGTAATATCACAAATATGTCAAATCAAGACTTCAAGCCAGATACTAAACCCCTAGAGGACTCTCGACTAGGCATTGGGTTACCTGATGACTATCATGCAGGCTAGGTGGCTTTCAGTTAATTTATTGGAGGGCAAGAGAATTCCTTGACTTTATTATCCAGTAAACATATGTTCAATACAGACAGGTCATATTAGTTGTGTAGTTGAATAAGCGGTTCTCGTATCGGGTGGCCTCGGTAGCTCAATTGGTAGAGCGTTTGGCATGGTAAGCCGAAGGTCCGAGGTTTGAATCCCCATCGAGGCAAACATTTTTCCTGAGACTGTTACATTTGGTGGCTCGTCCAGGATGCTCACCCTTGGAGCCCATGCAGGGCAAAGCAGTTTGGATGGGGTGTGAATCTGAATTCAGTTAACAGTCTGCAGCAGACATTGGCCAGGAGTGCTAATGTCTCGCAATAAGAGGGAAGGTGTGAAGCGGTTCTCGTATCGGGTGGCCTGGGTACATGTAGCTCAGTTGGTAAAGCTTTGGCATGGTAAGCAGAAGGTCCGAGATTTGAAAACCAGTCGAGGCTGCACATTTTTACTGAGACTGTTACAGTTGCAATACTGTCAAACATACCCTTTGATTGCAGGCATTTGTCCGTATCAAATATAGATCATTGATGCCTATTTAATTTATTTTTATATGTAACAGGCTGATCATACTTCAGCCCTGACCGGGAATCGAACCCGGGACCTCTCACACCTAAGGCGGACACTCTACCACGTCGCTATAAAAGCTAGCTCAATAGCAAGGAAGTATAAGTGCACCCTTATACTCTACCCACCTACATATATTAAAATCAAGTCTCATGCACATTCAGTTTCTTTTATTATATAGATGATAAAAAACACTGATACGAAGTAAATAGGGTACGAGTCGACCCCAAATAACCGTTGATGATGAAAGTCCGCAATATCGACACTAATAAAATTATACCTAAATAACCGAATATTTCTACAATAATTATTACCAGCATGTCCCTCCAATTGATCTGTCAACACAGGAAACAGCGAAGGTAAACAGAATTTATGTACTCAATATTTCCTTTACACTCGCTTCCGCTTCGTGTCGCACTGACCCAAAGCGCGTGGTTTTTCTATTTGCAAAAGGCTTTGAAAGCGAACAGCATGGATCCTGACCAGACTTGGCGGATATGCAAGCTGGTCTGGATCCATGCTGAATGCCATTATGTTGGTTTTCTCATAGCGTTGCTCATTTTTACTTTCCGGAATCACTTACAACAGGAAATATGTCTTTCTTTCTTCTTAGATACTTTAAAAGGTTAAATGCCAGTACTTTCATACTGCTATACCATACAGAAAGGTAAGGGTGTACCCCGCATACTGTCACAACCTATCACAGACGCGGGGCACCAGACGTGTGTCAGAATAATTTGTATAATTAATGTATTGCTAACGTAACACATAAGCACAGATAGTGCTCGACTCCCTTTTCATGCTATTTTTGTTATAATTATTGTTGAACTGCTGTTAATAATAGACTTTGGGTCATTTGTGGCTGATTTGGGTTCATTATGTCGATAGCTGGATCCCAGCATCACACATTGAGTCATATACAATAGTTAACGGGAACCAGACATTTAATAGAGCAGGTACTCGTTGTAAGACGTTATGTTTAAATTTGGACCAATCAGAAACAAGTTCTAAAAGTAGCACGTCTGTTGGGGTACAAATAGGTAGATGGATGACAGAGAGCTCATTCGATATCCAGCGGTAGAAGAAGACACATCGAGGATTCAACTAATAATTTATCCCAGTACCTTGATAAGGAGACTATTGCAGTTACCCGGTCAGGGCGGATAAATTATTAAAAAGAAAACTTTGGAAGTTCTTAGACTAAAGAAGAGTAGCAGAATTTCGATAAGGTTTCGAGCTATAGAACCAGCGTATAGGAATTTAACCTTAAAGGTAATTGAATGCTATAGACGATAGCATATATAGGCTGAGCATCGGGAAGCTGCGACAGAGACCCAGAGTTTGATAATCTACTGAGATAGTAGGAGAGTTCCAGCTTATAGACGGTTCAGCATTATTGGCAAAGTACAGCCAAGGCATCGGGGATATACCTATATGGTAGTTGAATGTTTATATGATAGCATATAAGCACTGAGCATCCAGGAGTCATGGCAATCTTATAGAGTTTGAGAGGACTGAGGCCGAGCATTTATGCGATAGGACACGTATGTTGTTGATTCAAAGACATTGTCTGACGGGAACTTCAACAAAAAGACCAGTCAAGTTAGAGTCTCCAGCCTATAGGAGTTTGAGCTAATTAAAGATTGTTAGTTTGAAACACTTAGTGATTTGCCTGATCCCTGAAATTGTCTAGCTCATAATAAGAAATCATTTACGAATCATTGGTACACGAATCATTTAGGCAAGGTAGCTAGAGGAAAATTCTGTATATGAGATATTTGGTCTCACCAGCTCTATGCTTTAACAAAGGACATTCTACATCGTTTGTCAGCTAGTCTAAGACATAGTCACCTTAGCGAATGGACCCAAACCATTGTTCAAGATACTAAAGGCGTAGGCATTTCCCTGGGTCATATAACCAGTATCCTGACAACGTGGGGCAGGTTGTAAAGTTGCAAGCGATGTTCACACTAGCAGTATTTGTTTTGTCTGCACTCTACCTGAAAATACGACATATGTTACTTGTGAAATACATTTTCAGTTTATGACAAAGCACGGCTGACATTACTGTTCATGACAAAGCACGGCTGACATTACCTTATAGCGATGTTGTAAAGAACTGCAAGTAACTCAACTCATGCGTTACATTGATGTCGTTGACTTAATTAGTATGTATTTAATAAATATCAATAGGGATTGTTTTTCATAGCTTTTATTATCACTCTTTGCGACAACGTTTCGGCCCAGGGCCTTTATCAAGTCACATTCACAAGTCTTAGATCACATATTCTGCAATTTGTCTTGCTTACAAATACATAAGATAAGTAACGTTATATGGAATCACGGAAATGACATTAACGTAAACAATACAAACGATGTACACCCGCCAATAATAAAGGGAGGTAATAAATCAATGATACGTATGATATTTTTTATTGAAAAACTGTATCTATATAAGTAAGTCTTGGATTTCGCGTAGAATATAATTATTATAATTTGCAAATGGAAATTTTTACGAAAAAGATAAGAACAGGAAACATGTGCAATTTTAATGATAATCGGATATAAACAACAAATGTAAATTCTGCTACTTCTGAATAAAAACATTATTATAGACAACAATGTCCGTATGACGGAATGGATCGCAAGCTTGGCAGTTGAAATTATGTAACATTAAAATGCGTATTATTCTTTAATTTTACAAAAATAAATAATATCAACGATATTTAACAATAGAAAGATAGTACTGTGTGTTATAACCATTATACTGTCATATATTCCATCAATATTAACAACTAAAATATTTAATTACCACGTTGTTTTCTGAGTGGAAAAGGGCACATACTAACTATAGGGATATTATTTTGTTTAAACATACTACTTTTTTCGGCGACGCCGTCTAAATTCGTTTTCGTTACCTATGCCACGTGACTTCAGTTTGCAAATCAAACTACTTGATAACGCATTATAGATAATTTATCAAAATGGAAGAGTTATGCAACGCTCTGCCTGATTGGATGAGAGTGTCAATTTCTTTCACTCTGTTGATTGTGCTACGCTGAGTGAAATGTAGTCAAAGCGTTTATCCTAAACGACGCTGTTCACAGTTTTAAAGCTAATTTTGGCTCAGTATATTTAGCAAGAATATTGATATATCTCAAAATGATAAGTAAGTTTAATAAATATGATAAAAACCTGTTCAGATACCAACATATATCAAATTAAAGAAAGAGCTGAATACGGTCTGCGTATCACATGAATAAGGGTGTGATAAGAGTCTTTTATGTAGAGAAGTGCTTTTTAAAAGATTTTCCTTTTTACCATTGTCGTCTGTATATGAAAAGGTTTCTTGCTTATGTGACTTATTCAGATTGCATATTAAAATAAGTACTTGTTTGCTTTGATATATTTGTTATAAATTATTTAACTGATTTATTATATATGAATATTTTTCTTTAGTATGGTATGCAAATATTGAACTCAGTTGAAATCTGTTTTATTATATATATGCTATATAATGACTGAATCTCGTTACACTGGAATGAAGGTACGCTGCATACAGTTTATCTATGTGATATGACTACGGTCTAACTTTGCTTATGAAACAGAAATATTGAAATAATTACAATTGTATGTTTTGCTTGACCTTCATTTTTTTATAGGTGTGACGTCATTGTCCAATAGCGAATATGCATTTGTTAAAGCGGGATAAGTTGGCCTATTTTAGAGATAAATAAAAATAATAAATAAAAAAATCCTTTGTTTTTTTCTCATGTATTCTAATCAAACTTGATTTGTAGCATCTTTATTAGGCCCGCAGCCAACTTTGTTCAGCTGAGATAACCCCTTTTAGGGGCTGCTAGAGCTAAAACTAGAAATGCCTTTATACAGCGTCTCATGAACAGCTTAGTGGATCTTTGTCATACTTGGTCTGGAGCATCATTATAAGGTCCTCTTCCAAATTTATTTATATAGGAACATGGGCCCTATTAGGGACCACTATAGCTAAAAGTAGATATGCCTTTCTTCGCATTAACCACTAAAATGTAATGGATTTTTATCAAACTCGATGTGCAACAATATCGTAAAGTCTCCTGCTATTTTGTTACAAATGGGGATAGGGACCAATTTAGCTAAAATATAAACACGTTTAATGACCTCTTCTCATGAACCGCTTCATGAATCTTCATCAAACTACTGTTGTAATTATTCGTCTAAGGATAAACGAAACAAAATTGCAACCCTACGAAACCTTTGCGAAAAATTAAAAGAGAACCATTTTAATTGTTAAAGTGCGGTGTTTAGTTTTGCAATTTGAAAAATGTTTGATGAAAGATGAATGTTAGATGAAAAATTCATAAACTTCTTTCCTTATTACAATTCGCCGACCATCATTTTTAAAGATATTTCTTGTTATACCTATATATAGTTAAGCTACATTTTTCGGCGACGCCGTCTAAATTCGTTTTCGTTACCTATGCCACGTGACTTCAGTTTGCAAATCAAACTACTTGATAACGCATTATAGATAATTTATCAAAATGGAAGATTTATGCAACACTCTGCCTGATTGGACGAGAGTGTTAATTTCTTTCACTCTGTTGATTGTGCTACGCTGAGTGAAATGTAGACAAAGCGTTTATCCTAAACGACGCTGTTCACAGTTTTAAAGCTAATTTTGGCTCAGTATATTTAGCAAGAATATTGATATATCTCAAAATGATAAGTAAGTTTAATAAATGTGATAAAAACCTGTTCAAATACCAACATATATCAAATTAAAGAAAGAGCTGAATACGGTCTGCGTATCACATGAATAAGGGTGTGATAAGAGTCTTTTATGTAGAGAAGTGCTTTTTAAAAGATTTTCCTTGTTACAATTGTCGTCTGTATATGAAAAGGTTTCTTGCTTTTGTGACTCATTCAGATTGCATATTAAAATGAGTACTTGTTTGCTTTGATATATTTGTTATAAATTATTTAACTGATTTATTATATATGAATATTTTTCTTTAGTATGGTATGCAAATATTGAACTCAGTTGAAATCTGTTTTATTATATATATACTATATAATGACTTAATCTCATTACACTGAAATGAAGGTACGCTGCATACAGTTTATCTATGTGATATGACTACGATCAAACTTTGCTTATGAAACAGAATATTGAAATAATTACAATTGTATGTTTTGCTTGACCTTCATGTTTTTATAGGTGTGACGTCATTGTCCAAAGATTCATGAATAGCGAATATGCTATTTGTTAAAGCGGGATCAGTTGGCCTATTTTAGAAATAAATAAAAATAATAAATAAAAAAATCCTTTAATTGATTTTTTCTCATGTATTCTAATCAAACTTGTAGCATCTTTATTAGGCCCGCAGCCAACTTTGTTCAGCTGGGACATTTGACCCCTTTTAGGGGCTGCTAGAGGTAAAACTAGAAATGCCTTTATACAGCGTCTCATGAACAGCTTGGTGGATCTTTGTCATACTTGGTCTGGAGCATCATTATAAGGTCCTCTTCCTTTATTTATACAGGAACTTGGGCCCTATTAGGGACCACTATAGCTAAAGGTAGATATGCCTTTCTTCGCATTAACCACTAAAATGTAATGGATTTTTATCAAACTCGATGTGTAACAATATCGTAAGGTCTCCTGCTCTTTTGTTACAAATGGGGATAGAGACCAATTTAGCTAAAATATAAACACGTTTAATGACCTCTTCTCATGAACCGCTTCATGAATCTTCATCAAACTACTGCTGTAATTATTCGTCTAAGGATAAACGAAACAAAATTGCAACCCTACGAAACCTTTGCGAAAAATTAAAAGAGAACCATTTAAATTGTTAAAGTGCGGTGTTTAGTTTTGCAATTTTAAAAAATGTTAGATGAAAGATGAATGTTAGATGAAAAATTCATAAACTTCTTTCCTTATTACAATTCGCCGACCATCATTTTTAAAGATATTTCTTGTTATACCTATATATAGTTTAGCTCAAATGTATATAGTAGAGAGAATTTATACGAACTAAATCATCACCACAATATACCAGACCAATTACGGCAAAGCGCCTAACCGTACAAAAGAACACACACATGCCACAGCAAGTCCACTAACCCAATAAGATATGTTTCGAAGCTGCTTTATATACGAGCCCGCACTGTACTATACATTCGTACTGGTTCAGCATTTGCATATATATAATCAAATCTCTGTTTTCATGTCTCACAAATCAGTAGTGATATTTAAGTCTTTTTAATTGATTGGGACCAGAGAAGCTATATTTTCTCTCTCTGAAAGTAAACTGGATCTCGAGGATACGTTGAATATATATAGATAATTTGCATTAAGGGATATAACTATATTCAGAACAGTTGACAGTATATATCTACAGTCTGTTAACAATGTTTACTTGTATTCACGCCATAGACACCTAAACTTGCCTTTTATTTATGCCCAGTGGTGCTTCAGTTTCTATTCTAGTTCAGTCTTTAATCTGCCTGTAATATTTTGACTGGTCTTTTACAAGTTCTACAAAGTTCACTCCCATGTTATCACCACACATTGAAATGGAGCGCTACTGGCTTTTATCTCTTCAGTCTTACGTCCGCCTCCTGTTCTTTCATCCTTTCCTTCACCGTTCTCGACGTCTCTCCCACGTAAACAACTTTTTCACAGAGTGTAAAATATATCCCGTACACAAGGTTAGTTGACTGGCATCCGACTTTATTATTCTCTTTGTACCTATCCTGATCGTGTGCTAACATGTCACATATTATGCATCCTGGTCTACAACCCCGTTTGTTGGCGACATTTCCTTCGTTCATAACTTTATTGAGCTTTCCATGTACGAGTATATTTCCCAAGTTTCTATCACGCCTGAATGCAACTATTGTATTGTATTGTAACTATGTGTCGAATATCTATGTGAATGTGATGATGCAGATTCTTGCAATTATAGAAAAAAAGAAAACTTTGATTTTGCTGGTCGTTTGAAATGTTATTGACCGATGTAACTGGGCACCATTTTTATCGCGTTTTTAGTTACTGGAAGATTTTAATAAATTATTTTCTTTTGATTATAATGTAAAATTTCGCACATTTTTTCATAAAATTTGATTAAATTTTACTGGGGCATCTTGATGTGTGTCTCAAAATAATAACGACAAATTGTGTAATACAAAAGGTACAGGGAGGTATCGTAGAATAAGATACATACACAGACATAACATATCACTTCATGATTTTGAAATTTAATATTGACGATATAAATTACGCATGTTTCTTCTTGGCGCATTATCCTGACATTGAATTAGACTTTTCTGACTCTTATAGTTCTTTCTTGCACATAAAACATTGCATATAAAAAGTGATTAGTTTTATTGGTATATATAACTCACTGTTGCTTTGATATGATTGTTAAAAGCACAGTAAACAAGGAAGAAATGACTACTGTAATAATATATTGTAGAAAAACTGGACATGGGAAAGTTTAGTTTGTGTAGTGTCTTTGTGTTTCTGATGGCGAAAGCAGTGGACACACAAACAACAAATCATCAGGTATGCATGCTAGTACCAGAGGCAACACACGCATGCTTCAGGAGCTTTGAAGGAAAACCAATTGGTCAACTCGCAGCTAGAATAAGTTGCTTACAGGTACTTTTCTTTTTTTTTTTTTCAAAAACGATTTGCATTTTCGCAACTGTCGAATTATGAACAAGCTGATTACGAATTGAATCAAAATATCATTAATATTTCATTACATATAAAAAGGATCATATACGTGTGCACGTGTCTAGTAAGTCAAACGGTTGTGCTTCTCAGTTACGCTTAATAATTTGATTATTACACATTAGGTTTAACTGCCACCTTCAAACATGGTATCTTTAGGACATGCATTTTTTTAGATTTAATTATCTCGTGCGCACGATATCTTATCTCGTGCGCACGACATACTGTCTCGAGCACACGACATCTTATCTCTAGCGCACGACATCTTATCTCGTGTGCACGACATCTTATCTCGAGCGCTCGACATCTTATCTCGATCTCTCGGCATCTTATCTCGAGTGCATTACATCTTATCTCGTGCGCACGACATCTTATCTTGAGCACTCGACATCTTATCTCGACCGCTCGTCATCTTTTCTTGTGCGCGAGACATCCTATCTTGAACGCACGACATCTTATCTCTTGCGCTTGACACTTTATCTCGAGCGCTTGACATCTTATCTTGTTAGCACGACATCTTATCTCGCGCGCTCGACATATTATTTCGTCCGCACAACATCTTATCTTGAGCGCACGACTTATTATTTTGAGCGCTATACATCTTATCTATACATATCAAGGCTTTTTTATATGAATTTAGGTCATTAGTAAAAACATACACACAAGTAGATAATTAGGATCCCGTCTATTTAAATGTTATTTAACCTTCCCACAAGCACAAGTTTATCACATCATTTGGGAAAGTGGTGCACATAATTGGTCATCCTATCTTCAACATTTAAAGAACATAATTAATGATGCTTACTGCATGTTAGAGTAGCTACTTATCGCAGTTGACTGACATCATCAAATGGCACATTGTCAGAAATGACATGAATTAAGATGGCACGGGGAAATTCTTTCATATATGGGCGAAGCCTACATATTAAATCATTTTTTTTTGGTCAATGACTTATATATCCCTTTGCGTCATTACCAAATTTTTGCTGGCTTTTTTGTTCAGTTTGCGTATTTAAATTAATACCCTGCAAACAAAAGTATAAGCGAAACAAAAGCAAAAACGGTGGCAGTCATACTGATGACCTGAATAAACACAAAGGGCCTTCATATATATATAGATAAGATGTCGAGCGCTCGAAATAAGATGTCGTGCGCTCGAGATAAGATGTTGAGCGCTCGAAATAAGATGTTGTGCGCTCGAGATAGAATGTCGTGCGCACAAGATAAGATGTCGAGCACTCGAGATAAGATGTCGAGGGCACGAGATAAGATGTCGAGCGCTGAAGATAAGATGTTGAGCGCACGAGATAAGATGTTAAGCGCTCGAGATAAGATGTTGAGCGTACGAGATAAGATGTCGTGCGAAATATATAAGATGTTGAGCGCTCGAGATAAGATGTCGTGCGCACCTAATAAGATGTCGAGCGCTCGAGATAAGATGTCGAGCGCTCAAGATAAGATGTCGACCTCACGAGATAAGAAGTCGTGCGCACGACAGAAAATGTCGTGCACTCGAGATAAGATGTCGAGCGATCGAGATAAGATGTCGTGCGCACGAGAAAAGATGTTGAGCGATCGAGATAAGATGTCGTGCGCTCGAGATAAGATGTCGAGCGCTCGAGATAAGATGTCGTGTACTCGAGATAAGATGTCGTTCACACGACATCAATTATTCTAAAAAGAGTATATTTGCATGTACTAAACATACCACCGTATTACAGTAAAAACGTTTTAGTTGTAATTATTAGTTTAACATATTATATATTGTACATTTGTACACTTAGCTTATAATAAGCTTAGAAGATTAATGCAAAATGGCTATGTTTATGAAAAATGAGAATACTGTAATTATTTTATGGAAACTTGGAAAATATTCATATAATTCAATGTGTTTTAATAATTAGAGGAGAAAAAAGTATATATAAATGACATTTACCTGTTTGTTTTCTACTGAGTAAAACTTTCTTTTACAGGATTTGATGTGGAACATCGTCCCTGACATGTCATTAAACGAGAAAGATCGATCAGTCTTGAGAAATATATCGGCGTCTCTTGGTATGGAACCTATTCAAGAATCTTTAGCAATGAAGTCGAATGCTGGTGGATTCGCAGGGAGTACACAGGCGGGGACGTCTACACAACGTCGCAGTAGCCAATACCCGCGGTCTGGTAAACGCACGCGGAAAGAGTACCGGACGCTGTCTCCTGGAGAAAAGGAAAGGTTTCACAGAGCTTTGAAAAGATTATATATGGTACTGTACCTCCTTTCATTATTACTGCATTTTTAGATGGGAATCAAAGGTTTTTTAGGGCTTTTATGATAAACTAGTCAATGTACAATTGTCATCGCGTGTGCAATAGTACACATACAGAACACATTGTCATGAAAATTCTTACATCCTATGAATATATTGAAAATATATGAACATTTGCTTGTTCTTAACAACAGTTAAATGCATAAGCGGACAATAGGTAACGATGTTTTAAAGACAAACACAAAAAGGAAGACTTGTCAAATAAAGAGAAAACTAGATATATGTCCATATTACACTGATGCCTCCACTTTCTGTCTCTCCGTGTGTACTTGTCGGCAATGCTTTACTAACTAAACTTTTATATTACCTTCGACCGGGGTGCCTGGCAGTTGGGAGGTGGTTGAAGGGAGGTGGGAGGTGGTTGAGTGTGTGTGTGTGGGGGGGGGGGGGGGGGGGGGGGAGGGAAGCACTGAGAGTAAGAGTAAAATATTTAATATTCTATAAAGCTTAATGACTCAAGGGCAAATATATTTTAAAATATGTGCGACACGGACTTCTAGGACCTTTATGCATATCTTTGACCAAATCAGGCGTCATAACTCTTGTCTTGCTGAGTTAAATCCCAAACAAAGCACCAGGTGCATAACATAACATGCTGAATTTTATTCCTACACGGTTTCATCACTATATTTGAAATTTTCTTGGTAAAATACGTAGATACGCCCCTATTGCGTTGAACCTTCGTTATGTACGACACAAACATTTAGGCCCTGTAAGCATATTTTATGCCCCCCTTCGAAGAAGGAGGGATATATTGTTTTGCAGATGTCTGTCAGTCGGTCGGTCGGTCGGTTGGTCGGTCTGTCGGTCGGTATGTCGGTTGGTATGTGGAACAATTGGTTTCCGGATGATATCTCAAGAACGCTTGGACCTAGGATCATGAAAGATGATAGGGAGGTTGGTCATGACTAGCAGATAACTCCTATTGGTTTTAAGTTCAAAGACCAATGTCACAATGACCAGGAACATTTAAACGGTTTCCGGATGATAGCTCAAGAACGCTTGGGCCTAGGGCATGAAAGATAATAGGAAGATTGGTCATGGCCAGCAGATGACCCCTATTGATTTTGAGGTTAGTAGGTCAAAGGTCAAGGACACAGTGATCCGGAACAGTTAAACAGTTTCCGGATGATAACTCAAGAACGCTAAGGCCTAGGATCATGAAAGATAATAGGGAGGTAGATCATGACCAGCAGATGACCCCTAAAGATTTTGACGTCAGTAAATCAAAGCTCAAGGTCACAGTGATCCGGAACAATTAAACGGTTTCCGGATGATTACTCAAGAACGCTTGGGCCTAGGATCATGAAAGTTGAAAGGGAGGTTGATCATGACCAGCAAATGATCTCTATTGATATTGAGGTGAGTAGGTCAAAGGTTAAGGTCACAGTGATCCGGAACATTTAAACGGCTTCCGGATGATAACTCAAGAACGTTTGAGTTTAGGATCATGAAAGATAATAGGGAGGTAGGTCATGACCAGCAGATGACCCCTAAAGATTTTGACGTCAGTAAATCAAAGCTCAAGGTCACAGTGACCCGGAACAATTAAACGGTTTCCGGATGATTACTCAAGAACGCTTGTGTCTAGGATCATGAAAGTTGAGAGGGAGGTTGATCATGACCAGCAAATGACCTCTATTGATATTGAGGTGAGTAGGTCAAAGGTTAAGGTCACAGTGATCCGGAACAATTAAACGGTTTCCGGATGATTACTCAAGAACGCTTGGGCCTAGGATCATGAAATTTGATTAAGAGGTTGGTCATGTCCGGCAGATGACTCTTATTGATTTTGAGGTCAGTAGATCAAAAGTCAAGGTCACGGTTACCTGGAACAGTTAAACAATTTCCGGACAATAACTTGAGAACGCTTGGGCTTGGGACCATGAAACTTAATAGAGAGGTTGACCATGACCAGCAGAGGACCCTTATTGATTTTGAGGTCAGTAGGTCAAAGGTCAAGGTCAAAGTGACCCGGAAAATGACTTGAGAACGCTTGGGCCTGGGATCACGAAACTTGATAGGGAGGTTGATCATAACCAGCAGATGACCCCTATTGATTTTGAGGTCAGTAGGTCAAAGGTCAAGGTCAAAGTGACCCGGACAATAACTTGAGAACGCTCTGGCCTCGGATCACGAAACTTGATCATACGGGAAAATTAGACCCATCGATTTTTCGCACGAGTGAAAATATTTTATATAGCGCAAAGAAGGAGCCATTTACTTTATTTAAATTTATGGGAAAAGTATTATAGGTATATTAGCTTTGCAAACGATGTGATAATATTCAATGCATTGTCTTTCTTATGAATATTTTATTTTCAAAATCTGATTTCTGATCTCTCTGTCGTGGGGGCTTTGTCTCACTCTGTCCATCTGGTCAGATCGCTCTGTGTCTGTACTAGTAGAGGATGATTTAGGCGCCCTGTGTGGCTGCATTTGAACTATGTAAAGCGCCTTTGAACGTGAAATTGATAATGAAAAGGGCGCTATATAAATCTGGTATAATAAAAAAAAAATAATAAATAGAAAATGATCTTTTTAGCGTATACTTTATGTCTGTCTATCTACAATTAGATATAAAGTAAAATATGGATAATTTGCTGAAATTTCTTCTGTTTAACAAAGAATAAATAGTTTCTTATTTGCCTTTGAAGACCATTGCAAACGACTTAGTAATCTATATTCATTTAGCTATTGTTTCATATTAACTTCAGCTTTGAAGAAAATGGTCTTTTTAAGCATTTTGCAGATGAGTATAGGTTTTTTTATCGCTGTCGGAAAGACTCGAACATTCTCGTACATTTCCGTCAATTCTTACGGAATTTAAGCTCCTTAACGGTAAAGACTGATTTTCTCTCACCCGCTAAACTGCAAATGTGCACGGATTTATAAATTAGTGGACGCTCCATAATATGATTTTCTTTACAGCCAATAGTCAATTTCAAACAGCTTGAGGATCGAAATTTGAATTTTCAAAAAGAAAAATTTCGAGTTTGCATCGGATTTGAATCTTGCTCGAAGTTCGGAACTGAAATGTTCAGTGTTTTATTCGAGCCAGCATTGAACATCGAGTCTGTTGAAAATGGAAATCTTAAGGAATTGATTTCGAACTTGAATTAAATTTCGAGAGTGTAAGAAGGAAAACGACCGTTAAAAGTTTCAAACGTTGAAATTTGAGGCGGCATATTTTGGGCAAGTTAGAAGTAGAAGATCGAAATTCAAATTTTCGAAAGGATGACGTTAAATTTTGCTTAGATTGAATTTCGCACCAACTCGGGAAACGAAATTCAAAACAAAAGAAACCATCGAATTTCGAGGCAGAATTGAAAATAGAGCCAGCAGGAAGACCGAAATTCAAATATTTTGAGGGGTGCAGTGGTCCAGGGATCGAGGGTTCGAGCCTCATTGGGGTCACGATCATGACTTCTCACATGACATCAGTACTGGTTTTTCCAGGAAGTTAACTCGAGAGTGGTTACAATAAGCTTGAAGCTTTCATCACAACCGAGCTACAACAAATAAGTATAGACTAAACATTTTGAGCTAGCATGAATTTCTAGTCTATCGGCATTTTAAAGAACATTTAAATTGCGATCTTAAACTGGCTCTTAATTCTATACCTGCTCGATATTCAGACTGAAAATTTGACTTTGATTTTTAAACTTGTTCGGCATTCAGTGCTAGATTTTCGAAACGTTGAGCTCGCTCGCAAATAAAACTAATGCAAGATCGAAATCCAGCTGTTCCAAATTTAATCCCAGTTTTAAATTCGATTGCTTTGAAAATTTGAGCAGGCTTGAAATATAATACCGGGAATAATCTATTAAGTATTATAACCTTTAGCCAGCTGGACATGATTGATTCTGCCTTTGCGACCAGTGTAGATCATGATCAGCCTGCATATACGTGCAGTCTGATCATGATCTGCACTGTTTGCCATTCAGTCAGTGTCTTTTTGGTAATCACCCTTTTTAACAGTTAATGGTACTGTCCAAATTGAAGGATGGACACGTTCATTATAGAAATCTAGCTGGGTAATGGTTAAAAAATTGAATTTCAATATATCCGATCTTGCAATATTTTTAGCTCGACTATACGAAGTATAAGGAGAGCTATCCTACTCGACCCGGCGTCGGCGTCGGCGTCTTTCCGCGTCCCCACCTTGGTTAAAGTTTTTTTACACTTTCTCTTTTTTCAACTTATCTCTGTTATTACTTGATGGATTTGATTCAAACTTGAAATACTTATTCCTCATCATCATCCACATCATCTGACATAAGGGCCATAACTCTGGCACCAATATTTCACGAATTATGCCCCCTTTTCACTTAGATTTTCAGGTTAAAGTTTTGATGCACTTTCCCTCTATCTCTTGTTTTTACTGAATTGATTTTGATTCAAACTGAAACAATTGTTCAACATCATCATCCACATCATATGACACAAGGTGCATAACTCTGGCACCATTTTTTCATGAATTATTCCCCCTTTTTACTTAGAATTTCAGGTTAAAGTTTTATTCGCTTTCACCCTATCTCTGTTATTACTGAATGGATCTGATTCAAACTGAAACAATTGTTCAACATCATCACCCACATCATATGACACAAGGTGCATAACTCTGGGACCAATTTTTCATGATTTATTTCCCCTTTTTACTTAGAATTTTAGGTTAAAGTTTTGATGCACTTTCACTCTGTCTCTGTTATTACTGAATGGATTTGATTCAAACTTAAAATAGTTGTTCAACATCATCACCCACACCATATGATACAAGGTGCATAACTCTGGCACCAATTTTTCGTTTATTCTCCCATTTTACTTAGAATTTAAGGTTAAAGTTTTGATGCACTTTCACTCTGCCTCTGTTATTACTGAATGGATTTGATTCAGACTTAAAATAGTTGTTCAACATTATCACCCACACCATATGACACAAGGTGCATAATTCTGGCACCAATAGTCAATGAATTATGCCCCTTTTTGCTTAGGATATACTTATATAGTGTTTTGATACATTTTATCTTTACCTCTCTTATAACTTTAAGTTGATATTTTTGACATAGACTCAGCATATTGTGCAATATCTTCATCCACAATTGGAGTCATTAAACACTCCAGTGACAGCTCTAGTTTCCTCAGATGTGCCTAGTTTCACTATCCAGCATCAAAATAGTCGAGCGCGCTGTCGCCTGTGACAGCTCTTGTTAATCTTTGAATTATGATCTTGAGCAGATCGCAGTTTTAGTATGATATTGAAATTCGGCTTTTCAAATTTTGAGTACGATTTTCGAGCTGGCTCGACACTAATTACTTGCTCGATATCTGACTTTAAAAAAATCACGACATAACAATAAATATGCAGTTATTCGATTACCCCCCAAAAAAACTATTTAATACCTTTATTTCATAATCACGATCAACCAACAAAGTATTATAAAAGCGAGCTTCCATCTGATTGTAAAATAGCAGAAATCATTTTTGCAATGTGATTGTTCGGTTTTATAATAATGTGTTTATTGAGAATACCATTATACAGGTATTCCTATTAATCCACCAAATACCATTTAGGTTCCGATTAGTTCCAATTTATTTGCAATCACTGTAAATTAGACTTGGCAATATTGTGTAACAGTACATTGGCGAAGAAGGGATTACTTGTTAGACATCGGCTTATAATACGGAGTAGGCCGAAAACAACCGAACAGTCTCGACAGCAGATTTACCTGGCCAAACTTATTATCGGATTTTGTGGCGATTTTCGTGATGGGTCTAATTTTCCCATATGAGGGAGGTTGATCATGACCAGCAGATGACCCCTATTGATTTTGAGGTCAGTATGTCAAAGGTCAAGGTCACATTGATTTGAGGTCAGTACTAAGTAATTTCTGTTCCTTGTGCAGCTACTGAATGCAAGGGGGGTGGGGGGGCATTTCGTGTTCTACGAGCTCTTGTTATATTCAAGTGTCATAAGGAATCTAAGTCAAATACTTTTGGAGACGTTCGATGCAAAATTATAGGTCCTCTTTAAGCACTCTGATTGGTGCCGAAATATTGTTACCATAATTCTGGTCTTACTGGGTGTAATCTCAAACAAAACCCCCCAAACATTTCACATGCTCAAAAATATTATCGTTGTTTTTTTGAAAGTTAATTGAAAAATACAGGTAAGGTTTTAAATTAGTTTTGTGACCTCTACAACGATATATACGAGAAGAAGTACTCACAAAATCATCTTATGTGTTGAAAACATGTCCGGTGACTTCTGCAGAGGGGCTATATACATTATTTGTTAAACAATCCATGTAGTGTTTAACTCTTTGTCAATTTTCGTTTAAAACATACGTTGTGGTATTTATTCGCTTGTTACATAAAACATCTGTTTCAGGATGGTTACATTGACCTATTTGCCAAGATTCACGCCGAAGCTTCAGACAAACACCATAGTGGCCCTTCCTTTCTACCATGGCATAGAGTTTATATAACCATGTAAGTGATTAAGTGCCACAAAAGATATTCTTTACAAAGCTAAATAATTTAACCCTTATCATGCTGGTCACGACTGACACTGCCTTTGCGACCAGTGCAAATCATGATCAGCCTGCACACCCGTGCAGTCTGATCATGATCTGCGCTGTTCGTCATTCAGTCAGTATCTTTTTGGTATGCACCCCTTTTAACAGCTAATGGTTCTGTCCAAATTGAAAGATCAGCTTGTAATTTTGCATAGATAGAATAATGATAAAAATAATAATAACTTTATTTAAAGAAGGTAATATATGACATTTTTAAAAATATTACGTATCTTAAGTTTCCATCTGATCTTCTTTTGAAATAGAAAATTAAAGAATATCTAATCATAATGAAAAAACACAGAAGATCAGTTTACGTAACACACAATTTAACGTAAACATTCGATTTTGACAAACACTCCATTTAATTTGAATATATGTATATTAATTCACAAAAAAAGAGAAACAGTCACACACAAAATAAGAAGACAAACAATAGTGTTGACAGAGAAAGTGCAGCTTATTAAAATCCTAATAGATATTTTTGTATACTAGAAAGTGAATCCGTTTTAAAAATATTCCGAGAGATATACGCTTTATTTCCATATTCCATACTTCAGAACTAAGTGCAAATGTATAGCCAAAATGACTTTTTGGTATAATTTGCGCGATATTTCGGTTTATAATATCATTATGTACAATTTTTCCAAGGTCATGATTTTCTTCACAAAATAATCACTCTCAAACTAAGATTGTTTTACTTATAACAGTCATCGCTCATTCAAATAATCCGTAAAGCACGTGTCTATCGCAGTTTTCTTACAATTAGGTTGACAATCAGCTATTCTTTTGAAATTATCTCCCTTTTTATGTAAAATCAATTTAATATTGAGCTTGGTATATAGCGAAAATTGCTTGTGAAAATCAATGTTTTCCGATGTTTTTGAAAGTACTATATCAATTACTAAATTAAATAGCTTTGATTTAGATTGGTTCAGCTGCCGAAACATCAATGAGTTTATAATACAGGCCCGGCGCCAGGGCGAGACTCAAGGGGCCCGTCGCACACCTTCCCCCTACCGGCTTAGAAGTGACCTACACTCATCAAAGTTGTTCCCAACTATTTTAGCAAAGGAATAATATTTCTCAAAAATTAGAATAAAAAATGCACTAGAGTAGGCCCCCTGACCCCCCTCTCCACTTAACATGGGAGAAAGGCCCCCCTCCCATACCTACCCCTATGCGCCTCGCCGGTGACGCCTCCATTCCAAACTGGTGCCCCCCGCCACTCCCCACCCTACCCCACACAAACTTCTACCCCACAATCAAATACTTAAACCGGGCTTGTAATGTATTAGCCTATAGATCTGAAAAGTACGGATAAGGGAACTTAAAGGTTCTGTCATTTCGGCACCAACACGAGTTATTGGAATCAGCTTGATTTGGGGCGGGGGGGGGGGGGGAGTCTACTTTCATTCAGTTTACTTTAATACAATAGGGTTATTAGAACAGTAGCTCGATCTGGGATTCTGTATTCGGCTCGAGTGGATTTTTGCCAGATCGGATCTCACGAGGCGCGCTAATTCCAAATTCCAAATTCCACGAGAGCCGATTACAAAATCCCAGATCTAGCTACTTTTATAATGACCCTTTTATTATATACCTCTACCTTTTTGTTTGTTGTTTTGTTATTGAAAGAAATCTTCAATGTTTATCGATACTAAAATGGAACTTAGTGAAGTTTTTATGTGCGCTATTTATAGAACTTTGTCTGGGCATGCATGCCGACATTTTTACAAAATTTTTATAGGTATATAATAAATGCCCATGTTGCAATGTATAATGAAATTTGCTTAATGATAATAATAATGATAATAATAATGGTAATAATGATAATAATAATGTTATGTTATCATCTTTGGTATGTTATGCCTCGGTCACAAAATCATACGAGTCCACCAATTTTAGAATCCTTACGGTCTTACGGTAAAATCGTAGCGTCTGGTCCTCTTCAGAGGATGCAATCGTAGGATATCCGTACGGACATCGCAGAAAAGTCACGCGGAGCTCGCTAGGAGCCCGGCCGGACCTCGAACGGTGCTCGTGGATTCTGATCATTTAAAATTAGAATAAAACGGTAGAGTAAAACAATAATCATAACTGAATTTTCAAGTATCCCCCACCCAATATATCAGGAACATCTCTCCAACCTTGTAAATAAATTTGAGATTTTTCCTCTAAAACAAAAGTAATAAATTGATTATAGTAAAAATAAAACGTTATGAATCACTATATTTCAGACAATTTTAGAGAAAACTATACTCTCTTTTAACACTTTGAAGGTTTGAAGAAGTATTGCGAATGTACGACCGTTCAGTGTCCCTTCCGTACTGGGCAAGTACGTTCGATGACGCCATGAGCAATCCTGTTAACTCTATACTTTGGACTGATTCATACTTTGGTAACGGAGAAGGGATAGTAACAAGTGGTCCGGCAGCGTATTGGGTGACAGGACAAGGGGGGTTAGAGAGGAATTATGGGAGAGGCAGTACACTTTTCAAGAAGGATCAGATTCAGAAAGTCTTGTCTCAGTGCTATTTAGCTGTAAGTATCAGAATTTTACCAGTTTTCAGCTTACTGTCAATATCAGGACTATTTCTATTGAACTTTCTGAAAACTACTTGGCATTCCAACAGTCAGGACCACCCCCTCATCCACTCTCTGCCAATGGTTAGAAAACACCTTTTAACAATTAAAAGCGAACTGTATTTTCTACAAATCATATCTCACTCGGCTAAATGCACAATGATAAAATGTTGTTTTTTTATCTTTAAATCTTAGATCTATTCCTTTAAACTGAATTATGTATATTATTAACGTTTTAATGACACACACGCTGATGGAAATAGTTATAGATTATAATAATAAGTTTAAATAAACCATGTTTTGCACTAGTTGATCAAGTTTTTTACTTGCCAGTAGAGAAAACACAAATATAGGCAATGTATAAATAAGAATGCCTTGGTAGTGAAATGACAAAATAGCAGCAGTTTGCGGTTTAATTTTATACAATGATAGTCCAGGTGAAGGCTTGTTCTGAAGATACTATTTTACCATAAAATCGCCTATTCCGTTTTTAATGAAATTTATTTCTGATTTTGAAATTCTAATAGGGGAGTAAAACCTTATTGTTTGATTTAAAAATTCTGTAACAGATTTTTGTGTCTTATTTCTTTTTCAAGTACCAAATGAAAATTATGCATTATTCCAAATGCCTCCATAGGTAAAAGTAGGAATAAACTTTTTGAATTTTGAAGACACTAATTGTCAAATATTACAAGCAAGATTTAATATACTTTTATAAGGAAATAGAGTTTCTGTTTAACAGAAAATTTACAACGTTTTACTTGTAAAAAACTGAAATGAAAATCAGAATTTCCTACACCGAACATAACAAAAAAGCAATTATAAATGCATCTGGTGTTTAAAAATCAGAAAAGAGAACAATCTCAAAACTGCAAAAGTCGAAGAGATTCGTTTGGAAAAAAATGAGTTTATCTCGTATGTACGAGATTTTTATTAATATTACAAGAAAATTACCCGTATCACGTAACTACATCTTTTCTCGTTATGATGACTTAATATATCATTTTTACAAGAAAATATTGCGTTATTACAATATATAATATCGTTATTACAAGAAAGAAGTATCCTAATAGTGACGTCATTACGGCCAAACTTTCTTATAATACCATAAGACGTAAAGTCAATTTTTAGGAAGGGGTTAAAATCACTTGTGCCTCAGCCATGTAGGCCAAGTTCGAGCCTCGCTTGTGGGCATTCTTTAAGTGGGAAAGCAATCCAGCTTGCGTACGGAAGATCAGCGGTGCTAAACAGGTGCTCCCGCCCGTGATGAAATAATGCCCAGTGGGGCACCAGGGGTCTTCCTCCACCATCACAAACTGGGATGTCGCCATATGACCATCTGTAGTCGTGTCGGCCCAACAAAGCAAAGAATTAGGTTTTCATATTCTTTTTGTTTGTCTTTGTAGTAAAAAGATGAAATGTCGATATTTTGGCAATAGAATGTACCTTAAATTTATTTCCCCTTACGGTGTCTCAGGCACTGTAATTACTAAAATAAGAGTAGTTTCACAATTCAATAGCAGTTCATATTTTCAGGCCGAGTATTTTTCTCTTGAAAATTGCACTAAAGTCTTAACAGTTGGTCAAATTATCATCAACATGGAAGCACATGATGATTTATAGTACATACGCCGCTTGGGAAATGTTTGAGTCTCGTTTAGACCGAAAGCTTACCCTAAAATATTGAAATCTTACAGACATTCAAACTCCATTAAACACATATTTACAAAAGACAAAATTTAGTTCTTTTTGAAGTACAATATGTATACTGCAAAATCTTATGGAATGTTTGTCAAAATTGTCCCTGGTTGTTGCATTTGACACAAAAATACAACTCCTTGTAAATTTAATTTAAAAAATTGTTTGTACTATATGCATTACTGACCACAGCTACATAGGTAAACCAGTACACATCGATTGTTGAATGCAGCACTACACTACAATTCCATTGATTTATATTGGAAGATAAGATAGTTTTTCATTGTACAGTCAACCTATAATATCACTTGTTATTATGTAACTGTATATTATGTGTGAACAGATTTACAAATTGGACAAATTTATGGTGTTTGGATTTTTGTGTATAATAAAGTAACCAGGCAGAATTTCAAAATAAATTCTCTAAGACTGTATTCTTTACGGTCGGCTTTACAATTGGTTGTAATTAATTCTTTTACATGATTGAATATATATTGAATTTGACTAAATGTAAAATTGCACAATTTTGTCATTTTAGCCAGAGAAAATATCTAATAAAAGCATAATACAGGTAGTGAAATGCAAATCCTTTTACGTGCATATGTGTAGGTTACTAACCGAGTAGGAGGTGTTCATGAATTGAAAATACCAGCGCTCGTGCGAATCGTGACGGTGTTACCGCACGAGCGCGGGTATTTTCAATTCATGAACACCGATCTAAGAGGTAAGTAACTGACTCACACAACGTCATTTTAATTTGTTAGTTTTTATTAATTAATTTATTTGTAAGTCTTTCTCCCAGTCAGAACAAAATGATTGTGGGAATTACTTCTGCAGGTAAATTGAAATACATAAAATGATATTAAAAAAGTTTATGAAAGTTCTGCTAATTAGGCACTGTAAATGCATTTTTGTAAGCCGATTATTTGTTAAGAGTTTTTCTTTGTTTCATTTTACAGAAACACAAAGAACGCACCAGTATGGTCTCTGTAACATTAATATTTCACATTCTGAAGTTCACATTCTCATGAAGTGATATTCAACAATTGTGTATCCGAAAATGATATCGTCTGTTTATCTGTTCAACTGAATGAAAAGTCCGCACTTTGTTTCATTGTTTGTTATTGTTGTTGTTATTTTTATCTTTTAATTCACAACTTCATACTTCGGTTCCATGTTTATAAAACTTTTTTCATGATAAACTTAGTTTCAGATTCTGCATTTACGGTTTCGTCGTGGTCGTGGTCGTGGCCGTCGTCATCATCATCATCATCATCATCTAACAATAATAATTAAAATGATTATCTTCTTCTTATACACCTTCAAGTTAAATACTGAGCCGTGAATATATCTTATAGATGAAAAAACATGACGATCGTAATTTAAAGGTCAAATATACAATGTTTGAAAAAAGTAAGTATACATTTATAAATGCTACATTACGCAGGTATTGTCTATTGTCCATAAGTACTGACTTGGTACGCATTAATCTTCGCTAGTATTTTTGGAGTTTTCATTATTTTAAGAAATATTTGTATCCTAAAATAACCAATATAAATAACCAATGGCACGGTGGCATAGTGGTAGCTGTCTGACTGTCACGCACGATACCAAGAGTTCAAAATCACCTCAAACTATTTTTTAGAATTCAATGTAATGTTAACGTTGTTATCGATGTTACTTTTACTCTTACAATATCTGCGTAACATATTTTACGAAATCTGATTGTTTTCTCTTGTAGATGTAGCATTTATTTTCAGGAAACGCTGCTGAGAAATACGTTATCTTTTTATCTAACTAAGATATTTTTAATATGTTTTATTCAACATTTGCCATAACGTTTATAGACCATAAGGTTTGATCAATTAAGCATGACAATATCTCTACCGATAAAATTTAGGGGAAAATCTATTTGCACATGTGATATTGTGAAAATTATAAATAAATATATACACAATATTTATATCGCTATTTAGCTTCAGACACCGAGAATTAATTTATGGAAAATATTCGGAATATTCTTGAGTGTCAGGTCAATACGTATAGGATAGACAACGAGTGCCGTTGTCTACGGGATATATACAACGAGCAAAGCGAGTTGTATATATCCCGTAGACAACGGCACGAGTTGTCTATCCGACTTAGACCACGTGACATAAAAACTGCAATTATTGAAAACTGTCCCACGCGTTCTATAGAAATTAGGATTAACGTGTTTTTATAAGAGTGATATTATCTTTGTACCGTTAGCGCTTTTTGTCAGTTGGGCATGTGAAAGAATGCAGGTTACTTTGTATAAATTCAGTTTTACTCGAATACCGGATTTACTAAAATTTGACGTTCATTAACACTTTGAGCCATTTGCAATCACTAAACAGTTAAATATGGATTTCTCAAAAATACTCAAAATTGAACCTCTCTCTCTCTCTCTCTCTCTCTCTCTCAAGATTTAACATTTCTGTCACTTTTCTGATACTTTCATTTTGCAATTCAAGATTGAAGCGTTGTTATGGCCAAATCTTTAACCATTGTTATACGCACACTGCCTGATAGGCCTGTAGCATTTAAAAAAAATGAAAGAAATTTATGCTTTAATACATCACGTTGCCTATTTTCATCTCTTTTTCTGCTGAAAATGTCATAGCAAGCGTATTTCTGCGGTACTTTTCTAGCGTGAGTTAAAGGTATACAAAGAGAATTATACTATATTATAACAACTGAAAATTTAACCTAACTTTCTGTAAACTGCTTTTGGCATATTTCGTCCACTTTCAGTTTTTTTGATAATTTGGGGACAAATTGGGTCAAAAACATAAGTCCCCTTCAGAATTGCTTTGCAGAAATCAGAAATAATAAATTAAAAAAAAAAATGACGCATCGTTACACATTAAAATGCTGTTATACCCGATTCGAAATACAGACGTCAGTATCATTTATTTTCGATATACACTATACTACTCCCCACCATTTCCTTTACTTACAGAGTTATTTGCTTTAACTTAATTTATTATTCCAGAATTACCATTGTTACTCTGGTAATGTTTTGATTACTCATTCATTATAGTTTATATTCACTTATGAAATGAATAAATTCTTATCGATATCTTAATTAATAAGGTCTTAATTTGATATTGTTAAATAGTAATACGTTGAAGAAACTCAACAGCAAAATCAATGCTTTTCAGAACATATCAAGACCTTCGGCTCCACCTGTCTTTGATCTGGAGGGTTACCACGGCGGTCCACATGTTTGGGTGGGTGGAGATATGAGCGCTTTTATTACAACTGGCTACGACCCTGTATTTTATATGCATCATGCTTATGTTGACTATATTTGGGAACAATTTCGACGCAGACAAAGATATATATGCGGAGTAGAACCGACAAGAGATTATCCTGAAGTTCCTGTTGGCAATAGCAACCACCCAGATGCTTCAATGACGGGCTTTGAATGGTTAATCAATAGGGATGGAATCAGACCACAATGGATCAATAACTGGTTTAATTATGACCCAGAACCAAGTTGTCCAGACTGCTGTCCTAACTGCCCCTCTCCAGCGCCACTTTACTGCGATAGTGTTAAAAACACGTGCGTATCTCGATCAAAACTACTAGACAGTAGTGGTCAATTAAGTGGGGGCTTTGCAGTTGCAATGTCGCTAAGCTCAGCAAGAATGGGATCTGGACAGCAAGAGCGTCCTAGGAACAGAGGTAGAGAATTTGACGCACCACCGAGTGATGGTAGAACTGTGGCAACAGCTTTACAGGACGCTATGGCCGCAGCTCCAGCAACGCTTCAACAACAACTTCGAACATTTCTTTAGTCACTTTAAAGATTTATCTGCTAAATGCAACGAATATATTTTCGCGTATATCATCTTGAAAGTGAAAATATTATACTACTTAAATAGCTAAATAAATAGCCAATGCAAACTCAACAAATTGCAATTTTTATGCACTCACTTGCTGTATTGTGACTTTGTCCATACTTTGACACATCACGATGTGACGCCGATATTTGCACAACAATAGTTATAATACACAGAAAGTCTTATTATCATGTTCATATTTGCTACATATAAAATGGACTATGTTGTTGAACATGTGTTGTTCGGCGCTTTCTAAGTACTTTCAGCGCTTTCTAACGATCATGCACATTCCTTGGCATTATGTCGACCCTTGACTTACGGATTTTGCTTTCTCTAGGTTACCACCGGCACAAATATTTTTGAGTGGAAAATTGCGATGCTTTCTATGCGCCCGTCTGAAAGACGGGACGTATTATGGGAACAATCTTGGCGGGCGGGCAGCATCCATAAACTTTGTCCAGAGCATCTCTTCTTAATGCATGGAGGAATCTTGATGTAACTTGGTTCAAATATTTACCATCATGTGACGGAGTGTCATGCGCAAGAACCAAGTCCCTAGGTCTAGGGTCAAGGTCATATTTAGAGGTCAAAGGTCAGATACATGAATGACAACTTTGTCCGGAGCATTTCTTCTTCATGCATGAAGGGATTCAGATGTAACTTGGCACAGATGTTCACTAGCAAAAGACGGAGTGTTGAGCAAGAACCAGGTCCCTAGATCTAAGGTCAAGGTCACACTTAGAGGCCAATGGCCAAATACAATAATGACTTTGTCCGGAGCATTTCTTCTTCATGTATGGATGGATTTTTATGTAACTTAGCACAAATGTTCACCGCCATGAAATGAGACTGAATGTCATGCACAAGAACCAGGGCCCTAGGTCTAATAGAATCTGTAAAAAAGATCCTTTGGAAGCAAAGAATGCAACCATTAAGAATAACAGCAGACTAGGTTTGATTGAGTCTGTTCATGAGAGTTACACCTCTCACGCCTCCCTAGCACTGCCTTAAGCGGAACTCTATTATACATATGTTGAATGGACTCAATGATCCCAAAGGACCAGATAATATAACAACACTGAATCCAAGTACGGGGTGACTTTTTACAGCCGCTACACGGCTCTGAAAAATTGCTGTTGTCATAGTTAATAAAATCTGTAAAAAAAGATCCTTTGGAAGCAAAGATTGCAACCAAAATGAATAATAGCAGACTAGGTTTGATCGAGTCTGTTCATGAGAGGTAATGAAAATTGCAACACCTCTCACGCCCCCACCCTCCTCCTAGCATCGGCTTAAGCGGAACTCTATTACACATATGTTAAATAACTCAGTGGTCCCAAGGACCAGAAAATATAACAATACTGAATCCAAGTACGGGGAGACTTTTGACAGCCGCCACACGGCACTTAAAAATTGCTGTTGTGATAGTTAATAAAATCTGTGACAAGATCCTTCGGAAGCAAAGAATACAATCAAGAACAACAATAGCAGATTCGGTTTTGATTGAGTCTGTTTGTGAGAGGTACTGAAAAGTGTAACACCTCTCACGCCCCCCTAGAACCAGCTTAAGGGGAACTCTATTACACATATAATGAATGGACTCCATGATCCAAAAGGACCAGAAAATATAACAATACTGAATTCAAGTACGAAAGACTTCATGCATGGAGGAATTTTAATGTAACTTGGCACAAATGTTCATCACCATGAGACAGAGTGTCATGCGCAAGAACTGGGTCCCTAGACCTAAGGTCAAAGTCACTCTTGGAGGTCAAAGGTCAAATATAAGAATGAAATTTTCTTGTATGGCCTTTTAGTGGGTTGATGGACAGAACGCCCGATAACTCGCGGATCAACGCTGAGCGGCGGGTTGAGTTATCTACCTATAATCTCCAGATTATCCCGGAGTCAAATGGGTTGCGCATGAAAATTTCAAGTCTTACTCAATTGAGTAATGGATGATCGACGATTCATGTTTATTAAAGCATTCACATGTATAGTGGGTGTATGTGTATATACGGTATAGCATCATAAAATTAATAGTAATGATAATACTAATTTTATTTTCTGGAGGTTACATACAAATACAAATATTAAACAACTTATTTCTAGTATGGCCTTCAGTTAAATTTCATTTACACATCTACACAATCATACAATCAATTTATAATTATACATTTATACAAAAATACACATATCAGAATTACTTAAATTTTCTTCGACAAACAGGTCTCAAATTAAAGAAGTCTTAAATAAACATAATATACACAAGTTATAAGTATAACAATAACTATGTTTTAAAAGAATTACCATGCGTCGAAAAGATTAATTCCATCCCCAGCTTTTATTATATTTGACTGGCTTATCATAGTAGGTTGTCTCCCTTGAAAACTATCCGATAATCAATATTGGTTTCCCTACTGATATTACTTTGAGCAATTGATTATATAGGAAAATTATTTATAATGATTAATTTCAAATATGTCTTTTGGTTTGTGAATATTTTACCAGATATGACAGTAAACTTCAATTTCTTCTCTTCAATTTAGTGTGAAAATTTTTAATCTAACTGAATATCTTTTTGCTTCCAATTTTGTTTTAAAAGTATCACCATCGCTTATATTGAACATATAGTGAAAAACACTAAACTTTTCAATTTCTTTTACTTTAGATGCAAATAAATTATATTTTCCAAAGCATGACAATTTATTATCACATACGTAGGTATTCTTGACTTTATAAACAATACAATAATATAATTATAAGTGTAATAGGGTAAAGGCTTCTTGCTTCCATTTTACTTCAAAGTGTATCACGAAATAACAAGAAATATCTTTAAAAATGATGGTCGGCGAATTGTAATAAGGAAAGAAGTTTATGAATTTTTCATCTAACATTCATCTTTCATATAACATTTTTCAAATTGCAAAACTAAACACCACACTTTAACAATTTACATTTGTAAATGGTTCTCTTTTAATTTTTCGCAAAGGTTTCATAGGGCTGCAATTTTGTTTCGTTTATCCTAAGACGAATAATTACAGCAGTAGTTTGATGAAGATTCATGAAGCGGTTCATGAGAAAAGGTCATTAAACGTGTTTATATTTTAGCTAAATTGGTCCCTATCCCCATTTGTAACAAAATAGCAGGAGACCTTACGATATTGTTACACATCGAGTTTGATAAAAATCCCTTACATTTTAGTGGTTAATGCGAAGAAAGGCATATCTACTTTTAGCTATAGTGGTCCCTAATAGGGCCCAAGTTCTTATATAAATAAATTTGGAAGAGGACCTTATAATGATGCTCCAGACCAAGTATGACAAAGATCCACCAAGCTGTTCATGAGACGCTGTATAAAGGCATTTCTAGTTTTAGCTCTAGCAGCCCCTAAAAGGGGTTAAATGTCCCAGCTGAACAAAGTTGGCTGCGGGCCTAATAAAGTTGCTACAAATCAAGTTTGATTAGAATACATGAGAAAAAATCAATTAAAGGATTATTTTATTTATTATTTTTATTTATTTCTAAAATAGGCCAACTGATCCCGCTTTAACAAATGCATATTCGCTATTCAAGAATCTTTGGACAATGACGTCACACCTATAAAAAAGTGAAGGTCAAGCAAAACATACAATTGTAATTATTTCAATATTTCTGTTTCATAAGCAAAGTTTGACTGTAGTCATATCACATAGATAAACTGTATGCAGCGTGCCTTCATTTCAGTGTAATGAGATTCAGTCATTATACAGCATATATATATAATAAAACAGATTTCAACTGAGTTCAATATTTGCATACCATACTAAAGAAAAATATTCATATATATAATAAATCAGTTAAATAATTTATACAAATATATCAAAGCAAACAAGTACTCATTTTAATATGCAATCTGAATAAGTCACAAAAGCAAGAAACCTTTTCATATACAGACGACAATTGTAACAAGGAAAATCTTTTAAAAAGCACTTCTCTACATAAAAGACTCTTATCACACCCTTATTCATGTGATACGCAGACCGTATTCAGCTCTTTCTTTAATTTGATATATGTTGGTATTTGAACAGGTTTTTATCATATTTATTAAACTTACTTATCATTTTGAGATATATCAATATTCTTGCTAAATATACTGAGCCAAAGTTAGCTTTAAAACTGTGAACAGCGTCGTTTAGGATAAACGCTTTGTCTACATTTCACTCAGCGTAGCACAATCAAAAGAGTGAAAGAAATTGACACTCTCGTCCAATCAGGCAGAGTGTTGCATAAATCTTCCATTTTGATAAATTATCTATAATGCGTTATCAAGTAGTTTGATTTGCAAACTGAAGTCACGTGGCATAGGTAACGAAAACGAATTTAGACGGCGTCGCCGAAAAAAAAAACTTGTGGATTTCTTAAAGTTCTAATGCAACTTAAACTCTGTTGATTTACGGAACTGCATATACCAACAACTGACGTACGATTCCGTATAGTCTTTTGAAATAATAACATTCATAATTGTCTAATTAGTCAAAAAAAAAAAAAAAAAAAAAAAAAATGAAAAGAACAGAATAGAACAGAGCTTTGATTTTTTCACCAAATTGTTTATGAGAACAATATAAATCAACATAAATTACATAATTTCCGACTGAAAGCTAAATATCTTTGGAATATTGAAACATTCGACGACATGAGAAAAACTACTTCAAAGAATAATTTTCTTATGAAACAGTGTAATTTTTAAGTCAGGCGCTCATTGAAAGCTGGTGAGAGGCACGTGGGGTGGGGGAGGGGGGTGGAGAGAATGTGTACATTTATTTAAACAAAAAACACAGCATGGTTTCCACGATGTGCAAAGAAAGGGTATAATTAATAGACGCGCAATATCATGTCTATTTTAGAAATGAAATCCAAGCTTGAAAAAAAAAATTGACATGCTTACCATGAGTTTGCACAGTAGGATTATCTCTTTAGTACGACCTAAATTTTTTGTCACGGTTTTGTTCGTGGAAAGCATGCAAAAGAGCCACCTTTACAGCTAAAAAGTTTACACGATAAATTTGATTTCATGATTGAATTGTTTAGTATGTACAAACACACATCTGAATGGCATATTTGATTTATGTATATCATTGATTATACAAGTAACTTAGACACTATAAATAAGTAGACAGGGTGAATCAGAGCTAATTGTTTAAAAAAAATGAGTTCGGATCTCTATGATACACATACACCAATTCTGATATTAAGAAAAATCAGAAACTTGATTCATATGGCCAGTTTTTCAACTATTAAGTAATGACTTAAGCTCTGACTTAAGCCGTGTCGGGTATATTTACAACGATTTAGTCAGCACGTGGATAACGGGGCTCGACAAAAGTTAGACCACGATAATCCGTAAATAGCCAATCGCAAAGCAGACTTGTATCCGTCTATATTTCATATACAACAGTAGCGTTGTATATATATCGGGGGAAACTTGGGCAAAAAAACGCGTGAATTTCGTGTCAATTTCCCATCTAACAATACAGGCTAACGCCGGAGTTAAATGACCTTGCAATATTCTCACCAATTATCAATGGGATAAAAAATAAGATTGACTTGGAGGTAAATTCAGTTGACAACGTTTAAATACTAATATCGTAAAAATGACCCCATGTTATTGGATATCAGTAAAAGGGTTGACATGACTGAAATACAAGACTGGAATAACTATACATATAAAAATCAAATTGAATTACAAAAAACTCCACATTTGTAGTGTAGAACCAAGTGGGTAAATACGTAATTTACACATTCACTGAAACGTTTCCAACAGTTGTAACTTTTTATGTTCACTTATTATAAAATAGACATGTCAGCACGATCCTTACATTTGCAACAACTGGATCCAGTTGTTCGAAACTTTAACAGTCGACTGAGCTAACGGTCGATTAACTTTATTAGTATATTTCGACAGTTTAGAAAACTTAGAAAAACAAATATACTTGTTAAGTATTATAAACACTAAATCATCTTTACAGTTAAATTAAAACATCATACTAGTGTTTCCCACCCACCAAGACTAGTATCTTGAATAAAAATTTAACAGGCAGTTAGTTTAACAGCTTACTGCAGGGGTCACGACCATGACCTCATATGGCACGAGTAGTGGTTTTCCCAGGAAACGGACTCGAGTGTGGTTACAATAAGCTTGAACTTTCATCACAATCGAGCTAAAACAAATTAGTATAAACTAAACTAAACTAACAGCCCGTTAAAGTTTCGAACAACTGGGCCCTGTTAGAAAGTCGAACAACTACATCATTCTTACAAGAAAGGCACGATATAGTTAAAAGTGTTCGTAGTCCTAAAAGCATCTACGCACTAACTATATCCTGATAAACAAAATAAATAAATAAATAAATAAACACCGACACTGGTTCCTGTTTTTATAAGAACAAAAATGAATATAACCATAATTATTTTGTCACTTTATACCGATTGTTGAAAAGTGATTTCTAATAGTCTGATAATTTGTATGTGATTATGTATATTACCAGTAAGCACTAGTCCATACTTAAAATACCAGATTACTTCAAACAACAGTATTTTTTTTTATCCAACATGTTTACCTCCGATTTGCTGTCAGCCTTTTTTGTAGTTTCGGAACCTGGCTATCTTCTTGCTTCAACGTATCTGTCATCGTGTTTCGCCAACATGCAAACTCCTCACAAAAACTAATTGTTCAGTAGTTCAATTTTGAGTATTTTTGAGAAATCCATATTTAACTGTTTAGCGACTGCAAATGACTCAAAGTGTTAATGAACGTCAAATTTTAGTAAATCCGGTATTCGAGTAAAACTGAATTTATACAAAGTAACCTGCATTCTTTCACATGCCCAACTGACAAAAAGCGCTAACGGTACAAAGATAATATCACTCTTATAAAAACACGTTAATCCTAATTTCTATAGAACGCGTGGGACAGTTTTCAATAATTGCAGTTTTTATGTCACGTGGTCTAAGTCGGATAGACAACTCGTGCCGTTGTCTACGGGATATATACAACTCGCTTTGCTCGTTGTATATATGCCGTAGACAACGGCACGAGTTGTCTATCCTATACTTAAACCTTCAATTGGATTTTTCTACTTTGAGCGGTGTCAGCAATGGATTATCTTTCTATTGTTATTCTAAACCTGGGGCATAGGTGGTTTAAGATAAGATGCAGGCGGAATATTTAGACATGGAATTAAATTTCCAGTATGAAGTTAAAGCAGAAATGTTGAAGAGGGAGGGAATGATACGGGACTGAGCAAACCCTTCCGTTATGTACGACGATTTAGACTTTTGAACAGATTTTTTCTCAGTGAAGCTAGTATTATATATGTTTTACTTTATATAGAAGAAAAACTTAAACCAACGGCGACGGCGACGCCGACGCCGACGCTGGGGCGAGTGCAAAAGCTCTATTTTTTATTCGAAAAGTCGAGCTAAAAATGTAACACATTCAACTCTTCCATTTTAACTTTACTAAATTCGCTACGTTTGTACACGTTTCAAAATATACGTGCAAGCATAAATATATAAGTGCATGTAATTAATTATATATACATGTAACGCACAAATATGTAGGTGAACATATATATAAAAGTTCATGGATACGCACGTCTGTATATACACATCTCCTTTCAATGACGTGTGGATCTTGAAATTCATGCATTTGCAAGTGTAATTTGAGTACCTATACTATTGATTTAAATTTAAAAATGCATTCCTAATTACAAGTGCATATTACACGTGTTTTGTACATGAAAGGTGGAACATTTAGGAATAATGAAAACAATAAGACAATGAACAAACATAGGAATGCTTGTAGTCTTACCTTGAAATAAATTCACATTTTTTCCCAGCATTTTTTTTCATTCATTAGACGGGCGCTAGTGCTGTTGTGTTTTAATGTGTCTTTGTATTTTCTATGAGAAGTAGTAAATCACCAAAGTAACACGTTTTATCTATGAAAACGTACAGCGAAACGGTCCGATGACTGTATCCACATCTTCATAGTGTGTGACCAAGGCTTAGCTAATACATCACAAAAATACCCGCCGAGTATAAGTAAAAATCCGTTAGAAAACAAGGTTGAGCGATGGCTTAACTAATACTGGTTTGAGCCTTTTCTTAGTGCTAGAGTTGAAAAACTGGCCAATAATTAAATATATTCTTTCTTTCTTTTATTTCTATGGAAAACCTTGGATCAAGGCCACTTAATAAAACATGTGTATCTGCGTTTTAGTAATATGTATGTTTTTTAAGTTTGTTAAATTGCTCGGGTTTTTCTTTGCCATTGCCTGTCAAATACAGTATTGCTTAGTTTATTACTTTATTTTATCATGTTTTAAAGAGTAAACTTAAAAGTTAAACAAAAGTACCGTTATATGGACAAGAACAATCAGACAAAATGGGAATACATGTATCTTCACACAAGTTTCGTTTTTCTCGAGGAAAACTATTATACGTGTTTTTGTGGGAAATAATTTTCGGATTTCTATGTTTAGCGGGATTCAAAGTTTCAAAAGAAAAGAAAAGAAATTTATTTAAATGTTTTCATTTTCTGTTACATGACAACACGAATTTCGTAATATCATATGCTAACATAATGTTTTTTTACAGAAATGTTTTATATCTTTACAAGAATAATATTTCTATATGAATCTATAAAACAACATGATTTATATCAAAAACTGGCTACTTGTTGCTTTCTATGAAGTAACATTCGAGCTTAATTTCCGTGTATTACCTAAAGCAAAATTTTATATCAATGCAAAATCCATGATAAAAAATTATTGACTTTGGTCATGAATGACACGACTTTAGCTTATGTAAGGGAGGTAATTCAATTTGAAGGGAATTGTTTTAACACAGTCAATAATTAAGGGAGAGAATTCTTGCAAATTCTCGTTAAAAGCTGACCATGACGACAATTAAAATGTGCAAAAAGGAAAGTATGTCCAATAAAATAATATACATGTTCCAGATTTGAATAATAAGATAATACATTTATAATTATTATTGTTAACCGAATTATTCAACATTCACGCTCATTTGGAAACAAAAGAACCGCGCAATGAGAAAACCAACATAGTGATTTTGCGACGAGCATGTATCCAGACCAGCCTGCGCATCCATGCAGTCTGGTCAGGATACATGCTGTTCGCTAACGGTTTCTCTAATTGCAATAGGCTTTGAAAGCAAACAGCATGGATCCTGACCAGACTGGGCGGATGCTGGTCGCAAAGCCACTATGTTGGTTTTCTCATGGCGTGGCTCAAATAACATTAATTCAACAAAATTCTTGTTAACACAAGTAACTCAAGATGCCTAGGCAAAAGGGCGTTTTATTTTCTCCTTGTGGGAAAGAAGTTTTTATAGAGCTTGCAGAGAATAATAAGATGATAGAAAGCAAAGGTAACAATGCGAAAATATTGTTTCAGAAGGAGGGGACTTTGACAGAGATAGTAACATCATTGTTATAATATTGCTTTATTTAAACTCTATAAAGTTTCTCAAACATATCCAGGTAATCAAACACATACATACTTTAATTTACCTCATGTACAATTCAAAACAAACCATGTATATAAATTGAAATGTGCTTTGACTCGGCGATAAACCTACTAACAACCAGGTTTATACAAGAAGTGTCCACTGATAAATCATTACCGTCGTGCAACCCAGCCATATCTTGGCCAAGAATTGTAACGGTTACCCAAGAAGGCGTTTCATGCAACCCGTTTGATCGGCGGAACACAGTAACTATCACTTAACTCTAGCTTATAGTTGTCTTGCAACCGGCCAGACATGTTGTCACCAAACTTTATATGTAGGCCACCCATGACACCCATTTTGAAGCTCTTTTTATAGACCTGTTACGGAAAGGATATTGTTAGTAGTATAGAAAATACCGAAGCGGAAACACTTTGACCCCAACTTGACCCTTGCTCTTGACCTAAACTGACCAATGCTGGCCAATTTAAAAAAAACACAGGTTTTAACAACTTACTGTGAAAACCTCTGGTTTAACCAAATGAAAACCTCTGGTTTGACCGCAGGTTTTAACAAAGTGAAGAAAAACATATATTTTATATAAAATATATTTCATTAAAAACCCGGAAGGAAACTTTAAACTCTGCACTGAAAAAATAATTTACAATAGTTTTGTCCTTATTGATTGATGACGCACGATGTTTATATATCGCTTTTAAATTACTACTTTATCGATAAGCGGATTGCACAATAGTGTAGTGTTATATATACAAGGAATTGTTTAATACTTTTTAGTAGGTCACGACTGTTACATGCTATGTTCAAGATGGTCTAGTATGACGTCTGTCTCTGCCTGTTTAATGGTAGTCGGTTGATTCAGAGGTCCGGTATGGCGCCTGTTCCACCCGCTTAATGGCAGCAGCTGTGACTATTACAAATTGAAGGTTGCGCGCACAATAGATATCTTCCTATAACTTGTAATAGCCACCCGGCTTGCCTTACCTCGTTCTTGTCTCTGTTTCGAAGGTTCGGGAGGCAACGAACAATGGGGTTAAAGGTGATCCTGCTGTGAGCCAACAGGTGGGACGGCTTAAGAGGGACCAATGCTTCATTCCGGACGAGCCGACAGGTGAGATGACTTAAGAACGACTAAAGGTTCACCCTGGTGCCGGGTGCGCGCGTTATGATCTCTGCCCGGTGCCGGGTTAAAAGTAATGTGTAGCAGACGAGACTTTTGCACTTTTTAATATTTTTTTACTTTAAAATACATTGATTTTACAGAATAAAAATATTGTTTGAAAGAAAATTTACTGATAATTTAAATCCTCAATTTGTTATAAAAAAGGAAAAGAACATGAAAAAAGATATTTACCCGTTCATATACTGACTCTATAACCTACAACTCCATTTTATAACTCCATTTTATAGTAAACATGTACACAAGTGAACTGCTTACTATAGACTGTTTAGCAGATGAAATTATGAATATTGGGAAAACAAGTTTATCAATGTAAAGCTTTACGACATAACAAACAGTTAAACCGTGTTAAGGTATTAGGTCAATAATAGAGAGTATTCAATTTTTAACATTATCTTACGTTTATCACAATTTTCAGGGGGGCGTAGGTTTAAGCCCCGCTGGGGCCATTTTTTTTTTAGTAAAAGTGTTCTTTAAATAATTTTAAATACATATAATATAAATGAGTTTACAGAATAAAATATATTGTTTGAAAGAAAGAAAATTTACTGATAATATAAATTCTCATTATGTTACAGCAAAAATGGTAGACTTATGTTAAGAGCTCCGTGTGCATCCTGCGGTAATATAAAAACACAGTTTGTGAAACGTTCTGGGGGAGCAGCAAAGCTCGCCGGAGGAGCATTTGATATTCATAAAGCAATGTTACCTTTATTACCTAAGAAAGGTTTAACACTCCCAGGATTAAACTATTGTGGACCAGGAAATCCTTTAGATAATGGACCTCCTGTTAATGAACTGGACGCAGTATGCATGGACCATGTTTATTGTTATGATACTAGTACAAATAAAATTGAATGCGACAAAAAAATGTTATCTAATCTAAAGAACACTAAATCAAAAACATTTGGAGAAAAAATTGCAAAACATTTAGTTGTAAAGCCAGCAATTAAAACGAAATACAAAGTTTTTTTAACTTAGACTCGGAAAAAAAGTAAAAAAAAAAAAACGGAAAAAAGGGGTAGAGTATTTACTTGAACGTTAGTCCTTAGGAGCTAAAAGCTCACTCAAAAAGACCCCTGAAACAACATAGAGTGATGAATTAGCAGAAGAAATACATAAACCAATCAAACGAAAATTTCCGAAACGAAGAGTGATAATTAGTGATATTGATGAAACTTGGTATGCTGATTTAGTCGATATGCAAGCTTTTTCAAAATATAATAAAGGTGTAAAGTATTTATTAACCGTTATTGATATATTCAGCAAATATGCTTGGGTTATTCCATTAAAGAATAAAACGGGAGAATCTGTTACTGAAGCATTTGATAAAATAATTTCTGAAGGTAGAACACCTACAAATTTATGGGTAGATGAAGGAAAGCAATTTTATAATAAAAAGTTTGAATCTTTTTTGAATAAAATAAGATTAACATGTCTCATACATTTAATGAAGGAAAAGCTGTTGTAACTGAAAGATTTAAGAGAAGTTTAAAAAGAATAAAGTGGAAATATTTTACAGCAAATAATACTTACACTTATTTAGACAATTCGCAGGATATGGTTGGTAAATATAACAAAACAAAACATTCTAGTATAAAAATGACACCGACTGAAGCCAATAACCTGGAACAAAAATATATGATAAGCAATATTGTAAACTAAGAAATAATCATTATAAGTATCCTTATTGACTATTGTAATATTATACAAAGACGATATCGTATGCAATAAAAAAAACTATGCAACAGCGAGTACATTAGACTGATGTAACAAAAAAGCATGATATACAAATATTCCGAGTTTCAAGAGTACTGAATATTGTGTAGTGCTCATAAGTTCAGTAAATTTCAAAACACTTGGTCTTACATAGAAATATGGTTTAATATACATCTTTTTGATATCTCTATAAAAAGGACAAATTATTATAAAATGATATTCATCTTCAATATCACCAGTATGACAAAAGTTACAAATACGTAAATTGCGGTCAATTCTATCAGCACCATAACGTCCAGATTCAATACGTAATTGATGGGAAGACAATCTCAATCATGACATAGCAATTCTATATTTATTAGGTAACAGATCTAAATGTTTTTCAAACTCAAAAACACATTTAAAGGTTCTATACGCAAACAAAGAATGACTGTTAGAGAGGCTATTGTTCAAATTTTGCACAAAACATCGATTATTCGTTGTTTGAACTGTAAGTGGAAAGACTGCAAGTTATAATCTAATGGATAATTCAAAATTTATGAAAAACCATAGGTATCTAAAAGCATCTTAACATTACTAGCCCATTTTTTTTTAACTCCCATCCAACATTGCTACATATAAATACTTAACAATAATGTTTTTAGAACGTATAACTTTACACCAATATTTAATAATGCGCACATATCTATCAATAAATAGCGGATACCTTCCCAGTTCCCCATATACACACATATTGCAGGATGATGTTTTAACATGTACAATAATTTACAAAACTTAAGACGTATACGTTCGACCTCTTTAGATTTACCAAAACCCCAGACCTCGCATGCATAGTTTAATGTAGAGCCAACAAAAGCATCAAATAACTGGCACAGAGTTTTAGGTTTTAAAGAAAATTTACTTGTATTTGCTAACAAAACATTTAAAGCTTTTAATCCTTTCCCTGCTAGCGTTTCTTGATTTAATAAAAACGTTCCAGTGTAACTGAATCCGGTCCCTAAATAATTGAAGTTATCGACAGTTTCTAAGGGCATATTATCATACGTCCATTGTTCGGTTGATTTCAATGGCCCATTCTTCCTGAATACAACAATCTTACTTTTATCTGGATTGACTTGTAAATTCCAACTTTTACAATACACATTTGAAAGATCTAAACTTCGTTGGAGATCAGATGGAGTTTTTCCAAGGATAACCATATCGTCGGCAAACAACATCAGAATAAATTATATGTCATCCAAGGTTAAACCACTGTTAACACCCTCAAGTAAAAATAACTCTAAATCCTTTAGGAAGAGTGAAAATAATAGAGGAGAAATTACCTCTCCTTGTTAAAGGCCTATCGAGCATTCAAAAAAATCTGAGTATGACTTACAACCTCTTATACGAGCTTTCACCTTAGAATACATAACACGGATAATTCTTAAAGTCTTACCAGTAATATCTAACTGATGTAGTTTGTACCATAAACCATTGCGATAGATACTGTCAAACGCCTTACTAAAATCAATAAATGCACATGCTAATCGTCCATTTTCACTAAGAACTTTACTTATTCTTATAGCATTCAAAAATTGCGTCAACAGTTGAACATTCTTTTCTGAAACCAAACTGTGCATCACTAATTATATTATTATTTTCAACCCAATTGCTTATTCTTTTGTTTAAAACACTGTGAAGATTTTAGAGAAACAACTAACTAAGGTAATACCTCTATAATTATTAACATCAGAAGGATAATTTTTCTTAAACAATGGCACAATAATACCTTCCATCCAACTGTCTGGGAAAAAGCCACTACTTAAAATATCGTTAAATATGTCAACGAGATGAGACAACAAAATGTCGCAAGATTCAATAAAATATTCATTTAATAACTGATCACCAGCAAACGACTTATTCCTTTTAAGATTACTTATCACCGCCTAATTGGCATTTTAGTATCTAATCTATCATATACACAGTCATTACCTCCAAAGTCATGATTATCACCGAACTGCTCAGCATCAATATTTCTATCGTTAGGCAACTGTGTATTTAGACCCGATTTTTTTTTTGTAAAATTCATCTATACTAATACCATTGTTTATATTAGACGTATTTTACGTGAAAAGTGTTTCCAAAATTCTCTCGGATTACAATGGCGTAATCTCTCAATATTTCATTTTATTTAATTCATATTTCCGTTTCTTAGTCTTAATAAGATTTTAATAAGTAGTTTTACAAGTACACATTTCTATCCTATCAGCATCGTTTTTACACATATTAAATTTATGAACACACGACACATAAATCTGTTTGACATTTAAACACTTGAATTGTCAAACCATTCAGCTTTTCTACATAAAGAATCGCTAGGCCGTGGCCTGTTTAAAACTACTACATGTTTACAAAATAACGGTTCAGCAACACATTTCATAACATCTGTAAAATTGTCAATACATGAATTGGCTTCATTTTTACATGTAAAATTAACATTACGAGTAATATCATTCAAAGCGGGCAATTTTGAAATTAAACCACGTCTAAAACTATTACGCAGGTCATCATTCCATTTTATTTGAGTTCGGCTGTACGGAGCGTCATAACAATTATTCACAGTATTACATAAAATTGAAAAAGAAATGGGCGGGTGATCTTACCACTCAGAAAACGGTTCAATTTCAAAACTGTCTATACAACAAAAATCACAATCTCTTAAAAGCAAGTAATCAATAACGCTCGCTCCCATTTAGACTAGCTCCTAGACTATGAAATATCTTTTTACATTTTTTATGATTGAATGTAGTAAACTGAGCCAGTCTATATCCTATGTCCAATATCATAATTTCAACATCAGTCCTGTGTGAAAATCTCTAAAATAGACTGGCTTTTGTCTCTATGAAACTGAATTCGTCAAAAAAGGGAAAAATATAGAAATACAGTTATTATCAGTCTAGTGGCTAGTCTAGCTCCCATTGTACTAGCATAGGTATAATTGCCGACGTTGTAGTCACTACCTAATCGGCCGTTAGCGATACGGAATGAATTAGCTTTACACAAATCTAGAAGTTTTAATCCTTGGTTATTATGTACAGTATTCATCGAAACACGACCTAAAGGCACATCTGGTTCGTATGTATCATCGTCTATTAAATCAATTAATCTATCGTGTAAAATGTAATCCTTTCTGTCCCCGTTACCTACTCGAGCATTCCAATCGCCAGTTAATAATACAATACCACGTGATTCGTACATGTGTATGTCATTTTGTAATAAGGTAAATAGGTCATCTGTAATAAAATTGTAGGCAGGTGAATTTTCGACCCATATGTATACATCTGCAATAAATACATCGTCTTTCATATTGAACAAAAAGTTTTATCAGCTTTGAGCCATATGATTGTATCATGATGATTTTGAACAATTTTAATTCCTTGCTTAATTGAATCCTTTATATAAAAGACAACGCCACCACTACAACGCTTAGCTCTCCTATTTTAAAATTTTCTATAAAAGTTATAACATTTATAACCACTTATATCAAATTTAGATGTGCTGTTGGCCCATGATTCAAACAGAAATACAGTGTCATATTTTGATATTTTATCTACAAATTCACTATCTTCCAACTTAGATCGGTTCAATCCATTAATGTTCCATGATAAAACTGACAGTCCAGCCTCACCACACCGCTACTCATGGCCATCACGCACTGGCGCCCCGTTCACATAGAGCGTGTCATAACTTAACCAGGCTGACCTACCCTCCCGTTTCGCTGCCTTCAGTTTGGGCAGGAGAGCCTTTCTGCGCGCAAAAATCTCCGGGGGAAAATGCTCGTGCAAAAAGAAGTTTGTACCTGCAAGTTCCTTTTTCTGGCGCCTTACTATCTCTCTGTCTTTAAACAATGTAAATTTTGCAATTATTTTGCGATAAAGGCACTACTACTCGAACGCTGACCCATGCGATGTACCCGTTCAAAATTCATCTGGCTAACCAAATCCTGCGTTAATTTAAGGTGATCTACCATGAACTGGCGAAGTTTGCGCTCGGTTTGCTCGAGGGTTTCATGGTCATCTTCCGTTATGTTAGCAAATATGAGATTGTTGCGCATGCTTTGCGGCTGCAAATACAATAAATCGTCCTGCATTTTAACCTTTTCCTTTTGTAAGCGTGAAATGTCATCGTGAGCCAATCCAAGCGAAAACTTGACGTTATCAGCCCTGTAATTAATTTTGCTCAATTTTTCGTCAATCGATTTAGTATGATTCCTTACTAAAGTCCAAAGTCAATTCAGTTTCAAATTTGTTTACCTTTTTTCAAGCGAGTCCAGTGTATTAAGACGTTTGTCAACATGTGTGAGTTTATCATCAATACGCTTCAAGAAGATCATTATATCACTGGTAGAGCTAGTAGATTGCATAGTTCCTGATTCGACTTGAATGTTTACACCTGATACATTTGCGTCCGCCATCGTATAACTATAACAGTTCCCTTGAGCTTTGGTTTCGAAAACAGAATTGTCCAACTCAAAGGCAGATTCGTCAAATAAACTGAGTTTGCTTCACGAATAGTATCACTAACACTTACATGTGCACTACCACTGTTTAATGCCGGTGATCCGCCATTATGCGGGGTTCTTTTTTTGAATGACCGTTAACGCCATTGTCACTGCTATGTTTTCGTTTTTTATCACGTTTGTTCTTCTTTTTGAAACCCATAGAACAATGAATAGAAGACGAAAGGTCCGTGCATGTCATTACAAAACAATATAAAAGTGCGCGCGTGAGTGACTAGGTAACTTTATAGTTACCTGCTATAAAAAAGTTTGTTTTAAATATAATTAGTTTTACATAAAAATATATTTTCAGATTTGTGCTAAATATTTGTCCCGGGATTTGTCTAACTCTTGAAACGGGCATACTTATTATAATTGTCGTAAGGTATCTTCCAATGCTTCGTGAAACAGCATCATTTCAACAGAAATTATAACGACAAATGATAATATCGCAAAAAAGACAAACACCACCATCGTCCTCAGGATTTATTATTAATGTAACAATCAGAATTGTAACGATTGTAACGAACTATTTACATGCAATATAAGTTTCAAACCTGTATTTTAGAAGGTCCAGTTTTACTATTCCGGATATACTTGATAGTGTTAAGGGGTTCGTCTGAAAATGAATGAACCTACAGTTTATTATCCCCCGACGAAAGTCGGAGGGATATAGTTTTGGCGTTGTCCGTCCGTCCGTCCTTCCGTCCGTCTTTCCATCCGTCCGTCCGTCCGTCCTTCCGTCTTTCCGTCCGTCCGTCCGTCCGTCCGTCCGGAGCCATATCTAGGAAATGGTTGGGAATATTTATTTAAAACTTCATATAAATGTTCACCACAATGAGTTCTTGCGGCCCGTCAGGTTTCAGTCAGATTGCCAAGGTAACACCAGAGTTATGGCCCTTAGAAGTTTCTAGTGTTAACTATATAGGGTACTATAAATATGGCAATTTCTGCATCATAACTTTTGATATATTTGACTTAGAACTATGAAACTTAAACAGAATTTAGATCACCATAATGTGGTTGTGTACACACAATTTCATTTGGATTTATTTGTAAATTAAGAGTTATTGCCCTTTAATTGTATAAAAATCCACATATTTGTACATAACAGACTTACCATTTGGTAGAATTTCATTAAATTTTTTCATTCTTTTCCATGAACATTTATTGTAAACATGTGAAGTTGTGTACCCACACCTGGCCACCCCCTTACCTTGATCACACACCTCCCCCCTTATCCCCTGACACCCCCCCCCCAAAAAAAAAAATTATTCCTTATTTTAGATTTTTTTCAAACAAACTTCATATACATGTTCACCACTATAAGGTTATGGGGCCCATCAAGTTTCAGACAGATTGCCCAAGTAACACCAGAGTTATGGCCCTTAGAAGTTTCTAGTGTTAACTATATAGGGTACTATAGATCTATAGATATGCCAATTTCTGCATCATAACTTTTGACATATTTGACCTAGAACTTTGAAACTTTAACAGAATTTAGAGCACTATAATGTGGTTGTGCACAGACAATTTTGTAAGGATTTCTTTATGTAACTTCAGAGTTATTGCCCTTTAATTGTCTAAAAATCCACATATTTGTACATAACAAACTTACCATTTGGCAGAATTTCATTGAATTTCTTTCATTCTTTTCTGTGAACATTTATTATAAACATGTGAAGTTGCGCACCCACACCTGGTCACCCACTTGCCTTGGTCACACCCCCCCCCCCCCCAACCCCCCTCCCCCCTCCCAAAAAAATTTTTTTTTTCATTTCTTATTTTAGATTTTTTTCAAACCTTCCAAGTTGTACCATTCCCCCACCTCACTTCTCCATCCAGTCATGCCCACCACTGATCATGCTTCCTCTGCCCCCCTCCATCTTCACCCTTTTATCTTTTTTTTCATTTTTAATTTTCAATCAATATTTATAATCAACATGTGAAATTTTGTTTCCTCTCCCGTTCCCCTGCACCCCCACCCCTAAAAAAATAAATATATACATATATCTATATATAGATTATATATTTACATTTCATTCTTTTTTTTTTAAATGTTCAAACCTTCAACATGTTAAGTTGTGACTGCACAAACCTTGCCCTCAGCCATGTTCAAGATATCTTACCTGTGTTCTCTCAAGGACATCTGCTCTTTTAAGTTCAAATGTACATGTTAAACAGCAACACCTGGTGCCAAACCACTCAAAGACAACATTTCGTTCCAGTTAAACTTCAAGCTCACATTTCAATTAACTGCATTTAATTTTAAAAGCTAAGCTTATTACAGTAAGCATATCCCATTCAAATTAAATTCTTTAGTCAGGATCATAGTATCATACATTTATTATGTACTCTTTAATTAAACATTTGTTTTCTGTTAAATTGATTTTGACTAATGAAATTATTTGCTTCTTATTAACATCCTTAACTTTTTGCCGGATATATCTTTTTGCCATTCCTCACCACAAACCCTTTCGGCGGGGGATACCAATTAATCGAATTTGCTTGTTTTTTTTAAAGACAACAAGTTTCTAATTAGAGGAGATGGGTGGGAGATTTGAGAAAATACGTTCCTTAAGTTACTTTATTAGAATTTCTGTGGTAATTTTAACTCCTCAAGTGACTGACAACTTCTTTTTGCAACCAAATTACCTTTTATAGACACATTTTCAAGGATAAACTTTCATGCGCCAGTACATGTAAACATTAAGAAAAAGTGTTTCGATGAGTTTCAGGCGGTATTGAATATACTTGAATGCTCATTAACGGTCAATTAAAAAGAAAAAAACCTCTGTTAATTGCGAGACCTACATAGGAAAATGTTGAAGTAAAGAGAAATAATTTAGCTTCGTCATGTATATGATTATACAAATCACTTTCTCTCTTCTTTTTCTTTTTTGTTGTTGTTTTGGTGTACATCTATTTGGAGGCATACCCATTTAAAACTGTGCATAATGACCTTTGCAGATATGAAACTCTACATAATATGCCGAATATTTAAGCCATTGCATTATGTTATGCAGATTTCTGAGTTACAGATCAGTGCCATAACACATGCAGACCTAGATCGAGTTACTTCATTCTAATAGGCGGATATATCCAGATTAAGTGTTCAGTAAAGCTATTTTAAATGAAACTTTTAATAATTGGAGCCTGTTTTAAAAGTGTCTGTTACACAATAATATAATTTAGAATATGGCTTACTAATACTAACCCATATATACCCATATATTCATAAAACGTGTCATTATAGAGAACATAAAAATATCAACCCAAGCTTTTCAAAAAGATATTGATCTTTTATAATCCACAGGTGACCATTCTCATCCATCAGATGTTCGTCAAAATCCCGAGACGAACCTCTGATTTATTTCTGTCGTTTATTTGGTGAGCATGCGCACTCGTAATTACTACCGGGAGAAGTTTCAGCCAATCAATGTTCGCCACTATTTGGCACGCCGAATTGAAATTTCAAACAATATGTAAGCAAGGTAGTTGCTAACGATGGATAAAGGCGATATTCCATAACTGCGATTAATAAAGATTTATTTCTGGTATTCGATGCTAAGAAATTTACCTGAAGAAATAATAATATTCCTCGTAAGTCGGCATCGATATGAAAGGACGCGGTCACGCTTTTACGCGGACGACTTTGATTGGTTCGCTACATTTTGTCGCGAAACGACGCTGATTGGCTGAAACGTTTTACCTGTAATGTTACCAAACCACAAATATCGGCGAAATGTGCCAGAGGTTCATCCGGGGAACCACGGTAGACCTCTGGTATGCGAGAATGCAGGTGACTGACAACTTCTCTTTACAACACAGGTATAATTTTCCCCATCAAGTAAAATACCCCGATCAAGCACGGTTTTACACGGTCCAGAGAATTGACTAATTAAATAAACTGGGTACATCTCCTGTTTGAGGTGTATTACATTAATCGGATAATTTTACTCCGATCGGGGTAATACAATGTGCAAGAACAACAGAAACAAGAACTGTCTGTTGACTGCGCGCTCGACTATTCGAAGAATTGATGGAAGTATGGGGTCAAAATATTACCAGAGATTTTCAGACAAAGAAAAATAATCGATAAGACAAACAATGTACCTGTGTTTGTGGATTTGGATAAGTCTTGCACTATACGGCAATGTGTCACCATGATGGTAAGCAAGTGTTCAAAATTTCAAAGCCATATATCAAACAGTTTAGACAAAATTTGGAATGGTATGCGAAACTAAACAACTAATTTTTATGTCAAAAAGGGCCACAGCTGAGCTAAAGTCTTTGTCCTAGCTATGTAGTCTTGCCTACATATGTAGACTATGATAGTCAAAGTTTCAAAGTCATACGACGAAAAGGTTAGGCAAAATATTGACTGGTATGAAAAATTTAACTGATTTCTAAGTCCAAAAAAGGGCCATAATTCAGCCAAAATAGTTGTCAGAATTATGTACACTTGCCTGCACATCATGACGATAAACAAGTGTTCAAAGTATCAAAGCCACATGTCAAATAGTTTTGACAAAACGCTGATTTGTACGAAAACTGAGCTAATTTCCAAGTCCATAAAGGGCCATAATTCAGCCAAAATAGTTGACAGAATTATGTTCTCTTGCCTACAGATGGAAATCATGATGATAAACAAGTGTTCAAAGTTTCAAAGCCACATGTCAAATAGTTTTGACAAAATGCTGACTTGCACGAAAATTGCACCAATTTCCAAGTCCAAAAAGGGCCATAATTCAGCCAAAATAGCTGACAGAGTTATGTACTCTTGCCTACAGATAGAGACTGTTATAATAAAAAAGTTATAAAAGTTTCAAAGCCATAAGTCAAACACTTTACACAAAATATGAACTGGTAATAAAAACTTAAATCAAGATTTGTAAGTTAAAAGGGGTCATAATTCAGCCAAAATCCTTGATAGTGTTATGTACTCTTGCCTAAAATTGGACATGGTGATGGTTAACAAGTGTTGAAAATTCAAAGCTTTATCTCAAAAGACTTTGTCAAAATGTAGACTGGTACGAAAAACTTAACCAAGGTATGACGCCGACGCCAACGCCGACGCCGTGGTGAGTAGGATAGCTCTACTTATTCTTCGAATAGTCGAGCTAAAAACCAAAGTTTCAGTATCTCTACAAAAGTGCTACCATCTCAGCTGATATATAAGTACAAACAGTGATACATGTATGTTAATCCTGTATACTGGACTGTCCAAAGCGCGTCAGCGCTGAGGACCGTCCTGTAGTTTACATATTGGATCGTTTGAGGCTTATATCTTACTTAAAACATTGTTTTTATGACACAACCAATAAAGAAGTACGTATAAACAATTGACGTAAAATATTCATAAATTAATTTGGTTTTATTTACTTTACCGCATTTCATAATGGTTGCTGTATGATTATGAAATACTCTGTAGATCCTCATGACAATTTTACGCACGTTTTTCTCATAATGCACGATTGTGCGTTTCTCGTGTTTCTCGCCTTTGTAATACTGGACTTTTGTTAGCCCGGGATTCTCGTGATGCTATTAGTCGTGTTAACTCATGTACGGAATATGCAATGTTATTTCACCGAGTGAGCTTTGAAAGTAGTATTCCCACGACTGGCGGAGCGAGGAAAGAAATTGTGTACATTTCGGAAACAAATACTGGTTTTTTTCAATTCATGGCAAGTTAAAGTGCTTTTGTTGGAAAAAAAATATTGCTACGGACAAGTGCCCTAAATGATCATGAGAAAATGGGTTATTTGTTTGCCTGCCTGGCAATATACTGTTGTGATTTATTAGTTCAATGACAGTTTTTGCTGGGCTGTACATGAACTGCTACATGGTAACCATACTAAATGGTAAGTCCAAACCATACTAAATGAGAAGTCCAAACCATACTAAATGATATTATTTTCGTTTCTGTTAACTGGTTAAGGTGCCGCCATAATCAATAGCAGTTCATATTTTCAAGCCGAGTATTTTTCTTTTGAATAATGCACTAAAGTCAATAATTAAGTCATAAATTATGTTCCGAATATCTATTTGAATTTACACAACTGTTCTATTGTTCTCTGCGGGTTAATAACCGAAATGAATACCTACATACCATACCTGCGCTCGATCACAGGTATCATACCATACCTGAGCACGTGCAAAGAATGTTAGATGAGTTCAAACCGTAATGTTTATTTAATACCATGTTTTGTCCGTAAGTATTGACCTGACACTCAAGAATATTCCGAATATTTTCCGTAAATTAATTCTCGGTGTCTGAAGCTAAATAGCGATATAAATATTGTGTATATATTTATTTATAATTTTCACAATATCACATGTGCAAATAGATTTTCCCCCAAATTTTATCGGTAGAGATATTGTCATGCTTATCTGATCAAACCTTATGGTCTATAAACGTTATGGCAAATGTTGAATAAAACATATTAAAAATATCTTAGTTAGATAAAAAGATAACGTTGTTCTCAGCAGCGTTTCCTGAAAATAAATGCTACATCTACAAGAGAAAACAATCAGATTTCGTAAAATATGTTACGCAGATATTGTAAGAGTAAAAGTAACATCGATAACAACGTTAACATTACATTGAATTCTAAAAAATAGTTTGAGGTGATTTTGAACTCTTGGTATCGTGCGTGACAGTCAGACAGCAACCACTATGCCACCGTGCCATTGGTTATTTATATTGGTTATTTTAGGATACAAATATTTCTTAAAATAATGAAAACTTCAAAAATACTAGCGAAGATTAATGCGTACCAAGTCAGTACTTATGGACAATAGACAATACCTGCGTAATGTAGCAATTATAAATGTATACTTACTTTTTTCAAACATTGTATATTTGACCTTTAAATTACGATCGTCATGTTTTTTCATCTATAAGATATATTCACGGCTCAGTATTTAACTTGAAGGTGTATAAGAAGAAGATAATCATTTTAATTATTATTGTTAGATGATGATGATGATGATGATGACGACGACGACGACGCCCACGACCACGACGAAACCGTAAATGCAGAGCCCGAAACTAAGTTTATCATGAAAAAAGTTTTATAAACATGCAACCGAAGTATGAAGTTGTGCATTAAAAGATAAAAATAGCAGCAACAATAACAAACAATGAAACAAAGTGCGGACTTCTCATTCAGTTGAACAGATAAACAGACGATACCATTTTCGGATACACAATTGTTGAATATCACTTCATGAGAATGTGAACTTCAGAATGTGAAATATTAATGTTACAGAGACCATACTGGTGCGTTCTTTGTGTTTCTGTAAAATGAAACAAAGAAAAACTCTTAAATAATCGGCTTACAAAAATGCATTTACAGTGCCTAATTAGCAGAATTTTCATAAACATTTTTAATATCATTTTATGTATTTCAATTTACCTGCAGAAGTAATTCCCACAACCATTTTGTTCTGACTGGGAGAAAGTCTTACAAATAAATTAATTAATAAAAACTAATAAATTAAAATGACGTTGTGTAAGTCAGTTACTTACCTCTTAGATCGGTGTTCATGAATTGAAAATACCCGCGCTCGTGCGGAAACACCGTCACGATTCGCACGAGCGCTGGTATTTTCAATTCATGAACACCTCCTACTCGGTTAGTAACCTACACATATGCACGTAAAAGGATTTGCATTTCACTACCTGTATTATGCTTTTATTAGATATTTTCTCTGGCTAAAATGACAAAATTGTGCAATTTTACATTTAGTCAAATTCAATATATATTCAATCATGTAAAAGAATTAATTACAACCAATTGTTAAGCCGACCGTAAAGAATACAGTCTTAGAGAATTTATTTTGAAATTTTGCCTGGTTACTTTATTATACACAAAAATCCAAACACCATAAATTTGTCCAATTTGTAAATCTGTTCACACATAATATACAGTTACATAATAACAGGTGATATTATAGGTTGACTACAATGAAAAACTATCTTATCTTCCAATATAAATCAATGGAATTATAGTGTAGTGCTGCATTCAACAATCGATGTGTACTGGTTTACCTAGGTAGCTGTGGTCAGTAATGCATATAGTACAAACAATTTTTTAAATTAAATTTACAAGGAGTTGTATTTTTGTGTCAAATGCAACAACCAGGGACAATTTTGACAAACATTCCATAAGATTTTGCAGTATACATATTGTACTTCAAAAAGAACTAAATTTTGTCTTTTGTAAATATGTGTTTAATGGAGTTTGAATGTCTGTAAGATTTCAATATTTTAGGGTAAGCTTTCGGTCTAAACGAGACCCAAACATTTCCCAAGCGGCGTATGTACTATAAATCATCATGTGCTTCCATGTTGATGATAATTTGACCAACTGTTAAGACTTTAGTGCAATTTTCAAGAGAAAAATACTCGGCCTGAAAATATGAACTGCTATTGAATTGTGAAACTACTCTTATTTTAGTAATTACAGTGCCTGAGACACCGTAAGGGGAAATAAATTTAAGGTACATTCTATTGCCAAAATATCGACATTTTAGTGCTTGTCTTTACAACCATTTTGCGAAATTTTACTGAAGAATTACACAATTTGATGACTGAAACGCCTGTTGAAAATGATTAAGCTCTCTTTTGAAGTATATATCTTGAAAATCAAATGCCAACTTGTACCCGAAAATCCGGACAGAAGACAGAAAAAAATATTTTTAGGTAGTCATATTTTTTCAAAATCGACAGCTACTACATTCAAGCATTATTCTGCCTAAAATTGTGACCAAAACGTACCTAGATAATATATCTACTTCCTGCGAGCAATCAATTTTTAAATAAATTTGATGAAAGTGCCTGTTAGAGTCGATAATTTCAGATATTTTTTATTTTCTCTAGTTTTCATGCAGACATCATCATTTCACAACTAATTTGAGATAAACTTGCGTATCTATGACAAAAATCCATAATATCATTACAAGGGCAATACACACAAAAGTCAGATGTGTCAATTTTATTTTTAGAAACGGTTGCAGTCACAAAGTACTTGACAGGACAAAATGTAAATTTCAGCATATTTTTTCACACAAAAATGTGTTAGTGCGTAGAAATGTGATCAGGTTGAGCACATGGTCTTATGGATTAAATAATTTTCGGCGCTTAACGTGAAAACAGTTAAAGCACAGGATTCACAAACATTAAATTTATGCTTAAATCTATATGCGATACACTATGCATATAATTATAATTCACGATAATATCGCATATGTAGGTAACTGGAATAAATTTGGACTACATGTATATGATTTTACTCCGAATTGATACCGTCACCCTGCCCTAACCAGTGCACCGAATCGGCCATGTGACCCCTCAAAATGTAGATCAGAACATTGACTTCAAAGGTATACCTTCAATATCTGGCAGGGACAAACACATAAGCCACAGCAGCCGGACATTAAAACACACTTGTAATGCGATTTTCGTTCCTGCCATGACTCGTATACCGGTGGGCTTTGGGGTGGCTGAAACGAATTGAGCACTGGCGTATATCTTAGGTCATAGCAGCCCGACTTACTAAGGCTTTCAATATCGTGTGAGGTCCTCATTTACGTTGAGTCCTATGCGGATGAGCCCTGTGAAAGCTCTAAGTAATCACCCAGCACCATATCTCTTATTTTTCATATGCAGCGTATAGAAAACATTTGCTCTGTAAATATATGATTTTACTCCGAATTGATACCGTCACCCTGCCCTAACCAGTGCACCGAATCGGCCATGTGACCCCTCAAAATGTAGATCAGAACATTGACTTCAAAGGTATACCTTCAATATCTGGCAGGGACAAACACATAAGCCACAGCAGCCGGACATTAAAACACACTTGTAATGCGATTTTCGTTCCTGCCATGACTCGTATACCGGTGGGCTTTGCTACGGCTGAAACGAATTGACCACTGGGGTATATCTTAGGTCGTAGCCGCCCGACTTACTAAGGCTTTCAATATCGTGTGAGGTCCTCATTTACGTTGAGTCCTATGCGGATAAGCTTTGTGAAAGCTCTAAGTAATCACCCAGCACCATATCTCTTATTTTTCATATGCAGCGTATAGAAAACATTTGCTCCGTAAATATATGATTTTACTCCGAATTGATACCGTCACCCTGCCCTCACCAGTGCACCGAATCGGCCATGTGACCCCTCAAAATGTAGATCGGAGCATTGACTTCAAAGGTATACCTTCAATATCGGGGTGGGACAAACGCATAAGCCACAGCAGCCGGACATTAAAACACACTTGTAATGCGATTTTCGTTCCTGCCATGACTCGTATACCGGTGGGCTTTGGGGTGGCTGAAACGAATTGAGCACTGGCGTATATCTTAGGTCATAGCAGCCCGACTTACTAAGGCTTTCAATATCGTGTGAGGTCCTCATTTACGTTGAGTCCTATGCGGATAAGCTTTGTGAAAGCTCTAAGTAATCACCCAGCACCATATCTCTTATTTTTCATATGCAGCGTATAGAAAACATTTGCTCTGTAAATATATGATTTTACTCCGAATTGATACCGTCACCCTGCCCTCACCAGTGCACCGAATCGGCCATGTGACCCCTCAAAATGTAGATCAGAACATTGACTTCAAAGGTATACCTTCAATATCTGGCAGGGACAAACACATAAGCCACAGCAGCCGGACATTAAAACACACTTGTAATGCGATTTTCGTTCCTGCCTTGACTCGTATACCGGTGGGCTTTGCTACGGCTGAAACGAATTGACCACTGGGGTATATCTTAGGTCATAGCAGCCCGACTTACTAAGGCTTTCAATATCGTGTGAGGTCCTCATTTACGTTGAGTCCTATGCGGATAAGCCCTGTGAAAGCTCTAAGTAATCACCCAGCACCATATCTCTTATTTTTCATATGCAGCGTATAGAAAACATTTGCTCTGTAAATATATGATTTTACTCCGAATTGATACCGTCACCCTGCCCTCACCAGTGCACCGAATCGGCCATGTGACCCCTCAAAATGTAGATCGGAGCATTGACTTCAAAGGTATACCTTCAATATCGGGGTGGGACAAACGCATAAGCCACAGCAGCCGGACATTAAAACACACTTGTAATGCGATTTTCGTTCCTGCCATGACTCGTATACCGGTGGGCTTTGGGGTGGCTGAAACGAATTGAGCACTGGCGTATATCTTAGGTCATAGCAGCCCGACTTACTAAGGCTTTCAATATCGTGTGAGGTCCTCATTTACGTTGAGTCCTATGCGGATAAGCCCTGTGAAAGCTCTAAGTAATCACCCAGCACCATATCTCTTATTTTTCATATGCAGCGTATAGAAAACATTTGCTCTGTAAATATATGATTTTACTCCGAATTGATACCGTCACCCTGCCCTAACCAGTGCACCGAATCGGCCATGTGACCCCTCAAAATGTAGATCAGAACATTGACTTCAAAGGTATACCTTCAATATCTGGCAGGGACAAACACGTAAGCCACAGCAGCCGGACATTAAAACACACTTGTAATGCGATTTTCGTTCCTGCCATGACTCGTATACCGGTGGGCTTTGGGGTGGCTGAAACGAATTGAGCACTGGCGTATATCTTAGGTCATAGCAGCCCGACTTACTAAGGCTTTCAATATCGTGTGAGGTCCTCATTTACGTTGAGTCCTATGCGGATAAGCCCTGTGAAAGCTCTAAGTAATCACCCAGCACCATATCTCTTATTTTTCATATGCAGCGTATAGAAAACATTTGCTCTGTAAATATATGATTTTACTCCGAATTGATACCGTCACCCTGCCCTAACCAGTGCACCGAATCGGCCATGTGACCCCTCAAAATGTAGATCAGAACATTGACTTCAAAGGTATACCTTCAATATCTGGCAGGGACAAACACATAAGCCACAGCAGCCGGACATTAAAACACACTTGTAATGCGATTTCCGTTCCTGCCATGACTCGTATACCGGTGGGCTTTGGGGTGGCTGAAACGAATTGAGCACTGGCGTATATCTTAGGTCATAGCAGCCCGACTTACTAAGGCTTTCAATATCGTGTGAGGTCCTCATTTACGTTGAGTCCTATGCGGATAAGCCCTGTGAAAGCTCTAAGTAATCACCCAGCACCATATCTCTTATTTTTCATATGCAGCGTATAGAAAACCGTTGCTCCGTAAATATATGATTTTCCTCCGAATTGATACCGTCACCCTGCCCTAACCAGTGCACCGAATCGGCCATGTGACCCCTCAAAATGTAGATCAGAACATTGACTTCAAAGGTATACCTTCAATATCTGGCAGGGACAAACACATAAGCCACAGCAGCCGGACATTAAAACACACTTGTAATGCGATTTTCGTTCCTGCCTTGACTCGTATACCGGTGGGCTTTGCTACGGCTGAAACGAATTGACCACTGGGGTATATCTTAGGTCATAGCAGCCCGACTTACTAAGGCTTTCAATATCGTGTGAGGTCCTCATTTACGTTGAGTCCTATGCGGATAAGCCCTGTGAAAGCTCTAAGTAATCACCCAGCACCATATCTCATATTTTTCATATGCAGCGTATAGAAAACATTTGCTCCGTAAATACATTGTATTTCCTTCGGACGTTTACATGACTGTGCTGTCAAAAGGCCTCCCTCGTGTTTACATATTTTGACAGGTCGAGTTGTTCTGGGACTAGGAACAATTTAAGTGCAAAGTTATATAGATTTATATAAATTAATTATTTTTGCAACGAGTTCAAAGTAAGGTTGATAATCAGTCGACTCTATTTCAAGATCTGAGAATGATTTGCCTATTTTTGGGCGGAGAACATAGCATATGCATGCTTGTATCACTGTCACCATCTATAGATTATCATTAGATCCACTGGTAGATCTAGATGCAGCATTAACGCATTGTTTCATAGATAGTGAATCGAACAGAATAGACAGAATAGATCATTGTCATAGAAAAAAACGTTGATGTACTTTTTGCATTCGAATTGACATAATTTGAACATAGACTCTGCATTTATGCCATAAAACATGTCTGATTGGGCGTGCTGAATCATCCGGCAAAAACCATCAAGATTTCTAAAGTAACATTAATTAGAATCAAGGTCTACTATGCATTTAATCCGTCTTGTGTTTGTTTCAGATGAATGAATACCTGCACCATGGAAACAGTGTAATTTGTAAACTGTTTGAACCTGTGCTGGGCGTGCACATTGACATTTCTTATTCAACAGGAATACATGATGTCGACCAACAGTACAGCTAGGTAAATGTCAATATTCTATATATATTCTACAATAATTTCGTAAAAAATGAACAATGTCTGTAAGTAAGCCAAAGAAAGGACACCTCTTCATAGCTGACAAAGTCAAGGGTCTGAATGAAGCATGATCATGCACCAAAATATCAACAAATTTATACAAGTGAAATGAAATAACATACAATAGGCCTATATTACACCAAGATGTGATTAATAAATAGTATCATAATTATTTATTTTACATGGCATGCATGAATTGTTAAACTTCATTTGTACATCAACTTTGCTGTAGACCTACAGAATCAGCATAAAGAAGTGAAGCTACATGAGTAGTTTTAAGACACATAAGTCCACACTTGTCAAGATTCCATATAATGCTGATTTCCTTATATGGGTGGTTTTCAAAATAATGAAGCTTTTTCTTCTTTTTCACCTTACTTTAATTCAGTTCAGTTTTAGAATGTGTTTTTGAGCAAATCATATCCAAATCAATGTATTCAAGTAAAGTGTGCAATTTTAGCTGAATGGCTCAAGCATTTTTAAAGTTATGTTAAATTATATAGCTAATTTTGTCCCCTCTGCACCAAATGTGTGACATTTTGCATGAAGGATAGTTTTCAACTGTGTTTTACTTTTTCAAACCAAGCTTAATTGTCACAGCTTTGACTTTTTTATGTAATCTAAACTCTGCACATTTAAAGCAAAATACTTCTTTTTATTAACTACATCTTATTCTTACCAATAGTTCATGTCTTGTGATGGAAGCCCCTTCATAAAAAAATAGTGATAAATTCCAAATTTAAATGTTGAACACTAAAATTTCATAACCCCATTACTCTTCTTAAGTCCTGATGTTTTTCTAAAATCTTTATCCTTACAGCTTTGAAGACACATGCTTTTATTGTTTTTATGAATCAACTTTCTCAGAATCTTCATATATGTCTATACACCCAAAAATTCCCTTGTAAGTATTCTTTAAATAAAATGGGTTTTTACTTTATTTCCCTCTAAACGGAAGTTACAATGGATACAAAAGCAGCTTTCAACTTCACATAATTATTAAGCCAAAGTGATGTGCCTTGTGCACCCTTTTTGACATTCAACAATTATCATAGCATTTATACTGTAATATGTTGTGGCAGTTCTATATTCTTAGCAGTGTGTAAGTTGAATGCAGGCATTACTTGACAATTAAGCATTATATAAGAATCCCAGGACAATTTAAATTTTATTTTTTGCATTTTTCCCAAGTTGGCAATTTTAAAAGGGGAAACACCACTTTTATTGCTTCTTAACCTCTTAAGTTTATCTACATAATTGTAAATATTCAGTAGTGAGTATTGTGTAGTTGAAAAGAATTTTACTTACTATGAACATATTCCATGAATATATATTTTGCTGCATCTTCTTAAAATTAGTAGCGTTATAAAGTATGTATGAATTTTACCATTCCATTTTACCATGCATGTCATTTTGTCATTTTTCTACTCTGAATAAGCAGTGCATGTAACTTAAATGATTTCAGTGAGTTAGTTGTGTTTAAAGTCACTTATTTTTCATTTAAAGCATTACATGCTTTTGAATGTTCATGTTTGTGTTGTGAAAATTTTCAGTTTTGTAGTTATTTTGTGGAATAAACTAATTGTTCAATAGACTTTTGTCTTAAGATAATCTCCATTAATCCTGTTTTGAACAGAAAACTAATACTTAATGAATATTACACTGATTTTCAGTATGTGTCCCCTGTGTATCTCTTAAATAACTCAATTTTGAGTTGAAAAGTTTAGAAATTAAAATCACCAGACATTTTCGAAATTTTGAATGTGGTTTATAAACCTGCAAAATGTGAGAAAAAATAGGTTTTATAATAATATGTTAATTATTTTTCATTCAGCAACAACCTTTCTAGGTAAAATTTTATTTTTATGTCAGATTTGTGCAGAAAGGGTGATTTTAAAGTCCACAAACATTTATTAAATAAGTTTCAAACTATACACAAACACCTATTCATATATGTTGAAAACATTTACTGTTATACATATTTCCTTGTCATAAAACACTGCAACATTTATCACCCATCTTACTGGAAATTCTCTGAACTTATGAACTGAAGGCTGTTCAAAATATTACCTGATTAATATTTCTCAACACTGTCCCAAAGTTGTATATTTCCTTGAAATTTGAATTATTTTCTATCACAAAAAATAGGTGACCACCAAAAGAAATAGGTTTGAATTTCCAATCCCTATGTCACACATTGCTTCATTATTTTGAAAACCACCAATATGTTTCCTCATAGTTTTTTTATACTATACTGTACTTATTTCAGATGAAGATATAAATTTAACCAAAGAAATAATGGGACAATGAATGCTAAAATTGCCAAGAAGCAGACTGCCATATTTACACACCATTTTATACAGGTAGGTGTTTAAAAGTGTTTTGAAAATAGATATGGCATTCAGCATTTATTTTACAAACTATAATCATTGATTTTAGAATTATGTACATTGTACTTCTAAATTGTTTTTAATGTGAAGTGTCAGCAATGGAAATTTATAGAGAAATCACAGTTAATTGTTAAAGAAAAATGTATATATATATAAATGTACATGTTGGGCTTTTATTTTAGTTACAGTATGATATGGTGAACAAAAAGCCCTCAATGCAGCCAGTCCTGGAGCTTTGGCTAGACTATGAACAGTAGGCATCAAAAAGGTACAGGATAGAATAGAGCTGTATTTATTAAATTCTTTTATGTAATTACTATTTATCAGTTCAAATGAAACTTGGTACATCAGCATGAAGTGGACATGCACATATTGTCAGGACTATCAAATTTGATTATTTGTTTCTTCAGTTATTATGTCATTTTCTTTTTCAAATTTCATATCATAGCTTCCTTCATATCTTGTGCATTAAAACTCTCTTTCTGCAGATTCCATCATATTCAAATGGATCATGGTATACTTCATGGCAAAGCAGCAGAATTATACACATACTATAGCGAATTTTACATCTAAAGTTATGGTCCTTTTAGAATTTTGAATTAAATGTTACAGTTTCTTTTCTTTTGTTCTTTATGTACTCAGCTCCTCCCCCACTTTCTATCCAATACCCTTGAAACTTGTAATACACTTTTACCTTAAATGATAAGGCCTTTATCTATTTTAGCCTAAAATCTAAATTTGGAGTGTTATGCCCCTTTTTATATTATAAGAATTATATTTCATCTCCTCCTACAGTTTTCATACTGTGTCACAATGCAAAAGTAAGTTGATATGAAATTATCAACATGAAGTAGGCATGCAAATATTGCAAGACTTCCATTTCAGGTTACTTTTTCTAGAGTGATGTCATTTAAAATATCACAAATACACTTGTACATTGTGTATGCCTACTCACAGTTTCAAACAATTCATAAGAAATTTAGTATACATTATGGACATGAAGTGATCATGTGCCTATATATAGTGTTAGTTGAAAATGGAGATGCATGAAGACATACAGACAAATATATATCATCTGTTAGAATTCATAGCTATATTTCTTAGTCTTTATTACTTGTGTAAGGTACTGTTTTTCCACTTCTTAATGACATTTTCTTGATAATGTCTGTCAGACTGATAATATTATAATTGTAAGATTTTACATTCTAAAATTTTGTGTTTTTATGAACATATAAAACATGTAAGGTTTATACTAGTGTAAAAATGGCTAAATTTTCCCATTTCAGATGATCATCTGAAGGGCCACAATTGTTTGAAGCATTGGTCAACAAAAACTGGACTATTTGATGGATCATACATGTGCAGAATGTATACATATATAGTAACATATTTCCAGAATCAGAGAAATAGAAATATCAAGTATTAGGGAGAAAGAAAAGTATGCATCATGTATGAAGAACTGCTTAAGAATAATTTGCAAAATACAATGAAATCTCACAATTGCTAATTGCATAATGCATATATGGATGTTAAGAAAGGTGTACTCTTCTGGAAAATATGTGTCCAGTGCAATATTTTTTTTTTCAATTTTGTGAGCATAATTCTACATAAAAATTGTAATACATGGCTACAGCGATAATACAAAAGGTGTGATCTTATTTCCAAACACATTGGGGGAATCAGAGAAGAAATATCAAGAATTAGGGGAAAAGAAGTAATTGTCATGAATGAAGAACTTGCTTTTTATTAATTTACAAAATACTTTGAAGCCTCACAACTGTTAATGATATGAATATGGAAGTTTAGAAGTGTGCATTTTGATTAATCATCAACTTCCCTGAGCATAGTTCTACATAAAAATGGTAACTTTATAATATAGTCTTGTAGAAAAAGTGTAAGACTTCATACTAGAGGCCAAAAGTCAGATACAAAAATGACTTTGTCCGGAGCATTTCATGTTCATGCATGGAGGGATTTTGATGTACAATGGCAAAAATGTTCATCATCATGAGATGGAGTGTCATGAGTAAGAACCAGGCCCCTAATCCTTTGCTGTTACTATAAATAGCTATTACTGTAAAGTTCTATTCTATTAACCCTTATCATGCTGAACATGATTTATTCTGTCTTTGCGACCAGTGTAGACCATGATCAGCCTGCACATCCGTCTGATGATGATCAGCACTGTTCACCATTCAATCAGTATATTTTTGGTAAGCATCCCTTTTAACAGTTAATGGTACTGTCCAAATTGAAAAATGGACAAGTTCATTTTAGAAATTCAGCAGGGTAAGGGTTAATATTAGCCATAGGGGAAAATTGGGACTACTTTTCTGTAGTACAACACGCATGTTACATCCAGTTTTTTGATGTATTTTGACCTATGGCTACCTGATAAGTACTTTTGTGTGGACTTAGATCTTTTTTTTTCAGATTAACTTCTCTTTGTTGACACTGTAAACAATATATATATATGATAACGTTTTATAATTGACCGTAGGGAAAAATCAAGACCATTTTTCTGTGTTACTTTCAAATTTTAGGTTTATTTTAAGGTACCTCTTCCTGGTAAGCAGTTTTTTTGTGGACTTAAAAAATCAAAACTTACTTCCCTTTGTTGCTGCCATAAAACGATTATTATTGAAACTTTATCCTGGTCGTTAGAATTGGATATGTCATTGTTTTGGCTTACTGTCTACCAAACTTATAGTTTTGTACAGAAAATGTTTTATTATATCATCTACCTGACGAGCATATATTTAACATCCTGGCACTCTTGTTTTATTTTGTTCATGCCAAGATGCTGTATTAGCATACAGTATGTATGGTGAAAATTTCCTTAGGCAGGGGACGTTGCTAACTCTGTTAAAAATTCTTGTTTTTTTTCTGGAGTTGTTGCCCTATTTGATCTTGAACTAATTCATCACATTGTGAACTCGTGAACTTAAGTCGAACAGATCCATCCAACTGAATTGAAACTAGGTATACATCAGCAGCATGAAGTGAATATGTACCTGTTGCCCTGACTTTTAAAATCGATTATTTTGTCTAGAGTTGTGGCACTTCTTTAACGACAAATGACAACTACATTGTAGTTTCCTTCTCTTCATTTCAAATAAAACTTGTTAAGCATCATAAACGTTATGAAGACATGCGCATTTGTTTTGTGTTCAGTTGTTTAACTTGTATATATGTTTTCGTTTATAACATTATTGACCCGTAGTTATTATAAATTATTGAATGAAACATTTTTGTCGACACCATTCTAGTTCGCTTTGCAACCTCCGTGAAGGAATTGTCAAACTATACCGATAAGGGGAAGAGTTTGCTTCCTTTTGTAGCACAACTTTATATGCACAATTGTGTCTTGCTCATATATATAACACTTTTATTTGTGTGAACATGCATGAATTTGTTATACTGCAAAATAAAACAGTCATCATTGATTACTTTACTTGGCGTCCCTTTCATCCTTTTTACCGTTATAGCACAGTCGTACACAGAAGATGCTGTAAACGAAACATATTTTCTCAAAATTCAGACCAAAATATCTATCAGATGCCACCATTACATAACTATATTTCAAACTTTTGCAGGGGGAGAACACCCTGACTCCTACTCACGCTGGGAGCTATGTGTCTCGATGGTGACACATTCTTTCTAAACTGTTGCCTCGCTGCATCAAATAAAGGTATTTCTGGATCCGGACTAGCCTGGCAAGCCGTTGATAATAATTGTCAGAAGAAATCTTACCTATACATTAAAGATCTAACTTAAATTGTGCTAATTATTGTTAATTGGCATTCATCCGAGTTTCTGATATTGCCAATTTGCAGGTACAAAAATGGTTAGAAATTGTCAGACTGGATTCCTAGGCTAGATCCGGACCTGCCCTTAAGTATGATAAAGGCCTTTAAGGTCGATGTCGGACGAGGGATCTAGCAAAGTTTTACAACATTTAAGCTTATCAACGACGTCGGCAGAGATTATGAAGTTGTTCTATTATCAGGCTTAAGATGCAGGCATACTTAAACTCCAAAACGACGGCCGTTTTTGTACAATAGAACTCCATCAGGTTTGAATAAATAGTTCAAATGGTTATGATTTTTGTACAGTAATCATTTATGCGTACAGACTGAAGTATTACCATTAGTGGATTCATAGCGGGGGTGGGGGCGCACCGGGGCGCTCACGCCCCTAAAATTTCCGGAGTATAGGTAATTTTATGTTCTGGGTAAAATATTTGCAAAATATACATTTTTTTCTCGCTCGCTACGCTTGGGTACATAATTTTTCTTTTATTCCGACTGAAGAATATGAAATATGCATTTTTCTCGCTCGCTCGCTGCGCTCGCACTAATAATTAATCTTTTGTTCCGGCTGAAAAATATGCATATTTTTTCTCGCTTTCTACGCTCGAAATCGTAATTTGTCTTCTGTTCTGTGTTAAACATAAAAAATGCATTTTTATCTCTATCACACAGGTAATTTGTCTTACTTGTTTTTTGTTTTTTTTGTTGTTTTTGTATGAAAAAAAATGCATTTTTTCTCGCTCGCTGTGCGCGCACATTTAAAATCGAACAAAGTTTGCATGAGCTCCGAAAAAACTCTTTATTTTAGTCCTAGGTAAACCCTCCCCATAAAAATCCTCAAAAAACGGGCTAAGAAATTCCGAGATACTCGCGCAAGAATAAGTCTGACAATTCATAAGACGTGACTATAATTAGCATGTTATTTGTGTTGCTTTTGTCACAAAACCTGTCCTTTGTCAATAACAAATAAAGTACCCCAGGGCCCTGTTGTTCGAACCTTTAACAGGCGATTAAGGTAACGGTTGATTAATTTTTAGATTTATTTTTCGGCATTTCAGACGACTTTGAAAAACAAATGTATGAGGTAAGAATTATAAACAATGAAAACTGTTTACAATAAAATCAAAACATTATACTAGTGTTTCTCACCAAGTCTAGTATTTTGAATCAAAATTTAACAGGCGGTTAGTTTAACAGCCGGTTAAAGTTTCGAACAACCGGCTCCAGAACGCCCAGCATGCACCAGATGGATCCATTATTTTCATAGTTTTCCGGGGACTCATGCCCCCGGACCCCCCCTATTTGCTCTAGTCTTCAAATGTTTTACGCCCCCTCTGACACCAAATACTGTATTCGCCTCTCAGATAGTCAAATTATTTAAAAGATGTAATGAATGTAAGAATTCTTTTACAAAGTTTGGAACGATAACGCTTTTATCATATTAAGTAGACCGTTTGAAAAAAAGTTGGGTAGTTCAATGAAGCAGATAATCTAGATTTCATTTCAGGTTGTAGAATATTTTGGAAAAAAAATGTTTATTATTCTTCGAATACTTTTTGACTGTACTATTAGAATAGTGTTATTGGATCTATAAAATCTGCCGAGAATGATAATCGGGATAAAGAACTCTCCCTTCAGGTAAACGGCGTGAAGAACTATCCTTTATTATATTTGGTTGGAATCGGGCACGTTTTCACCCTGCAATATTAGTATTTATAGTAACAAAAAAGTAGTCCGTCATGTCAACAAAGCACGATGAAAACAATCGTCTGAAGCATTCTAAAGTATATATTCAATCGTAAATTGTCAGCCTTTTAGAAAAAATTTGGGTAATTTAAAGGGTGGCAGGAACTAGATGCATGTCTTGTCTGTCTATTAATACATTTTAAATGGACTCCGCTTGTATTTTGAAGCAGCCCTTGATTTTGAAAAAAAAACATGACCAATTTTGGTATCAAATTCGTCGTTGTACGACTTATGAAAGAGTCGTAGTCGTAGTTTGATTATCTAGTCGTATACTTTGTTCCAAGACGAATCTATAGGTGTATACTTTTTATAACTTTTGTTCAGTAACAAACCCGCCAATCTAAATTATTTAGACCTACTATTTTTCCGATAGAATGAACCTTAAAGTAGTCCATACTGGAGCACTGTAAAATATATTTGATATCATTCACTTCTGAGTCCCATTGAAAGCAGTCCAATATTAAAATTACAGTACTGCGAGTACAAAAGAGTGACGTCATGACAATGTTTTAAGAAAATGAGAAATAACAGGTACAAATATATCTAGTAACAAACTGACAGTGGTATATACAAGGCCAAGACAATGTGTTTAAGGGGATATTGCTACATTCACAGTTCATACAGAAATGCGGAAGGGGTGCATATTCAAGAAATCGATGGTGGGAAAATAAAAAAACATCTTCTTAAACTGATATAATACTGATGGACACCTGTAATATTCAGTATTTTGTGGATAAGGATGTGGTACTATGAATGTAATAGGAAAACAGAGGTCTTTGTGAAAGTACATTCAACACAAAATATTAAGCTTTTGTATAAGGAAAAAACAGGTTTTTTACAATAACAGTGTTCCAAATAATGTTGAAGGGATGAGATTTTCTTTCTAACACACCAGGTTTGCTTAAACATGTAAAAATTTAACGCCACGTCATTTCAGCTCGGGATGGACGCCATATTTCTCATTGATAAAAATGTAAACAAAAAAAATCAGAGTGGGATTTGCATTGCAAGGGCATAACATGACATTCTACACAATGAATACCTTAGAACAGATATCTAAGATGCTACACAGGTCAGGCGGGTTAAATGCATAATGGCGATCACTTGAAATTCATCTTGAAAAGGTGGTCAATTTTAGTTTATTTACATGGTTTTATTTTCCACGAACTTCTCGGGGGATTCACTGCAAATGTATTACTGCGCCGGACGAAAGGTAATCTAATAAACAACGGGAGACAACTTAGGTGTCAGCACGTGTACGATTTTAAAAAAAACACGTCGATGATTATAATTTCTTATCAAATAATGAATCCTATTCAGATATTCGTCTTTAATATTAGAAATTATTAATTTCTGTGGACATTTGTCAAAAATATTACTTACATTGGACTACTTTGCGCATCAAACTGGTTTCCGCTTCAGTTGTTAGGCACTTCCGTTATACATTTTGACAACAATAACAAAACACAAAATGAATCAATAAAGTCACTTATAAACCGACTGCACTTAAATCAGTGTAAGTAAAGTTTTTGTTACAACATTATACATGTTCGTTACTTTAAATGAGATAAGTTTTATCTTGAACTGCATAACCATAATTACGTTTAGATGAAAATTGCTTTTAAACAACTTATTTGACCCCATTTTTTTTACGTGAATGACAGCATTCTCGTGCAACTCGTGCAAACAGAGTATGAAAAGTATGGTGGAGAATTCAAGGAACAAATTATAAATGACATTAAATTTGAGGATAACTGTATATTCGTCCAGTTTTGATCATTGACATGCCTGCTGTGTATTAGTGACCTTTGTGAACAAGATTAGAATGTTACTTTTGCACATATACACATTGATTGGACCTCTCAACCAAATTTCATACCTTATTTTAGGGATTTTTAAGACAATACGTTTTCAAAAGTTTGTTGAATGTGTTTTGATATTTAAGTGCATTGTAGTTCATGAATACCAAGTTAAAAATTAATAATGGCAACTTTTTTAGGCCCTTATTGTAAGCCACTACACTTCTGTAACGATAAATGTTTAATGTATTAAGGGGAATATACTCTTTTAGTTTTGGAATGTGGCATTCCTTGACCACCGTATCTTTTCTTATGCACTACTTTGTAAACAAACTAAATGTGTTTTAGCTTACATATGCAAAATGAAAAGCAAGACAGTGACCATATTTCACATTCTTTCTTTAAATTAGAATCTGTAGGACATTGATAAATGTTTGGACAAGGTGAATCACTATTATTTTCGCACCAAAAAGTCTTAATTGTTGACTTTGAATGTACACAATAAGTCTTATGTAATTCAACAATAACTTTCTTGTTTCAGTTTTCTCATTTTTATTTTAGTGAGCAATCCTTTGTGTACTTATAACAGTTGAAACAGTATCCATTTCATATACCAAAACCTTGTACTTTTTTGCAGGTAGATTTTATCATACCCCACCCACTTTTTTCTAATTTCAAAGTATGCGTCCCCTTAATGTCTAAATAATTTTATATCATTAAATTAATGTAGCAGTATGCACAGTACTTGATGTATTAAGGTGATGGTCCGAGAGCTCACGGACTTTTATTGCAACAATTGAGGCCAAAAGAAGTTTATACATTTTTGGAAACAATATTTCATATCCTCCATGAAAACCCATTTCTTAAGTGTCAAAGCCGTGCCTATCTATATTTTGTTCATTTATGTTTGTGATAGAGGAGGTAAAACTCACTTGTAAAAATTTAGGGGGTAGGGTAAAGTTTACGTCTACTAGTTTTTTCAATGTTTAATTACAGTAAGCTATATGATTGTCAGTAAATGTATATATGTCAACCAATGTCAGCAAAAGAAATTCATCAAAAAGGAATGAAGGGCAAACTTGATATTTAAGGTCAAAGGTCAAATTTATGTACAAATCAAAAAAATTTGGGTATATTGAAATTTATCTTTATTCTTAAAATTAGTTTGTTATCATAAGTCACTCAGTTTTATATATAATGTGTATATATCAGTCAAAGTCAGAAATGCAAATCTTATTGCGAAACGTCAAGGTCAACCCTGATAATTGAAGGTCAAAGTTCATTTTTATGCAAAAATATGAAAAATGTTACATTTACTTTTCTAACGTTTTTTTTATATGTATTCACATTGTTAGTCACTAAGTTAATTCGTTTTAATGTCTGTATGTCGGGCAAAGTCAGCAGTGCAAAGTTTATCCCAAAACTGCCAAGGATAAAGCTTATATCAAAGGTCAAAGGTCAAATTTGTGTGAAAAAATGCATGAATAGTTTCCTTTTTGAAATATAACAGCTATTTCTGATCATTATTTGTAATTGCTCGTGATTTATTTTAATGTATATATGTCCCACAATGTCAGTAATAAAGATATCGTCTAAAATCAGACAAATTCAAATGTGATATTAAGGGTCAAAGGTCATTTTCAAGAGAAAGAATGAAAAAATAGCTCTTTAACTTTTTCTTCTTGTTACATATATTTGTCGATATTAATCAACAATATCAGTTCATTTTAATGTATAAAAAGTAGGCGATGTCTGGTATGCACATATTATTGCAAAATATTCAAGGCCAATCATAATTTCAAAGGTCAAAGGTCAAGAAAGTGAGTAAAATGTTGCAATAATATCACCTGTTTGTAATAATTTTTATTGTTTAAAAATATTTGATTTGTCATTTTAGTAACTGATCGTTGTTCATTTTACTGTATATATGTCAGACGATGTCATGGAAGAGAAAATAAGTAAAGGGTCGAACCTGGTATTAAAGGTCAGGGGTCATTTTTTGTGTAAAAGATCAAATTTACCATACTTACTCATTACTTTGTTAAAAAAAAAGCGCTGTTAGAATTTTCTGTTAGCAATTTATTTTAATGTTTACATGTCCAGCAAGGTAAGGAATGTAGGTCTTATCCAAATAAGACAAAGCCAAACCTATTATCAAAACTCAAAGGTCAAATTTGAGTGAAAATTAGCCAAAAAATCAGTATTTTTGCAATGATTTTTCATTATTTTTTGGGTATTTAAAAAACTATTAACTAATTATTATTCGTTTTAAAGTATATATAACAGATGATATCATTCTTGAAATAATAATGAAAAATTAGTCAAAGTCAAATCTGACATTAAAGGTCAAAGGAGAGGGCCTTCAAAAAAACTCGCCATTATGAAAAAAAACTGGCTGGAACAAGTTGGGAGTAAATGCAAAGATCCTCTGCAAGTCTACACAGGCAACGTACGGCCCATAGCAGAGTACGCATCCACCTCATGGGTAACTGATTCCAAAACCAGTAAAGATAAACTGGACAAGCTTAAATTTCAGGTCTGAGGATAATCCCGGGGCGATGAGACAACTCCAATAAAATAAATGGAAAAGACAGCCAACCCTGAGCCATAAGAGACAAGACGAGGGGTACAAAGCTTTTGTGCATGCAGAGAAGGCAAAGAGACAGCCACTCCACTCAAAACACAAGAGCAGAACCAAGGACAGACTGAAAAGACAGAGTCTTAACCATATCGTCAAAGAACTACAAAAAAGGGAAAGCAGCAGCACTGGACACAGTGGCAGAGCCGCTCGAGCCCAATTAATGGATTCCCAGACAATGTGCTCCTAAGATCAGATTGGAGGTGCCAGGAGTAGAAGAAAAGGGAAAGCAACATCAGGCTTACCAACAATCTCTTACGCTAAAAATGATCAATAACCGCTATCCAGCACACTCTTGGATCCAAGCATATACCGATGGATCAGGAAAAAGGCAGTTCAGAAAGCTGGGAGTGGTGCCTATATAAAATTTTTCAGACAGCTCCTCCTTTATACTCTCTCATCCAGTCGGCAAGAGATGCTCCAACAACAGATCCAGATACAAGCCCTCACATCAGCGACACACGAACTGTATGAGCGAGGAGCAAGAGATGCTCCAACAACAGATCTATATACAAGCCCTCACATCGGCGACACACGAACTGTATGAGCGAGGAGAAAAGGGACAATATATTCCTAACAGACCCCAAGTCACCTATACAGGCTCTCTCAGCAGTTCCACCAGACAACTTAATCAGACAGCTGTTGAAAAACATCAATCTCCTGCCTGAGAGCAACAATGTAGCATTTCGATGGATTCCTGCACATGTGGACCTAGCTAGAAATGAAGCTGCCCGCAAACTTGCAAAGACAGCAACCAGGCAACTACAGCCCCCAAACCCCCAACTTCATACAGAGAAGCTCAGACTCTATGGAAGAACACTTGCGTCAGACTGGAATAACATAAATGGGGATTACCTGCCAAATCAGGACTGTCTACACAAGCTGAACAGCCAATTAACTGCCTTCCGTCTGCGCACTGAAGACTGGGCCTGAGAAAACATATGAGAAGCTGGAGTTGCAGAGAAAGCTAAATGTCAGTGCGGATCAGAGGAACAAACACCGTTTCACATTCTGCAGATCTGTTCCTTTCTGAAGAAGCACGCCAGAAAGTTTGGCCAACAGACATCCCATTTGAGACCAAGCCCTGGAGTGATGCCAGCGACTGCACAATACGGTGCAGTTCATTGCCGCATCTAATCATAAGATATAAAACGGCCATAAGAAGATGGAAGGCAGTAAGGAAGTAAGTAAGTAAAGGCTAATATTAAAATGAATTAACATCAAGTTATAACAAGATATGTTTGAATAAAGAAATAAATAACAGTGTTATCTTTGAGTTTATTACCCAAAACTGAATTTTAAACTTTAACATCAGGGCTGATCTAGACTCATGACTTATGATCTCTTCATTGTTGACATTGACCCATATATATATACATGCATGAAACTTCAAGGAATAACCATAAGATATTAATAATGACAAAATACCTTTAAACAATGAAATGTATTGCATAAATGCTTTTTTTGCTATCTTTCACGCAAATTTCACCTTTTACCTTTGATATCCTTTACCAATCACTGTTTTTGAAATTAGATCTGCATTGCTGACACTGATTTACAAATAAACATAAGACAAAATTATTTTCAATGAACAAAATGACAAGATAATTTTGTAACGAAGAAGAAATTAAAAATGCGTATTTTGAATTTTTTCATGAAAATGACCTTTGACCTTAAATGTCAGGCTTGACCTTGACTTATTTCATTATTATTTCAACAGTAATATTGTCAGTTGTATATACTTTAAAATGAATACTGATCAGTTTTACTAGTAGCGACAAAAAAAAACCTACACAATAAAGAAAAAAACATTGAAAAATTCTTGTTATTTTGCGAATTCTTACACAAGTTTGACCTTTGACCTTTGATAATAGGTTTTCCTTTGACTTTAAAGAATAAGACCTACATTGCTGACCTTGCTTGACATGTATACATTAAAATAAATTGCTAACAGTGAATTATAACAACAAGTTATTTTTCATCCAAGTAATGAGTAAGTATAGTAAATTTTGTGATTTTTATACAAAAGTGACACCTGACCTCCAATACCAGGTTTGACCTTGACTTATTTTCTTCCATGACATCGTCTGACATATATACAGTAAAATGAACAACGATCAGTTACTAAAATGACAAAACAAATACCTTTAAACAATAAAAATTATTACAAACAGGTGATATTATTGCAACATTTTACTCTCTTTTTTGACCTTTGACCTTTGATATTATGGTTGACCTTGAATGTTTTGAAATATATATGTGCATACCAGACATCGCCTAACATTTATACATTAAAATGAACTGATTCGTTGAATTATATCGACGAAATATTATCAACAAGAAGAAATGTTAAAGAGCCATTTTTTCATTCTTTTACATGAAAAAGACCTTTGACCCTTTAAAATCACATTTGAACTTGTCTGATTTCAGACGATATTTAGTACTGACATTGTGGGACATATATACATTAAAATAAATCACACCCAGCACCATATCTCTTATTTTTCATATGCAGCGTATAGAAAACATTTGCTCTGTAAATATATGATTTTTCTCCGAATTTATACCGTTACACTGCCCTAACCAGTGCACCGAATCGGCCATGTAACCCCTCAAAATGTAGACCAGAACATTGACTTCAAAGGTATACCTTCAATATCTGGCAGGGACAAACACATAAGCCACAGCAGCCGTATATTATTACCTAACTCCTCTCCTTCATAACCTAACTCCTTAGCACTAAACCTTAAAAGTAGGTAAAAGTATATGCAAGTAAACAAGCTTGATAACACACACAAATTAAAATAAAACTGTATCTAGTATGTATACAGTACACTAATACATTATAGGATCACTGGGAGAAATAGGACGACGCACCAGTAAGAGTGAGTAGGATAACTCTCCTTGTCAAGGACAGTCACTCTCAGCACAGATATATGGTGGCTAAATCATAGAGTGACACAAAATAAACCAAAAATAAAAATAAATGGAACGAACTCACCCCAGAATCCAAGTGTCGTATGCAACTGTCTATCAGTCTGTGACCGCTAAAGCTGGTTATCTGAAGCTATGGTCTGTCTTGTCTTGTCTGAGGTAAGACGTCACTCTGAAAAATGAATAAAACTATTATATGAGTACCAACAGAACAAAACAAGAGGAATCTTTACAAATTATTGCTGCAGTTAAATGGGTGTTAATAATGTTCGAGCAGCTACTGTGTCTGGTCGACCAATCCCACTTCTGACACCATTGTGACAAGACTGGCCGTACCGGCGACAATAACTATCTGAACAAATCAACACCCTTTACAATATTTACAAATTTATTTACATAAGATGATTATTAACAATGAATAAATGATATGAAAAAAAAATGATTATGAGAAAGAAAGAAAAAAAATCAAAGTTCAGTATCCCTAGATACAAAGTCCGACACTTCCATTTTAACGTGACGTGGCACAGTTCTTTCATTTAATGGCGAACTTTAAGTAGCACAAAAAAGTATATAACGTATCTTCAAACCAAGTCCCTTTAAACCGTGAATACGTTGATTCCGTTTTGGCTCCCTATGATGGTAAGTGATTGAATCCCGGAGCTGACTTCAGAGGATAACAAAATCAGCGTCTTTGCGTTTACGGCACAACTGGCGTATATCTTAGGTCATAGCAGCCCGACTTACTAAGGCTTTCAATATCGTGTGAGGTCCTCATTTACGTTGAGTCCTATGCGGATAAGCCCTGTGAAAGCTGTAAGTAATCACCCAGCACCATATCTCTTATTTTTCATATGCAGCGTATAGAAAACATTTGATCTGTAAAAATATGATTTTTCTCCGAATTGATACCGTCACCCTGCCCTAACCAGTGCACCGAATCGGCCATGTAACCCCTCAAAATGTAGATCAGAGCATTGACTTCAGAGGTATACCTTCAATATCTGGCAGGGACAAACACATAAGCCACAGCAGCCGGACATTAAAACACCATTGTAATGCGATTTTCGTTCCTGCCATGACTCGTATACCGGTGGGCTTTGGGGTGGCTGAAACGAATTGAGCACTGGCGTATATCTTAGGTCATAGCAGCCCGACTTACTAAGGCTTTCAATATCGTGTGAGGTCCTCATTTACGTTGAGTCCTATGCGGATAAGCCCTGTGAAAGCTGTAAGTAATCACCCAGCACCATATCTCTTATTTTTCATATGCAGCGTATAGAAAACATTTGATCTGTAAAAATATGATTTTTCTCCGAATTGATACCGTCACCCTGCCCTAACCAGTGCACAAAATCGGCCATGTAACCCTCAAATCCCTTTAATCTGAAACATTGACTTCAAGTTTGCCTACCATATGGCGGGATAAACCACATAAGCCACAGCAGCGGACTTAAAACACACTTGTATGCGATTTTCGTCGACATACTCGTATACGTGGGCTTTGGGTGCTGACACCGATTGAGCATGGCTTGTCAACTTAGGTCATAGCAGCCCGACATTTACTAAGACTTTCAATATGCGGTGAGGATCCTCTTACGTGAGTCCTAGCGGACCATATGCCCTGTGAAAGCTTGTAAGTAATCACCCAGACAATCTCTTTTGTCATAGCGTATAGAAAACATTTGATCTGTAAATATATGATTTTACTCCGAACTGATACCGTCACCCTGTCTTAACCAGTGCACCGAATCGGTCATGTATACCCTCAAAATGTAGATCAGAACATTGACTTCAAAGGTATACCTTCAATATCTGGCAGGGACAAAAACATAAGCCACAGCAGCCGGACATTAAAACACACTTGTAACGCTATTTTCGTTTCTGCCATGACTTGTATACCGGTAGGTTTGGGGTGGCTGAAACGAATTGAGCACTTGCGTATATCTTAGGTCATAACAGCCCGACTTACTAAGGCTTTTAATATCGTGTGAGGTCCTCATTTACGTTGAGTCCTATGCGTATAAGCTCTGTGAAAGCTCTAAGTAATCACCCAGCACCATAATTCGAGGGGTAAGTGCCAGAAGGTGCTATGTACCACATTTTACGTTTTTCACTTTTTTGAATTTTCTGGAAGAGTTTTTCAAGCTGTACATTTTGCACCAATTTGCGTCATTATATCATATTTCTTTCCTAAGTTATTTAACTGGGATCAAACCAGTCATTGAAGAATCTCTGTTAATAAGTTATGCCAAAAACAGTTTTCATTACATAGCACGTTATCAAAGTAAGTTTATCTTATTTGAAATGAACCAAAACAATCTATATACTAATAGCTTCTTTTGACAGACTGCATTTTAAGGCTTTGGGAGGATTTTTCAAAATCCATAACATGATATGTAAAGATAGCACGTTTTAGAAGAGCAGTTTTCTCTATATTATGCATTAACCCAACTGAGCCAGAAAAAGTCATGTAAAGATAGGACCTAAATCTTACTGATATTTTACAGTAGTGCAATAGCCATATTGTGCTATGTTATGATAGAAGATTCTGGTTGAAGGCTCCGTAGTAAGATTGTTTGTCATTTGCATGTCAAGAAGCAGACATTCAACGATAGGTTTATTTGGCAGTGTTGACTTTTACTGTTTTTTCAATAATTAGGTGATGAAAACGGACTATCAAGTTTAGAGTGTGTGGCAGATGTTGTATTTTGCACTGGAATGTTGAACATTATCCTGTTTAAATGTTTTAGAAAAAAGAGTGGAAGTTATTAAAAGTGAAGTAGACTTACTACTGTCAGCAAATGATCTTGGAAGAGGAAAAATCAAACCTTATTAATTGTAGCTGCTTTTTATAAGCTAGTTGGAAGCATATTGGCAAAGATCCTTCACATTTATGACAGTCTTGAAGAAAGAATGGAAAAGTATATTGCCTTTGTGTTAACTGGCATTATTCAGATTATGAAGGAATAGCTGTAGGTTGATTACGTGTCAGTGGCAGACTTTTTCCCATTAGTACTGGCTAATTACACAAAGCGCAATGTTATATTCTACACAAATAATGTTGAAGAGCCAGTCAGCACAATGAAACCAACCAAAAGTGATTTACTTGCCACTGCAGATATAAGTAAGTGTAACTATACATCCTTTCTGGAATTTTGGATCAGTTTGAAAGATACCTTTAAAATCCAGGCTCTAAAATATACTTTGCCTTGCCGTTACAAGATGAACAATTTGACTAACAGAAACAACAAATATACACCTACCACCAATGATAAATCAACACCACAGAAAAGAGCTACATCAAGAAAAAAGCAGTTTTTATAATGCCCGAGGAGTTCCATACTAGAAAAGGAAAAGCAATACAAGAAATAGGAATGAATGTGAAAAAAAAACGTTACAGGCTGTCAGATGCAGAGTATAAATCAGCAGATGGAAAGCCAAACACCACTAGTTAAGCCAGTAGGCTGTAGCAACTGCAGACAAAATGTGACACAAAAGTTACATCGGAACAAAGCCAACAGTTCTTTAAATCAGTTTGGTCATTGACAAATTATGATAGACAAAAAAATGTTTGTCAACTGTAGAAGAGACAGACACTAAAACATATCAAAGCCAAATCAAAATGAAAACAGGTGTCAAGAAGAATTTCTTTCGAAACTGAAAATAAAGGTATTCAGTCTGTAAGACGTTTGTTTAAAGAAAACTTCAATAGGTAAGGCATAACTATATTGATCATACGTTGAAGAACAAAAAGGATGGACATTTTACAGGAAGTGCTTAGAGAGGAAAATAAAGGTCACAATAGCCTAAATAGTTTTCCTTATATATTCTATATAAAACTGACCTTTTTCAAAGAGCTACCAAACATAGCTAGACCCATTTCAGAGAACAAATCCTTACCTCATTTTAAAGAGTTATGATAAAACTGATATAAAATGAAGAGAAAAGTAGGGGTCATGGATCTTCTAAGAGAGATTTCTCTGGTCACATTTACTTACTGTAAACTTACATCAAAATCACACTGCTGTGACCTGGAAGTACTACTCATACTAAAATTGAGCTTGACTTCACCAAATACAACCTGCTCTCCCATTTCTCCTACCAAAATGTCAATAATACATCCACAATGAAATTTAAACAAAAACTAGCCTCAATTAAGACCTCTGTTGCCATGCCAAGTGAAAAATTAGTGTTCAAATACCTGGCAGCCATTACGCGACTAGACCAGATGGCTCCCACGCTGGTTCCTTTAGTTTAGTTAGGCCTAAACCCTTATAACGTAATTTCTCAAAGTAGGTGCAGTGAAAAAGCATACTGAATCTTTCCCACCCGTAAGTTCACATTATGTACGAGAAGGGAAAAGGAGACAGTTCCTGGATTTGCATCTCACACTGCCAAAAATGTATGACCTCTGTCTGGAGGAGTAAAACAATTAAAACAAAGCCAGTTTTATTGGAAGGATACAGATTAATGTTGTACCTAGGAAGGACCAGTGCAACAGATGTAATCAGTTTTACATGGCATGGCAAGAATGAGTTATGATTTATGAACAAAATAATGCTTTTGACAAACCTAAGCAAAGAAAGAACCCAAACCAAAATGGCAAGTTTAATTAAGTTTGCATTAAGGTCGCAGCAAGATTGCAGTTGCGATCTTAACAAGCATGCAGCAAGATTGCGATTGGAACTATCGCAACCATAATTTAAGCTTGCGCAAAGTAATTTGCGCGCTTCCTGCAACCTATTTAAGATCTTGCAAGCTTTAAAGGTTGCGCATTCTTGCGACTGGAACCATAGCGATCTTAATTGCGACCTTGCAAGTTTATACAATCATAATAAAATTGCAAGCTTACGCAATCTTGCAAACTCGCACAATCATAACAAGATTGTAAGCTTGCGCAAACTTGCAAACTTACACACACACATATCAGTGTACTGAAAAACATTTGTGAGTCCCGTGCAACTTTGTAAACATAAAAAAGGTTGCGCAATCTTGCAAACTTAACTGTCTTTCCAAACATTGTATAGGTTTATGAGACAGTTTTAATAAGTTTAGGGTGTAAAAAATTAATTATAAACGATTTTATAAAACAATATTTGTAGTGATCAGTAGATACTAAGACTCAACAGTCAGGAACAATAGTTTTTAAAACAACATATTTTGACAAAAAATGTTTAATAATTGGTTTTATATATAACCTCCCTTTTATATGTATCAGTGAACTAAAAGAGTTTTAAAAAGGTTATAGGTAATGAATTTGAAAAACTGAAAATGTTTCCCTCCAGAAGACAACAAGCAAATACTGTTGCCAATTAAGTATCATTCAAAGCTACCTATTTCTGCTGCAAAGAAAAAGTATCTATCGCAACTATGCAAGAGTGGTAATATTCCTGAATATTTCCATGTATTACACGGCTTTAATTAACAGTAAAAACAGTACCAGAGATTGTTTACCAGAACCAAATGCTGTTCAAGGTTCAAGCAATGACTCCAATAGTAACTTAACACTGAGAGTCAGATAAATTTACCACTAAATTTTAAATGTGACTGACAATGTGGCTCCTAAGACTTAGCCCTCTCCTTTCCCTTGCATTTACGCTACTTTTTGCATCCCATCCCTTTACTTTTAGTAAGTTTTCGTGGCTCCTCTTTATTTTGGTAGCCGAATCCCAAGACGGTACTTTATTGTTTATTTCCTACTTGTGCCGGTGTGTTTGTAAGCTTGTGAGTCTATAACGGTGCCCTACTGTTTTCTTATGTGTTGCTTGTTCGTTTTTCTATGTTATTCAGTTGATCATCGTTGTGTGTTTGTCTTTGGTACATGAGTGTCTGCGCTAATGTGGTTTACGTTGTAGTGCGACTGTTTTTAAAGAACATGGCATTCCCTTGTATATTTGTCCTTGTTCAGCTTTTCCCCCTTCTGATTCCTCCCCTACCCCGACCCAATTTCGACCCTTACCGTTTCCTTCCCCTTTATCAATATTTAGCTTATATTAATATGTACTTGTTGGATGTTTGAAGCAACCCGTCTGAAATATTTTTCCATTACAGCTTCTTTTTGTTGTGGGCCTACTATGTAAATGCGTGGCTCTGGGGCTGTGTTTTTGGTGCTCTGTGCTTTCAAGAAATCTACCCTTGCCTATTATCTTTTTTAGTGTGTGGCAATAATGATAGTTACATAGATTACAGCCATAAGCATGTGTATCAAACTTTATATCTCTCTTAATGCAGTGTTTATATTTCATAACATCACATTAATGTATTATGAAATACATAAACACATTACCTAAAACGTTGTAGATGATTCTTAATACATGATAAGGCAGTCTAATAAGAGCTTAAAATCGAGCTATATACATATACGCTATTTGTGACTTGAAAAGTCTTAAGCTAAGACAAAGAAAGCATCATGCCATAAGAATCTATGTTTTTAAAGAATATATTTGTATGCCAAAAAACTTACATTTATGTCAACTTTGCATATGCTAGAAGATTCTATTGCTTTATAGAATGTTTTCGACACTTACAAAAATTATGACATGCAACATCTTCACCAGCTATCAATTTATAGCAGGTTCTAGCTCAGTATTGTTTCGAAAATTTTAACAGAATTGTACATGCCAAAACCAGATATCTTTCAATGGAATGTTTTAGTTATTCTGATATTTGCAAATAAATGGCCTTTTAGTTGTGCCAAAACAATTTTTTTTGGATTTGACCTAATTTACTAAAGACATCAACAAAATACATATACCATGTATCAAATAATGATAAAGTAAATAAAACCATAGTTTTGATATCTCGAAATACCCTACTATTAAAAAGAAAAAAGAAAAAAACGCTCTCCTGTAAAATTTTAAAAAATGCACATAGCAGGTTCTGGCACTTACCCCTATTATCTCTTATTTTTCATATGCAGCGTATAGAAAACATTTGATCTGTAGATAGATGATTTTACTCCGAATTGATACCGTCACCCTGCCCTAACCAGTGCACCGAATCGACCATGTAACCCCTCAAAATGTAGATCAGAATATTGACTTCAAAGGTATACCTTTAAGATAACCAAGTAAAATGTACCAATAAAACAAAGACCCGTTTATTAATATTATCGTCAACAAATGACTTGCCAAGTAGCCCCTTCTTCATCATTGAACTTCGGTTGCAGTGAGACACCGTGTACTTAAAGCGCTACCAATAAAGCGAACTCTGGCTCGTATCAGTATGTTCTTGAAGAAAATTCCTGTTTTGTCTGTCTGTTTCCGCTTCGATCGTCACAGAAACTCCTACATTAATCAAATTTAATTTAAGGGGACGCATACTTTGAAATTAGAAAAAAGTGGGTGGGGTATGATAAAATTTACCTGCAAAAAAGTACGGGTTTTTTGGTATATGAAATGGTATGTTTAACTTTAAAGTAACAAGGATGCTACAAAAAAAAAAATGAGAAACTGAAACAAAAGTTATTTTTTAAATTCCAAAAGACTTTTTGTGTCATTAAAAGTCAACAATTAAGACTTTTTGGTGGAAAAAAAATAGTGTTTACCTTGTCCAAACATTTATCAAGTCCTACGATTCAAAATTTTAAAAAGAAAGAATGTGAAATATGGCCCCCTGTCTTGCTTTTCATTTCGCATATGAAAAGCTAAAACACATTTTTAGTTTGTTTACAAAGTAGGCATAAGAAAGATACGGTGGTCGGGAATCCCCAATTCCAAAACTAAAAAAGAAATTTCCCTTTTTTAAACATTATCGTTCAGAAGTTAGTGGCTTAAAATAAGGGCCTAGAAATGTTCCCATATTAATTTTTAAAAATTGGTATTCATGAATAAAATGCATTAAATATCAAAACACATTCACAAATTTTTTGAAAATGTATTGTTTAAAACCCTAAAAAAAAGGTTGAAATTTGGTTTTTGAGAGGCCCAATAATGTGTATATGTGAAAAAAGTAACATTCTAATTTTGTTCAAAAAGTTATAATACAAGCGGGGTGCCCCCAAGTCGCTGGCAAATATCAGTTACCCTCACTTTAATGTCTTTTATAATTTGCCCTTTGAATCTCCCCATACTTTTCATAATCTGTTTGCACGGGGTGACGGTTGCTGTCTTTTCACGTAAAAAAAATGGGGGTCAAATAAGTTGTAAATGAAATTTCATCAAAACTTTAATTAATGGTTTTATGCAGTTCAAGAAAAATTTTATCTCAAAACGTAACAAAAATGTAAAATGTTTAACAACAACTTTACTTACACTGTTTAAGTGCAGTCGGTTTAAAAGTGACTTTTTGTTTCATTTTGTGTTTTGTTATTGTTGTCAAAATGATAACGGGTGCCTACAACTGAAGGGGAAAAACCAGTTGGATCCCAAAGTAGTCCAAGAAAAGAAATTTTTTTTTGACAATGAACAGAAATTAAAAATTTTCTATATTAAAGACGAATATTGAAGGATTCATTTTTGATAAGAAATTAAAACATCGACATGTTTTTTAAAAATGTACACGTGCGACACTTTGTTGTTCCCCTTTTTTATTAGAGTTTCCCTTTTGCCCGGGGCAGTAAAAATTTTCAGTGAAAACGCCCAGAAGTCTGGGGGAAAAAAATTAAAAAAACCTGTAAATAAAATAAAATTAACCCTTTTTTAAAATGAAATTTCAAGTGATCGATTATGCATTTAACCCCCCACCTGTGTAGTATCTTAATACTTTTAAGGTTTTCATTGTGTAGAATGGTCATGTTTTGCCCCCTTGCAATGCTAAATCCACCTTTTTTTTTTTTTAATTTTTTTCAAGAGAAATATGGGGGGTCCCTCCCGGGGGATGAAATGACGTGGCGTTAAATTTTTACATGTTTAAGCAAAATGGTTTTTAAAAGAAAAACTCATCCTTCAAAATTTTTTTGGAAAATATTATTTTAAAAAAAAACCCGTTTTTTCCCATAAAAAAGCTTAAAATTTTGTGTTGAAGTACTTTCCAAAGACCCCTGTTTTCCCATTTCATTCAAGTACCCCTCCTTATCCACAAAATATGAATATTTTTAAGGTGTCCCTCGATTAATCAGTTTAGGAAGAGTTTTTTTTTTTTTTCCCCTCGATTTCTTGAATTTTGCCCCTTCCCTTTTTGTAGAATGGATGTAGAATATGCGCCCAATAAAAAAAACTCGCTATCAAGTTTATGATCTTCCTTTTCCAGGAAGTTGCAAGAAAGAGTGATGTATTTTGATTTTGTTTGCTGAATTTTCAAAGAAATCAAACTTAACCTAGTAGTCATTTCCCCCTTTTTCGTAACTTCATTACTGAATTTAGGAAATGTAACAAAACATAATGTTGATACTAGTAGTCCGCCTTGGAACGGTAAATATTTTCTGTATTTTCTGGTCAGGCTGGTATTAATATAAACAAACCTGTGACTTGGACTGGCCCGATGTTTAGTATAAACTCCCCGTAATGGGTGGGGTTTTTCTGTCATGGGTCTAAGGGGTTTTATTTTCCCTCTCGCAGCTCCAAATTGAGCATGGTGCTAAGTGGTCATATAGATATGTCCTTTTTGAAAAAAGCATAACCCCCTCCCCCCCCCCCCCCCCCCCCCCCCCCCCCCCCCCCCCCCCCCCCACCCCCCACTGAAAATTAACGGTGTCTCTTTGAATACCCAGAACTTGTTGTATTTGTGTTATTGTTAGAGAAGAAATAGTGATGTAAATACTCGTAAAATATTAGATTATCTTAGGAAACACAGTCATTACCTTCCGTTGATTTCCTCTTTTTTTCCTCTTTTACTCTTCTTTTTTATTATTCTTTTTCAACAGAACATTTTGTATTTGCTATATAATAAACCACTTGTTGGTTTTCATTAGTCGTGTTTTATACTGTATTTGTTGTCTTACGGTGTTTGTTATTGACCTTTTTAAGGACTATGCTATTTCGACAATGCAAAATTCGTATGTAAAACTGAGATTGTCGTAACAACGCGAGAAATGCACGGGGATCAAAAAGAAACTAATAATTATAAGAAAATGTATCTCCGAATAAATTATAAAGTATCAATGACACTCAAAAACATGTCCCAACAGTGCACTAGAAGAAAATGCATAGAAATTTTCGGGGTAAGTATTTGGTACCGTAAGTCTCTCATATATATACAATATATATATTCTTCAATCAAGGATATGTCAGTGTAAATGAGCTGAGCGTTAGCTTTCTAAGAAAACGCCGTTTAACTATGTTACACGAATCACACGTGCACCGCTCTTTTACAAAACTGTGTCGCCATGTTTTCTTCAGTGAACGAAATAAAAGGAGTATTTTACCTTAGATTTCCTTATTGTAGAGTGCGATTGACTTTCTAATCTAAATAAAACATCACTTTTTATAACATCCCACTGTCGATCTTTCTGATCACTTAACGATCACTCACAATTACAAAATAAAACCAACGTGTCATCAAAATTATCACTTTACACGGCTTCATGGACATCACGGCCTACTAACATTAAATTTGTAATCATGCGCCAACCAAACAAATGATGAAAGATCGGTACTTTTTCAAAGACATGTTTTATTTCCTGTAATTTTCTGATATTCTAACCTTCAAACAACCGAATTGTATGCACAGAATAACGAAACATTTATGCAATATAGCTTTTAGTATAAATTTTGGATCTATCTTTTTCCAGCCCAACAACAGACATGTATATGTCACAACCCGGTCTGTCCTCGAAATCAGTGTCAAAGGTTACTAGAACATAAATACAATAAATAAAAACCGCTTACTATGTTTTTGTAAGTCCTGTAAGATGAAATGGCTCGTGTTTATACATTCATATATATTCCGTATCGGGAACATTGACAATCACAAGTCGATCCTACCACGAACATGAAACAGTTACTTTTATGCCTTTGTTTACATTTCAAAAGTAACTATTCACATATACGTTCAAGAACGTAAATTTCGTGCTTTCGACCCACATGGTGTGTAAACTTCTGTATTTAAAAGTATGGTGTATTCGGCAAACCCATTTGTAACTTCCGACGTGGTAAATGTCATTGTCAGTTATGTTTTACGAAATTTAATTGAATATTTATGTTTTATACTTGCAAAGAAAAACTTGATGGTCATGGTCGCTGGCTTCGAATTCCTCGCCTATCACCGACGTGGGATCAAAACCCACTTGAGGTGTGAAACTTTTCACGTAGGAAGCCATCCAACTGAGGTTAGTGTCTCGATCTAGGTACTAGTCTGAGCCTCAAAAATGTCTGGAAGGACCCCTGGAGCCTTTACCACCACAAAACCTGGGAAAAGTTCATTGTGTCGTTTCGGTGTTACTCACAATCAAACAAAATAAACATTGTTCCCGTTTTTGTTTGTTTGTTTTATACAATGAATATGCAAAAGGGTTTGTTTGTTTCAGTGTAACGTCAAAATATAATATTACAATTATATATCAACGTGAACGCCACATGCATTATTTGTTCACGAGGGGTTATGCTTTAATCTTACAGGTAAAACAAATATATTCCTATTGTATAAAGGGTTAAGGTAAAATATATATGTATATGTGTGTGTACTCGTGGATTAAATGTTAAGTGTAAAAAGTATATATTCACAGTTCAAATCATCCATGCTAAATAATACGTACGATATGTTTGCTTTCTCCTGTCTAACATGTTCGAAATGATTTATTCGATTTTTATCATTAGAGTTCTAGTTTATTTTTTACCTTAGATTAAAGCAAACGTGTTCAATATAATTTTAAACAAACTCTGAAATTTAGTAGGTTGTAGCATTCTCTAGGTCAATGGTATTTTTATTACCTTCTGTAGTCAGTCATTATCTATTGTGAAAAAAAAGCTCTTTTTAACCAAAGTGGAAAAATTCAGGTACTTGAAAATGCAGCTTTCTAAAGTTAGAATTCTCTATGTCATTTGTCAGACATACTTGTAAATAAATAATATTATTACAAAATTAATACTGCAATTTCTTTTGTTGCACTTTGCGGATTTATGATAAAGTTATTTATGTGCATCTGTTCACAACGAAGCACTGACCCTGAGGACTATGTATGGGAAAATAAGAGTGAACTAAGTGTTGACTGAAAAGGGGCAACATTTTTTTTGCCGAACAATACCTTAACAAATATATATTTTCACATATCTGGGCGAAAAATACCGCTTAACAAATATATATTTTCACATATCTGGGCGAAAAATACCGCCATTGCAAAACAATACATTAAAAAAATATATTATATTTTCACATGTCTGGGCAGAAAATACCGCCGAAAAATACCTTAAGAAATTTATATTTTCACATATCTGGGCGAAACATACCGTCCTATAACAAATAGATATGTTCTCATATCTGAATGGAGTTACAGTCCAATACCATAACAAATATATATATTTCACATATTAGGGCGGATATAACCGCGAAAGCATATCAAGAAATGTAGATGAATTTGCATATTAAGAGAAATCTTCAAAATTAGAAAATTGTCACTTGAAAGAGGAGGCGGAATGGCAAGTGGTGGTAAGATAAACAAGAAAATTAGCCAAAATAAATTAAAGAAAGAAGCGTGCTATTCACTCTTGAATGTGACGAAGAAGAAGATGCCGTTTCCGATTGGTTCAACGGTATAAAAGGAATTCATTGATTGGCTTTTACCGTAGTATATAAATTAACATATTTCAGAATAGGACCGATTTGCTCCAAATGTACAACAATGACATAAATAATTTTATCTACCTATAAAATTCATATATATCTGAGCAGTACAATTCCTGTAAATGAGCACTACGTAAGCGCTCAGGCCCCTCTCGCACACCATACCTATAGTTCGGACTTCTTTAATGTGTAAAGGCATGTGCACAAAAATGACAAATTTTGCCAACACCTGGTAAATTGTAATGTGTTTTTTAGAAAAGTAATAACGGAAATAGAAAAATAGCTCTCAGCTCATTTACACGGATAGTTTAGCTTTATTATGTATGTTATAGTTTTTCGCAGTTATGCACGATGACATAGAATACTTACCCCGAAAATTGTGACACGACATACTGGTAACTTTCCACTTTACTTTTTATAATTAAAGTAAGAGTTCAGCACCTCATGGTTTTGATGTATTGTCACATTGGAATAACGTATGTTTTACCAGTAACTTCGAATATTAATCAGAAATAATATCATGTACCCCACCCACCTAATTCATAATTTCAAAATAGCATAGGCCTTAAATTCTTAAGTGAAGGGGTTTCTAATTCAGCTCTGAATTTATGAAAATTCCGAAATTTCCAAATGTGCCATTTAGTCTCGAATATTTAAACGTGTTGATTAAATTAACATTATTAGAAGAAAGTCCAAAAGCAATGTCTTCAAACGAAAAAAAAATATTTTTAATATTCAGTATTTTAAATGGTTCTTCTATTATTGTTTGAATATATTTCCAGATTGGTTTCACTTTTTCGCACTCCCAGAATAAATGTATTAATGTTTCCCTGCGAGATATACACCTGTTACAAATACCGTTTGAGAGACGCATTAAACTTAGTTTGTTTTGTGTGAAAATACAATTATGTAAAAATTTCCATTGGAACTGCTTAGGTTTTTTTGTGAAATAACAGCGGTACAAATTTGACCAAGTGCAATTCCAGTTTATCAAAACGCTTGTAGTTTTAAACTTTTCTTCCCATTTTGGTTCTGTATGAAGTTTTTTAGGTTGATTATGTCGTACAAATAAATTTAAAATTTCGCGTATTTGCAATTTACTAGGCTGAATTACGTTTCCATTTCGCGTACGAAATTTCTTTGGGACAAAATAATATTTCGGTTATTTTGATCATTAACCAGTATTTGGGAACCTAGCTTTAAGATACTCGTAAATGTTTTTGGTATGCTGAATTTAAGTTTCATCCACTCTGCAATCCAGTTAGTTGAATTCTTTAATTTTCGTAGAAGCTCTCTTTCTGAAATGAAATTTCTATTTGAATAATCCCAGACGTCTTTAATTGTAAGAATATAACTTTCCAAAAAGGACTTAAAATACAGTGGCTTACTGCGTAATAAAATTTTATGGTTTCCAAAAAATTAACAGTTTAAGAGGTCGTCCGAATTTAACGGTTCAAAACATTTGAGAAAATCACACCAGTTTTTTATTGCTTGCATGTAAAAACTATGAACCGGGGTTTTCAAAAGTGATTTATCAAAAATTGAGCTTGTACATATAAAATATCTTCAAATTGGTAATATTCTTTATCTCGTGCAGACAACAGACTTTCCTATTACATTCCAGTTTTGAACATCTGCATGCAAAATCTTGTATAACATTTTTATATTTAAATAAAATCTGGAAAGTAGATCCCTCGGAAGCACTGAAAACAAGACAAACAGTGAAAATTGCAGACTCGGTTTGATTGAGTCTGTTCATGAGCAGTAATGGAAAATGCAACACTGCCCACGCCCCCTAGCACCGGCTTAAGGGGACGCATATTGCTACATTCACAGTTCATATGGCAATGCGGAAGGGGTGCATATTCAAGAAATCGATGGTGGGAAAATAAAAAACATATTCCTAAACTGATATAATACTGATGGACACCTGTAATATTCAGTATTTTGTGGATAAGGATGTGGTACTATGAATGTAATAGGAAAACAGAGGTCTTTGTGAAAGTACATTCAACACAAAATATTAAGCTTTTGTATAAGGAAAAAACAGGTTTTTTAAAGTAACAGTGTTCCAAATAATGTTGAAGGATGAGATTTTCTTTCTAACACACCAGGTTGCTTAAACATGTAAAAAATTACGCCACGTCTGTTCATCTCGGGATGGACGCCATCTTTGTCATTGATAAAAATGTAAACAAAAAAATCAGAGTGGATTAGCATTGCAAGGGCATAACATGACATTCTACACAATGAATACCTTAGAACAGATATCTAAGATGCTACACTGGTCAGGCGGGTTAAATGCATAATGTCGATCACTTTAAATTCATCTTGAAAAGGTGGTTAATTTTAGTTTGTTTACATTGTTTTTAATTTTCCCACGACTTCTCGGCGATTCACTGCAAATGTGTTACTGCGCCGGACGAAAGGTAACTCTAATTAAACAACGGGAGACAACTTAGGTGTCAGCACGTGTACGATTTTTAAAAAAACATGTCGATGATTATAATTTCTTATCAAATAATGAATCCTATTCAGATATTCGTCTTTAATATTAGAAAATTATTAATTTCTGTGGACATTTGTCAAATTAATATTACTTACAGTGGACTACTTTGCGCATCAAACTGGTTTCCGCTTCAGTTGTGAGGCACTTCCGTTATACTTTTTGACAATAATAACAAAACACAAAATGAATCAATAAAGTCACTTATAAACCGACTGCTACTTAATCAGTGTAAGTAAAGTTGTTGTTACAACATTATACATGTTCGTTACGTTTTGAGATAAAGTTTATCTTGAACTGCATAATCCATTAATTACGTTTAGATGATATTGCATTTACACTTATTTGACCCCGTTTTTTTACGTGAATGACAGCATTCTCGTGCAACTCGTGCAAACAGAATTATGAAAAGTATGGTGGAGAATTCAGGACAAATTATAAATGACATTAAAGTGAGGATAACTGTATATTCGTCCAGTTTTGATCATTGACATTCCTGCTGTTTATTAGTAACTTTTGTGACACAAGATTAGAATGTTGCTTTTGCACATATACACATTGATTGGACCTCTCAACCAAATTTCATACCTTATTTTGGGATTTTTAAGACAATACAATTCAAAAGTTTGTTGAATGTGTTTTGATATTTAAGTGCATTGTAGTTCATGAATACCAAGTTAAAAATTAATAATGGCAACATTTCTAGCCTTTATTGTAAGCCACTAGACTTCTGTAACGATAAATGTTTAATGTATTAAGGGGAATATACTCTTTTAGTTTTGTAATGTGGCATTCCTTGACCACCGTATCTTTTCTTATGCACTACTTTGTAAACAAACTAAATAATGTGTTTTAGCTCACATATGCGAAATGAAAGCAGACAGTGAACTATTTCACATCTTTCTTTAAATTAGAATCTGTAGGACATTGATAAATGTTTGGACAAAGTGAAGCACTATTATTTTCGCACAAAAAGTCTTAATTGTTGACTTTGAATGTACACAAGAAGTCTTATGTAATTCAACAATAACTTTCTTGTTTCAGTTTTTTCATTTATTTTAGTGAGCAATCCTTTGTGTACTTATAACAGTTGAAACAGTATTCATTTCATTTACCAAAACCTTGTACTTTTTTGCAGGTAAATTTTATAATACCCCACCCACTTTTTTCTAATTTCAAAGTATGCGTCCCCTTAAGCAGTATTCAAATGAGTTGAAATCAATGATCCCGAAGGACCAGAAAATATAACAACACTGAGATGAAGACGGGGCGACTTTTTACGGCCGCCACACAACACTTAACACCCGCTGTTGTGAAGTAAATAAAATCTGGAAAGAAGATCCCTCGGGAGCACCGAAAACAAGACAAACAGTGAAAATTGCAGATTCGGTTTGATTTAGTCTGTTCATGAGCAGTAATGGAAAAAAGCCAAGCTGAGGTCTCATATACTAAAAAGACTGAGACCACCGGAATATTTTTCACGCTTAAGTGTATTTTTCGCATTGTATTTTTTACATCAGAACATTGACTTCAAAGGTATACCTTCAATATCTGGCAGAGAGAAACACATAAGCCTCAGCAGCTGGATATTAAAACACACTTGTAATGCGATTTTCGTTCCTGCCATGACTCGTATACCGGTGGGCTTTGGGGTGGCTGAAACGAATTGAGCACTGGCGTATATCTTAGGTCATAGCAGCCCGACTTACTAAGGCTTTCAATATCGTGTGACGTCCTCATTTACGTTGAGTCCTATGCGGATATCCCTGTGAAAGCTCTAAGTAATCACCCAGCACCATATCTCTTATTTTTCATATGCAGCGTATAGAAAACATTTGCTCTGTAAATATATGATTTTACTCCGAATTGATACCGTCACCCTGCCCTAACCAGTGCACTGAATCGGCCATGTAACCCCTCAAAATGTAGATCAGAACATTGACTTCAAAGACATACTTTCAATATCTGGCAGGGACAAACACATAAGCCACAGCAGCCGGACATTAAAACACACTTGTAATGCGATTTTCGTTCCTGCCATGACTCGTATACCGGTGGGCTTTGGGGTGGCTGAAACGAATTGAGCACTGGCGTATATCTTAGGTCATAGCAGCCCGACTTACTAAGGCTTTCAATATCGTGTGAGGTCCTCATTTACGTTGAGTCCTATGCGGATAAGCCCTGTGAAAGCTCTAAGTAATCACCCAGCACCGTATCTCTTATTTTTCATACGCAGCGTATAGAAAACATTTGCTCTGTAAATATATGATTTTTCTCCGAATTGATACCGTCACCCTGCCCTAACCAGTGCACCGAATCAGCGTATAGAAAACATTTGCTCTGTAAATATATGATTTTTCTCCGAATGATACCGTCACCCTGCCCTAACCAGTGCACCGAATCGGCCCTGTAACCCCTCAAGATGTAGATCAGAACATTGCCTTCAAAGGTATACCTTCAATATCGGGCAGGGACAAACACGTAAGCCACAGCAGCCGGACATTAAAACACACTTGTAATGCGATTTCCGTTCCTGCCATGACTCGTGTACCGGTAGGCTTTGGGGTGGCTGAAACGAACTGAGCACTGGCGTATATCTTGGGTCATAGCAGCCCAACTAACTAAGACTTTCAACATCGTGTGAGGGGATCATTTACGTTGAGTATTACGTATTACTATTTTGTCAACAATGCAGGTATTTACACGAAATTTCATATGTCGACATTTAAATAGGTATTGCAGCTAATTATTAATTTATTTTTGGTGACTTTTGGCCAAAGTAACCGCATTAAGCATTTTGTCCAATATTGGATGCTTTGCACGTGCAGTGCGTGTGCACCAACATGCACGTGTTCGTTTACAATTTTGGCATTACTGACGAAAGTCCAACTAGAAAAACACATATTATAGTAAAACTGACACAAGAGCAATGGGATCGAGCTGTCGGAATGTTGCTAGCTGGGACAAGTTTACGGCACGTGTGTTATTGTTTTTACAATTTCAATAAAAATTTTATGTTATTTGTGTGCAACTGTTACTTTGATGGTTATTTCCATTTGTAACCTTATATTCGTTTACAATAACATTCACTCGTTGGTAATCTACCATCCGCGCTCTTTTTCGAAATTTAACCAAAGTGCAATTCTTATAAAGGACCAATTTTGAATTTTGTTGTATAATTCCGACAGCCCAGACGCGTTGCTCTTGTGTCAATTTAGCAATGAAATGTGTTTTTCTAATAGGACTTTCGATAGTAATGCCAAAATTGTTCATTAACACGTGCATATTGGTGCACATGCCATGCCCGTGCAAAATATGCTAAATTGGCCAAAACGCCTAAAGCGGTTACTTTGGCGGTGAGTCGGTCAAAAATAAATCAATAATTAACTGCAGTACCTATTTAAATGTCGGCATGTGAAATTTCGTGTAAATACTTGCATTATTAACAAAATAGAGATACAATAAATACTGACCGATTAGGAATTTTGTTGAGTGTAATCCGTGGCTGAGCGGTTACGGTCAGCGAGTCCGCACTTTAGCTGCATGTTGGGAACATCGTTTAGGATATAAGAATATTTAATGCCATAAAGTAATTTAGTTGTCGGTGGTTCTACGTTGATACCCGACTGTGTATAAAATAATGTTCGGAGGGACACCTAGGGTCTTCCTCCAACATCACAAGTTGGACAGCCACCATTCACCATACATGTAGGCCTATGACTTAAACGGTTTCGGTCTGATGTAGAACCCAAACAAACACAAAAAGATTAACAACAATAAATTCATTCATGTATCTGTGTATATTGATGAAAGAAATACTCTTACTTTCAGAAACAAAATAAAATGTAAAATATCTATAAAATCTGTATCCTGTACACACAGTGTTTGCTTCCATGTTTCTTAATTAACGCGTTAATCCAAAGGTCTCACTGCCTAAACAGAGTGCGGAGTTGTTGTCGGAGCGGTCTTATTAAAATAAATTTAAGAAGATTCTGTTTAATGAATAGATAAATCTTAGTATGTTTCAGTGAGTTCTGTATAACTTCACGTTACGATATGGATACGACCAGACATATCTATGTATAATCCCATTCTGGCCAATAATGATCTCTAATTCTATTCAGGTATTTAACAGCATTCGATGGATACGACAAGACATATCTCAGTATATTGGCGATTCCCAGTCCGGCCAATACTGATCTCTAATTCTATCCAGGTATTTCACAACATCTGGTATCTCGCCTTCTGAAAAAAAAAAGAATTACTGCTCACTTAATAAAAACAGGTTCATTTACAGCTGAAGTGAAAATCTAGCTTGTATTTGTAAAATAGTAATTTTGTCGTTAAATAAAACCATTGACATGTGTTCAGATGCGAAGGAATTATATCACGCGGGCGTAGACCCAATGATATAATACTACGTATCTAAACAAGAAACAACGATTTTATTATAGATAAAAAGTATTTGTTATATAAAACAATGACTTTGTTCCAGGTAAAATCTTTACTATATTTATTTCGTTTCAAACATGATTTCAAGAATTTAAATACACCACCTATTTGTCGATTTTGTGTGGATTTCCTGTCCAGCGCGCCACTATGACGTTTGGCGCTAACACGTAATAACTGTGACCGAACGTGGTCCTGAGAAGTAATGAAATATTCAACACCCCCGTACTCTCTAGCACTGGCTTATGCCAAATTCTAGTATCATTCAGAAACACTGAATGAACTTTATGATTCCATTTTAAACATGCCAGTGTTGTAGTAAATGAAAATATAAGTTTTAATAGTCTGACAAAAACTCTAACAAAGAAGTTACAGTTACCAAGAAACAGCCTGGAGCCTGGACAAACAGACGGTGTAAGCCATCTCATTTGTGAAATAATACCAAAAGCGGCGCAATCTACAACGCCCATTTTGTCTCCCATGATAAATTTCTTGTCACCTGAATTAAAAAAGTATTTCATCTTGCTATAAAGGTGTTACTTTCTGGGCATGCCTCTTAAGTATCGGGTTTAACGACTGGTCCCTAACTATCAAGAAATATAAAGGAAATGTTGGTACTAGATTGTTCACCTGAGTTTCACAGCTGACTTAAACAATTTGAACAAACTTTTTGTAGGGTGTAAAAGCATTTATTTGAAATTATTTCAAAACCTGACAGGGTTTCTACTGCATTTAAGCACCTCTGATTCGCGGTGTGTTAAATACATCATGATAAAAAACCAATCATCAAACCATTTTGTAAAATAAAACACTTGATTACCTAAAACGTCTTCGAATTTTCGTAGATTGCTGACAGTCATTTCGTGGATTTCTTCTTTCGTATGGCGGCCAACACCAACGGTGTATGTCATATTACTGACCCACTTTTTTACGGCAGATTTCTCTTCCATAGGAAAGGGCGAGATTCCATCTCGAAATGTTTCATCAATGAATAAAACCCAGGCAGACTGCACGCTTAACCTATAATTTACATATAAACATAACCTTCACTGTTTGGAGTTAACTTTGTTTATCTAAATTAAACAACATTTACATCAAAGTAAAAGCATGATAACGGTCCAGAGCGACTCGTGTGAACAGAATCTCATATTGAAACAAACATGATTTAGTAGCAGAAGTTCTGAATGCGTAAGGTAATGTTCACTTTTGTTTAGTTAATGTTTCTTTGCCCAACAAGGCAATACAATAGGGTTATTATAACAGTAGCTTGATCTGGGATGCTGTATTCGGCTCGGGTGGATTTTGCTAGATCGGATGTCACGAGGCGCGCAAGCGCCGAGTGTGATCCGACCTTGCAAAATCCACGAGAGCCGAATACAAAGTCCCAGATCCGGCTACTGTAATAATGACCCTTTTATCATATACCTTTACCATTTTGATTCTTGTTTTGTTCTTAAACGAAATCTTCAATGTTTATCGATATTAAATAGAACTTAGTGGAGTTTTTATGTGCGCTATTTATAGAACTGTGTCAGGTCATGCAAATTAATGAAAATAGTCCGGCAGCATACAATACGGAAGGTACAATACGGAATGTAAAAGGTACAATACGGAATTTTTGTCTGTCTGTTCATATTTAATTGTGAAATACAAGCTGATTTTTTTACAGAATTTATATAGGTATATAATAAATGTATTTACCTGTCCTTGAAATGCGTATGGTAAAGCTTTTGCTTGTTTCGTAAATATTTTTGTACAGTACCCAAATATAGCAATACATGTATGCATCTGTCCTTGAACTACCCGAACTAAAGCTAGCTCTTGTCGATTTAAAGTATTTGTATACATACATGTATTTATCTTCCCTAGTATTGCCGAGGCTTAAACTTTCTCTAGTTAATTTATAACATCTGTATCAAACAAACCAATACGTTTGCATCTGTCATTGAATTGCCTAAGCTAAATATTTCTCTTTTTAATTTAAAACATGTTTATATCTGTACACATTTCATCTGCCCTAGTACTGCACAGGTTTATATGCTTTATCTTGCTTACTAAACAATGCTAAAAGTATCCGTAAAAGTAAAGGTAAAGGTCTTGTTTATTAAAGTGCCACCCCTATTGAAAGGGCCAGCCAAATTGGCTTATGAGACACCTTTATTGTGCGTACCAATTACCTCCCAACTCCTACCACTATGCCAGGCGCCAGGCGGATAGAAGTCGGTAACCATTCATTTAACTAGCTCGCGGCTCACGAACCGGCCTTTTCGGAACGAGTCCCATGACAAACATTCCCCGGACGAACGCTCCCCATGGGGCTCGAACCTTCGACCTCCCGATCACGAGGCGGACGCCTTAACCACTGGGCCACGGTGACCGGTATTGAACATACTAAAACATGTATTCATCATTTCTTGAAGAATGTTCTTGTTAAGTAAAAGTATCTTATCGAACATACCAATACATGTATTCCTCTATCCATTTCTGAACTGCCCAAGCTAAAGCTTTCTCTTGTTTAGTTAGGTGACTATCCATATCCACATTAAACTCTTTATTCAAGAATTCTATAATCATTTGCGAATCGCCCATTGTTACACCATTGTACTCAATCCAAGGCACTTTCTTTTTCGGACCGAGCTTGTAATTGTCTATGTTGATGTCTGACTAGAAAAACAGAATACAACTATTTATTAATAATTTAACCTTTCACCAAATGGACTTACAAATATGGTCACATTAAAAAATACCATACCTCTATTGAATGCACTTGTTTATATGTGGTACGATGAAAAAGATGTAAATTTAACGAGCGTAGCTCATTGAAATTATTTTTCACAACAGGGGTCTCCTTGGCGGAGTGGATACGATTGTTGACATTAAATCACTTGCCCTTCAAAAAGGTAGGTAAGAAACCTCGCCTGGCGTGTAGAACTATTTCACATGAGGAAGTCATCCAGCCGGGTATTGCTACCCATCGGGTATCATCCTTCACCATGTAAAGCTGGAAAATCGCAACATGGCATACAGACAAAAGCAATACATGTATACGAGAAAGAAACAAGAAATACATATAAAGAAACAAAATAAATGCATACTAGACCCACATTTCATATTTGAAAATATGAACAATTACTACACCAAGTGTATGTTGACTAAAAATTAAGTAGCTAATGTGCATTCATAGAACAAAGCATTACATTTAGAACAGTACACACTTAATTTATGTATATTGCTTAACACAGTAATATTGTGTACTACAGCGAAAACACCAGTTGGAAGTTTTTTAACAATCAACTGTTACTGCATATATCAGTGCACAATGTTGGGTAAAGATATTTAGTTATGAATGTAGCTCTTCATTCTCAATGAATATTCATATTTTAGTAATTTAAAAGTTAAATATATCTTATGAGGGTAAATATCTCTCCACCCTCTGCTTACGATGTGTGGCAAACCTCGTTCATAGACAAATCCCAATAACGGGTGGTTTCCTTACTTTCAAACTATGGTAGTGGTAGATGCACTTTGTATAAATATATAAAATAACATGCTACATATAACTAGTCTTACTCATTTGGCTTATCGGAATGACTTATTTTATGATCTGATATTTTTAGTTGTCATCCCTCTAACAGGACAGTGACAGTCAAAAGTTATCATGCTCATTGCTGTCCTGAAACGTCCTATTATTTGGACTAACATATATCAAGCCGACATGGCTTCATGCTTTCACATTACAGTAACCTCTTGCTAAATTTAATTGGCTATACTCGATTCTTATCCATTTACAAAATCTCAAGATGTTTCCGAAATTTATTTGGGTTTAAGTGATTATTTATTTTGTAGATTAAAATAATTTCGTAAAGATTTTCCCAACACAAAGTGCTTACCCTGCAATGAAATGTATTTTTTTTTTTTTTTTGAAAATATTATTATTACAATTAATTTACTTTTAAATATACATTCCGAAAAAGAATAAATGTACCTGATATGGTATCTTGTGAAATCTGAGATAAGTCTCCAGTTTGATCACAAAATGGCTAGTGTCTGGACCTGTCTTCCCTCTACCCAGTGGATGAAGAATAACAACATCCCTGGGGTAATCTATGCCACATATTCTGTAAAAAAATATGTCAGGGCTTTTCATCCTTATAACAGAGGCCTATATTAGACCACTTCCCAATCCAAAATATACTATTTTTCCCGCAATTGTGGCAGAGATATTTCCCAAAATGCACTTGGTAAGATTTCCCAAAATCTGGTTAAAATTTTGTTTACATTTTAGTATTTCCAGAGAAAACGTTTGTCTGGTATCAATTTTTTGTCACACTATAGCCTAACAGCGCACAGAACCACGTGATGCATTACCAGACTGAGTGTAATCCGTTATGTTCCATGGCTTGGATTTTAGTCCGTATTTCAGGGGAGATAAATTTAATTCGTCTTTCGATGTTTACTTCGTGTTGATTATTTTTCCCAAAATGGACAATTATCGCGCATTTTCCAACTTTGAAAGGCAATGGCCTCTTCCCAATTTCCTGATGAAAAGCCCTAATGTGTTTGGACGAAGCTATTTTGTAGCTATCTCCATACACATATTATAACACGATGAAAAACATATCTTCTTGATAATCAGAACCGGAGTGAAGATGAAGTTCCTCACATTAGATCTTCCTAAAGCGACTAACCCACACATTGTGAATTGTAATTTTTTTTTAAAAAGTATCACCGAAAGTCAAAATGACGCCACTGTTTCATATCTACATGAAACTAAATGGTTGGTAAGTTTCCAGTTTCCAGACTTACGGGAAAAATCGAGTTTTCGCAGTTTTTCTCACGCATCTTTATAAACCGTTACAACGCTTTATTTGGTAAACATTGGCTTTATTTCGTAAACATTTATATAAATATAGAATGAGACGCGACAGTATTTTATGACACTTATATCACGTGGGCAGCACACCATAAACTGTGCAGGCCTTTATTTTGCTTCTAAGAATAGACCGAATAAGTATCTATAGGTAGTATTGTGTCGTTTTTGATTAAAATACAAACAAAAACAATAAGTAGCATTCTCGTTTAAAGTGAGGATATGCGCTGGAAATCAACAGATGACTTCACAGCGTTACAGATAAAATTTGAAAAATAAAAAAGGTCAGACATGTCAGATGCAGCACTCGAACAATCAACACTGAGATTGGCAGGTAAACGATTTGTCCGCGCAGCTACTTGCACATGCGACGTAAGTTAAATTATGAAGTAATTTATCATGCAACTACTATGCAAACTGCAAAGTGCCTGATATCACTTGCCTTATATCTTATTTTGATATCAGGACATTGAACTGATATCAAAATTAAGCACCTCCTATATTGATGGACTAATTTTTACATCAGCTTCCCTCCACATCGAATTTATGCCACTTAAAGATCAATGTCTGATTTTATAAATTCTCACACCACCGATGTGTGGGTTAGTCGCTTTAAAGGATTAATAACATCATTCAGGATAGCCTGACAGTTTCGAAAACTCATTACAGTGCTTTAGGGTATAGCGGATAGCTAACTAATTTTTCCTGCATTCTAATTTAAAGAAAAATAATTTAGTAGTTTTTTTCTGTATATAAGACAGAAAACAGCTATTCTTTTCAAAACATTCAGCATTTAATAGAAATTCATGTGATTTTACTCTCCATGCTATTGTTTACATATGTGCTGGTTTGGGGTGTACATGATAGCTTTGGTCATTTTTTCCATTATTAGTTTAAAATTCACACCTAAACAACTTCTCAAGATTTTTTTACTATAAATCAGAATAATAATGTATTCTCTTTTCAAAAACATTCAGCTTTTTAAATTTCTATCAAATACTTTTCATTCACTGATGTTTTTTACACACACACTCATTTAGTCAGTAAAGGATAGCCTCGATTTTTATTTGATGACATATGAAAAATAACACAACAAGCAAACAGCCTACCATAGCTTTGTCAAAGACTTGTCAGTGGAGACAAGAATCCAAAGAAGCTCTATACTTACATTAAAGGCAAGAGATGTGACAGTAGTGGTATTGCACCTTTGAAAGCAGAGGGTATGACACACAGTGACCCAAGAACCAAGGCTACCATCCTGAACAAGCAGTTCTCAAGTGTCTTCACAACAGAAGATAAGTCAAGTATCCCACCAATGCAAGGCACAACTGGCCCAGACATGCACCAGTTCACAGTAGGAACTAACGGGGTCAGAAAGCTTCTGCTGGGCTTGAACACTCACAAAGCAGCCGGCCCAGACAACATCCCTATAAGATACTTGAAGGACTATGCAGATGAGATAGCCCCAGCCCTCACCCTGGTTTACCAGGCATCTCTCCAACAAGGTGAAGTTCCAGCAGATTGGAGAACAGCCAACGTGACACCTATATTCAAGAAGGGTGACCACAGTGTACCTGCCAACTACAGGCCCATATCACTTACCTCAGTCTGCTGTAAAATACTCGAACATGTCATACACAGCCAAATAATGGAGCATTTTGATCGGTATTCCATCCTAAGTGACGCACAACACGGCTTCAGAAAGAAACGATCAACAGACGGTCAGCTTCTTCTCACTCTCCAAGATCTCGCTAAGGCACTTGACGAGGGTGAGCAGGTTGATGCGGTACTCTTCGACTTCAGCAAAGCGTTTGACGTAGTCCCACATGAACGACTAGCCGCCAAGCTTCACCACTATGGAGTCCGGGGGAACGTGCTTAGCTGGATTCGTAGTTTCCTGAGCCACAGATCACAGCAGGTCTTGGTGGAAGGGTGCAAGTCTGACTCCACAGCTGTTACCTCTAGAGTCCCCAGGGATCCGTCTTAGGGCCCTTGCTTTTCCTCGCCTACATCAATGACCTACCTGATCAAGTCACATCCACCTCTCGCTTGTTTGCAGACGACAACCTCCTGTATAAGAAGATACGCTCCACATCAGATGCCATTTCTCTGCAGGAAGACCTAGACAAGCTGCAAAAGTGGGAGAAAGACTGGATGATGTCATTCAACCCAAGCAAGTGTGAGGTCATACGCATCACCAAAAAGAAAACACCTATCAAGACCAGTTACAACATCCATAGTAAAGACCTACAGATAGTACCGAATGGAAAGTACCTTGTTGTAAACCTGTCGGAGGATCTGTCCTGGAATATTCATGTATCAGCAACTTCGAAAAAGGCCAACAACTCATAGGCCTTCCTCAGACGCAACCTTGCTAGCTGCCCCAAGGACATAAAGGCACAAAGTTACCAGACACTAATGAGGCCGATACTCGAGTATGCCAGTACAGTCTGGGATCCACATACCCAAGCCAACATCAACCAACTTGAGGCTGTTCAACGACGTGCTGCAAGGTTTGTCAATGGAGACTATAGAACCACTAGCAGTACCAGCCAAATGCTGAAGGACCTCCATCGGCAACCCCTACAAGAGCGTCGATCACACTCTAAGCTGGTGATGGTTTACAGGGTAGTACATGAACTCGTTGACATCCCATGTACATACTATCATCCCTCAACTCTGAGCACCCGAGGCCACTCTCTGAAGTTCCTGGTACCCTTCTGCAGACTAGACATTTACCGGCACTCCTTCTTTCCCTCAGGCATACGACTGTGGAACAACCTACCAGAGCGCATCGCCACGGCCGACTCCTTAGAGGCCTTCAAGGGAGCGCTGGCCAACAAGCTGTAGAAGGATACTCAGATTTTATTGCTTTTAGCCTATGTACATATTTGCGCCACATTTTAACCTAAATTGTACGACGATGCCCCAGAGGGGATTTTGTACTGTACTGGAAGAAGACATAGGCGAAGGAGCAGGGGGGCCAGCGGGGGCCAGGCCCCCCCCCCCCCCCCAAAGCTAGGAGAGGGGGGGCCAAAGTATAGTTTGGGCCCCCGAATATTTTGGAAAAGAGATATAAATTGCAGTCTAATATAACATTTACTTAGCATCATATAATTCTTTTCAACCTGATTTCTGATTTGCATTTGGCCTTTCCTTGTATTCTGACTTGTCTCTTTCCGTAGTGTGAGAACTGAAATCTGTACGTGCCATGCCAAGAATTGTTTACATTTTATAAAAGTAATATATCATTGAGCGCAATCACTACAGTTCCGGTTTGAGCGTCTGCAAAATCAATGTAGGCCTAACTATTAAGCCTGTTTACGCATGTAAACATTATGTATTTTTTTTGTTTTTCATTGTCCATTCAAGGGAAATGATATTTCCACAACTTTATACCACAATTAGACAAATGCAGTGCTAATTGATTGTATGTCCAGGGCTTCAACAGAAGAATGTAAAAAAATGGCACACTTAATTAGAACAATACATAATATGACTGATTAAAAAGACAGTTCAGTGCCTAGTCGCATGTGTATCATCAGAATAACTCAATGATTGCTAAAACATAAAGGTTTGAGGGGGCCTATGGCCTGTACAAGGCTTTGAGGCTTTGTCACGAATAATGCACCGAGGATACCTTGCCGCTAACCCCCCCCCCCCCCCCCCACAAACCGCCGGTCGAAAAGGTTTGCCCCCCCACCCCCCTCCCAAAGTTAAACTCGCTCCTACGCCCATGGAAGAAGAAGAAGAATATTAAAATGTATGTCAGAATGTCTGTCTGCATGCCAGTAAAAGAATGATATGAAAATTTATACAATAATTCAAGTCTAAATGCAACATTTATCAACTTATCCCCTACTGGTTCGAGTCGTAAATTCGGCCAGGTCATAAATATTCGGCCACCCACTTTAAAGCTTTTTATCGAGCCAGATGCTTGAGAACGCACCTGTGTCATTCAAAGCACTTGCATTAGCAACAAAGTCGGCAAAAAACAAGTTGAGGTGAATAGAAAAAAGTTGTCCTTCCCTAAAGTTGTGTACTCTAAATAGCAAATATTTTGTCTCGCGGGTCGCGTGACGTCATTGCACGTGCTCGTTTATGCTGAGGCCCATCAAGGGTTAATTCAAATCTAAACTTTATAACACAAAAAGAACATGCGCCTACTAGCATAAAACACGTTAAAACCAAGTAAATGAATATATTATCCCTCAACGACATTGAATTTCCATGTCTACGTTGTTTTTTGTTTTTGTTTTTTCATGTTGACGTCATTTCCTTTTGAATTATCCGTTTTGGGGCCGTTATTCGTTTATGCTTTGCCACGGAACGCGCATATATAAAAAAGGTGTTATAACAGCACGTGAGCGCACTTTTACTCTCCTGTTAAAACTCCCCCGAAAAGCGACAAGAACAGCAGTTTTATGCTAGAATGTGTAATAAACAGTGACGTAAAAATTAAACTACGTCATGCTGGTGTGAGAAGGATGACAGGCACTTCTAAAATCTCTGATGGCAAATATTTCCCATGAGGTATGCTATTTAAATTGATTGCAGTTTGTTGTAGAAGGAATGATTTTGGCTGTAGCATCCATTTATTTGCAGGACAATGTTGAAAACATAACCAACTTTATGCTTAAAAGTGGCCGAATATTTACAACCTCTAGAAGGTAAAATGTGGAGGCTAAACCTGTCCCTTATTTTAAGCGCGGTTTTGTTGTTTACCATACTGTAAACGGCCGTTAATGATAACAATCAATGTTGCTTGTATTAAAGCACATATTGTAGAAATTTTGTATTAATCAGTTGTATAAAAAAAGAAATATTTATGAAAAACCGCAAAAAGTGGCCGAATTTATGACTCGAACCAGTATACCCTAAAGCACTGTATTGACAGTTTTAATCACCCGCCACTGACCCATGACGTTTTAAAAAAACGAACATCATTTTTCACCTGTTGTTCTTTACATTGCTGAACCGCTTTAGTAAAAATGCAGTAGCCCCAACAACTGTCGCTCCAGCCGCCAGGTACGCAGAATTTTTTCTGCAGAGTTCAGATATGCGTTCCATCAACATTTTACGGAATTATAACTCCCGATGATTTATTTCAATTTTGCTATCAGGAAACACAATCATGTTAACTGTAGTGCTACACAGACATTGCCAATTTAAAGATTTAGCACTGTAACGCAGATTTAAAGATTTATAAAAAGTACATTAAACAATGTTTATTTTTGGTGCAAATGGCCCGTGAGTAAAAAGGGAGGTAACTTATCGTGAATGACATTAAACGTAGACATAGGACCTATATATTATTGAATGGGCTTGTCGGTCAATAAAAAAAACTGTTGTCCGAGGTTCTAAGGGTATTTCATGACAATCAAAATTCCTTTTCATAGTGTTATTTTTATTTTTTACTAAGTAGATCTAGTCCAACTAAAATTTAGTTACAATACGTATACATTTACTTCCCTTTTTATAAAGTTTTCCATTTGTAAGAAGGAAAAAGATGTTTGAACATGCCGTCGAGCACATATTTATACAGTTGTTAGTCAATAATCAAGAAGGGTACCTCATTCTCGTTCATTAATCAACATCTGGTATGTAAATATCTAATTTATATATTCATTTATTACTACATATATGTATTAAAATTTACAGGTCAAAACGGAGCCATAAAATTAGAAAAATTCTTCAATGAAAAAACAGTTCTAACGCTTTAATCTTACTGATTTAAAAAAAATGACATCAGTAAAAGTATAATTTATTAGCTCTATACGGAAAAAAAGTTCGTTACCATTTTATCTATAATCAAATCATTGTATTTAGAACGTATTTTGTATCTGATTAAATTTTGTACTAAAAACATTCGACCCTTTTGTATTTTTATGACACAAAAATATTTGTAAAAAGAATTTGAAAAATGTGATATTGATAATATATTAATTAGAATCTGGTAAATAATAATATAGATTTACATACAATCTGAGCCGTGCCATGAGAAAACCAACATAGTGGGTTTGCGACCAGCATGGATCCAGACCAGCCTGCGCATCCGCGCAGTCTGGTCAGGATCCATGCTGTTCGCTAACAGTTTCTTCAATTCCAATAGGCTTTAAAAGCGAACAGCATGGATCCTGACCAGACTGCGCGGATGCGCAGGCTGGTCTGGATCCATGCTGGTCGCAAAGCCACTATGTTGGTTTTCCAATGGCACGGCTCATCTGTTGATTTATTATACAATTCAGTATTTGATTATAGCCTATAGATAAAGAACGAGCAATAATAGGACATTAAGGGACAGGTGCTAAGCTTAGTTAGTACTGCTATGAAGAACCAAGTATTGTGCCCTACCTGTTAGGCTGTTTTTTTTTGTTGTTGTTGTTTTTTTTTCTTATTCACAGATGATTTGTTATTCAAGCAGGATTATGATAATAATGTTATTAAAATTTTTAAAAGTTTCATTTTTATCTCTTCTCTTTTCATAGACTATTATTTTTCATGACAAATATACCAAACTATTCAGAACAAGTAGGACAGACATTCAGTAGCAGATGTATTTACTGTTTAAAACTAAAAGTTTAATCTTATCAAAAGTTAATCTAAAGATTAAGGTTAATTATTGTCGCAGAGCAACATGTGCTACAAACATCAGAACAATACATACCTCCGATCATTTTGCCTCCAGTTACAACCTGAGCTGCCAGTGCCATTTTATTTTTCCTGTCTTTGTTATATTGCAGTCAAGTCTCGAACCACGACTTCCCGCATTAAAAGCAAACACTGTACCATTGCTTTTGAAGCAGACTTGTATATGTAGTATGTACGATGTTTTTCCGTATTCTGTTTTGTAATTAAAAACAACTTCTGTTTCAAATATATTTTTTCTCCGTCTGTGTCATGATTTGTGTCTAGCATACTTTAAAGTATCTACTTTGTAAAAAAAACAAAAACAGATTAACTGACAAAGTATTTTTGGATGGTGGACTATGGACAGTAGCAATTTATGTATGTAAGGAATGGCACAATATATATTTCCAAACCAGATGACCTTTCCTATTTCATTTGAAGAATGCGATATATACATCATATATATTAATACGATTCCAATTTAAAATTAACTAATTTAATAGGGAAGGGCGGTATTAACCAGAGACTTTATTAGAACCTTTTTATTAGATCCTTTATTACAGGGAGTATTAACCAAAGACTTTATTAGAACCTTTATTTCAGAGAGTATTAACCAAAGACTTTATTAGAACCTTTATCAAAAGGAGTATTAACCAAAGACTTTATTAGAACCTTTATTACAGGGATAAAACTATTACATATGACGAAGTAGGTATATAGTGGGTTGGGTTTTGTATATTTCATTACCTCTCATGACCAGACCCAAGTCAAACTGAGTGTGCTATTCTTTTGCTTGGTTGTGTTCTATGCTTCCAGAGGCTCTTTCTGTAGATTTTATTCTCATTCTTTTTTACATGAACTTGTTATAATTGTAGGATTTATATAAATTATAGTTTTTAACACTCAACACCATTGTTCAATTAACTGATGCATATTAACATTAGATAATTATGCACTTAAGAAGACATTGAAGTTTATGAAATTTAAAATTAAACAATGTCAATCTGAAGTTCAATTTGTAGAATTTTGGAAAGTAAGTATTAATAATCTCTTGTGTTACATGTACCAGAACTGCATTTAGTTAGTGGCTACTTATCACTTTCGTCATTGTTTTTTTTTTTTTTTTTTTTTGTTTGGTTCATTGTTACATCGACACAGTTATAGGTCATATGGCGACTTTTCAGCTTTTGATGGAGAGGAAGACCGCAGGTGGGCATTATTTCAACAACTGACCTTCCGTAAGTCCTCACATAAAGAATGCAACACCCTGAGAGGGACTCGAACCAACATCGATGAGAGGCAAGTAATTCAAAGTCAGTGACCGTAACCACTTGGCCATGGAGGCCCCTCACTTTCATATATATTTTAAGACTTCAATCAACGTTTAAAACTAATTTACAATTGCTGTTTTTTTTACAGATTTGTTACACAACATTTGATGTTGCAGTATCAGCAAATGTGTGAGAACAATATACAATGTGTCCGATTGCTTGCAGTGTTTGAAAAAATACATAAACTGAGTCATTGAGACACAATTTAATAGCGCAGTTCAAAGTGCAACATAATCATGGGTAGAAAAAAGAAGCATTTTATTCAAAGTGTTCAACTACAGCTTGAATTTACACCTTTTGCATGTGGTCTATGTGAAGACAAATTTAAAAATATCAGAGAGTTTTATAAACATTTTGCTTTGCATAGAGAGGTTACTGTTGAACATTTTCATCTGTGTAAAGACAGTTTTAATGAAAGTGTTAAGGAAGAAATTGATAACCCCAGTCCGTTTGTATGCGACGGTTGTTATGTTGCATTTCCAACGGTTTGTCAACTTCATAAACATATGGAAAGTAGCTCTGAGATTGAGGAATATAAGATAGTCATTGAAAGTAGGAGGGCGTATTCTTTGCCTTCTCTCTGTGCAGACGCAACCACAAAGAATATAGAGATATCTTTACAAACACCACCGAAAAGTGATTTAACATTTGCTTCTTCAAATCTAACAGATGCAGAATCAGATACAGGCTCTGTCAAACTCGAAGTCGTTTCAGATATATATGAAGAGTTTGGCAAAACCTCACCAGAGGTAAATATAGACTCTCGTTTTCTTGAATGTGAAGAAATCAAAGACATTGGTAGTGGTTCAGATACTGCAAGTTTTGAAGATGCCAAGCTAGAAATACTGTCAACTGGTGGTGTAAAAGGTACAACGTTAGACCATGATATATGCAATGGAGAACGTGGTTTTACAAGTGGAGAATCCACATTTGGTAGTGGACTTAATGTCGATAAAGACAATTTCAATAATGCTGCCGAAAATAATGTTCAAATGAACATCATACAAGTTTCAGCGGATGAGCAGGAAATTGGAAAAAATGAAAATGATGTTACAGAGAAACATGAAACGTCTTCATGCGCTAATGATGGAACACCTGCTGCGGAAGAAAAAGTCATTGTTAATAATAGCAACAAGTTGAAGGAATATAATGATAATGAGAAAGGCTCGTGTTCTTCAGAAATCAGCGAGTCAATGTCCATTGATATAATGGTTGCTACTAAAGAAGAAATCAAAGAGCAATTAAAACAAGAAAAAGGCAGAAGTGAAGAAATTGGAAGGAAGCGAAGATTGGTCAGACATAGCAGACGCTCAAAATTGCACGGAAGAAGACCAAAAAGGGGAATTGCGCTGGTACCACGTGAATATATTAGACCTGCAACTCATAAATTATGTGGTGTTTGCAACAAACGCATTCGACTCACAGAATACGATGAGCATATGAAAACTGAACATCTTCAAGAGGAAGATCTGAATGACATTCATGAAAGTGAAGAATATGATGATCAAAGTGAAAATGTTATCAGACCACGACGGAAAAAGAATATCAATTTTGCACAGTATGCTGACAGTGATGTTGATTCGGGTGATGAAGATGCCGGGACAGTCTTTGAGCAGAACAATGAACGTGAAAGAAATTTTTTCCCAGTTGTAAAAAAGAAAAATACAAGAACTAAAGGAAACCTAAATAAGGACCCAACTATCAAATCAGAATGCGTAGGTAATGAGACAGATGCCAGAAATTTAGACCTTGGAGACGATATTAATAAAACCTTAATAGAAGAAAGTAAGGACGGCGACAGTAATGTTGGCTTATCCGGTCTAGATGCTGTTTTAGAGAAAGCTAACCATTCGTTAAATAAGGGAGATAAAAATGTTCAATTTCGAGTGTGTGGAATAAGTTACGTCATAACACCTCACAGATTATTGGTATACTGTCCACATTGTGGTCTAAAATTTGGTGTTAAATCATTCAAGTCGCATCTAAGACAGTTTCATTATTCTTTATATGATAGTGACAGAGAACTAAGATTACAGTTAGACACTGTGAGACGGAAGAGCAGGTTAATAAAAGTAGATCGTGTGGATAAGGTTACTTCAAAACCGAAGACTAAAAGTAGACAAACTCCTGAAAAAATAATATCGGTTTTCATGACAAAGAAACAGAAAGAAGCTTTCCGCAGGAATGAGATTTATAGAAAAAACATAGACTATGATTGGGACTGCATACCGAAGAAGTCGAGGAAGAAGCCACAGACGTTTGAACAATACTATCGACCTTGCCCAATCTGTGGTGTCAGATTTAGAAACAATACGATACCTGAGCATTTAGAGTATCATAAAACTGAGGAAGGGAAAAGGAAGTACAGTCCACAGAATCTGATCAAATGTAAGCATTGTAGCAGAGTGTGCATGAAATCGACATTTGCCATTCACAAATGTCACAGAGACTTACTTAAAAAGAAGCGAGCGGAAGAAGAACGAAAGACAAGAGTTAAGCCAGGCCCGAAAAGAATTAGACAAATATTTGATGATGTTTATTTTGCGGATAAGCCTACAACAGTATCGCATTCCAGTAAGATGATATGTGAAGTTTGCGGAAAGGTCTTGGGCAAAGGACTCTCTTCTCTAAGGGTATATAACTGTTCTTTAATTACTAAGAGATGTACGCGGAAGTGTGGGCTTTTATAATGTTGTTAAGTAGTGCCGGTTGTACAAGAATTAAGAATATTTTAATTTTGACAAACTATAGACCAAAACATTTTGAAATTTCAAACCGTTGAAATCTACTTTAAGCAAGGGTACGTGCAATTTTGAATAGTTTATTTTCATCCGTAGGTATTTACTTCACATGCATGTGAACAAATTAATATCTCAACTTTGCTCTTTATTTTTTAACTGTCATGTTTAGATAATTATTAGATCTTTTGTTTTCCTTAATATTGTTTATCGTATTTTAAGTTTGTCTATCTGATTTTGACCCAGTTGTTAATATGCTGACTGTAACATACAGGAAATGACAGCTTAAGTGTTTTTAATTCCAATGTTGTTATATTTCAGGATCATATGATAGAAGCACATTCTGACGAGTTTCCATATCCTTGTGGTCAATGTGAAAAGAGGTTCAAACAGCAAAGTATGTTCTATAAATGCATGATAAATCATATCTAGACACAATTTTGTTACAGTACACAAAAAGCTTTTTTTCTTCTTTTTTTGATGTAGATATTAAACATGATTAGTAACGAAGTACGTTTTATCGTTACATATTCTTCATACAAGACTTTATACACTATATCGTTCAATTTTCTACTCTTCATTCAATTAACCTTCAGAATAATTACCGGTATATATGTATCTTGTAACAGTAACAGATTATATGATTCAGTGTATGTGTGTGTGTGTGTGTTCGGGTTTAACGTCTTTTTCAACAATTTTTCAGTCATATAAACGACGGTGTCTACTTGTAGCAGTGAGCACAATGCCCAACTTTATAGTGCTGCCTCACTAGAATATCACGCCGCAGACACGTGGCATGATACCCCACCCAGTCACATTATACTGACACCCGGCTGACCAGGCCTAGCACTATCCCCTTAATGCTGAGTACCAAGCGAGGAAGCTGCTAGTACCATTTTTTACGTCTTTGGTATGACGCGGCCGGGGATCGAACCCACGACCTCCCGCTCTCGAAGCGGACGCTCTACCACTAGGCTACCGATCGTCGCAAAATGGTAATACATGTACACCTAATAGCATTCGATCACATACATGTCCATTCGTGTCCTTTCTCTTTTCAGAACGTCTGGATTATCACGTTAAGCTCTATCATAGTGGAAAAAGTTTCCACTGTGACCAGTGCACGATGTCTTTTATAAGCCAAGGCCGCCTGAATGCACATTATGTGGTACACAACGATGAGCGAAACATTCCATGCCCACAGTGCGAGAAGACGTTCCGCCGTATGGCAAATCTAAGACTCCATAAGCGGTCTTTCCATGACAACGGTACATGGTTAAATTTGTCTTTAATTCACTTGGAATCTTTCTGAAAGTGTCTGTGAATTTTAATTGGTGCGATGTTATAACGAGAGTAGGTACAGTCGTCAGTAATATTTTCTCAAAGTAGTTTCCTGCACCAGTTTGCCTTTAATAATTTCGTAGGAATTATTGTTGGGTGTGCGTGCTTAAAATGTGCCAAGAATATAGGCCTCCACACAGCAATGTTTTTCATACCTAAATGGATTGACGGTCAAGCGAGTTAACATTAGACCGCGGGTCTCCCATAGAGTACCGTGCCGCTTAAACTTCTACGTATAGTTTTGTTTTCTCAGTGTTTCACAACGTTTTTTCAAGCTTCTGTGTCTTTTATCTGGTATCTCACATGACAACGTGGCACATAAGAGAGTTGTAACTAAAGGAGAATTTTGACCTCTTGGCCTCTAGAAGGCTTCGCTTGTAAGTAACGCCATAGCCATGTTAGTTTGTTAGATAACACACGGGTCATTGCGAGAGAAGCAATGAGAAATATCTAAAAATGAAAAATGGCCTTATTATACATGTATTATGATAATGGGATATTATTTTACAGTTAAATTTATGAAAAAGGTGTTTCTTTAAGCAGTACTAGTATATCTTATTGATTTACAAGAGCAATGTTGTTGAATTTTTATACATGTAACTTGTTTTTTACCATTGTAATTAGCTGCTCCTTTATTCCCATGTGATCTCTGTGAGAAGACTTTCACTAGGAAGTCCAACTTGAAAATCCACACTAATAAACATCACCTTGGAATTAAGTCCTGGATTTGTTGTTGGTCTGGGTGCGAGTATAGGACAACAGAAGCTGGATACTTGAGAAGGCACATGTGTGTACATACAGGTAAATATATAACTTATTCCATGTTTTTACGATTAAGGACCTGTAGTTGACCCGTACTGGCGATCAGCAAATTTCCTTTGATTACGTATTCTAATTAATAACCGGAGAATGCCGAAATCGCATAAATGAGCCGTGCCATGAGAAAACCAACGTAGTGCGTTTGCGACCAGCATGGATCCAGACCAGCCTGCGCATCTACGCGGTCTGGTCAGGATCCATGCTGTTCGCTTTCGAAGCCTATTGCAATTAGAGAAACCGTTAGCGAACAGCATGAATCCTGACCAGACTGTGCGAATGCGCCTGCTGGTCTTGATCCATGCTGGTCGCAAACGCACTATGTTGGTTTTCTCATGGCGTGGCTCATTTTTGCGATTTCTCCGGTTATTACAAAAACTGATATACTGTTTTGACCGAAGAACGCCGAAATCTCATTCGGAGGATACGTAATAGTACGAGAAATGCTGATTGTGTTTACGGGTCCATTACCTTAAATATATCAATGTATATTAGCTTAAGCCTGAGATAGTACTTGGGCACTGAAACGGTATCAAGGACTGTGTCCTGGCAGAAAATTGTTGAGATTCAAATAAATCGGGCGAATTGGGATTTTAAGAAAAACATTGACTGTTGTCAGTCTGGATTTGAACAAGATCTGTTATATTTCTGTTCGTGGAAACTGACACAGGTTTGTAAAGTCTGTCCTAAAATTAATACTCCGTTGCTAAGTTGCTAACAAAATTTGCAGTTTGTTCATAGTGTATCTCCAAAAGAATTATATAACTGAAGCGGAGACATGGATGGAAGCTTGTCCTACTTTTATTTGTTCTTTCATGATGTTGGAGTACCTTTGAGCCAGATCTAATTTTAAGAATAGATTTTGATACACAAAACAGCAAAGAAGTTGCGTTTCAAAACGATGTATATTGTATGTTACAGGGGAGAAACCAATGCCTTGTGATCATTGCGAGCAAAGATTTGTACAGAGACCAGAACTCTTGAAGCATTTGAAAAGTAAACACAAGATATACGAATTACCTCGCTCTAAGAAATGTAAGTTTGTAGTGGTTTTGTTTTATTAATTATAAAAGGCAACATACGTAAGTGAAGGAGGTGTTCTTAACAGTAACAAAAAATTCAAAAATATGTTCACTTTTTTCGGATGGTACATGTTGCAAGCTGATGACTGTCATTGCACCAGCCTAAACATTGTTGACACCTTGTAGGCTAATACTCCTCAAGACGTTACATTTGATACATGGTGCAATGCTGGGTGATTTTAGAAACTATATAATAATATGTTGGAAATAGAGACATTATACCAGTTATAATAGGTAGAAAACTTAAGTAATAAGTGCAGGTCATGCGCAAGTATGACTAGACTTGACCAGAGTTAGGTTATCGATATGTAATTCATACGTTGGCACTATTATGGAGATACAGCAGATGGGGTGCTTCGAAAACCCATTAGTAAGAAAAGATTTAGAATAACACCAACAACGGACACGCATAGAAAGCTTCGATAGGGTGACTGTTGCCACACAAATGTTCATATAATAGGTCATATACTGGCTGGTATTTAGTACAAAATTAAATCAGATACAGATACGTTCTAAATACATTGTTTTGATAAGATGGTAACGAACTCTTTTTTTTTTTCCGTTACAGCTCCATTGACCGTGAAGGCATATGAAAAGTATATCTATGTTGTTAACCCAGAGGAAAAAGGTGAACGTCAACTGAAATCCATAATGTTTCAAGCTGCAAATGAAACAAGTGAATGCAGTTTCATAAATTCAACTTTGCAAGTTCAGAGTAACGCAAAAACGCACCATCAAGATGAAAATGTGAGAAGTGATTTCAATACAAACTCCGAAAAGGGATCATAAATATTTTAAGCCCGTTTTAGTGACTTGTTGGTAGATATTAAGTTGAACTGAGTTTTTGGTTTCAAATGTATAGTACCTAGTTTCACAGTGACTTAAGTCTACCGTTCACAATTGCACCAGGTATGCCATGATGGCTATAGAAGTCACACCGCAGCGGTATATTAATCTCTAGGTTATGAATATCTGTATCTTGTCTTCGTAAACAAAGTCGTTAGCATGCATTGATCCAACAATGTCTGAAAAATTGTGCACCTGAAGGAAAACATGTTTTATATTTTCATACCGGCTTTATAACAACTTCCATTGTGAACAATATTTACCTTGTCTTTTTGCTCATACGTCTGCCATATACATATATAAAGCAGTTTTGTGGATCATTAGTTTGCAAGCGTAGGGAAACGTTTTGCTGTCGCTAAATATATAGTCAGTATAGAAAAGCTCTCAAACATTGTACTATCACTCCTATTTCTTGTTAGAAGTTCGATAGTGCATTCAGAAATTTACAATATATGTAGACAAAAGTTAACAAAATGGCTTTTTGTTATCTGATAATGTTTCCTGACTGTTGAAGTATGACCCCGACATACAGTGTTAAACTATAACCCCGACGTGCAATGCATTCAATCGAACCACTGTCTTAAAAAGCCTGATAACAAAACGACTTGACAGTTTCGTGAAAATCGGGTATATTTGAAACGGTTTAAGCAAAGATGAAATAGTTATTGGTCAATGTAACTTTAGTGAGAAAATGTGGTTTCCATGTCTCCTCAATTCTTAGTGGCGGGTAAACTTCAACCTATACGACATCGAAATATATTTGCTACTATTTTATTCTAGTTATAAATATTTCGTGAATTGTTGAGATCCATGTGTGATAAATATTGTTAAAAATAAACTTAACTAGTTTCCAAATTTTTCATTGTAATACATTACTGGCAGCCACTTTGGGGGTCAAAAGAATAGAAAGTGATTTCGATCACAAACCTTGGTCTTCTTAGTCCGACAGAAGTTGGTTTGACTAAAGTGACGTCATCGCATTACTCTAGTCAAACCATTCCGTCTCATTTACCGAACTCATATGTTATTCCAAGACTGTTATAATGGACTTGAAGTTATTATTGCAAACAAAACTCAAATGTTACGTACGAGTTGAACGTTACCAAAAGAAAATCATTCAACAAATATTGTCTGTTCCTAACAATACAATTAAGCGATGCTGGTATCTACATCCTCTCAGGCCTGTTACCCGCTGAATGATCTGTAAACAACAAGACACAAAATTTATTCTACAGTATCTGCTTGATGGCGGAAGACTCAGTAAAAAAGAAACTTGCACGTCGACAACTAAGTGTCAAAAACATACAAAGCAACAGCTGGTTTGTCGCCGTTAAGAAGATTCTATGGAAATACTTATTACCAGAGGCTACCGAACTTTTGGATACTCCATACACCATTCAATCATGGAAACGTCAGGTTCACTCAAAAGTGAATGACTGTTAGTCTACAAATATATTATCTAATGCAACGCTGCATAAGTCACTGAAGTTACTCAACAGGGTTTATAACCTGGGAAACCACACCCGCTGTTGCAAATTCCATTCAAGACATCAGAATTCCGGTTAAGATGAAATTGCTAACTGAAATATACAAGGAGGATTTGAATAGTGATGTGGCAACAGTCCAGTATTTTCAACATTTACACATGCACCCACAATTGTGGCATATCAATGGAAAGTTCTGTCTAACTGACCGGCACTAAAATCACGTGCAAAATAGCAGTTGAAATACGTTATATCTTAGGGGCCTCCGTGGCCGAGTGGTAAAGGTCGCTGACTTCAAATCACTTGCCCCTCATCGATGTGGGTTCGAGCCTCATGTGAGGAAGCTATCCAGCAGGCTTACGGAAGATCGGTGGTTCTACCCAGGTGCCCGCTCGTGATGAAATAATTGTGTCGGTGCGACGTTAAACCGACAAAAATAAAATAAAACATTATATCATACTGGTTGAAAAATGGCTGAATCTAGTTTCAATTTTCGCAAATAGCAGATGGCGTATTGTAATATACGCGGACTACTTGGCATCGGCGCATCAAAAATTAAAGGGGACTTCGACGAAGTGTACGAGGACAGTGCACTGCCGTACTGTACTATTGCCCGATGGGTATCTTTTAAGGAGGAGAAAACCAGTACATAAGATGAGGCCCATCCTGGGCGCGATGTGACTGACACTGATGCTGTTAAAGTAATAATCGAGAAAGATGCAAGATGCACAGTGGAGTAGAAAGGGGAAATGTCGGGCTATCATTCTTCAGCGGTTTTTCTGATTTTTAAAGTAAGGCTAAACCAGAGTATGGTCTGTGCACGCAGGATACCGCATTTATTGACCCCTGAGCAAAAGAGGGAGAGTGTAGAAAAGGCTAATATGAAACAAGGAATCCAGGCGTATCAAAGACACGTTACAGGTGATGAGACGTGGCTGTACTTTTTTTAGGCTGACAATAAAGAAAATAAAAAAATGCGGGTAGATCTAGGTGAAAATAAGAGGGCCCGTTATTACTCTGCAGAGCAGAAGCGACAGGCGGGTTATGTATACCCTGTTATTTGACTCCGATGAAATTGTGGCGACTCGAGAGCCTGTTTTTCCGTGTGCACAACAGTTTGGTTTTAAAAGCCTCTGTAAACTTGTTTTGTGCAATATTACCATTTGCAAGAAAGAATGTTCACGATGTTTCGTATTTGGGCGAAGATCCTCATTTTCTGTACTGGATAAGGATGCGGGTAAATAAAATGATCGCTTAAATTAAGCTTATTTGCAATATGGAATATTGACCCGCATCATTTGAAACGGTTTGTTTACATTTCTTGCAAAACATAAACATTTTATTTTATCTGAACTTGACACTCTAAATCGCAGATTTGTCAACAGGTATATTCCACAATTATTCTAAAATGAGAAATTTACGTTTTACTTACCAGACTACATTTACGATCATTTATTCATGCCCGCTTTTAGAGACGCTAATTCAAAATTTAAATTTTCGGGCCTGCAAAACTTTTTCTTTTCAGAAAGTAAATGACAACTTATTACATAAGGGATACAACTGTTATCGGAAAAAATCGTGTATAATCGGTAAGTGGCTAAATTACCCGGGTGGCTCAGTTACCCGAATTTACCCTACCACCTTTGTATTTAACAAGGAGCTATTAGTCTGTGGCGAATTGTAATCCTGTGACTTTTCTCCCTATATTTTGAAAAGTTTTGTTTTTATGAAAGCTTATGTGATACTTTTTAAGAATTCCATTGGTAACATTTTTTTCGGCCATCACCGTGGCAGCCATTTTGAATTTCAAAATGGCGGCTATATTTTTAGTTAGTATGGCCTTGTTCATTCAATCTAGCCTTCAAACAAGATTTAGCTTACCAAAAGGTTCCTTCTAGCGCACATTAAATATTCTTTTTAAGGGATCTTGAATAAAATAATTATGAACTATGTTTTTTGCTAGTTTACGTGCATTCTTATCTATTTATTTTAATAATACTTAAAGTTATTTCACACAAACATTTATTTAACTTAAAATAATAAACAAACACCTTCAGATGAGCGATACCAAAATATTATTAGCGGACAATAAATACCATCACTCTGTCAAAATTTGGGGAACCATTGTCGACACCTGTCCTAGTGGTACAGATCAGAATTTGGTCGTATACGTTTGCCTAATTTAATTAGCAATACAATAGAAGAAAAGTTCTGCCATATGCTAGTAATTGCATTGCATGGATACTTACAGCTCCAGAACGACTAAACCAGGAGAAAAGGGGCTTTTATATAAGTCGGCACCAACAAACTGGTGGATTTGAAAAAAGTGCTTACAAAAAGTTCACAACTTGACAATTACAAAACAATTAATCAAAAGGTATGAAATTACCAAGTTAGAAATATTTATAGCTCAGTAAAGTGAAGAAATGCATTATACAGTTCTAGATAAAAACAAGGGAAAAAATTGAAATGTTGTTATCCGGTGACGGTACGTATCGTGCAGTAGCATTCACAGACAAGTAAAAAATCTCAACTTCATTAGTACAGTATGTTTTGATGGTTATACTTAAAATGTTAAAATATTAAAGTTGGTATGAAATAAAATCGTAAAAAGAACCTCTGGAAGCAGCAAAGAATGAAACCGAGAAGAATAATAGTAGACGATATTTTTAGGCGGGAGTCTATTTTTAGATGATGAATATTCATTTAGTTAAGGGGACGCATATTGCTACATTCACAGTTCATATAGCAATGCGGAAGGGGTGCATATTCAAGAAATCGATGGTGGGAAAATAAAAAACATATTCCTAAACTGATATAATACTGATGGACACCTGTAATATTCAGTATTTTGTGGATAAGGATGTGGTACTATGAATGTAATAGGAAAACAGAGGTCTTTGTGAAAGTACATTCAACACAAAATATTAAGCTTTTGTATAAGGAAAAAACAGGTTTTTTACAATGACAGTGTTCCAAATAATGTTGAAGGGATGAGATTTTCTTTCTAACACACCAGGTTTGCTTAAACATGTAAAAATTTAACGCCACGTCTGTTCATCTCGGGATGGACGCCATATTTGTCATTGATAAAAAATGTAAACAAAAAAATCAGAGTGGGATTAGCATTGCAAGGGCATAACATGACATTCTACACAATGAATACCTTAGAACAGATATCTAAGATGCTACACAGGTCAGGCGGGTTAAATGCATAATGTCGATCACTTGAAATTCATCTTGAAAAGGTGGTTAATTTTAGTTTGTTTACATGGTTTTTAATTTTCCCACGACTTCTCGGCGATTCACTGCAAATGTATTACTGCGCCGGACGAAAGGTAACTCTAATAAACAACGGGAGACAACTTAGGTGTCAGCACGTGTACGATTTTTAAAAAAAACGTCGATGATTATAATTTCTTATCAAATAATGAATCCTATTCAGATATTCGTCTTTAATATTAGAAAATTATTAATTTCTGTGGACATTTGTCAAATAATATTACTTACAGTGGACTACTTTGCGCATCAAACTGGTTTCCGCTTCAGTTGTGAGGCACTTCCGTTATACTTTTTGACAACAATAACAAAACACAAAATGAATCAATAAAGTCACTTATAAACCGACTGCTACTTAAATCAGTGTAAGTAAAGTTGTTGTTACAACATTATACATGTTCGTTACGTTATGAGATAAAGTTTATCTTGAACTGCATAATCCATTAATTACGTTTAGATGATATTGCATTTACAACTTATTTGACCCCGTTTTTTTTACGTGAATGACAGCATTCTCGTGCAACTCGTGCAAACAGAATTATGAAAAGTATGGTGGAGAATTCAAGGACAAATTATAAATGACATTAAAGTGAGGATAACTGTATATTCGTCCAGTTTTGATCATTGACATTCCTGCTGTTTATTAGTAACTTTTGTGAACAAGATTAGAATGTTGCTTTTGCACATATACACATTGATTGGACCTCTCAACCAAATTTCATACCTTATTTTTGGGATTTTTAAGACAATACAATTCAAAAGTTTGTTGAATGTGTTTTGATATTTAAGTGCATTGTAGTTCATGAATACCAAGTTAAAAATTAATAATGGCAACATTTCTAGGCCTTTATTGTAAGCCACTAGACTTCTGTAACGATAAATGTTTAATGTATTAAGGGGAATATACTCTTTTACTTTTGTCATGTGGCATTCCTTGACCACCGTATCTTTTCTTATGCACTACTTTGTAAACAAACTAAATAATGTGTTTTAGCTCACATATGCGAAATGAAAAGCAAGACAGTGAACTTATTTCACATTCTTTCTTTAAATTAGAATCTGTAGGACATTGATAAATGTTTGGACAAAGTGAAGCACTATTATTTTCGCACCAAAAAGTCTTAATTGTTGACTTTGAATGTACACAAGAAGTCTTATGTAATTCAACAATAACTTTCTTGTTTCAGTTTTTCTCATTTTTATTTTAGTGAGCAATCCTTTGTGTACTTATAACAGTTGAAACAGTATTCATTTCATTTACCAAAACCTTGTACTTTTTTGCAGGTAAATTTTATAAAACCCCACCCACTTTTTTCTAATTTCAAAGTATACGTCCCCTTAATCTCGATTCTACAATATGACATGTAAGATTTAGGAGTTAGATAGTTTAAACTAAATTATTGTTTTTGTAGGTCTGTTTATTACGTAGTTGTATTTCACTAAAGATTGACTTAAAGATGCGTAAAAACACATTGGCAAATAGGCTTTTTGTAATGAATGTGCATGAGTACAAAATGGCGGCGCCTACTGGAATTCGGATGCCTTTGATGATATCCTTGTATCCATTACCTGCTCAGTCAAGTTTGACATGTTCACCATAAGTGTTCCTTCTCATGAGAAGGAACAATAAATATGTTTTTCTAATTAATAAATGGAAATTTTTATTTCTAAGTAGAGAAGGATTGTATTTATAAGGTTTCTTTAAAGTTTTAAACAAGTATTGATTTTATATACATGAACAATATGATTTACAAATGAAATTATAAGTAGAAAGTCGTCTTTTTTATACATCTTATTTTTAAATGGTAAAATGTGGTCATTCTTTAAAAGAAACTGTATATTTATTCAACAACATACTTAAGATATTCATCTTTAACATAGTATCAATAAACTTTCTGCAGCTTTACACAAACAAGCATTGTTTATGGCCAAATTTCAGCATATGACCTTGCTGGTGTAACATGTGTGCGCATCTAAATTTGGATATAGATAAGCATATCTGTATGAAATATGACGAATTCAATCCCACCCCTTTCCCACACACACTCGCTATATTTGATAACTCTTTCATTCTAAATGTAACTATTATAGTCCAAGACATCTATATGAATTAGAAATCCACTGTTGTTTTATGGAAGGTATCAAACTGTAAATAAATACATGCTGTTTAACTACAAAATGATATATTTTTCACACACAGGAACATTTGATATGTGTTCTTTCAGGATCTGATGAGTTCAGTCTTATTTAATCCAATATCTTCAGACAACTGAGTATTAACAGTTTCAAAAAGGGAACTTAAGTTTTACAATCACCCAATCAATGAGTCCTTAACAATGCCTTATTATAACATTTTTTGAACAAAATTGCATTAACTTAACTGAAAACATTTAATGTCTCTTGAAGGATTTCAATCCGACATAAGTGATGGAAAAGTGATTTGAAAGTCAACGTCCAGCTTTGAATGGCAAAGGAGGGTCTTTTAACTACTCAGTTATGCATTCCTCTGAGATAGCCGCCATTTAGTAAAAGAATAACACCACAAAATGAACATTTGATAATAATAACAACAATTTATCTTAAAATTACTTCCCGGTATTTCCTATTTATTTTATTCAAGTTAAAAGATTTATGATAAAGATTGTATATCATAACTGCACCTCCAAAATGGAGAAAAAACTGGTACAGTGTGAATGATCATTCTAAAATATCTGGATAAATTTCTCATATTTTTTAATTATCTCCCTTTTTATTAAACCAAAAAGATAAATACTGATAACAACACACAAAATTTACCGTTACCTATTTAAAGAATAAATACAATCGCTTTGCCGATAATTGAATGAGTTGCCAAGAAGCAAATACATACTTTTTCTTTTTACCTCCCTTTACTCTGTCTTTATCATGTTATCGCAATGCTTTAAAGATTAACTTAAAAGACATACAGAATGATTGATTTAGAAATATTTTGTACAAAGAAATGTTTTTGTTCATTTCATATCTGTATTTTGAAGAAATTGCAAATTATACTAAATTTATAACATTTCAGGCGAATTGTCTCCCTTTAAGCACAAATTACTCCACTTTAAAAACACAAGATAGAATTAAATGTTCCATTTAAACTTGTTTAATACACTCTAGTATTTATATAACATACAAAGTGCATACAGTACATTTTAGAGAAATTTAATTGGTAAGAAAATGGAAAATAGTGTAATTTTAGGCGACCATTCTGGTTCTGGTTCTGGTTCTGGTTCTTCAGGTAGTTTCCCAATCTCTATATTAGCACTGCCAGCAGAGCAGCTGGCATAGTATAATCCATGTGAATCAAAATAAATCCATCACCGTGAACATCATGCAGTGAACATATATACACTTGACTGTCTATTTACATCACTTATCATATCATACGTGCATCCAGCAGTTAATAATCAATTAGTATCACATTTGCAAAAGTATATCTATATTCTCAGTCTACTTCACACACGCGCTTTATCAGTGTACTTTACAGTTCAGTCTTAATATTTTATGGTCTGAGTATCCAGTTATAGTATAATAATAATACTGATATTTTTACTTTTACTCTTCTGTGGTCTGAGTACTTATTTGCAATTGACAGATAGAAGCAATGAGGGGTATATTAATTAGTTGAGCTAGGTGTAAGTTTGAGTGATCGGATACTGTGAAGATGGTAGCATAAGGCTTGGCTTCCACGCTCTATGTCAACTTAACCTCTTCTCCTCAGATGGATGTGCTTTGAAATATCTTTGTGAGTACAGTCCATCACAAGCTGTAGAAGGTTGTTTGACTTCACCAGCATGTTATAGCCCTCAGGGTGGATTCTATCAAGTATGTTTTTGAGCATTTGAAGTCCCTTTGTTCTAGACTCTTGCAATTCTCTACAATCCAGGATGAAGTGTTGTAAATCTTCGTCAGCTTTATTACATAGCTAGCATATGTTCTGGTGACTTCTGCTTTGTTAATTTTTGCTGCATTCGTTTGTAGTACGTATGTGCCAGTCGCTAGTCTTACTTTTATCTCTGCCCGCTTCACCTCGTGTTTCCTTGGGCGTACCGGCTGCCATATATTGTGCAGTTCCTTTGTAGGTCTTCGCTGAATCTGCAGGTACTTCAGAGATGATTTTTCACGAAGCTGAGATGTCCATTCTTTGTGCCAGTAATTTGATACTGCTTTGTCTGCCATCGATTTCCATTTTGGCTTTGGAGGGGGATCGTTTAAGTAATGTTCTGGCACTTGGCAAGGAGTACTTTCTGAGAACATCTTGAATGGTTGTAGGAAAAGACTTGCCAATTTGAAATCAAGATGGCCGCCAAAATACTGATGATAAAAAAATGTTACCAATGGATTTTGAGAGGTTGGGTGTTTAAACTTTAAAATAAAACACACCTTCGTAAAATATAGCAAGAAAAATCACAAACTCTTATTTTCGGACAGACTACATACAAAGAGCTAAAAATTATTTTTATATCCCTTCATTAATTTCATGGCACGCCTCCTGACCGGAAGAAAGATGTGACAGACCTAGCAGGTAGTCCAACTAATTGCACTCAAGAGTCGAATATCGTTTTATATTTTGACTGGTCGATATTCCCTAGGTAGACAATGTAAAATATCAAAACGTAATTTAATCGGTCTACCCGAGGTCTCATTATTTAGACACAGGCACCAGTATCGGACCTGGGACAAAAATATGTTTGTTTTCATCCTAAATGAGTTCAAAATGAAAAATATGTAGTGAAATATGAGCCCCCTTCAAAATAGACATATGTATATTTTGAAGGAGGCTCATATTTCACTACATATTTTTCATTTTGAACTCATTTAGGATGAAAACAAACATATTTTTGTCCCAGGTCCGATACTGGTGCCTGTGTATTTAGACTAACCTAGCAGGTAGACAGATAGATAGATAGATAGGTAGAACTGCATGTAGATAGTTTGCCAATTTTATACAGAGTAAACAGTTGATCAATACAGAATGCCAACTAAATTAGTGTCTTTATGCCAGTACTTAGCTATCCCGAGTTTAGTCATAACCACAATTGCCTCCCCTTTTTATTTTACCCCATTTGTAGCAGCGCCTCAATAAATTGACCAAGAGGTAAAAAAAAATATATTGTTTAATATCTTTCATGCTATAAAGTGTAATATTTGAACACAATAACTTTTGCAAGAACAATTAGTGTGCAAATCGTGACAAAGATCTCTTAAAGTTTCATTATAATTTGCTTAGCAGTCAGGGGTGTAGTAACTGTTTTAAGTTATGTAAGCTATTTCAGTTACTTTTTCAAGCATTTTATAACTTGTATTAATTAGTTATAAAATATAGTTAATTGTGGTGGCAAATGTGATAGATAGAAATTCCGATTTATCAGTAGTCACGGAATTTCTTTGTTGTTTTAAATTATAAATGGTAAATAAAAAACAAATAAATGACATAATATTTGTGAAGATTTTCTGTTTTTATAAAAATTAAACCTCAAGTCAAGTCAAGTAATATTTATTTACAAAGTCGGAGAGTATCAACAAATAACATAAGCTCTAATGAGCTTTTCTAACGGTTCGAGTCATCTACATGTAATAGCAGCTGAAGGCATGACCAATGAAAATGCTTCATGTAATAAAAATAAATCTGCACTGTTGGGAAGCAGTACGTGAAAAATTGTTTCCAACCGGTGTAATTCGTGTGATGTATTTAATACAAACATTAATGCATGTAACAAATATATTAAAGCAAACAAATGTATTTGGCTTTTTTCTGACTTCTGGGCCACCCTAAAATATTTGTTTGCCGTTTCCGACCCAGTACTTCAAGGTCGGAAGGAAGTAATTTTTTCAGCCCGTTGCTGTTTAAACATTAACATTCTTTCTCTTTGAAGGCTGAACACGCCAATGAAATATTAAGAACTTGAATGAAACATGTTATGAAAATATAGCATAGCCTGTGATATGAAAATTTAGCATTCTGTAAACACTCCGTCAATACGAGCATCGTAAAAGGCACGTGCAGTTTTCCAACCAAAATAATTGAAGAAATGTCCAAAATAATTGAAGAAACCTTTGCTCCCCATTCAATTCCGAAATCCATTATGGCATATAAGATGACCAAATATTTACGCATATTTAAGTTGTGTTTTGCTCTTTACAATTTACGCCAACATTCAACGAAGCATTCAGAAAATCTGCCGATCAGCGGAAGAATTATGTTGATCTTGCACAATGCTACAGAAGTATGGTGTTGGAAAATCCTGTTGAGTCAATGACATTTTTATTTTTTATTAGTCACTAGTGTTTAGAATAATGAAATTGTGCAGTACATGTTTTAGTAAACATGTTTTATTACAATTTTATTAAATGACTAAAATGTGAAAGTAACACATTGTGGTCATTTTGGCCACACACTACTTTAACGAACAACAGATATCCATTAGACAAACGATATCAAATATTTCGCAAGTTACATTTTTTAACATCGTAAAACAATGATAATTTGATAATTTTAAGTAAAACCATTGCAGGGCTACATATATTGTTACTTTAATCTGGCGGCAAAATATGGTTTAAAACTAACAGAAGGTAGGTACACCTTGCAAATCATTTTTATCACAGAACTATGTTTTATTTTGTTGTTTTTTTTCATGTAAATATCTGCAGAAAAATTATGTTCGCGACTTTTTGTTTTTTACTTTACACTGTCACAGATACATATCTTTATTGATCCTTATTAATTTTGGCAACCTGACCAAACAATTCATCAGAAAACAGACAAAAACATGAGCGCAACAGCTTAAATACATGTTGGACTAGCAATTTCAGGCCACATCTCTGCAATGAAAACGAGTGTTAATCTATAGTCAGTGAGATTGCTGTTTTATAAACGAGGATTGTAGGGGATCATTATGATATGGGGTTTCCTAGGAACTAATACATTTTCTAATAATAACAATAAAAAAATTCGTGACAAAAAATATTTATTGAACAGAAATAAAAAGAAATAATCCCTACATTTTTTGAGTCAAAAATTTTTTCGACCCGCACAGTTCTGGTTGGTCAGACGGAAACGGCAAAAAGAAAAAAAAGGTAAATTAGGCCCTGTTCCAGCTGGTATTCATTTTAATGTTACTTATGTATAAAGAATATTGGCAGCCAACAGATCGCTGTTTATTATCAAAAGCATCTATCAACCCGCCCGCTTAGCTCAGTAGGGAGAACGTTGGTCTACGGATCGCGGGGTCGCGAGTTCGATCCTCGAGCGGGACGTATGTTCTCCGTGACGATTTGATGAAAGACATTGTGTCTGAAATCATTCGTCCTCCACCTCTGATAATTCATGTGGGGAAGTTGGCAGTTACTTGCGGAGAACAGGTTTGTACTGGTACAGAATCCAGGAACACTGGTTAGGTTAACTGCCCGCCGTTACATGACTGAAATACTGATGAAAAACGGTGTTAAACCCAAAACAAACAAACAAAAAGCATCTATCAAAGTTCTATAATTCTATTTCACTTCTTTATGGTGGTTAAAAATAGCCTAGCATTTACTTTCTGAATTATTAGTACAGCTAATTTATTTGTGAATTCCGTTGATGTAAAATCGTCAATGAAAAATTCGTCATCCAACGGTAACAACATTGTCTCGTATATAAAGCATGCTTAGTGTATTGGTCAGTGGACATGTCGTCTGCTCGCTACACTAATCGTCTGCATTCAATTAAAGCGCGCAGTGAAGTGTGTGGTAATTTCAGTTGTTCCATGTGCTGCTATTTGGGAACTATTTTCTTTCCTCGGAGTGTGAAATGTATGGTGGTTATCAAAAAATCGATGAAGCGAAATTCGTTTATGGTTATAACACACTAAATAGTGTGTTGTTCTTTATTCTATATAAAATTGACCTAATTCCAATGACCGCAGCATACATCAGGATGTCGACCCATTTTAAATGTCTGTAACCTACATTTTCTTGAAGAATATTGTCGGTACTAACTAAAAATCAAAAGAAAAGTGGGGGTCATGTTTGATGCAAGAAAAATAATTTCAGTCAAACACACAAACTGCAAAATCAGCTAAAAAATGAGACCCCAAATTATACTGGTGGTGTATGATCTAAGTTTCCATGAAAATTTTTGTAATGTTGTTATTTCATTATGAAAATGCTACCTACATGTCAAGCATAGATCTGTCATGTGATTTTAGAAAAAAAATTGCAAAGAAAATCAGGAAAATAGCTCTACAGACAAAAAGACTGAGGACTATCCGCCATTATGCGACTACCATTTTTTTTCGCGCGCCATTTTTCTTTTTAGTGTCTGTATGCCTATAAGAAAACCTTTTTTCTCTGACACTGTGCCAGTTTCATTTGAAATGTACAAGAAACCCAAATGCATTAAAAATACAAGGCTTTAGCTTGATATCAACAGTTTCCAAGTTTTTACGGCATTTTCAGTACCATAAGACAAAGCGTCAGATTTTGTCAAAAATAGCGGTCGCGACATAATTTTGAAGCAGTTGCCCTAAATGCAGCCTTGTTTTGCCCTGTTTTGACATTTTCTGCTCTGATCTGCATGCAAATTACACATTTAAACTGTTAAATATGTTCACTTATACCTCTGATGGCCAGAAAATGGCAATCAGTAGGCTATAAATATGCGGTTTTTGAAAAAAATACACCCAAAACAGTGAAAATGTGGTATTTTTGGGTTTTATCCTCATTTTCAACGAAATTGCAATAAATTTGTCATTTTCTATCAAATTCTAATCAAAGTAGCCCATTTCCACCATCATCTGGCCAGATTTCAATTTTTACCAATGTCATCTTATAGGTTATAACACACTAAATAGTTGTTGTTCTTTATTGTATATAAAATTGACCTAATTCAAATGACCACAGCACACATCAGGACCCATTTTAAATGTCTGTAACCTACATTTTCTTGAAGAATATTGTCGATCAGTACTAACTAAAAATCAGAAGAAAAGTGGGGGTCATGTTTGATGCAAGAAAAATAATTTCAGTCAAACACACAAACTGCAAAATCAGCTAAAAAATGAGACCCCAAATTATACCGGTGGTGTATGATCTAAGTTTCTATGAAAAATTTTGTAATGTTGTTATTTCATTACGAAAAGGAAATTTCCTCATCACATTATAAAAGATACAACAACCCATTATTGAAACATCTAGAAGACAATTTCACTGGTATAACAATTGGCACCACAAAAATACCACATGTTACGTGTGTAGATGACCTTGCCCTCTCTTTCAAAAACTGACAATGAAATGCAACAAATGGTGTTAGATGTAGAAGACTACACTAACAAGAATAGATACCGTATTAATCCTACGAAGAGTTCAACCATTCAGTACAACTCTAAAACAAATATTAAAAATTCAGTCCTACAAGGTAAGACAATTGATAATGCCAAACAGACTGGCCACCTCGGAGTAACTAGAAGAGCTGACGGAAAGATAGATGTGGAAGAGAAAGTTGCTCTTGGAAGACAGACAGTATACTCGCTGATGGGTGCCGGATGCCATGATAGAAGTGGTGTTTCCCAGAAGACCAAGGCACATCTATGGACCGTATACGTACTCCCGAGGCTCACCTACGGCTTAGAGACGGTACCCCTCACCAAGAAAATGAAACAACACTGGAAAGATTTGAGAATAAGATATTGAAGCAAATTCAGCACTTACCAGATAGAACTGCCTCAGCTGCAGCAACTGCTTTACTAGGAGTTCTTCCAATCAAAGCTGTAATACACAAGAACTTGCTCAATATCCTCTATACAACCCTATTAAACTCCAATACCAAGGAATACGAGATTGCTGAACGTCAGCTAGCTGTCAAAGACATTGAAGAGTCCAGTATGTTCTCTATAGCTAGGAAACTACTTTTAGAATATGATCTACCTACAGCCTATGACCTTCTATACAACACCCCTTCAGACAGCAACTGGAAAGACATGCTAAAGAAAGCAATTAACTGCAAAGTTGAAGATAACTGGAGAAACACCCTATCTGAAAAAACATCCCTAAGATACATTAATCCACACTCACTATCTGTCGGGAAACCCCACATACTGTATTCAACTGTTCGCGACAACATACATGACGTCCAGAGAGCTGAGTTGAAGGCAAAGATCTTGACTGGCACTTATCCACTGCAGGCAAACAGAGCCAAGTTCGATCAGTTTGAGGTAGATCCCACCTGCTGGCTGTGTAGAGAGGATCCTGAGAACCGAGAACACTTTCTCGCGTCATGCAAAGCCACTAGAACCATTAGACAAGACTTCATTGAAAAAGCAGCTCAAATTCTCTGTATCTCAAAAGACAAGATACAATCCCTTGGTACGGGACACCTCACACAAATGATCTTAGACAGTACACACCCTGACAGCAAATTGACTTATAACATAGAAAAGACAGCAGAACGCTTTGAATTGTACACTAGACAATATATACAAAATCTTCACTATACTAGACTCAGGCTTCTTAAACAAATTGAACTGGATTAAAGAATTCAAATGTATTTAGAAAACTGCATCACCTGATATCTGGTACTCACCCAAAGCTTGAAATGACATGGGAGAAACACATGTGTATTATACTCATCAAATTGAATATACATTACAGTATATAAAAAAAATAAAATAAAAAAACTAGGAGGATAATTACATAAATAAACATTAAACCAGGTGACTTAACATTGGAATGGCTTAAAAAGGAAATACTGGATAAAAAACACTTTTCACTCATAAAATAACAACCTGGATTAATATAGGAATAATAACACTCCAGGAGAACTACGTTCCAACGTAAGTCAAGTCTCATCGATATCATGTGACATACCTCAACGATGAAGCTACGGTATCGCTTCGAATGACCTTGTTGATTCACTTATTATGTGTAATTAAGCATATATTTTACGTTTTCATAACTGAAAAGATAAGTTTGATTTGTAGAAGATATATTAGCTATTTGCAGCATTTTGCAAGATACAACGAACTAGTTACAAATACACTTATGTAAGCTACATAAATGTTACAAGGCCGCAACGATAACATACATTATGTGACAACGTCTCACATACAATGTTGCGAAGTCTCAGCATCATAATTACCATTTGAACTTGTAGAAAATTACACTTATTACATAGTACGTACATGCGTACGCCGGTAATCAATACTGTATAGATAATCAGGATCGTAAAGCATTACCTCAAGAACTTTCCACATAAATTAGCTATTTCGTAACAAATGTTTTCAACACAATGTGCAGGCGTATTGCTCATTTTGTTCGCATATGATAATTATTATTACGCCGTGCAAATGTTAGACGTCATAACTCGTAACCATACAAGGCGCAAGTGCCCTCAGGATGGATATTTCTGTCGAGTTCGTAAACACATAACTGTTTTTTTTCTTGCATATCGTATAAAAATTAGCGTTTCATTCTGACAGATCATTTTTGTTGCATGCTGTATTTTACAAATAACAACAGAAATTTAAAAGCAATTAGAAACATTTCATTTCCAGTACTTATTCATATGGCAGAGCATGCACCCACAGCGCGGGAAATAAAAGTCCGTAAGCCGAAGTGACGCCATTACATTCAAGAGAAGCACAATAACAAAATTCAACTTTAGTTTTATCGTTTAAAGCGCAACGGTATGTTCTTTCCGTAAAATAACGTATTTCAGACCGACAAAAATACTACATGTAAAAAGGACGAAGAGAAGGTCTCAAGGTACATGATATTGTCTAAGTTCACATATACAATACCATATAATATCAAAGCAGCACAAGTTGTCGTAACCAGCACGAGAGCCATCGCATGGGGTGCCATATGGGTTTTGCAGGCATTGGTAAAGTCGACAGAAAGGCCAGTCCGGTGTATTTTTCCTAAATATGAAATGAACGTATATGATAAAAAAGTCAATAAACGGCTGGTTGTGCCTTCTGGCCGCAATGGCACACCTAGTTGCATAATGGTCCTCGGAATAAAGCCCTTGGACGATTATAACACTAGACGTGCCATTATGTCAAGAAAGCACAACCCAGTCGTATATTAACTTCGTAGCAATTCTTCATGAAATGATTTTCTTTTCAACCCTGAAGTATGCTTTATGTAAGAAAGTACAACTATCAAGTCATTTGATTTTATACAACATGTAGCCTCTTATCTAAATGGTATAGAAACTGAAAAACCCCAGTAAATGCTTGAACAAACAAAAATGCACTTTAAACTTTTCTTACACGATTATAGGTACACGTGTAATAAACAGGTAAATAGATGGGAGAACGGTGTCTTTTAGTGATAATGGCCCTAAAAGAAAATAATAGCCCTCAGGCTATTATCACCTTGGCAGGGCCATTATTACTCAAAGGCACCACTCTTTCATATATTAAACTGTACATATTGCGGAGAACGCTTTCATATCGGAGAGTAATGTTTTCTAAACGTTTAAATGGAAAGAATCGCGTGATGTCCATGACGTCCACGCGCACGTTGCGACATCTATTTGACGTTTCAACTTGCGGAAAATATGAATGCGCGTCAGCTTGATTTGTTTATTAGATTTTCAGAGAAATTCTTCTCATATTGTTCCTGTTTTTCGTACCAGAAAGAAAAATTTAGACATAAAGTAATTAATTGATAGTAGGTATGTAATAAAAACCTTACCAACTTTGTATGTGGATATATGCACACGTTCTTTCGCGGATAATATTGCGCTCCTAAAGTCGCGCAATATTACTGCTGCAGAACAAGTGCATTATATCCACATACAAAGTCAATAACCTATAAATATTGATGTTTTAGTTTTATTTCGGGTGCGTGTCGTCAATTGTGATGTCAGTTTCATGGATGTCGTTATGTTTTTAAGTTCTTTAACTAGGACATTTTCAGTTCCACTTGGGTTAAAGGACATTTTTTTATCATTGATATAATGAATAATACACACGTAGTAATTATAAAAAGATTTCTAGATTGGCATCGATAAATAAGCATTCATTCTTCATAAAGTCGCGCAATATTTCTCAATTTCCACTGCAGAACGCGTGCATATACCTAGATACAAATCTAATAACCTATGATTACATGCTTACTTCAGGTTTCTTAGTTGCGTCCTGTGCTTCAAAAGAGTCTTTTTACAGACTTAATAATAATTAAGGTGTGCGCATGCAATAGTATAAGTCAACTCCGCGCTACCCCGTACATATTGCTAGTAAGATATCTTGGGGAAACCGTCAAATGATAATAAAAGAAACGGATAAAAAATACTAGTACATATGTACATACTTTGAATAAAATCTGATTTTCAGTCACAGACTTGCTGGTACATTTCACTCGAATATATGTAATGTTTAGCCGCAAGACTTCGGTGAGTGTCAGTAACGCTTACCTATGTCGCGTTTAGAGTTAGTAACATCATCGGTTAGAATGAGGAACATGATATTAAATAAATATTGCCTGTTTATGATAAAGAAGTTGCAGTAATATATTTCTAAGATTAACTGGCATTGCCTTTAATCGATCATTGACTGTCAGTAAGTATTGCTGTTGAAAAGTGTAGTATACTTGTTTTATTCTGGAAAATAGCAAAATGCTTCTATTTTCTAAATAACAGACAACTGTTTTTAAAATTTAAATGTTTTGATAAATTTATGCGATTACTTTTGGAATCTGAATACATGTTCAATTCAAGACATAAGTAAATATCATAAAAGTAATTGCTATATATGAAAATAATATAAGCCGTGTCATATTGAGCGATACGGTAACCAGAAGTCGTTGAGATATGTCACATGATATCGTTGAGACATGACTTACGTTGGAACGTAGTTCTCCCGGAGTGAATAATACCACAAAAACAAAAATATCTCTGTAGTGATTTAACACATACAACATAAAACAAGAAGTATGGAAATTGACATAAAATGTAAAATAATATTTACAAAGAGCTTCTACCAATTCATATAAAACTTATACTTGATATGAAATCTCAAATGAGAATTTAAGTTAGTAGTATTGAAATTTATTTGGGGAGATAACACACAGTTAATAAATAAGGAGTGCCAATGAAAAGAAATGAGGAAAATAATGTTGTTCTGTCAGTTGTAAAATATTAAATGAAAGTTTTGGAAAAGTGAAGTGTCTGAAGTAAATATAAGTAAAAATCAATTGAAAAGTTCAGAAAATTCGTTAATTAATATCTTGAAGAGAGTGAAACGTGTGTATAGATGTGTATATATTCTTCTACTTGGATATATTTGATTTATTCATTGGGTTAACCCATTCATTGTCTTCGCCAATTACCAAGGATTACCCCTTGGGTGCCTCGCAAAATCAACGGGGGAAACTTCAAGATCAACAACAACAACAACAATGCTACCTACATGTCAGGCAAGTGATTTTAGCAAAAAAAATTGCGAAGAATATAAGGAAAATAGCTCTACAGAGCAAAAAGACTGAGGACTATTTGTATCCGCCATTATGCGACTACCTTTTTTTTCGCGCCATTTTTCTTTTTAGTGTCTGTATGCCTTGCATGTATTATTGTGGTTCCACTGGACGGAATTGTATTCGACAATCCGTCCAAAAACGGGAGTGCTTTTGAGGCATATCATGGAAAGAGTTGTTGATCCGTTCGTCATTTTCGGGAGGAAAGGGTACGTTTTAAGTGTTGGTAATTAATATTTTCATAATTTTGGTAATTTATTCGAATAGTACACTTAATAAACGTAAAATCAGGAGACCATTTTACCCGCTATCGGCTTCACACGGGTTACGCTCATGCCATTTAACGCCGTTGCAGCGTAATGATTCTACACAGTGCGTATGTGTTACCTGTGATCGGCCATTTTCCAATATGTAGTACACATGTGTTAAAGTTTAAACCTCTGATTTTTTTAACTGCCATAGTTTGAAAGTTTTTGAAGGAATCTAGATAACATATACATTATTGGAAAGGAAAAAATAAACGCGTTCTATGTATGTATTTCTTTATTTTATAGTATAATACGTCGCTGTATTATAACATAATTCCCGCCCAACAGATTCCATTGGGTATTACGTACGCAAAGAAGAAAACCTCCAAACACTGAACATATATTTTACCTTTTCTAATTTGTACTCGGAGGAGGATATCGACAAGTCAATAAATAAAACGATATTCGACTCTTGAGAACAATTATTTGGACTATCACAAACTGAAAGTGACCTTTAAAGTGAAATTAGTAGCAGTCTGTGGTTAATCAAATTCTCTTTTAGTCTGAACATGACCTGATAAGCATAATGGGATGTTAAAGAGTTTATATAGCTTTAAAACTTTTGCGTAAAACCTTATCAGCCTTGCGTAAAAAATTTACTGCATAGCTGGAAAGATAAAAGTTCAAGGATTCAGGAATCAATTGCATTAGGCCACCACAAATTAAAAAGTTGTTCATCGGGTTTGCTGCTCGTATAAAAAACACACACACAAATTTTTTTGTGTGTGTTTTCGACTTGCGCTTGCCCCATTGAAAAAAAATCAATGCACATTTTTTAAGTGCGCTGCTTTTTACAAACGTAACAGTGTACAAATGCTTATAATTCCAGTCCCAAATTGTTCTAAAATGTAATTTAATCACAACTAGATCTAATACATTTCGTCTATAATATATCAGGGCACTTATATTTAGTTGTGTTAAGGTTATCCCCTTATGACAGTTATGCCATTTTCTTCCAATGTTTACTAAATTAATTTGCTACTAGAATCAGACTGATTATGTCTGCCCCCCCCCCCCCCCCCCCCCGATCAATAACTGGAGAACCATTTGATCTAGAAACTTCATAGGGTTGTAGGGCTGCTGGAGTAGACGACCCCTATTGTTTTTGGGGTCACTTTATCAAAGGTCAAGGTCACAGGGGCCTGAACATTGAAAACCATTTCCGATCAATAACTAGAGAACCACTTGACCCAGAATGTTGAAACTTCATAGGATGATTGGTCATGTAGCGTAGATGATCCGTATTGTTTTTGGGGTCTCTCCATTAAAGGTCAAGGTCACAGGGGCCTGAACATTGAAAACTATTTCCTATCAATAACTTGAGTACCACTTGATCCAGAATGTTTAAACTTCATAGGATGATTGTACATGCAAAGTAGATGATCCCTATTGATTTGGGGGTCACTCTGTTAAAGGTCAAGGTCACAGGGGCCTGAACATTGAAAACCATTCCCGGTCAGTAACTTGAGAACCACTTGACCTAGAACGTTGAATCGTAATAGGATGATTGATCATGCAGAGTAGATGACGTCTATTGATTTTTGGGTCACTCTGTTAAAGGTCAAGGTCACAGGGGCCTGAACATGGAAAACCGTTTCCGATCAATAACTTGAGAACCTCTTGACCCAGAATGTTAAAACTTCATAGGATAATTGGACATGCAGAGGAAATGACCCCTATTGGTTTTGGGGTCACTCCGTTAAAGGTCAAGGTCACAGGGGCCTGAATATTGATAACCATTTCCGATCAATAACTTGAGAACCTCTTGATCCAGAATGTTGAAACTTCATAGGATGATTAAACATGCAGCATAGATGACCCCTATCGATTTTGGGCTCACTCTGTTAAAGGTCAAGGTCACAGGGGCCTGAACATGGAAAACAGTTTCTGGTCAGTAACTTGAGAACCACTTGACCCAGAATGTTGAAATTTCATAGGATGATTGGTCATGCAGAGTAAATGACCCCTATTGTTTTTGGGGTCACTCCGTTAAAGGTCAAGGTCACAGGGGCCTGAATATTGATAACCATTTCCGATCAATAACTTGATAACCTCTTGATCCAGAATGTTGAAACTTCATAGGATGATTAAACATGCAGAGTAGATGACCCCTATCGATTTTGGGGTCACTCTGTTAAAGGTCAAGGTCACAGGAGCCTGAACACAGAAAACAATTTCCGATCAATAACTTGAGAACCACTTGACCCAGAATGTTGAAACTTCGTAGGGTGATTGAACATGCAAAGTAGATGACCCCTATTGATTTTGGGGTCACTTGGTCAAAGGTCAAGGTCACAGGAGCCTGAACAGTGACTTGAGAACCACTAGGCCAAGAGTGTTGAATTAGCGGGATGACTGGACATGCCAAGTAGATGATCCCTATTGCAGCCAACCATCAGTGTCTCTTTGACTTTCGCTCCTGACCCCTATTGACTTCTTGCCTATACGACTTTGCATTGGGGGAGACATGCGCTTTTTTACAAAAGCATCTTCTAGCTTCATTGAAAATTGGATGAAAACAAACACTCATGTATTTAATAACATCAATCTTCATTATTTTGGTAACGTTTAATACATGTTGATGAATTCCTGTTTTCTGTTTTTCATGTCAAAATCATGATCAGTATTTTTATACGAAAGTGGGTGAGGTAAGGAATTACATTATGAGTTGTGTTCAGACCAAATTAGAGCTTCATATGTTTTTTTCAGTACTCGAGTAGAAAAATGTTAATGCAAGTTCACTTCCATTTCAGGCCTTAATTAAGACTTTGTTTCAACAAATTTAATCTGTTAAGAAAGTTTAAAGTTAGAACAAGAGGGTAGGTATTTCAGTGACCTTGACCCCTATTGTCAACAGAGCTTTCTAAAGTGGAAAGTGTCTTTAGCTTAGTCAGGAATAAATAAATTCATCCAAAACACTTTGCTTATTAATCTTAATAATATTCTGAATTTGGGTGATACAACTTTGCAGAAATTCTTTTTATCCAAAATAAGTTAAAAATTAGATAAATGTGGCCACTTCCAATAATTCCTTCTTCAACTATATGAAAATTTCTGAGAAACTGCTAACTCTTGTAATGATAAACCATGTCATGCTCAATACCTAAACACATAATTAGATGAAAAATACAAGAATTAAAATATTTGTCGCTGAAATTAATTAGTTCCACCATTTTTAGCTCGACTATTCGAAGAATAGGGGAGCTATCCTACTCGCCCCGGCATCGGTATGATTGTGAGCGTTAGCACGAACGCAAGCGTTAGTGTCACACAAATGTTAAAGTTTGCATACCACCCCAAATATTTTCAAAGTCCATTGAGATATTGCTTTGATATTTTGCATACTTGTTTACCATCATGACCCCAGTCTGTATAAAGGAGGAGGCAACTTTATCAAGCATTTTGACTGAATTATGGCCCCTTTTCAACTTAGAATATGCTTATTGTAATGTTATAGTTTTACTCATAGCTTATATTATACTATCAAGCACTGAGAATAGTCGAGTGAGCTGTCCACTGACAGCTCTTGTTTATGAAAAATAGTGACCTACAAAATATAGGAGGCGAAAGTTGAAAGTGCTGTAGTTTTTAGTAAAACAATTTATTATATGGTAAAAAACTGTATTATTATGAAAGATATAATGTTAATGAACACATCTGCATCATTTCTGAAATGAAAAGTCTATCTTAAAAAGTCACTGAAATACCTACAAGATAGCATGCTCGACTTTTCTTAATGATTGACTCTGAATTAGAGCTTTAGAATTGCCAGTAAAGGGGCATAATAGTCAATAGCTTTGAATGTTACAAGAGATATTGGTCATTATGAAAAACTTTAACCACAAAATGTACGTTAAAAAGTGGCATAACTCTGTCGAATTCAAATCAAGAGTTATGGGGATCGTTTCTTCTGGTGTAGACTTATGCATTGTTGTATAATACATATTTTCTAACAACATTTATAAATGCATACATTATTTGATTACACTGAACTGTATGCCAATGTTATTATCTTACTATGAGTTCGCTTTGTTGTGCAGGTCATAATGTACCCAAACCAAAATGTTCCCATATTTTCTCCATACTAGGTAAATTATTTCTAATGTAAAAGGGCTATACATTATATTTTTAGGTTTTTATTAGTTAATCGAGAGCCGAAATAAGAGAAACATATTTCTTCGCTCTTCGCTCACTTCTGATTTTCTCGAAACAAAAAAAAAATATTTTAATTATTTTTTCGCTCGCCGCCTTAATTTTTTCAGGAAAAAAATCCGATTAACAACTTTTAAATTTGGTGTGGCCTTAGTCTCATTCAAATGGCACAGGAGGGCTTTGTAATATTTAATGATAACTGAAACAAGTTATGAAAGTATAAGCAATAACTGAAATGGGTTATAAACTGCGATAACTTGTAACAGTTACACCCTGACTGCTTAGGGTAGCAATAACCATAGGAAAGGTAGAACTAGATTGCAAAAGTTTAACTTTATGTCCAGATTGAATATGTTCAGGATTTGAAACAGTTTTCTAAATGCTAACAGTCTCTTTTCAAAAGGCACTGTCTGACGAGCAGCACTTGCCTAATTTATTACAAATTTTCCCTGAGCATACACTGCTGAGATATGAAAATGCAACAAACCTTTACCTGAATATTTTTTACAACAAAAGCATCAACACATACACATCTCGATACTCTATACTCATTGACTTCAAATTTAAGCATCACAACAGACCGTAAAATTAACACAATGGGTATCATGTGTTGAAGATTTCAGTGTGATGCTTTTTGTAGTATTTATTTATTTATAATTATTGACATTTAAGATCAATAGCATAAAACACAACACAAAGCAATAAATATAATATCACAGCATATAAAAATAATTTCTTTAGATGGTCATAAAAACAAAATGAATCTGTATTTAAGATTATGGTAAGATGCATACTTTTAATAAAACTGAGAATTCTAAGCCAGGTGTTATAATTTAGAGAAAGCTAGAGACCTATGGATAACCCATTAAGCTAAAAGCTTATTTCCAAGGGGTCCATATGCTAATCTACTAAAAGATACAGTGTAATAAAGGAAAACTAGAGTAAGAAATACCCAGATTTGGTACAACACAGGATTACTATAAGTATGCATAACACATTACATAAAATTTATCACAATTAATACATTATTTTGTTATCAAACATTATCACATTTTGTGTTAAACTTACTTATTACAGAATACACATATCACATACAGATCAGTAATATACAAACTCAATTTTACTTAGCCCGCCCGCTTAGCTCAGTAGGTAGAGCGTTGGTCTACGGATCGCGGGGTCGTGAGTTTGATCCTCGGGCGGGGCGTATGTTCTCCGTGACTATTTGATAAACGACATTGTGTCTGAAATCATTAGTCCTCCACCTCTGATTCATGTGGGGAAGTAGGCAGTTACTTGCGGAGAACAGGTTCGTACTGGTACAGAATTCAGGACCACTGGTTAGGTTAACTGCCCGCCGTTACATGACTGAAATACTGTTGAAAAACGGCGTTAAACCCAAAACAAACAAACAAAACAATTTTACTTTCTGAAGTTTGTTTATCCAAGGAAATTTCTTAACTAATTAACCTTTTGAAAGTTTTAATATTCTTAACATTTTTTATGTTTTCAGGAAGAAAATTCCATTCCTTACATCCGGTATAATAGAATGTCTGTTTATTAGTGTTATTATTAATACTAGGTAACATAAAATTCTTCTGAGTGGATCTGGGACTTTTAACAAAATTATCGATCAACTATGAAGGACGAGACTTAGTGCCATAAAACACTCTATGCATATGATTGAGTCATAGTTGCTTTCACTCTATTTTCTACATTTAAAATATTTAGGTGCACATAATTTTGCCAGGTAACAGAATCCCTAGGAGAATAACCCTTTATGAATCTTAATTATTTTGTTTTGCATCACCTGTAATTAGTGTTTTGAAACCTTTATTCAGACCTTCATATCAGGATGAACAAGAATAATCAAAATGACATTGTAAAAGTGCAGAACATAAAAGTTTCCTTGTGTTAAAATCCAGACATCTGTTTTGTCTATATGATAATTTAAGTTTTCCATTGACCTTAGTTATAATATAATTGTGAACAATTATGTCAACTGATAAAAAAAATGCCTATTGACAGTCAGGGGTGTAACTGTTTTAAGTTATGTAACCTATTTCAGTTACTTTTTCAAGCATTTTATAACCTGTATTAGTTATAAAATATAGTTAGCTCAGGTAAGTTATTCAAAAAATGTCTTAACAGTTCTCACAAAGTGACCTTTAAAGTGAAATTAGCAAACTGCGGTTAATCAAATTCTCTTTTAGTCTGATCATGACCTGATAAGCATAATGGGAGGTCAAGAGTTTTATAGATTTAAAACTTTGGTGTAAAACTTTATCAGCCTTGCGTAAACAATTTTACTGCATAGCTGGAAAGATAAAACTTCAAGGATTCAGGAAATAATTGCATTAGTCTCATTCAAAATGAGGAATTGGCACAGGAGGGCTTTGTAATATTTTATGATAACTGAAACAAGTTATGAAAATATTTAGCAATAACTCAAATGGTAGGCACTGTAACTAAAAATACAAACTTCAGGTAAGAACTATCTATTTTAGATATATATATAGCTAACTGCATCAAAATATGTAGACTGAAAAAATATTTCAGATATAATTTTCGGAAAAAGAGTTATTTGAGCTGAAAAAAATGATCCTGGGTAAAATATTTGGAAAAACGGGAGACAACTCCGCTATGACTTTACTGTAGGCTTAGGTGGCTATTGACCTAGTACCCTATGCAAACCATGCACTTTTTACCTCTACATAGGAAAAAAGCATGCTTAATTTTGCGTAATCAGCTCTTAATTTTCTAAACAAGATATTAACTACATATCAAAAGCTTTCTGAAGGTCTATCATTATCATACTTGTATAATGATTTTTTGAAGTATTCCACTTAATAGTATATAAAACAGATGAATCAAACAACTATCTGTAGAATAACACTTTCTAAAACCTGACTGATGATCATAAATAATATTGTGCTTTGTCAAAAATGATTCCAGTTGAGTGTAGACAGCCCTTTCTAAAACTTTTGAAACAATTCTTATGATGCTGAAAGGTTTATAATAACCTACCTCCAATGTACTGCCTTTCTTGTGTAACCTGATTTACTCTAGCTCAGAATGGAACCGCCTCGGCAGCCTAGTGGTAGAGCGTCGACTCCTCTTCGAGTGTGGGAGGTCGTGGGTTCGATCATACCAAAGACGTAAAAAATGGTACTAGCAGATTCCTCGCTTGGCGCTCAGCATTAAGGGAATAGTGTAGGACTGGTCAGCCCGGTGTCAGTATAATGTGACTGGGTGGGGTAAAATGCCAAGTGTCTACGGCGTGATATTCCAGTGAGGCAGCACTATAAAGTTGGGCATTGTGCTCACTGCTACAAGTAGACACCATTGTTTATAAGACTGAAAAATTGTTGAAAAAGACGTTAAACCCAAACACACACACAAAATCAGAAGGAACAACTCCTTCAGAGATAGACGTGTTTACAATAAAAGTGATAGGAAATTTCAAAATATCAGCGCCATCTCTTAAAAACCTAGCAGGTGTGCCATGTAATCCTGTACTTTTACTTGCATTCAAAGCAAACAAGTAATATATATATTCAGGCATAAATTATGTTTGTTGCGTTTTCATATCTCGTCAGTTTAAATCTGTTAGTCAGGTTTTATCAAGTGAGTGGACAAATATTTTGCACACCACACAAACTTTTGTTGTTGTTGGTTTTTTTTTTTCAGTCTAATAATATTTTTCTACAGGAACCTGAAATTCTATCCATAAGCCAACACAAGTCTGTACAGGTTTTTTTATGCCCCCGAAGGGAGGCATATAATTTTTGAACCGTCTGTCGGTCTGTCAGTCTGTCCGCAATTTTCGTGTCCGGTCCATATCTTTGTCATCGATGGATGGATTTTCAAATAACTTGGCATGAATGTGTACCACAGTAAGACGACCTGAAATTCTATCCATAAGCCAACACAAGTCTGTACAGGTTTTTTTATGCCCCCGAAGGGAGGCATATAATTTTTGAACCGTCTGTCGGTCTGTCAGTCTGTCCGCAATTTTCGTGTCCGGTCCATATCTTTGTCATCGATGGATGGATTTTCAAATAACTTGGCATGAATGTGTACCACAGTAAGACGACGTGTCGCGTGCAAGACCCAGGTCCGTAACTCAAAGGTCAACGTCACACTTAGACGTTAAAGGTCATTTTTCATGATAGTGCATTTGTGTCCGGTCCATATCTTTGTCATCGATGGATGGATTTTCAAATAACTTGGCATGAATGTGTACCACAGTAAGACGACGTGTCGCGTGCAAGACCCGGGTCCGTAGCTCAAAGGTCAAGGTCACACTTAGACGTTAAAGGTCATTTTTCATGATAGTGCATTCGTGTCCGGTCCATATCTTTGTCATCGATGGAAGGATTTTCGGATAACTTGGCATGAATGTGTACCACAGTAAGACGACGTGTCGCACGCAAGACCCAGGTCCGTAGCTCAAATGTCAAGGTCACACTTAGACGTTAAAGGTCATATTTCATGATAGTGCATTGATGGGCGTGTCCGGTCCATATCTTTGTCATTCATGCATGGATTTTAAAATTATTGGGCATGAGTGTGTACCACAGTAAGATGACGTGTCGCGCGCAAGACCCAGGTCCGTACATCAAAGGTCCTAAACTCTAACATCGGCCATAACTATTCATTCAAAGTGCCATCGGGGGCATGTGTCATCCTATGGAGACAGCTCTTGTTTTCTGCTGTTTTTCCCAATGCCAGAAAGTATGTATTTTTGCCAAAATTAGTGCAAAAATTCCCAATCTACATTCTGAAAAAAAGTCCATCAAAATTACACAAACATTGACCAAATTATAGACAATTTTATAACGGAAGTATGTTAAAGAGTTTGCACAATGTACAACAAGTGTATGAGAAAGTGCTCGAACACATTCTTACGATATCCTATGGGACTAAATATTTCCCAATTTGGAACATTTACGCGTCAAAATTCCCAATTTTTGAGGTACAGGCTATGTTCCCAAATTATAAGATTAATAAATGGGAGAGCAGTGCCTTTGAATGATGATGACCCTTGCAAGGCAATAATTGCCTGAGAGCGTTAACATTTTCTTCTTCCAGGGCCATTATTACTCAAAGGCACTGCTGTCCCATCTATTTACCTGTTTAATACATTTCCATAAACCCGCCCGCTTAGCTCAGTAGGTAGAGCGTTGGTCTGCGGATCGCGGGGTCGCGAGTTCGATCCTCGAGCGGGGCATATGTTCTCCGTGACTATTTGATAAACGATATTGTGTCTGAAATCATTAATCCTCCGTCTCTGATTCGTGTGGGGAAGTTGGCAGTTACTTGCGGAGAACAGGTTTGTACTGGTACAGAATCCAGGAACACTGGTTAGGTTTACTGCCCGCCGTTACTTGACTGAAATACTGTTGAAAAACGGCGTTAAACCCAAAACAAACAAACATTTCCATGGCTACTAGCATCTGCTGGCATAAGAATTTTCAGCTTTTCATTCAGCTTAATTCCCTTTTGATCAATCAGGGGCATAACTGAAATCCGTTATAAAATTAATAACAATTTTAATTGCGTTAATATTTTAAGCCACTTTCTCGTGCTTCAAATTTCGTGCTATAGTATACACGATGTAACAGCATGTTGGTCTAGAATAAGCATCTTCCAATTCATAATGTTTAACCTGTAAAAACATCATCATGTCATCTGTGTGTTTGTTAAAATCATGTCCCAATGGTCAATCAGCATTGTAGATAATTTTTGAACATGTGGTTAAATGCCCCCACTTTTCAGGGCATTTGTCTCAGAAATTGTCACTAAACATTTCAGCTGGTATGTTCTGCTTTTTAGATACAACCGCCCAAATGGACATTTCATATGAACATGATGAAGATGCAGAAGAATATAGTATTACCATGATTACAGACAAACATAAAAAATTAAAACCTGGAACTAAAAAACAATGTGAAAGCAAGACAGATGAACTAAAAAACAAGAAGCAAGCTCTGCGCATGCAGAAATGCAGAGCTTTGAGAACATTAAAAAAATGTGCAAGTAAATTGGATAAGCAAACAATTGAGCCAGTGGAAATTCTATTTGTAATGAAAGAAGTAAAGAAAAACAGGTTTAAATATTTTGGTACTGGTTCCTTGCTGAAAAAACTAGAAAGTGGAAAAGCTATCATGGATTTGACTGAAAAACACAAAAAATTGAAGATTGAAGAGAAAGAAACCCTTGAAAGTACAGAAGCTTTCACTGAACATGATGAACTGACACCAGGGGAATATCCCTTCAGTTTCAGCACAAGTTTGGCTGAAGATCAAAGAAATATGCTGGCTGAGGTTAAGGTGGAACCTTCATCTTCAACGCCAGTTGCTCTAAGGTATGATAATTCTCAATATTGGACAGTTTGATCAAAATGTAAAGTGTTACCCGATTATTTTTAAGGAAATTAGTAACCCTGTACTGGACTGGCAAGCTGGTGGCCAGCAATTCAATATCTTCTTGTAACTTGTGGATGCTGAAATTTTATAGACCACACTCTTTCATGTCCTATACTCAGTTATAGGCCATTCTAACACTTTACTAGTACGGAGTTTGATCTTCATAGTAACTGTTTTTATGGAACACATGGAATGTACTTCCAGTTTGAGTGTAAAACCTCACTTAAGAATAAGTTCATGGGACCAAATAATAGAAAAGCCCTTTAACATTGCTTAAGGCTATAAAAGATTGTATTTTTAATATTAAGAAAATTGTTGTGACAAAATACAATGTTTTTACTTATTTTACTACTTCCAGCAACAACATGATTAGAAATGAGCCAGCCGAGAGGAACATTGTTCAGAATTTCAGAAGCAGAGATGAAATTTCAGAGTCTGAGTCTGTTCTAGACTCGGAAAGTGATTCAGAGCCTGACTCTGATCTGTCTGAAATGTAAGTGAGAATTATTGCTTATTTTTTATCATGTTAATATTTGTGACACTACGGGTTTTATATCCCAACAAATGCTTGCCTCACCTAACTGCAGACTGGAAAGGGTGCTAATTCAGTTGGTACAGTATTAATATCCAAATCAAAAACCAGTATCAAATCGATATCAAACAAAAACTGTTAAGTCAAATTTTCGCGAGGGATTAATGGCCGCTATATTCGCAAGTGTCACAACATTGCAAAAATATATCCACAATGAAATGTGTCCAAATTGTGCATATTTTATACCGGTCATGCCTCTTTGCTTAAGTTTAACCTTGTGAATTAGTTCTGAAGCACGATTTTCTAAAATAAATGCCTCGCGAAAATATCTGATTTAACAGTACAGGTTCATGCTCCTTTGGTATGTAGTGAAGATCGTTAAATTATACTGGTCATGCTGGTATACTAGTTTTACAAGTCGTGTTTAATGTGCATAATATTATCCTTAGTCACTTCAGTGAATACATATTTAATGCATATGAAATGTTTATACCCAAATAAGCCTCAATTCTGATTCACATAATTATGTTCCTGAAACAATGTGAAATGAGGAATTGTTTACTAGTTAAGATAATGCAGCAAGAACATTAATCTTGGGTTGATGACCAGTTTCCGAAAGTTTAATCTTGGTCATTACATGTGCATATCTAGCGTAGAGATATAAAGACATTTGGTCTGTTTGGGAGATGGATTGTTCTTTACCATTCTTCGCAATGCCGTATCTTCGTTTGATTTAGAAAGCAACAAATTGTTTAAACTACAGCCCTATGCATTTTACAGATATTAGCAGATATTAATACAGACCATGTATTTGATCCTGTTCATCATGTTCATAACTTCTCAGGAGTAAACACAATCAGTCTAAAAAACATTTGAGCCACGCCATGAGAAAACCAACATAGTGGCTTTGCGACCAGCATGGATCCAGACCAGCCTGCGCATCTGCGCAGTCTGATCAGGATCCATGCTGTTCGCTAATGATTTCTCTAATTCAAATAGGCTTTGAAAGCGAACAACATGAATTCTGACCAGACTGCGCGGATCCATTCTTGTCGCAAAGCCACTATGTGGCTTTTCTTATGGCAAGGCTCATTAGCTCGACTATTCGAAGAATAGGGGAGCTATCCTACTCGCCCCAGCGTCGGCGTTAGCGTGGGCGTCATACAAATGTTAAAGTTTGCGTACCACCCCAAATATTTTCAAAGTCCATTGAGATATTGCTTTCATATTTTGCATACTTGTTTACCATCATGATCCCAGTCTGTAAAATGGAGGAGGCAACTCTATCAAGCATTTTGACTGAATTATGGCCCCTTTTCAACTTAGAATAAATGTTAAAGTTTGCGTACCACCCCAAATATTTTCAAAGTCCATTGAGGTATTGCTTTCATATTTTGCTTATATTATACTATCAAGCACTGAGAGTAGTCGAGCACGCTGTCCACTGACAGCTCTTGTTTTGATTTTGTTTGCAGACTTGCCCCTATGGACAGCATGACAGATGATGAAAACCTTCAGTCTTGTCGAAATATGTAAGTAAAATTTTTTTTTTAATTTTACTCTTCTATCTTTTTGTCTTCTTGTCATGTTGGTACTTCAGTACTGACTCTAATTGTACTGGATTCACCAAGAAAGGGTGCAATACCTGACCGCAATGATATGACTGAGATATAGTTTAAAGTGATGTTAAACACCAAAGAAACCAACACTTAATGTTACAATTTTCTCTTCCCAGTTGTTCAGTCATTTCTTGATCTTGTTGATTGATTCTAAACAACTTTTTTGTGCCTTGTTAACTGCACGCTTATAGCATATAGGCTCTTTCGGACATGAAGAATTTGGCTAGTAATTTTCTTGTTAAAGATACATCCTGAGCTTTGCCCAGTGAAGGCAAAAAATTAAATACTTCAATCACATCAATGGCAAGTATACTGATAAAAGTTCATTTCCAAAAAAAGGTCACCTGTTAAAATATAAGAAAACCCTTTTGTATGCAGTAAGGGCTGCATTTTGCTTTAACAGGGTGCATGTACCACGTGACTTTTTCGCTAATCTGGGGTGCCAAAAACATGGCGGATACCTCGGTAAAAGTGACATTTTCTTAAATATCTTTTCGGCAGCCTGTTCAAATAAAAGGAAACATGGATGAGTGCCGTCTCATATGAAAATCCGACACTCGGCTACAAGTTTTTTGTTTCTAAGTCCGTTCGTTTTCTCTAAAAGTGCAACGGCGCAACTGAAGTGAACAAATTTGATGATGTTAAGACGGGGGACATTTTCGCAAATTCAATTGATAAATCCTTTAAAAGGCCGTAAAAGACTTTTTTGCGACACGGATATTTGTACGAGTATTGTCTTGACATATACACTTTAAGAAATTACAAATTAAGAGCCTTCAATAGCTTCCTAGGCCGGATTTATCAAATTGCTAAGCAGGGGTCCGTTTTTCTTGATGCTAAGAAGGGGACGTGATTCAATGACTTGGTTATGGAAGTCTTTTGTATTTCATTAACCCGCTTCATTTAAGTTTTTCCATGTTTATACTGCTTACTATAAGAAAAATCCCGTTGTATGTATGTTAAAATTCAAATGGTCATGACAAATGAAAGCTTTTTACCGACTGTGAACTGTGAAATTTTACCTAAGGTGAAATACTTAATTTGACTGATTTAATGAAAAATTCACCAACTTTCACTCTATGGTGTCGGCCCGGTACAATTTCTCCTTTGCTGTATAGTAAAACAAGCACTTTTGGACATAGATTCAGTGGCGAATTTCACAACAAATTTACAGCATTGAGAGTTCTGTATTTCTGAAGATGAATAATGTCAATAAATCATAAAGAAACACTATCATCAACAATGAACGTCTTTGCTACATACCAAAGTACTCAGTCACTCTTCATGATTTCCAATCCACATCTGTCATGGCCGCCAGTCTGGAACAGTTTTTAATCCTTCCGCACAGAAATGTTGTCCTGGAAAATACACGGACAAAACAACTGTTAAAGACATAGGAAATGACACAAAATGTTTAACAAGTCAAAGCAGAGATGGCTTCAAATCGGGAACTTCAAATTTCAAAGAATTAACTGCTTCCTAGGATACAACGACCCGGAAGTACTTCAATACCTGGGTGACACCCTATCTTAATAGTTTTATTACATTTCCAGGTAGGCTTTGGAAAAATAGTAAGTCTGTTTTTATCGCATTGGTTTTGTCTTCATTGCTTAAGTTAGTTTGCTTCTTTTGGTTTAACTTTCGATAACCTGACATAACCGATCTTTTCAAAATTTCTGTACAGAAATACATAGAAACCATAGTCATCAACTTCAAATAAAAATGGAAGCAATAAGTTTTTGTATCACAGCGATAAAAGATATATTGAAATAAAGGGCAAAAAATAAAGATTACTTCACGAGGTTATAAAATTTTGTTAAATAACGATAAAAATACGTTTTTAATGTTTGAAATTATTTTTCTAAACAAATCTATAGTAAAAAGGTTATCGGGTCCGCGATCCTTGTATATTCAAGGGAGACTACTTTTGCCGAAACTACTGGTCATTGGCCATGCTAGCTGAAACAGGTCTCTAAAGTTCTTACTTTTGCTTTGCTTCTTAAGGCAACCACTGAAATGGTTGAGAATCTGCACAGCAATGTTAATCTCATTTTTTTCTCTTTAGATCATAACTGTGCTGTTTTTATCGCTTTTGTTGGAATGCATATCTGAACTTCAGTTTGAAGTAAATTATCATACTTTCGAATGTTATTTAGATACATGTATTGAATTATCAGTCTTAATTGCCAGTAATTTCTTCACATGTGTTGTGAAATCGTAGTAAATGTTCGAAGGTTAAAGTTTAAAGAACTTTTTTTTAAACCATTGAATTACAACAAAAGAAAACATAATTCAGAGCCAATATTTATCATAAAACACACTACTGGTTTGATAGACGCAGTGATCATTTTGATACTTAATCATACTATAAAGGGGTCGACCGCCTCAATTGTCGAGTTGTAAGATCTCTTTCACAGACGACCATGATTCGAAGCCCGAAACCGACTATGTCTCTTATGAAAGAAAGTGGACATTTCTTTTAAGAATATTTGAGTATGGTGCCGGTTCTTCCCAGGAACAATGGTTCGATAAACTGATCACAATACAACTGGCATTAAATTTCATAAAATGGAAAGTAAATAAAGACAAATAAGTTGTGAGTAAGGTAAAATTATTTATGAATGCACGCAAAAACGTTAACACTGTCAAGTTTCTCAGTACGTTGTTGCAAAAAAATAATTACACAGAAAAAGAATTAAAGCCTTCATGTATATTAGTCGATCTGCAAAAAAGATGAGCGTATACATCGCAGGCCAGTACTTCATTCAAACGACTGCTCAGTAAAATGATATTCTGTGGGTTGTATAGGCTATTCGTCGTATTCGATACAACAAAATGGGAAGTTGGACACCGATGCATACTGTATGGGAATGATTAAGGGTCATTGAAACACAGGACCAAAATATCCACCATTTACGGTCTCCTGCAAACCATGTCATATCAGCTGTGAAAGATGTAAAGTAATCCACATTATAGTCAAAACAATTTCTAGAAGTTAAAAGGAGATGGACAAAATGAGCAATGCTTAATATATGCCAATGTAAGGTCGTAATATACTAGTAATACATGTAATATTATAATATACATTGTACTAGTAATAATATTATTAGTCTCACCGGGAAAGACCGATTGCCGCAGTTATAAGATCAGTGATTTCTATCGCCTCTTTCTGGAAATAAAGCCACGCAGAAGGCTTTTTCTGGACTTATATGTCTTTCCACATTCCTGGCACACAAATGTCTGAAATGTAAATTTATGCACTTCAGTACTACATTGATAATAATATTTCATATTTTTTAAACCAAAAAGGACATTCCGAACAAAATGTCTTAAAATAAGAGATCTGGAAATAACATATACATTTTATGACCAACGAAACCAGTACAATTTCCGATTTCTTTTTACATCTGTTACTGACGCTAATGTCAGATGCGCAAATGTATTTCATTCAGCCGAAAAAAAGAATTCAAAGTTAACGCGACTGAAATAGAATTAAATACAAACTGTTGATTTTTCAAAAACTTAACAGTATTTGTTACAAAGGTTACACATGCCATTTTAGTCGACCTAGAAATGTAATACATAAATGGAAAGTTGGTGCATTTTCAATAAAATCAGTCAAATTAAGTACTAAGTAGTTCACCTTAGGTAAAATTTCACATTTTACACTCGGCGAAAAGCTTTCATGTCATAACCATTTGAATTCTACTACAAATATAACGAAATTTTTCTTACAGTAAGCAGTGTAAACATCGGGAAAACTTAAATGAAGTAGATAGACTTTTAATCACAAATCTTTAAATCAAGCCCCCGTCTTAGCATTAAGAAAAACGGACCCCGCTTAGCAACTTGATAAATCCGGTCTCGGAAGCTATTGAAGGCTCTTAATTTGTAATTTCTTAAAGTGTATATGTCAAGACAATACTCGTACAAATATCCGTGTCGCAAAATAGCCTTTTACGGTCTCTTAAAGGGTTTATTTATTGAATTTGCGAAAATGTCCCCCGTCTTAACATCATCAAATTTGTTCACTTCGGTTGCGCGGTTGCACTTTTAGAGAAAACGAACGGACTTTGAGACAGAAAACTTGTAGCCGAGTGTCGGATTTTCATATGAGACGGCACTCATCTATGTTTCCTTTTATTTGAACAGGTTGCTGAAAAGATATTTAAGAAAATGTTACCTTTATCGAGCAGTCCGCCATGTTTTTGGCACCCCAGATTAGCGAAAAAGTCACGTGGTACATGCACCCTGTTTAAGTGCTTGAAAGTATTTCAGAATTTTTGTCTGGTATAATCTGGATTATTATTTATCTGAGTCATGTGGGGTTAAAAACTAGGACACATTGTCCAAGTACTTATGGAGGACCATATTGGCCCTCTTGTTTTAACACATTGTCCCAGTACTTACGGAGGGCACTGTTTTTGTCGAGCCTGCTTGCGGAAGCGAAGACATAGTTGTCCAAATGGCTGTTCAATGTAATTGCGTCCGTGTGTCCATCCCTCTGGATTTGTTTGTCTGGACCATAACTTTGGCATGCATGTTGCAGTCTCGTTTATATTTGGTATGAATGTTAACTTTAGTGAGACAGAGTGTCATACGCAAACCGCAGCTTTCTGTCTCAAAGGTCAAGGTCAAACTTGGAGGTCAAAGTTTAAATTCAATAATGACTTTGTCCGGAGCTTTTCTTCTTCATGAATGGAGGGATTTTGATGTTACTTGGCACAAATGTTCACAACTATGTGACAGAGTGTCTTGCACAAGAACCAGGACCCTAGGTCTAAGGTCATGGTCACACTTAGAGGTCAAAGGTCAGATACAAGAATGACTTTGTCCGGAGCATTTCTTTTTCATGCATGGAGGGATTTTGATGTTACTTGGCACAATTGTTCACGATCATGAGATGGAGTGTTATGTGCAAGAACCTAGAATTACTTCCCTTTGTTGTTACTATAAATAGCTTATATTGTAACTTTTTTATTACTAGACATAGGGAAAAATCAAGACCACTTTTCTGTAGTACAATATGCATGTTACATCCAATTTTGAAGTGTATTTTGACCTATCTCTACTGGTAAGGATTTTATGTGGACTTAGATTTTTTTTAAAGATTTACTTCCCTTTGTTGTTACTATAAATAACTTATATTGTAACTTTTTGCAGTCATTTTTTATTTGGTGTAAATGTTTGCCTCAATGAGACAGGGTGTCATGTGCAACTCCTAGTCCTTTTGACAGCCGGCGGGCTCGACATGTTGCCTGTGGGCATCTAGTTAGGTTAAAGTGTCACGTTATTGTGGGTTACACTTGTGACAAACACTTTCGACAAATTTGACATGTTATCCTAATTTTGGTAGCTTTAAAGCTATCACAGTGAAAGTTTGCACTATTATAAAGATGATTGAAACACATTGTTTGATACAAAAACTATTGCACTACATGTTGCTGTAATTCATTTATCTGTAATATGAAAGAAAAATCTGCATTTGTTTCAACCACCAATAGGAAACGAGGGAGAGGTAGAGCTAGAGCCAAAGGTGGTCACATCAGAGGTGCTCGCAGCAGAGGTGGTGGAGGTCAGAGGCGTGGTAGTGGAAGGGGAAAAACCAAGTATTTGCCAAAAATTAAGTAAGGGCTTTCTTTCTATTCCATGATGAGGTTACTGGCAAGTTATAGCTGCACAATCATTACAATAAAATGGATTTAATCATTTCCAATTTATAAGTCCTAAACATACAAAAACAAGAGGACCAAATGGTCCTATAGCTCACTCAATAAAACATGGGTACATAATTTTGATGATAATTATCTGACCAGGCTGACAAAGTTGCATTTAGATCTGATCAAAATTATGACCTCTAGCATGTATAGGGTGTTAACAAACAAAATGTGGAATATCTTTGCACAGGTGAACTAAAACACATTAACCAAATTTAAAAATGAATCTGGAAACTGTTCACTGTAAGCATTGTTACACATTCAGTCAGTAGTGTAACTGTTTTAAGGTATACCCAATTTAAGTTATTGTCCTTACTTTGAGAGCAGCAAAAATACTTTTTGTAATAACGTACCCGAGTTAACTATATTTTTTAACTAACAAAGGTTAAAAGTACTTGAATTATGTTGAAAAAGTACTGGTACCTGAAATAGGTGATAAATATGGGACAGCCAAAATACTATTATTTGCTACCCCTAAAGCTTAGGTGAATTACAGTAACTCAAATAGGTTATAAATATAACTTAAAACAGTTATAACAGTTACTGACGTGACTAATGTATATGAGCCGCACCAGAAAATCATCAGTAGTGTCTTTGCGACCAGCATGGATCCAGACCAGCCTGTGCATATGCACAGACTGTTCAGGATCCATGCTGTTCGCTTTCAAAGCCTATTGCAATTAAAAAAACCCTTAACGAACAGCATGGATCCTGACTAGACTGCGTGGGTGCGCATGCTGGTCGCAAAGCGGCTATGTTGGTTTTCCCATGGCGTGGCTCATATATACTTCCACTTGTCGCTTTGCATGTAAAATTTTCTTCATGTTCTTATGCTTCTGCATTTTTATAGCTCTTTGAAATCATTGGCTAGCTTTTTTGACTCGGAAAATTTGGTTGAAATTTGGTTTAAAGTTAGCTTGCTGTATCTTAATGTCTACTTTTACTCATCATCAAATGTATGTTGTATTGTTTTTCACAGGAGCAAATCTCAGCAAACAAGTAAAATTCTCACACAGTCTGTGATCAAAATTTGAAATCAACAAAATTTTATGACATAGTCACACGTTAAATTGTAATAAATTGTAATGAAAAAAACTCAGTTACAATGTACGTAAGTCTTGTCTTACTGTAATACAAGTTATGGCCCTTGTTAACGTTAGAAATAATTGATTAATCAAGTGCTTTGTTTTGCTGAAAGCTTTGCTGTAGCTTCTGAACTTTGTTCAGGGACCTAATGACCCAGCATTCCTGTATCCTGCCGAGGGTTGATTTAATGTGTCAGGGCACACTGCCTAGTGAGTTCCACAACCCAAACGGCTACTTACGTGAAACATTGCCCTGACACTGACCCTCACTCTTATGTCTATGACACTGTAACTATATCATTTTTGATTACCAGATAATACATGAATGTGAAATATTTTAATTGTAATAAGCAATGTATAAACCATGAATAAAGCATCAATATAGATATAGAACAGAAAACAGTGGTAATGTAGCAGGTCACATGTAATATATATGCAATACAACACAAAATCTAGCATGTAGTGGGAGAGGAAAGTTATACATTAATTAGTATGTTTATGCCTAGACATGGCAACTGTCATGTAGAAAAGTACTTTATTAACTTTCAAACAATAGTTCTAAGTTAAACATACTTTAGCATTATTAATATAAAATGTTTGAGAATATATTTTAAGTACAATGTATTATTAAGTATTACATGTGTCTTTATATATAAGCTGGTCAACAGTTTGTGCTATAGACCAGTCTGTAGTTCAAGACTAAATTTTGTTGGGCTGAAGTTAAAACTTGAAGAAAAGAGAATAGGTATGAAAATTTATTCCTGATGTCATGAAAGAAAACACTAACTGAATGGCTTGCTTGTCACGAACAAAACTATGAGCAAGTCATTCAATAAATGTGTAATATATAAAATATTATTCCTAGTAGAAAGCTAAAAGTACAACCAGCATGGATCCGGACCAGCCTGCGCATTCGTGCAGTCTTGTCAGGATCTGTGCTGTTCGCTTTTGAAGATGAGAAATTGTTAACGAACAGCATGGATCCTGACCAGCCTGCTGGATCCATGTTAGTCGCAAACGCATTGTGTTGGTTTTCTTATGGTGTAGCTCAAGTGTTAATTGATTATTTTTGTATACAGGTTCACCATGGGTCATAGACGAAAATATAATCATACTTTAGGACCGGTAACATCAGAGACAAATGCAGCGCAGGATCTTATGCCATTTGCATGTGGACTGTGTGAAGAGACATTCAACAGTATGAAGAATTTTTATGAACATTTTGCAGTACATAAGGAAGTTACAAACAAGTATTTTCACCTCTGTAGACCAGGTGCATTTCACATTGACACAGATGAAACCAGTCCATTTGTATGTGATTCTTGTTTTGTGGCATTTCCAACCATTTGCCAGCTGCACATACATATTGAAAATAATCCACAAGTAGAAGAATACAAAATTGTTATGGAAAACAGGAGAGCATATCCAACACCTTTTGTCTGCAATAATGCAACACCAAAGAGTTCTGGTGTAAACATTGAGGACATTAAAGAAGAAACCTGTTTTGTTAAGTTAGAAGATTGTCTACAAGACGTAAATGAATCATCAACTGTTACGGTTGATTCGTATTTGCTTGAATGCAATGAGAAAAAGGACAATGATGATGATGATGATACTGTAGGTGATGACTTTGAAAATACTGATTCAGAACAGGTGGTCGATATTCGAATCAAGGTTGAAAGTGAAAATGTAGAAGCCCCACAGATGGACAATACAAAAAGCATTGAAAGAAAACATGAAATGGTACCGACAGTGAATGAAAATGAGGATGAGAAAAGTGGTGTCATATTTAATATAGAAAACGTTATTGGAAACGTAACACCAGACTTAGACATTTTTACAGAGAGTGAAAAACCACAAAACCAAAATATGGAGAATTGTATAGTGTCAGTTGATAGTTTGGAGTCAATCAAACAGGAGCAAAATGGAAAACAGACAATAGGCATGGATAAGCAACTGTCTGAAACAGCAAATGAAGGACCTGTTGGTATAATTGTTGCTACAAAAGAGGAAGTTCTTGAAAATATGAAACAGAGTATGGGTAACATAGTGAAGAAAACATACCGTTCCAGGTCAACTAGTAATAAAAGGAATTACCCCAGGAAACACTGTGAGATTTGCTCAAAGAACGTATTACATTCAGAATATGAGTCTCATATGAAAACCGAACATTTACAAGGCGAGGAAGTAGAGATGCAAAAAGACAATGTGGATGAAGATATGTCTGGTATAAGACCGAGAAGGAAAAGAAATATCAATTTTGTACAGTATGCTGACAGCGATGTTGATTCAGGGGATGAAGACAAAGGAACTGTTGAGGAACAGAAAAAAGAACTGGAAAGAAGATTAATGCAGAAAAAAGCAAATAATATACCTAAAAAGAGAAAGGAGAGTGAGGGTTTTGAAGAAAGTGCTTTTGAAGTTTCAGGATCAGAAAAAAATGAAACAGATATAGCTACAGATAATGTGTCTCCAAAATCAGAATTAGATATTGTGTTTGAGAATGCAATAGAGGAATTAATAATGGGAAAGAAAAACACACAATTTAATATTTTTGGAATGACGTTTTTACTAACTCCACAAAGGTTAATGCTCTTTTGCCGTGTGTGCGGTTTGAAGTATGAAATAGGGAGATACAAGTCTCACCTAAGAGAAAATCATAAGTCACAATATAGAGCTGATAAGGAAGTCCTCGAACAAATAGAGTTAGTGAAACAAAAGAGCAAAAAGGTAAAAATCAAACGATTTCAGAAAAAAGGAAATGAAGATGTAAAAGAGGAAGAAAACTTAGATGAACATACAAAAGCGAAAAGAGCAAGAAATGAGCGGGAAAGTTTCCTCAGAAATGAAATCTATAGAGAATCCATTGACTATGATTGGGACTTAGTACCAAAACGAAAGAAAAAGAAACAGATAATATCTGGACAATATTACGAGGCTTGTAAAATATGTGGGCTAAGAGTTAGGAGACATCTTCTTCAAAATCACTTGGCACAACACAATACAGAAGAGGGAAAGAAAAAATACAGTCCTGAAAACTTAATTCAGTGCAAAAAGTGCACCAGAGTATGTTTAAAGTCATCGTTTGTAAGTCACACATGCCACAAAGATCTACTGATGCAGAAGAGAAGAGAAGAAAGACCAAAGAGGAGGAAAGGTAGAAAAAAGATAATGGAAGTGTTCAGCGATGTGAACTTTGGAGAGGAGCCGACAAAGAAGATTCTTCCGGCTTCTATGATTTGTGAGGTGTGTGGTAAAATGATAGAAAGAGGACAAATAAAGGTATGATTTATGTATATATTTCACTTATTAATTGCTTGTACTTAGACTTTAATCAGTGGAAAGAATGTTTGACATAACATGCATTTTCTTCTTTCAAAAAGTAAAGTCTGGGGTTTACACTACTGGTTTCTTTTTGGTAGACTCGCAGCTCTCCCAGATACAGAATGGTGTGAACTGAAAGATATTTAAAAATGTAATATTTTAATATTAATTTAAAAATAAAAGTGGAATTATGCGCATTTTCATGTAAAAAACCAGCTGAAGTAGATGTGTATGAAAATTATGTCACACATATCAACGTGTTGGGACAGGACTCCTGTATTACAGTATGTAAAAAGGGTGGAGGAAATTATAGATTTAACCAGGTAAACCCAATATATCAATATCTTCCTGTTACATGGCAAGTACGACCATTCATACTGATGTGGCTCTACTATTGCACAACAGTAGAACACTATATTACAAGTATTAGATTCTTCTGCCTACATTCACTTGTGGTCAGGCTGTTTGTGTTAGGGGCAAACTCGTTCCATTCTTACATTTCAGAGTCATATGAAAGATGTACATTTTGAAGAAGGGACATACCCTTGTGAGAAATGTGACAAGATATTTATCACACCAGGTAATGTAATTAAAGTATATTGTTGTACTTTTTCATGCCCTGGATGTCAAAGACCTTGGAGACATATAGTGTTTCCAACTGTCTGACTGTCAGTCCATCCATCAGTCATACTTCTTGTGTACTCAGCTCCTCATATGTTTGACCACTTAGCTCTGTAATGAGAGGGCAGATCTATAGGTGAAAAGGTCATAAGTTTGATCCCTGGGAGAGGCATATGTTGTCTTTTAAGATTAATAAAAGACGTTGTGTAAAACAATCATTCAACCTCCACCTCTGATTCATGTGGGGAAGTTTGCAGTTACTTGTGGAAAAAAGGTTAGCACTTGTACAGAATCCTTAAACACTGATCAGGTTAACTGTGTGCAGTAGCATGACTGAAATAATGAGGAAAAATGGCACTAAACCCAAATGAAAACATGAAGTAGACATAACCTGATCACAGTGCAGAGTATCAGAGCTATTTTTAGCTCACCTGTCACAAAGTGACAAGGTGAGCTTTTGTGATCGCGCGGCGTCCGTCGTCCGTCCGTCCGTGCGTGCGTGCGTGCGTCCGTAATCTTTTGCTTGTGACCACTCTAGAGGTCACATTTTTCATGGGATCTTTATGAAAGTTGGTCAGAATGTTCACCTTGATGATATCTAGGTCAAGTTCGAAACTGGGTCACGTGCCATCAAAAACTAGGTCAGTAGGTCTAAAAATAGAAAAACCTTGTGACCTCTCTAGAGGCCATATATTTCACAAGATCTTCATGAAAATTGGTCAGAATGTTAAGCTTGATGAAATCTAGGTCAAGTTCGAAACTGGGTCACATGGGGTCAAAAACTAGGTCAGTAGGTCTAAAAATAGGAAAACCTTGTGAGCTCTCTAGAGGCCATATTTTTCAAGAGATCTTCATGAATATTGGTCAGAATGTTCACCTTGATGATATCTAGGTCAAGTTCGAAACTGGGTCATGTGGGGTCAAAAACTAGGTCATTAGGTCTAAAAATAGAAAAACCTTGTGACCTCTCTAGAGGCCATATTTCTCAATGGATCTTCATGAAAATTGGTCAGAATGTTCAGCTTGATGATATCTAGGTCAAGTTTGAAACTGGGTCACGTGGGGGTAAAAACTAGGTCAGTAGATCTTAAAATAGAAAAACCTTGTGACCTCTCTGGAGGCCATATCTTTCATGAGATCTTCATGAATATTGGTCAGAATGTTCACCTTGATGATATCTAGGTCAAGTTCGATACTGGGTCATGTGGGATCAAAAACTAGGTCAGTAGGTCTTAAAATAGAAAAACCTTGTGACCTCTCTAGAGGCCATATTTCTCAATGGATCTTCATGAAAATTGGTCAGAATGTTCAGCTTGATGATATCTAGGCCAAGTTCGAAACTGGGTCACGTGCGGTCAAAAACTAGGTCAGTAGGTTCTAAAAATAGAAAAACCTTGTGACCTCTCTAGAGGCCATATTTTTCAATGGATCTTCAGGAAAATTGGTCAGAATGTTCACCTTGATGATATCTAGATCAAGTTCGAAACTGGGTCACGTGGGGTTAAGAACTAGGTCAGTAGATCTAAAAATAGAAAAACCTTGTGACCTCTCTAGAGGCCATATTTTTTATGAGATCTTCATGAATATTGGTCAGAATGTTCACCTTGATGATATCTAGGTCAAGTTCGAAACTGGGTCACGTGGGGTCAAGAACTAGGTCAGTAGGTCTGAAAATAGAAAAACCTTGTGACCTCTCTAGAGGCCATATTTCTCAATGGATCTTCATGAAAACTGGTGAGAATGTTCAGCTTGATGATATCTAGGTCAGGTTTGTAACTGGGTCATGTGCGGTCAAAAACTAGGTCAGTAGGTCGAAAAATAGAAAAACCTTGTGACCTCTCTAGAGGCCATATTTTTCACGAGATCTTCATGAAAATTGGTGAGAATGTTTGCCTTGATGATATCTAGGTCAAGTTTAAAAGTGAATCACGTGCCTTCAAAAACTAGGTCATTAGGTCAAATAATAGAAAAACCTTGTGACCTCTCTAGAGGCCATATTTTTCAATGGATCTTCATGAAAATTGGTCAGAATTTTTTATCTTGATGATATCTAGGTCACATGTGCTCAAAAACTAGGTCACTATGTCAAATAATAGAAATAACGACGTCATACTCAGTTCAACACTGGGTCATGTGGGGAAAGGTGAGCGATTCAGGACCATCATGGTCCTCTTGTTTTTATAGAGTTAAAGCCCTTTCAAGACTTCTAAATGTTACAACTGCATTAAAATATTGTGTACTCAAAACCTTATATTGTTCCCATCCAGTTGAAATTTATAAAAAATGGTATATATCATCAACTTGAAGTTACAGGCTTTCATGTTTGATTGTATTTTCTGGAGATATGGCCCTGTTGAAACATTATTTATTATTCTGACATCATGCTGGTTTTACTTCCTGTTTGTGTAGAGAAAATGTTTGCTTTACTCAAATTTTCTCTGAAGGTCTCATCTGGAGATTGTGTACATTATTTGCAAACATTTGAGCCGTGCCATGAGAAAACCAACATAGTGGGTTTGCGACCAGCATGGATCCAGACCAGCCTGCGCATCCGCGCAGTCTGGTCAGGCTCCATGCTGTTCGCTTTTAAAGCCTATTGGAATTGGAGAAACTGTTAGCGAACAGCATGGAGCCTGACCAGACTGCGCGGATGCGCAGGCTGGTCTGGATCCATGCTGGTCGCATACCCACTATGTTGGTTTTCCCATGGCATGGCACATTTCATGTTTAACAACAATGTATGCTCAGATTAAGTCCATGCTTTGTTGTACCCCCCGAACAACCAAGTTGTAAGTGGGGGGTATACTGGTTTCAGGTTGTCCGTCTGTCTGTCTGTCCGTAGACACAATCTTGTGTGCACCATCTCTCCTCATCCTCTTGACACAATTTAATGAAACTTCACACAAGTGATCAGTAACAACAGTAGTTGTGCATGGGGCATGTTAGGTTCTTTCAGAAAAAAAATGCAGAGTTACGGGACTTTTTTTGTTACTATACTATATACATAGACACAATCTTGTGCGTACCATCTCTCCTCATCCCCTTGACACAATTTAATGAAACTTCACACAAGTGATCAGTAACAACAGTAGTTGTGCATGGGGCATAGAAAAATTGCAGAGTTATGGGACTTTTTTTGTTACTGTACTATATACATAGACACAATTTTGTGTGCACCATCTCTCCATGGTGCATGTTACATTCTTTTAGATAAATATTCTGCAGAGTAATGGGACTTTGTTTCTTGTTAACATATTGTGTACATACAGTCTGCATATGCCACCTTGTGCGCGCCTAATCTTCTGATCCCTTGCACACAATGAAACTTCACACAAGTGATCAGTATCAACCCTAGTTGTGCATGGTGCATGTTACGTTCTTTTAGATAAATATTTTGCATAGTTATGGGACTTTGTTTTTTGTTACGATACTGTATACATACAGTCTATATGCATACAGTCCACATAATTATGCAGTCCTGTGTGCGTCAAATTGCAATGTACTGTGTCAGTGCATGGGTGGGGGGTACATTCATCACCTTTAGTGATAGCTCTAGTTAAAACAGTTGTATTGCAGTCATATTGATAGATGTGAATTATGACATCACTCGTGTAAGAGTCAGACAAACTACTGGCCTCAGCCAAATGGTTAACATCAATAACTTCAAATTACCTCCACTTACCTGTGTGGGTTCAAACTTCTCTTGGGATTTAGAATTCTTCATGTAAGGAAGTCACCCATCTGTCATCCAGCTGTTGTACTGAAGGTAGACGGTTCTACACAAATGCCAGCCTTTAAGGAAATAATGTTGGATGGAGTCAGGCGGGCACCTGGGGGTTCTCTTCCACCATGAAAAGCTGGAAAGTTACCATGTGAACTTCCAGGTATACTTTTGTCAGTAAGATGTTAATCCAACAAAAAGAAAAGAAGACAGTCCTTCAAACAGTAAAGCTAAAGACTGTGCTTGCTTTCGTCTGACAACTCTGATTAGAGAATGCTGATCATGCCTTTAAGGTAGCCAGTCCACAAATAACAAAGTTTTTATAATAGCAGTGCCTTTAAAATATATGAAATATTGATGCCTGCTAAACTCACATAATTTTAGTATCATTTGAAAGTATAATATTATCTGCTGAAAAAGTAAATATAAATTACATGACAGAAATACATTACAGAATTTTTTAAGCTCACCTGAGCAGTGCTCAAGTGCTCAAAGGTGAGCTTTTGTGATTGCCCTGTGTCCATCGTCAGTCGTCGTCATCATCAACAGTTTGACTGTTAACATTCTAGAGGTGACAATTTTGAGCCAATCTTAATGAAACTTGGTCAGAATGTTGCCCACAGCAAAATCTTGGACGAGTTCAATATTGGGTCTTCTGGGGTCAAAAACTAGGTCACCAGGTCAAATCAAAGGAAAAGCTTGTTAACACTCTAGAGGTCACAGTTTGGGCCCAGTCTTAATGAAACTTGGTCAGAATGTTACCCTTAATAAAATCTTGAATGAGTTTGATATTGGGTCATATGGGGTCAAAAACTAGGTCACCAGGTCAAATCAAAAGAAAAGCTTGTTAACACTCTAGAGGTCACATTTTTGGCTCAATCTTGTAGGATCAAAACTAGGTCACCAGGTCAAATAAAAGGAAAAGCTAGTTTACATTGTAGAGGCCAATTTTATGACCATATCTTAATGAAATTTGGTCAGAATGTTCATCTTGATGATGTATAGATCATGTTCAAATCTGGGTCAGGTGGGATCAAAAACTAGGTCACCGAGTCAAATCAAAGGAAAAGTTTTAGAGACCACATTTATAACTGTATCTTCATGAAACTTGGTCAGAATGGTAATCTTGATGATCTCAAGGTCAAGTTTGAATCTGGGTCATGTCGGGTCAAAAGCTAGGTCACCAGGTCAAATCAAAGGAAAAGCTATTTTACACTTTAGAGGTCACATTTATGACAATATCTTAATGAAACTTGGAGAGAATGTTAATCTTGATGATCTGTAGGTCAGTAGGTCAGGTGAGCAATACAGGGCCTTCATGGCCCTCTTGTTTTTTTTTTTATTTTATAGTTTCCAATGGTATTTCTATGGAAATCCAAATATCACAGTGTAAAATTTATCATTTTTCAGTCTAAAAACATGACTGTAGTGATTTATGCTTACTATTATATTATTATGATCATCTTATTTACTAATTGTTGTTCAGTAGAAACAACCCTTTCCTATTTATGGATCGAATACCTTAAACAATTCACTTTTCTACTTGTATTGATATTTCCAGCAAGAAGTTTAATTTTTATTTTATCAAAACTTCTTTAAATATATACTTCTTTATTTTCAGTGCGGCTGAAAAATCATACAAAAGTTGCGCATGAGACAGTAAAAGACGTGCATTGTGACCAGTGCTTAATGACGTTTATCAGCCAGGGTGCGCTGAAACAGCACTATCAGACACATTTAGATGAAAGACCATTTAAATGCGACAAATGTCCAAAGACTTATAAAAAGAGTAGCGCACTTAACATGCATGTTCGGTATGCCCATGAAGATGGTAAATATTCTTTTAAGATGTTTTTTTTTTTTTTTTTTTGTTTTTTTTTTTAAGAAAAACATTTTCTTTCAAAATGAACTTCGTGTGTGCATTGCTTGTTGAATTTAACCTTTAGCCTGCTAAATTTCTAAAATGAACTGGTCCATCATTCAGTTTGGGCAGTACCGTTTATCTTTCGAAGTGGTGTTTGCTGAAAATTACTGACTTAATAGAAAAGAGTGCAGACCATTATCTGCCTACATGTTTTGTCCATGCAGGCTGATCTTGGTCTGCACGGGTCTCAAAGGTAGAATCACTTGCTGCATGCAGGCTAACGGTTAAATTTTAGTATTTTTCATATACAATTACAAACCTACTACATTACTAAGACATTTACTAGTCAAAGCATATAGTGAGCTGTTTTATCAGCAAACAAAGAAGGCCACCATTGATGTGAATTGTTTAGCTCACCTTATTAACACAAAGAGTGTAAACGTAATCGTGTAAATGTCTAAGATATTTGGTTGACAGGTGACAATTTGAACATAATCTTAATGAAATGTATTCAGAATGCCCACCTTAGTTTATCATGAATGAGTTTGAGACTTAGTCATCCAGGGCCAAACATTCAAAATTGGGTCCTCTTGGTTTAAAATGTAGGTTTCTAAATCAAAGTACAGGAAAAGACATTCTAGAAGTCTTACTTTCTACCTAATCTTTGCATCAAAGTACAGGAAAAGACATTCTAGAAGTCTTACTTTCTACCTAATCTTTGCATCAAAGTACACAAAAAGACATTCTAGAAGTCGTACTTTCTACCTAATCTTTGCTAAACTTGGCCTGAATGTATTTTCCTCTAGCATTTAGGTCAGTTTGTCTTCTTTTAAAAAACATCAGTTTAAAGTCTTAGGATAAAACCTATTAGTACTTAGCATAGCTCACATTGTCTAGCTGGGCTTCATGTAACGGGGTGAAAATACATTTCTTTATGAAAACTAGGTCAGGTTTGAAACCCAGTTTTTTTGGTGTCAGAAACTAGACCACCAGGTCAAATCATAGAAAGCACCATGACTTGTTTACGCTCCATTTGCCCCATTTTCTAATGGATTTTCATAAAAATTTGTCAGAATGTTTGTCTTTATAAATACTTTGTAAACATTGTGGGCTAAAATTGTTACTTTACATGTGTTTGCAGACTAACAATGGCAAGAATATTTTAAAAAAATGGGTCATTTGGAGTTAAAATTAGCTCACAAGGTCACTGCCTTGAAAATTCCTATAAAGGCCGTATCTTTTCCTGAATATTGCATGTCAAAATGATATGTCAGAATGGTAGACATCATAAAAATTTAATTTAGATTCTATTCAGAACTTTGCCATTTTCAGTTTAAAACTAAGTCAAATTAAAATAGAATAACTTGATTATAGTACCAGAAATGTTATCAGATTGTCTGTATCTTATGAAATGAGGATGAACATGGACACATGGTCATCCGGGTGGAAAATCATGTCGCTAGGTCAACTTAAAAAAAGCTGAAGAAATAAAACTTTTTAACATTCCAAAGGCTAATCTTCATGAAACCCTATTGAAATGAGGTAATTAAGGTTAGATAAACAAGATGCCTAACATGATGTTGCTTTTTGTACCCCCCCGACAACAAAGTTGTAAGTGGGGGGGGGGGGGGGGTATACTGGTTTCAGGTTTTCTGTCTGTCCGTCTGTCCGTAGACGCAGTCTTGTGCGCACCATCTCTCCTTATCCCCTTGACAGAATTTAATGAAACTTCACAAAAGTGATCAGTACCAACAGTAGTTGTGCATGGGGCATGTTAGGTTCTTTCAGAAAAAAGATTTGCAGAGTTATGGGACTTTGTTTTTTTGTTACTATACTATATACATAGACACAATCTTGTGCGCACCATCTCACCTCATCCCCTTGACACAATTTAATGTAAGGTTCTTTTAGAAAAAAAAATTGCAGAGTTATGGGACTTTGTTTTTTTGTTACTATACTAGCTACATAGACACAATCTTGTGCGCATCATCTCTCCTCATCCCCTTGACACAATTTAATAAAACTTCACACAAGAGATCAGTACCAACAGTAGTTGTGCATGGGGCATGTTAGGTTCTTTCAGAAAAAAGATTTGCAGAGTTATGGGACTTTGTTTTTTTTGTTACTATACTATATACATAGACACAATCTTGTGCGCACCATCTCACCTCATCCCCTTGACACAATTTAATGAAACTTCACACAAGTGATCAGTAACAACAGTAGTTATGCATGTGGCATGTTAGGTTCTTTCAGCGACAAAAATTTGCAGAGTTATGGGACTTTGTTTCTTGTTAACATACTATGTACATACAGTCTGCATATGCAGTCTTGTGCGTGCCTAATCCACCAAACCCTTGCACACAATTTAATGAAACTTCACACAAGTGATCAGTACCAACCCTAGTTGTGCATGGTGCATGTTACATTCTTTTAGATAAATATTCTGCATAGTTATGGGACTTTGTTTTTTGTTACTGTACTGTATACATACAGTCTGTATACATACAGTCCACATAATTATGCAATCTTGTGTGCGTCAAATTGCAATGTACTGTGTCAGTGCATGCGGGGGGTACATTCATCACCTTTAGTGATAGCTCTAGTTATTATGGTGAAAACTTCAAAACTGATATAGGGCAACAGTGTGATCAGATTTAAAAAAAAATCATAGAAATGATAATTTTAAAATCCACTACTAAAACTTCAGCCATCATTATAGACTTCTTTCATCATTGTGTGTGTATGTTTTCTTTATAGATAGTCGACAGAAAATTGAAACAAACCTTACCTTTTCATTACACACCAAACCCATCTGCCACCTTAATTGTCCATCTTTTTACATCACCTGTCACATAGTGACAGTGTGAACTTTTGTGATCATCCGTCATCCGTACATTATTTCTTGAGAACATGATAGAGACCACATTTTGCAAGCAATTTTAATCAAATTTGCACACAACTAGTATTGCATAATATCTCGGTTCCATTCGAAAACTGGCCAGATACCATCATGGGTTCTAGAGTCATGGCCCCTTAAATGTTGAAAATTTGCTATTTTTAGGCTTGTGAACACGATAGAGGCCACATTTTGCAGTTGATTTTATTTACACTTGCACACAACTGGTAATGGCATAATATCTCAGTTCCTTCCGAACACTGACCAGATCCCAACTTGGGTTCCAATGTTATGGCTCCTTAAATAGCCAAATTTTGCTTTTTTTGGCTTGTGAACGCGATAGAGACTACCAGTACATTTTGCAATTGATTTTAATTAAACTTGCACACGGCATAATACCTCTGTTCCTTTCGAAAACTGACAAGATCCCATCATGGGTTCCAGAGTTATGGCCCCTTTGAGGGCCAAAATTTGCTATTTTGGCATTTGCAGCCATATAGAGACTTCATTTATTGTTTGATTTGATGTAAATTTGCAAAATGTCTTTAACAACAATAATTCTTGGATTCCATTATGCGTCTGTCAGATCCATTCATAGGTTCCTGAGTTACGACCCCTGATTGACCCATGAGAGAGCCAAAATTTGTTATTTTTTTACCTTGTGAACACGAAAGAAATGACATTTTATACTTGACTTTAACCAAACTTACACACAACACAAGTCACAATAAGATCTCGGTTCCTTTGGAAAACCGGTTAGATTCCATCATGAGTTCTAGAGTTATTGCCCCTGAAAGTGGCAAAATTTTCTATTTTGGCCCTTTCAGTCACATAGAGGTTTTATTATGCTTTGATTTGCACAGTCTAATTATCTTGATGATCACTAGGCCTGGATCGAAACTGGATCTTGTTGGGTCAAAAACTAGGTTATCAGGCATGTCAGGTCAAACCTAAAGAAAAGCTTGTTAAAACCTAGATGCCACATTTATGATCCTAATTTCATGAAATTTGGTCAGAATATTTATCTTAACGATTCCTAGGCCAAGTTCAGAATTGTGTCATGTGGGATACAAAAACTAGGTTACCTGGCCAAATCAAAGGAGAAGCTTGTTAACACTCTTGAGGCCATATGTAAGACCCCATCTTCATGAAACTTGGTCAGAATGTTCAGTTTATCTTGATGATTCCTAGGCCAAGTTTTAAACTGGGACATGTGGGGTCAAAAACTAGGTCATCCGAAAAGCTTGTTAACACTCTATGGGCAAAAGCTTGTTAACACTCAATGGGCAATATTTATGACCCTACCTTTGTAAGAATGTTTTTCTCGATGATTCCCATGCCAAGTTTGAAACTGGGTCATGTGGGGTCAAAAACTAGGTTGCCACTCAGATCGAAGGAAAAGCTTGTTCACATTGTCTAGGCCACATCTATGACTCTATCGTCATGAATCTTGGTCAGAATGTTTATCTTGATTGAAAGGCCAAATTTAAACCAGATGAGCCATATAGGGTCATCTTGACCATCTTGTAATAATTTGCGAAAGTTTTCTCAACCTTGAGTAATCTTATTCCTCTTGTTTCTGGGTAATTTTCATCTGCATGGTTGATTCCTAACTCAAAATACTAGTGAAATTAGTCATTTATGTTTTTCACTATTTATTTACAGCTCCACCAATGTTTCTTTGTGGAAATTGTGGAAAATGCTTCAAGGAAAAATCAAGATTGAACACTCATAAAAGAATTGAGCACCTTGGCATCAAAACATGGGTGTGTTCGTGGCCTGATTGTAACTATAATTCAGCATACAGTAACCTTCTGCGGAGACATATGTGTTCTCATACAGGTATGGTTTTTATGTCTGAATAATGATAATGCCATTTGACCCTTACCATGTTAAATTTCTAATATAATGAACTTGTCTATCTTGTAATTCAGACAGTACCATGAACTATTGAAAGGGGTGCTTACCTAAAAGCGATACTGACTGAATGGAAAACAGCCCAGATCATGATAAGACTGCAAAGATGTGCAGGATGATCATGATTTACGCTTGTTGCAAAGGCATTGTCGGTTTTGTCCGGCATGATAAGGGTTAAGATCTGTTTTTAACTTGAAAATTCAGAGAATATTCTGAGCCAATAAACTAGACCTGGTGTCAGCGTGATATAATTGGTCATCTCTATTTATAGAGGTATGCCTTGTGTCACTAAATGTATATAATTATTAATAACAACTTTTGAACAAATAAAAACTTCTAAACTTCTAAAATATTCATAAAAAATTATTATGTTAGATCACATCTTATTAGAAATTAGAAATGCTATTATTTTTATTCCCCCGAAGGGAGGCATATTAGTTTTCAACTGTCCGTCCGTTCGTTAGTTTGTTCGTTTGTCATGTTAACTTTTTGCATGAAGGCACTTTACTCGCGAACCACTGCACCCAGGACCTTCAAACTTCACATGCTGATAGTACTTATTGAGTATACACGACCCCTACTGACTTTGGGGTCACCAGGTCAAAGGTCAAGGCGCTGCAGGGGCATTTGTCACCATTAGTGACAGCTCTTGTTTATATTTTAAATTAAAACTTTAGAAATACTACTGCTAACAAAAATAGTGAATGGCTGTATATTACATATTCTGCATCATTATTTTCATAAATAAAAACTGCCTTGAACTCTATAGGAAATTCGTACAAAGTACACTTTTAATTTTTTCAAGCCACTATCTGTCAGTTGATCTATTCATTCTGCTTAACTCCCCTTAATTTTTGCCCGCCCACCCACTTAGCTTAATAGGGAGAGCGCAGATCTACGGATCGCTGGGTCACGAGTTCTAGCCCTGGGTGAGGCTTATGTTCTCCATGACTATTTGATAAAATTGTGTCTGAAATCATTAGTTATATGTGGGGAAGTTGGCAGTTACTTGCGTTGCAGAAAACAAGTTTGTACAGGTACAGAATCGGTTAGGTTAACTGCCGGTCGTTACTGAAATACTGTTGAAAAACTGCATTAAACCCAAGACAACCAACCCCTTAATTTTGGTTAACTCCCGTTAATTCTGCTTAACTCCCTTTGATTCTGCTTAACTACCCTTTGTTTGAAAGTATCAGTATAAATATGACCTTGATACAAAGCAATGTGTTTCCTGCTACAGGGGAGAAGCCCATGTCATGTGACCATTGTGAATGCAGATTTGTTCAACCTCAGGAGTTACTGGCACACATGAAGAGCAGACATAACATTTACCAATTGCCTCCATCAAAGAAATGTATGTATTTGTATTTTATCTTATTTTACATACTTAGTCCTTTAAAATCTGCAATTGGAATGCAGCCACTTAGCTCAATATGGAGAGCGCAGATCTACGGATTGTGGGATTATTACTTCGATCCCCAGGTAGGGTGTATGTTCTACATGACGATATGATAAATGACATTGTATCTGAAATCATTCGTCCTTCATCTCTGATTCATATTGGGAAGCTAGCAGCTATTTGCGGAGAACAGGTTTGTACTGGTAGAGAATCCAGAACACTGGATTTAACCGTGTAACCTTTTTCCTGACTTTTTAGCTCACCTGTTTTTCTGATCGCTCAATGTCCGGCGTCTGTCGTCTGTCTGTCTGTCGTCCGTCAACATTTAGATTGTGTATGCAATAGAGGCTGTATTTTTATTATGCCCCCGAAGGGAGGCATATTAATTTTCAACTGTCCGTTCGTTAGTTCGTTCGTCACAATGTTAACTTTTTGCATGAAGGCACTTTACTCGCGAACCACTGCACCCAGGACCTTCAAACTTCACATGCTGATAGTACTTATTGAGTACATGACCCCTACTGACTTTGGGGTCGCCAGGTCAAAGGTCAAGGCGCTGCGGGGGGCATTTGTCACCATTAGTGACAGCTCTTGTTCAATTGATTTTCATGAAATGTGGTCAGAATGATTGCCGTGATGAAATCAAGGTCGGGTTTGAATATTGGTCATCTGGGGTCAAGAAGTAGGTCACTAGGTTAAATCAAAGAAAACCTTGTGTATGCGATAGAGGCTGTATATTTTAATTGATCCTTATGAAATTTGGTCAGAATGATTGCCTTGATGAAATCTAGGTCAAGATTGAATATGGGTCATCTGGGATCAAAAACTAGGTCACTAGGTCAAAGCAAGGAAAAACCTTGTGTATGCAGTAGAAACTGTATTTTTCAATTGATCTTCATGAAATTTGGTCGGAATGATTGCCTTGATAAAATTTAGGTCAAGTTCGAATATGGGCCATCTGGGGTAAAAAAACTAGGTCACTCGGTCAAATAAAAGAAACAACTTGTGTATGCAATAGAGGCTGTATTTTTCAATTGATCTTCATAAAATTATGTCAGCATGATTTCCTTGATAAAATCTAGATCGAGTTTGAATATGGGTCATCTGAGGTCAAAAAGTAGGTCACTAGGTCAAATGGAAGAAAAACCTTGTGTATGCAATAGAGACTTTTTTTTTCAATTGATCTTCATGAAATTTGGTCAGAATGAATGCCTTGGTAAAATCTAGGTCAAGTTTGAATATGGGTCATTTGGGGTCAAAAACTAGGTCAGTAGGTCATATCTAAGAAAATACTTGTTTAAACTCAAGAGACCACATTTTTGGTCCAATCTTAATTCAAATTGGCCAGAATATTTGTTTCCATAAAATCACTAGGTCAAACATGTTTACACTGTTATTGTATGTTTCTCAGGTGAGCGACTTAAGGCCATCTTGGCCCTCTTGTTAGCTCACCTGAGCAATTCTCAGGTGAGTTTTGCTGATCGCTCGATGTCCGGCGTCTGTCGTCTGTCATTATTTAGCTTGTGTATGCGATAGAGGCTGTATTTTTTAACTGATCTTCATGGAATTTGGTCAGAATGATTACCTTGATGAAATCTAGGCCGAGTTCGAAAATGGGTCATCTGGGGTCAAAAACTAGGTAGGAAAAACTTGTTTATGCGATAGAGGCTGTATTTTTCAATTAATCTTCATGAATTTTGGTCAGAATGATTACCTTGATGAAATCTAGGCCGAGTTCGAAAATGGGTCATCTAGGGTCAAAAACTAGGTCATTAGATCAAATCAAAGAAAAACCTTGTGTATGCGATAGAGGCTGTATTTTTCAGTTAATCTTCATGAATTTTTCTTAGAGTGATTACCTTGATGAAATCTAGGCCGGGTTTGAAAATGGGCCATCTGGGATCAAAAACTAGGTCACTAGGTCAGAATGATTGCCTTGATGAAATCTAGGTCAAGTTCCAATATGGGTCATCTGGGGTCAAAAACTGGGTCTCTAGTTCAAATCAGAGGAAAAGCTTGAATATGCAATAGAGGCTGTATTTTTCAATTGATCTTTCTGAAATTAAGTCAATATGATAATCTTTATGAAATCTATGCCGAATTTGAAAATGAGTCATCTTCGGTCAAAAAGTAGGTCACTAGGTCAGATCAAAGAAAAACCATGTGTATGCGATAGAGGCTGTATTTTTCAACTGATCTTCATGGAATTTGGTCAGAATGATTACCTTGATGAAATCTAGGCCGAGTTCGAAAATGCCTCATCTGGGATCAAAAACTAGGTCACTAGGTCAAATCAAAGAAAAACCTTGTGTATGCGATAGAGGCTGTATTTTTCGGTTGATCTTCATGAGATTTAATCAAAATGATTGCCTTGATAAAATCTACGTTAAGTTTGATTATGTGTCATCTTTGGTCAAAAAGTAGGTCACTATGTCAAATCAAAGAAAACCCTTCTGTATGCGATAGAGGCTGTATTTTTCAATTTATCTTCATGAAATTTGGTCAGAATGATTGCCTTGATGAAATCTAGGTCAGATTCAAATATGGGTCGTCTGGGTCAAAAAGAAGGTCACTAGGTTAAATCAAAGAAAAACCTTGTGTATGCGATAGAGGCTAATGTTTTTTCAACTGATCTTCATGAAATTTTGTCAGAATGATAGCCTTGATGAAATCTAGGTCAAGTTCGAATACGGGTCATCTGGGTTTAAAACTAGGTCACCAAGTCAAATTGAGGAAAAACCTTGTGTATGCAATTGGGGCTGCATTTTACACTGGATTTTCATAAAATCTGGTCAAAATGATAGCCTTGATGAAGTCTAGGTCAAGTTCGAATATGGGTCATCTGGGATCAAAAACTAGGACACTAGGTCAAATCAAAGAAAATACTTATTCTACTCAAGATTTTTGCTCCAATTTTAATGATAATTGGTCAGAATACATTTTTCCATAAAATCACTAGGTCTAACATGTTTACACTGTTATGTTATGTTATGGTGTGTTTCTCAGGTGAGCGACCTAGGGCTATCTTGGCTCTCTTATTTCCATTAAATTTAATTATATCCTATAAAATAATTAGTAGTTCTATTTACAGATAATCTGTTTCCTTTTAGTTCCATGTTAATTACAGATAATCTTTCATTTTAGTTCCATTAACATTCAAAACATATGAGAAATACGTTTTCGTCGTCAACCCAGAGGAAACTAAAGAAAGAAAACGGAAGTCCATTATGTTCCAAGCTGCTAATGAAAAACATGACTGCGAAAACTTTGAAGAAAATAATAGAATAAAAGATGACCAGGGTATTACAAGTGACGGAGTACAGAGTGGACAAAATAAGAATTTACAAGGGGACCAGGGTATTGTAAGTGAAAAAACACCATGTGATAGTCTGCCAGTGTCAAAAAGTGTAAACACTAAAGCAGAAGAGGGTTTTGTTACTTAAGAAACTTCTACTAATATTCTTCCTGTATCTGACAATAAAATGTAGTTACCAGATTCATGGCAGTGATGTTCCTGAAATAAATGATGTTGCTACAAAATCTGCACCAGTTGACCAGATACCTGTGTGATTTGCTCAACATAGGTAATGTTGATGTAAAATGTTCAGCAGCTGGCCATATTTATACCTGAGCAGTAGGAATATAGGCATAATATATCTGGACAAAGTGATTTCAGTTTTCAGGAACATTTTACATGATTACTGAACACTTTTGATCAGGATTATCCATATGAAGGTTAAAGTGATGAAATGTGACATTTCACATCGCTGAATCATAACACAAAGCTAATACAATAATTACTGAAATCATGAATCTTGCTATTATGTATATTTTATAGACATGTAGTTACTTGAAGGTTTAAGCTATTGTGTTGAGAATAATGCATAAAGATGGTTACAGCTTTTCTGCTTGCAGTGTTTTTGGGGATGATGTTCCACATAATCCTACCAAAAGTCAAACAAAACCTGCCAGAGCTTCCACTTTGCAAGTTTTATTTGATTTCGTGTTTTCATGCATTTCATATCTTAACAATACGTGGGGCCTCCATGGCTGAGTGATTAAGGTTTCTGATTTTGAATCACTTGCCCTCACCAGTGCAGGTTCAAGCCTCACTCCCGGTTTTGAATTCTTCATGTGAGGAAGCCATCCAGCTGTCATAAAGAAGATCAGTGGTTCTACCAAGATGCCTACCTCCAATGCATGAAGGTGTACTTCTGGAATATCATTATATAACCTATGACTGTGTTGTTGCGACGTTAAACCCAACAAAAATATATTTAAAAAAAACATTCTCAATAATATGCTTTATTGCTTTTGCGTTTCATGTTACAATATGTTAAAACTTTGTGATTTTTATTTTAGCTTAGATATAAAAAAATACCTATATACATGTTATTTATTATTTTATAATATCATTTTCATTGTTATAGTAGCTATTTTGTATTGTAATGTTGACAATATACTTTTAAGTTGGTTGTTTGGAATAATTGTTAAATTGATAAGTTGTATTGATGTTACAAAGATCGTATGTAAAATGCCAAATAATTTAGCTTCGTGAAATTATATGCCTTAATTAGATCATAGATGTACACGTATTTAAAACTCTTTGAAGCTTATGTACTCTAAATACAATGTAGAGCTGAAAAATTAAAAAGAATCACTAACTACTTGATATATTTTCACCATACTTGATTTATACCATCCTTGTAAGGTCTTCTCTCAAGTTTGTTCATGACTGCTTTTAGGAGCTGCTTAGGATCAAAAATAGAAAAACCGGTAATAACTTTTATAAACTGCTTAGTATATGTCCGACAAATTTGCCTGGTTGCCAACATGGTCTACAGTTGATATTCCACCTCAGTTGAGTGACTAGACTCATTATTGTCCCTTGTTTACATTTATTTAAACATTTTACGCTCAACTGAACTTTGTTCAGAATGAGCTATTACTATAGATGGATTATCACTTATCTGACGTAGTTCATCATCCGTTGTTCTGCGACTGCTCAGAATTACATCAGACTTGGTCAGTAGTGTCCTGGACTTGACTTTATGAAGTTTATTCTAATAGTACAGTTTGGCCTCTGTGCCAGAGCTAGAAATTGAAAAACTACTTATTTTCATTAACCTTTCACCCCATGTGGTTATGGGACAATCTAAGTATGAAAAGAATTGGAACCACTGCCTTACCCTTGCATGATCGTAAGAGGCGACTAATAGGTTCTTAACACTTGGTTTTGCAGTAACTCTGATTCCAACAGGTTTGCAAATTTTGATTCCATACCTCATGTTTTTATTTCGATGTAAATGAGATGTGGAACCATTTGTAGTCCTATTTGGCGCCATATAACCTATACTGTGTTGGTGCGCCGTAAAACCAAAATAAACATAAACCTTTCGATGGATCATTATTAAACTTTGCCAGTAACATAAATATAAGGTTATCTCCCAGCTTTATTCAGATGGGAGTGTTTTGCCCCTTGAAGGAACCATTGGAGCTAAAACTAGAAATACCTTCAAAGGACTTATTCTCTTGAACCGCTTTATGGATCTTCATCAAGCTTGGTCTGTAGCAGAGTTATAAGGTCTGCTCCCGTATTTGTTCAGGAGGGGGGTATCTTGCCTCTTTTAGGGTCTGCCAGAGCCAAAAAATAGAAATGTTTTTAAGCAACTTCTTCTCATGAACAGCGTGATTGATAATTATCAAACTTGGTGTGTACCATCATTATAAGGTCCTTGTGCAATGTTTTGCAAAAGGTTGCCTTTTGGCCCTTTTAGTGGTCCCTTTAGCTAAAATATAAATAAATTTAAACAGCTTCTCATGAACCGCTTGATTAATCTTCATATAATATGGTCAGTAGTATACCTGTAAGATGATCTCTCAAATTCGTTCAGATGTGAGCACTTGGTCTGTTTTATATTTTTATACTGAACAAAATTGTTGCAATTACTCATTTAGTATGGCATACATATTTTTAAGGTCAAATAGTCATAGTCAGGTGTGGGACTTGGGGCCAATATGGCTGTCTTGTTTTGAGAGAAGTACTTCTTTCTAACACCTCGGCAAATTAATAAAATTATGACCATTTTGTATAGATTCGACGTAAAACCCAACTCATTCACTCTTTCTAACATTGCAAGCTTTGGAAATATAGATTGCCATATTGAAGCCAAATGCTTCTGAAGGTTGTCGAAGACTTTCACTAGTCAGAGACATTCCATGTTCGACCATTTCTGATTTTGATTCCATACCTCATGTTTTTATTTCAATGTAAATGAGATGTGAAACCAAAATTTGTAGTCCTGTTTGGCGCCATATAACCCAAATAAATAATTATGAGCATTTCTGTATGTTTGAAAAGTACTGTCCGGATATTAGTATATGACTGTTTGCAGAAATGTTTGGGTAAACTTATAACAAGGATTGCCATCCTGATAACTGTGCTAGGATATGTGAGCCACGCCATGAGAAAACCAAAATAGTGGCTTTATGACCATCATGGATCCAGACCAGCCTGTGCGTCCGCGCAGTCTTGTCAGGATCCATGCTGTTCGCTTTCAAAGGCTTTTGCAGTTAGAGAGACCATAAGCAAACAGCATGGATCCTGACCAGACTGCGTGGATGCGCAGGCTGGTCTGGATCCATGCTGGTCGTAAAGCCACTGTGTAGGTTTTCTCATGGCATGGCTCATATATAGAGGACTCTTTGAAAATTTGAATATGGTCTTATCTCAGACTGTTTAATTTCAATATCATTTCACACAACTGTTCCTTTAGTGACCATGTACCAATGCAGTAAAATCATGTTGATTTGTTAAAATTATAGCCCCAATGAAACCTGTTTGAGTTTTGAAACTCCGATAAGCTCTCTAGGGCCATGAAGGCCCACTTCCTTTTAAGCTTACCTGAGCTATTTTTATCGCTCACTGTCTGTCGTTAATCCAAACTTTTCTTCACATGACATCTCTGAAAGAACTGGTCAGCATTGCAAGATGGTCAGTAATATCCTGGCATAGTCCTCTGTTCAGTTTGTTCAAATGTTTCAGTTTTGCCCCTTTCAGGGGTTGCAAGAACTAACTGCTTGATGGATCTTCATCAAGCTTGGTCTGTAGCATCGTTATAAAAGGTCCTGGCCTAATTTTGTTTAACATAGGGCGCTTGGCTACTTTTAGGACCACTGGAGCTAAAAATAGAAACACATTTAAATGTCTTCTTCTCATGAACCACTCAACTGATTTTCATCACACTTGGTCTGTGGCATCTTTATAAGGTTTTCTCATAAGTAATCAAATGGATGTGCTTAGCCTCTTTCTGAGGCCACTGCAGCTAAAGCTAAAAATAGAAACACCTGTAAACGTCCTTCTAATGAGTCACTAGATGAATATTTATCATCATAAGGTCCTCCTCAAAAGTGTTCAAATGGAGGCAGTTGATTTGTTGTATTGGCATCTAGAGCTAGACATAGAAATGCTTTTAAACGACTTTTTCTCCTGAGCCACTGAATGGTTCTCATCAAACTTGGTCTGTTGCATCATTTTAAGGTCCTTTTTAGCTCACCTGTCACATAGTGACAAGGTGAGCTTTTGTGATCACCCTTCGTCCGTCGTCAGTCCGTGCGTCCTTCAACAATTTCTTGTCTGCACGATAGTAGTTTCATTTTTGATTTTATTTTAACCTAACTTGCACACAACTTGTATCACCATAAGATCTCGGTTCCTTTCTTGAACTGGCCAGATCCCATTATGGGTTCCAGAGTTATGGCCCCTGAAAGGGCCAAAATTAGCTATTTTGACCTTGTCTGCACAGTAGCAGCTTTATTTATGATTTGATTTTTACCATACCAGCACACAACTTGTATCACCATAAGATCTTGGTTCCTTTCTTGAACTGGCCAGATTCCGTTATGGGTTCCAGAGTTATGGCCCCTGAAAGGGCCAGAATTAGCTATTTTGACCTTGTCTGCACAATAGCAGCTTCATTTATGATTTGATTTTAACCAAACTGGCATACAACTTGTATCACCATAAGATCTTGGTTCCTTTCTTGAACTGGCGATATTCCGTAATGGGTTCCAGAGTTATGGCCCCTGAAAGGGCCAAAATTAGCTATTTTGACCTTGTCTGCACAATAGCAGCTTCATTTATGATTCGATTTTAACCAAACTTGCACACAACTTGTATCCCCACAGGATCTTGGTTCCTTTCTTGAACTGGCCAGCTTTCTTCATAGGTTCCAGAGTTATGGCCCCTTAAAGGTCCAAAATTGGCTATTTTGGCTTTTGCAGCCATATAGAGACTTCATTTATGGTTTTATTTGATACAAGCTTCCAGAATAACTTCAACAACAATAATTCTTGGATTCCATGACAAATCAGATCCAAGCGTAGGTTCAGAGTTATTTATATCTGATTACCTCCCCTGATTGTAATCAAAATGGATTTTTATCAGTAAGTGCTTATAGGACTTATTTGAAATTTCATTATTGTCATTAGTTGGACTGAGCCAATCAGGGTAGATAACTATGGACTGATTTTATGTCAAATTACCTCCCTTTATTTCAAATTAAAATGGGTATATCTCCGTAACTAATGAAGATACTGATCTGAAATTTCATTTATGTCAACAGATTTATTTGGCAGATCCTTCTTTTGTTCACTTACAATAATTTTTTTTTAATTAAATCCCTTTAACGTTACTATAAATAGCTTATTTTTAGTAACTTTTTTATTATTGGCCGTAGGGAAAAACCGAGACCACTTTTCTGTGGTACAAAATGGATGGTACCTCCAATTTTTATGTGTATTTTGACCTATCTGTACCTTGCAAGAATTTTTTTTTCTTTTTGGTTAAATTTCTTCCCTTTGTTGTTACTGTCCTTTGGACTTAGATATTTTTTCTGAGGACCTTCTTGTCCTCAAGTGCAATGATAACAGGTGAGCGATATAGGGCCATCATGGCCCTCTTGTTTAATGTGTTTTCTTTTTAGCTCACCTGTCACAAAGTGACAAGGTGAGCTTTTGTGATCGCGCGGTGTCCGTCGTCCGTCCGTGCGTCCGTCCGTCCGTAAACTTTTGCTTGTGACCACTCTAGAGGTCACATTTTTCATGGGATCTTTATGAAAGTTGGTCAGAATGTTCATCTTGATGATATCTAGGTCAAGTTCGAAACTGGGTCACGTGCCATCAAAAAGTAGGTCAGTAGGTCTAAAAATAGAAAAACCTTGTGACCTCTCTAGAGGCCATATATTTCAAAAGATCTTCATGAAAATTGGTCAGAACGTTCACCTTGATGATATCTAGGTGAAGTTCGAAACTGGGTCACTTGCCATCAAAAACTAGGTCAGTAGGTCTAAAAATAGAAAAACCTTGTGACCTCTCTAGAGGCCATATATTTCACAAGATCTTCATGAAAATTGGTCAGAACGTTCACCTTGATGATATCTAGGTCAAGTTCGAAACTGGGTCACGTGCCGTCAAAAACGAGGTCAGTAGGTCTAAAAATAGAAAAACCTTGTGACCTCTCTAGAGGACAGACTTGTGAATGGATCTCCATAAAATTTGGTCAGAATGTTCGCCTTGATGATATCTAGGTCAGTTTAGAAACTGGGTCACGTGCCTTAAAAAACTAGGTCAGTAGGTCAAATAATAAAAAAACCTTGTGACCTCTCTAGAGGCCATACTTTTCATGGGATCTGTATGAAAGTTGGTCTGAATGTTCATCTTGATGATATCTAGGTCAAGTTTGAAACTGGATCAACTGCGGTCAAAAACTAGGTCAGTAGGTCTGAAATAAGAAAAATCTTTTGACCTCTCTAGAGGCCATATTTTTCAATGTATCTTCATGAAAATTGATCTGAATGTTCACCTTGATGATACCTAGGTCAGTTTCGAAACTGGGTCATGTGCAGTCAAAAACTAGGCCAGTAGGTCTAAAAATAGAAAAACCTTGTGACCTCTCTAGAGGCCATATTTTTCATGAGATCTTCATGAAAATTAGTGAGAATGTTCAGCTTGATGATATCTAGGTAAATTTAAAAACAGGGTCACGTACCTTCGAAAACTAGGTCAATAGGTCAAATAATAGAAAAACCTTGTGACCTCTCTAGAGACCATATTTTTCAATGGATCTTCATGAAAATTGGACAGAATTTTTATCTTGATAATATCTAGGTCAAGTTCAAAACTGGGTCACATGAGCTCAAAAACTAGGTCACTATGTCAAATAGTAGAAAAAACGACGTCATACTCAAAACTGGGTCATGTGGGAAGAGGTGAGCGATTCAGGACCATAATGGTCTTCTTGTTTCAAATACAGACAGTCGGCCATTTTAGGGGCCGTTCGAACGAAAAATAGAAATACTTTGAAACTACCTTTTCTCATGAACCACTTGATAAGGTATCTCCCAAGATTGTTTTCTAATAGGTGCACTTGGCATCCTTTAGGGGCCACTAGAGCTAAAATAGAAATACCCTTAATGATTCTCATGAACCACTTGATAGATATTTATCAAACTTGACCTATAGCATATTTATAAGTCTTTTTAGATTTTCTCCCGAATTTGTTTAAATGGATGCACTTGGCCTTTTATACTTCATTTTCTGTAAAATTCAGAATTGTTACGTTTTGATCTATGAAATAGTCATGTACGGGTCTGATACAGATGAAAAAGTCAACATTGAAGACGCATAAAAGGCAAAACCAAGCATTTGAAATAACAGACTTAGCTAAGCAATTCCTTAAGTTTTTTCGTGACTTTGATGGATCTTCATTCAGCTTCGTCAGTAGCGCCATTGTAAGGTTCGCTCTAAATTTTGTGCAGATGGGGGCGCTTGGCGCCTTTTAGGGGCCACTAGAGCTGAACATAGAAATAACTTTAAACAGCTTTTTCTCATGAACCAGTTGATGGATCTTCTTCAATCTTTGTCTGTAGTATCATATCATTATAAGGTCCTTTACTAATTTTGTTCAAATGGGGCTGCTGATGCTTGGCCCCTTGTAAGGCAGATGGAGCTAAAATAGAAAAACACCTTTAAATAATTTCCTCTCGCATATGGCTTGATTAATCCCCACAAACCTTTGTATGTAGCATCATGGTAAGGTCCTCTTCCAAACTTACTGAATCGGGGCATTCTGACCTGTTTTAGGACTGCTAATAAAAAACTAAATATAGAAATGCATGTACCTTTTTAGTTTTAACAATTTGTCCTGACCTGCTGGATGCAGATAACCATTGTAAACATGGTAAAGAGACCTTCCAATTGATCCAGTCGTCTGTGTGTATTTTTGCCACCAAATGTTTAAGACCAAACAAGCATACAGTGTTTGCACTGTTCGTCATTTGTCATTATACTAATTTATGTAAATCAGCTTCTACTTCCCCTTAAACTCTCGACGCCTGAAGCATATGGTCCTCTTCCAAAGTTGCACACTTAGGTGAGAGATTTAGGGATGTCATGACCCTCTTGTTTTTTGGTTTTGTTGTTTGTTGGACATCACACTGACGCAGTTATAAGACGTACAATATGTGGCGACTTTCCAGGTTTTTATGGTGGACGAAAACCCAGGGAGCCCTTTCAGGCATTGTTTCAGACACGGGCTGGCACCAGGGTGGAACCACTGTCTTATAAGCCAGCTTGATGGCTGCCTCACATACCAAGCGAGGTTTCGAATCCACAATGGTGAGGGACTTGTGATTCGTGTTGCTTAGTTAAAGAAACAAGACAGAATTATTTCGGCACGGGGAAAATAGATTTTTTATATCCATGTACTTGTACACATTTTTTTAGATCAATGGATATTTAGATATTGTGTAAGTGTCGAAGTTTCATTATTTGAAAATTTTGATGTGTTTATATCAAACCATTTTTATAACTACAATATTGTTTCAAATTAATTTCAAACTTTTTGTGGAGGGTCTCCGTGACCGAGTGGTTGAGGTCACAGACGTTAAACTACTTGCTCCTCACCGATGTAGGTTCGAGTCTCATGCACTTGGGGCTTTGAATTCTTCATTTGAGGAATCCATCTAGCTGGCTTAGGGAAAGTCGGTGGTTCTACCCAGTTGCTTGCCCATGATGAAATAATGCACAAAGGGTCACATGGGGTCACTCTCCAATATCGAAGCTGGAAAGTTACCATATGACCTGTAATTGTGTCGATGCGATATTAAACCCCATTCTCATGCATCAGAGGTTCGTCAAAGTCGCTATGGTAGACCTCTGGTATGCGAGAATTCGTTAATCCAAAGAAAAACAGTTTTTTTTGCTCTTGCACATGTGTCAAAGAATGCAGATCTGTTTTTGCTGCTGTTTATCTTGCATAAAACTGAGACTTTCTTATACGTGATCAAAAGCTTATGCGTAAGTTTTTGATATCATTATGTATTTCAATGGCTTAGTCTGACATGTGGTTAAGCTTTGTTTGTTAATATGATAAGTATAATCATTAGTCCTCCACTTTTGATTCATGTGGGGAAGTTGGCAGTTACTTGCGGAGAACAGGTTTGTACTGGTACAGAATCAAGGATCACTGGTTAGGTTAACTGCCCGCCGTTACATGACTGAAATACTGTTGAAAAACGGCGTTAAACCCAAAACAAACAAACAAAGGCAGACTGTAATTTTTGATTCCATACCTCATGTTTTTATTTCGATGTAAATGAGATGTGAAACCAAAATTTGTAGTCCTGTTTGGCGCCATATGACTTATACTGTGTTGGTGCGCCATAAAACCCAAATAAATAAATAAATGTAATTTTCAAGAATGAAATGAGTGTTTAAACGTTCATATCGCCAAGACAAATTTGATTCATGTTCGAGTATGATGCTTCTTGAGAGAAACTGAATATTTGTAAAAGTTACACTATATTGTTATACTATATACAATCACTAATCTTGTTTATATTCTTGAAATGATTGTAAGAGACAGATCAGTTGCCTGTTCGGTTCAAGCTACTTAGAACAAACAGCACATGTAAGCTCGCGTCCGTTCACGTACGGCGGACATCGCAGTGATCCACAGCGTGCTTCAACGAAATAAAATAACTTCCCGTTCTCGTTAGATGCACCGCCATCAAATACCTCTGGATCCCTATCTAGGCATACAAATTCGGATGCATGATGGTGAACATGACCACTTGATAGATAGCCTCCGTATTCCAACGTCCAGCCGTCAAAGCATTTATTACGACCTGGAATCATCAGAACACCTGTTCGCATGGTTCGACACACAGCGCATGGAACATCTTGATCGAGTACTTTCTTTCTGAAGAAGTTGTCCATATTTCGACTATGCAACTCGTACTCAGCTCCCCACACTGTGCCCGCAGCCTGCTCGGAATCTTCGTATACGTCCCACAAAGGCTCCTCGGGCAGGCATAGGTAATTTGAAGATGCCCCTTGATCGTTATAATGAGATCCGGCAGCATAACCCCTGTACACTAACTCTGTTCCATTTTCGGGGCACTGTGTTCTTCCCCAACGAACATATGTGTTTCCCGTTCCATCAGATGAACGAATCTTTTCCATCTTCGTCAGTCTTCTGACAATGTTGTCCAGCGTTGACCTCTCTTGGATGCCATCTTCTGTAATATACATTATTTTATAGTCGATTTCAAATTGGAAGGGTGTCAAATTTTGAAACACTTAACACAAATATAAATGGTGTGTAATGGGTACTTTCGTTGCTGCTAGGAAAACCAGTGTGGAGAAATCATTAAATATTAAATGCAGATGTCTGTATAATTTGTCAATTACTTAAATGGTGACCTTCTAACACAGAATTGGATTAATTCCTGAAAAGTTTAAGGTGTACATTGAATCACAGGTTAATTTGATATACTTCATTCAGAATCCGTCAGTTTATGAAAATAAACGAACATATCTTCATTGATCATATAGCACTTACTGTGTCAGGCCGTTATATAATGTATGGATAGGAAGTCCATTATCTTGTTATGTCAGAATGAATATTGTACAATACAAAACATGTGTTGCTTAAGCAAAACCGATGGCCTACCTCCAACGAATAAATAGATGCATAATTATGTACTACATGTAGTGCGTATCAACACCGAAGACTAGGTACAGTAAATTATTCCACTGAAGTAAGTACTGTACACTGGCTAACATTGGGCGCTAAATTTCGATAATTCAAAATGCTAGCAAATATTTATAGGCGATCAAAATAGTATCGAGAAATATGGACGAGTTTTTAAGCGGAAATAATGCACAATACTAGTCCGCTAAAGAACGAGTGCATATTTCTTCATGCAAATTTATTGCTGATATCCTTTTTATTACTTACGTATCTAAACCTGTAAATGTTATATTAATATTATTAATTTGTCCATAGCCTAAATGAAAATGACAATGCTGACTGAGATAGGAAATAACGCAACGACGCACATTAAAATGACGTCGAGCATCCGATATAAGATTTATACGTCAAAGAGGAATGTTTTTTTTTCTTTCTCTCAAGAAAAAATAAAATGTGAATACTGTAAAAATGACCAGTGGTACAAACTAATTGACACAAGAAAGATATTGTTATATAAACTATTACTTCCTTCCGGGTTTAAACAGCAAAGTCCTCGATGGCAAGTTTCAGCCAAGTTTCCATAATGAAAAGAAAGATACATGCTCGGGCAGTTATCAAATGCCTTTGTTAACCTTTACCCTTCTAATTTTGTAAAATGGACTGGTCCAACATTCAATTTGGGCAGTACAACTTATTATTTAAAGGAATGAAATTTACTGACTGAATAGCGAACAGTGCAGACCATGTGCAGGTTGATCTTGGTCTGCACTGGTCGCAAAGGCAGAATAACTTACCGCCAGCAGGCTAAAGGTTAATGTTGTCAGATAGAAAAACAACCAACGCCATGAAAATTATTCATGACACTTGAAATTCTTTAACACGAATTTTTATGGAATGATATTTAGGTAAATATTACACAGTGCCTGCTGACTGTTACAATTTACTCACTGACACTCCCATTATGCTTACTGGTATAGTAATCATGCATGCTGTCACCTTTAACACGCTTGTTGACAATGATACCACGCTTGTTGACAATGATACCATGCTTGCTGACAATGATACCATGCGTGCTGGAAGTTACAACTTCTTTGCTGCTTAGACCGTGATGTCTATATCATAATTTCATTTGGCAAAATGACAGTGCCGTGTACCGTATTGGAATATTTCAACATGCTATGGTTATACTGGTTAATCTGGTGCATCCAAGAACAAAATTCACGAAGTGATCAACCAGTAAGGAAAATGTAATCAGGCACTAGGCAAAATAGGAGTAAGCATAATGTCATTTCAAAAGTATATGTCACATTTTGATAACAGGGGGCGCTATGTTCAAGTGGTCGTGTTTTTTAATCCCCCGTCACAAGTGGTTGGGGGTTATAGGAATGGTCTCCGTCCGTCCTTCCGTCCTTCAGTCCGTCCTTCTGTCCTTCCGTCCGTTTGTCCGTAACACTTTCGTGTCTACTCCATATCTCCTAAACCCCTTGAAGGATTTTCATGAAACTTGGGTCAAATGATTATCTCATCTAGACGATGTGCAGAACCCATGAGTCAGCCTTGTCCGCCCAAGGTCAAGGTCACAACTCAAGGTCAAAGGTTTGAGCCTTCCATTTTTTGTCCGCTCTATATCTCCTAAACCCTTGAAGGAATTTTATAAAACTGTGGTCAAATGATCACCTCATCAAGATGATGTGCAGAACCCATTAGTCAGCCATGCCGGCTCAAGGTCAAGGTCACAACTTAGGGTCAAAGGTTAGAGCCTTCCATTTTGTGTCCGCTCTATATCTTCTAAACCCCTTGAAGGATTTTCATCAACTTGGGTCAAATGATCACCTTATCAAGGCAATGTGCAGAACTCATGAGTCAGCCATGCCGACTCAAGGTCAAGGTCACAACTGAAGGTCAAAGGTTTGAGCCTTCCATTTTGTTTCTGCTCTGTATCTCCTAATTCTCTTGAAGGATTCATTTTAAACTTTGGTCAAATGATCACCTCATCAAGGCAATGTGCAGAACTCATGAGTCAGCCATGCTGGCTCAAGGTCAAGGTCACAACTCAAAGTCAAAGGTTTGAGCCTTCCATTTTGTGTCCCCTCTATATCTCTTAAACCTCTTGAAGGAATTTTATAAAACTTGGGTCAAATGATCACCTCATCAAAACGATGTGCAGAACTTATGAGTCAGCCATGCCGGCTCAAGGTCATACCTTAGGGTCAAAGGTTTGAGCCTTCCATTTTGTGTCCACTCTGTATCTCCTAAACCCCTTGAAGGATTTTCATCAAACTTGGGTCAAATGATCACCTCATCAAGAACTCAATAGTCAGCCATGTCAACTCAAGGTCAAGGTCACAACTCAAGGTCAAAGGTTTGAGCTCTGTATCTCCTAAACCCCTTGAAGGATTTTTATGAAACTTGGGTCAAATAATCACCTCATCAAGACGTTGTGCAGAATTCATGAGTCAGCCATGTCAGTTCAAGGTCAAAGTCACAGCTAAAGGTCAAAGGTTTACCCTTTCACTATCCATAGCAGTGGTGGGGGATTTAGCTGTCTTTCAGACTGTCTTGTCCGTACATTGAATAATTATTTGCCGGAAAGATTATCGAGGATATCCGAATATGTATAGAGATCTAACAATAGTTACTTCCTCTTTTTGCAAATCGCCATTTGTCTTAACTTTATTTATTTTTAATGTTGCGTTTATTTACAAGTGACGTGTTATATAAATGGAATACTTACAGTTTGAAATTCCTGAGATTTCACAAATTAAAGTGGCTGTTAAGGACAAAATTTTGCAGATTGCTAATAATGTGTCAAACTGTCATTTTGAACATGTAGAATATGAACTCGAGTCAGTGATGATTGTTTTGACACTTAGCCAAGAGCTAATTAAAATCCGTTATAGGCCGGACATTCCCGTTACCTTTCGTGAAAACCACGAACTTGCGCCCCCTGGTATCAAAATGTGACATGCAATGTTGCACTTTGCATTATGCTTACTTTCAACTTGCTTAGTGGCTGATTGCATCTTTCATATTGTGTGGTCACATCGTGTATTTTCTTCTGTGAGCATTGTAACTGTGCAATGTTGCTTATATACAGTCCCGCCATGTTGAAATATTCCGATACGGTACATGGCACTGTCATTTTGCCAAATGAAATTATGATATAGACATCAGGGTCTAAGCAGCAAAGAAGTTGTAACTTCCAGCACGCATGGTATCATTGTCAGCAAGCATGGTATCATTGTCAACAAGCGTGGTATCATTGTCAACAAGCATGTTAAAGGTGCCAACATGCATGATTACTATACCAGTAAGCATAATGGGAGTGTCAGTGAGTAAATTGTAACAGTCAGCAGGTACTGTGTAATATTTACCTAAATATCATTCCATAAATTTTGTATTTGCTTTCTTTTAAAGTGGTTCTCTGGATTTAAACAAGCAACATAAAATTTTACCTTTCTGTTCCTGTAAAACTTTACTGAGTTCTTCCGTCCTATCTTTGACTTTATTCTGCTCAATCTCCAACATTATCATTTTGTGTAACAATTTATGTTCATAGTCAAACCTTGACGTACACATTGGTTCTTCTGTGATTGCCATGAACGTGGTACTATACAACATAAATTCTATTACAGCGAAACAAAATATATTAAATCCTTCCATTTTTATCGAAGCTTGTGTTTTTCCTATTTCTTTCTTGTATTGATAAGTAGCACACTGGGAACAAACGATCTAAAAAGTTACAACTACTTAGAAGTAAAACAGTTGTTTCCTGTCATTGAAGTAAGACTGGAGATAAAAATAGACACTTTTTACTTGAACTTTCCCCTGTTATATAGATATGATTTATTTGACGAAATTACACATATGATTCCGACTTTTTGACGCGTAAATTGCAACAGCTCATAATGCCTTTGTTTAACCCTTGCCCTGCTAAATTTCTATAATGAACTTATCCATTTTTCAATTTGGACAGTATCATTAACTGTTAAAAGGGGGTGCTTACCAAAAAGATACTGACTGAATGGCGAACAGTGCAGATCTTGATCAGACTGCATGGATGTGCAGGCTGATCATGATCTACATCGAACGCAAAGGCAGAATCAGTCGTGTCCAGCATGATAATGGTTAAAATGTGACGACCACATTTTTCATTATGAACATAAATCATATTAATTTCTTGTTAAATCCTATTTCTCTTATAATATTTGACAAAGGTTTGAATATTGATTAAAACAGTAGACAGTTTTATTGAATATATTGTTTTTGATTACCTCCCTTTATGGCTCTACCTGTAAAAGTTCATGTGCAGCATTAAAAGTAAATCTAGTACTTTTCTAACAATAAAATTATGCATAACAACTATTTAGAATGCTGTTTCATCTGTTTTGAACAAACAGTTTAAAGCCTGATGAAACTTTAAAGACTGAATGCAAGTAATTCAGCAAAAATGTTCCTCGGATGACTCTTTTCAGGGACCATCAGGACCCTATTGTTTAAGATGTCACATATTTCAAGTTGTTTCACATATAGATACATAGGACTACAAATAGATATATATTTGCATCTTAATATTACCTAACGTTGTACTGTTTGAGTAATGTAACAAATATACTCCTGTTATATTATTTTATATACCTTACCGTAACTGGTAACAAAATTTGAATAGGATAAAAACCTGTAAGGAAGACAGGTAAACGGAAGCGCGCACAATAACCGGCTTTTGTGATCGCCCTGTGTCCGGCGTCCGTCGTCGTTAGTCGTCCGTCGTCGTCAACAATTTGACTGTTAACACTCGAGGTCACAATTTTGGCCCAATCTTAATGAAACTTGGTCAGAATGTTACTCTCAAGAAAATCTTGGATGAGTTTGATATTGGGTCATCTGAGGTCAAACACTAGGTCACCAGGTCAAATCAAAGGAAAAGCTTGTTAACACTCTAGAGGTCACACTTTTGGCCCAATCTTAATGAAACTTGGTCAGAATGTTACCCTCAATTAAATCTTGGAAGAGTTTAATATATTGGGTCATCTGGGATCAAAAACTAGGTCACAAGGTCAAATCAAAGGAAAAGCTTGTTAACACTATAGAGGTCACAATTTTGGCACAATCTTAATGAAACTTGGTCAGAATGTTACCCTCAATAAAATCTTGGACGAGTTTGATATTGGGTCATCTGGGGTTGAAAACTAGGTCACGAGGTCAAACCAAAGAAAAAGCTTCTTAACACTGTAGAGGCCACATTTATGACTATATCTGAATGAAACATGGTCAGAATGTTAATGTTGATGATCTCAAGGTCCAGTCTGAATTTATGTCATGTAGAATCAAAAACTAGGTCACCAGATCAAATCAAAGGAAAAGCTAGTTAACACTGTAGAGGCCACATTTATGACCATATCTTAATGAAACTTGGTCAGAATGTTAATCTTGATGATCTATAGGTTCTGTTAGAATCGGGGTCAGGTGGGATCAAAAACTAGGTCAATATGTTAAATCAAAGGAAAAGCTTTTTAACACTCTAGGGGCCACATTTATGACTGTATCTTCATGAAACTTAGTCAGAATGTTAATCTTGATGATAGTTAGGTCAAGTTTGAATCTGGGTCATGTTTGGTCAAAAACTAGGTCACCGGGTCAAATCAAAAGAAAAGCTAGTTAACACTTTAGAGGCCACATTTATGACCATATCTCAATGAAACTTGGTCAGAATGTTAATCTTGATGATCTTTAGGTCAATAGATCAGGTGAGCGATACAGGGCCTTCATGGCCCTCTTGTTTACATAATTTTACTCTATGTTACAAAGTTTTATATTATCGATATAGTATATGATTAAATGCTTTAAATGAGCGAGTACTCGTTTTGGGTTGAGTCGAATATAATCAGCGTCTCAATAAACGGCAATGACATGGCTTACTTGGTTAGTATCACTAAACCTATATTAGATTACTGTAGTACTTGGGCATCGCCCTCGTGCAAATACAGCTTTAGCCGTACTGAATACTTTAATAATCAATAAAGACACACCATTTCCGTTTCATAAATGCCTATATGTTACTAGCATGTCTATGGAATTGATCATGGTGCAGTTCAAATCAGTTTGTTGTAGACAGTTCTGTTAATTTTGTATTTATGAATAAGTCTGACAGTCAAAAGTCATTCCAGTTCGAAAAGCTTCGGTTTCATAAGGATTCTGAAGCATCACTTTCTGGAGACAATGGTGTGGTTTTGAACTACCCATCCACCTTCCTTGATTCAATCTTACCACTTGCACATTCAGATAAAACCGATAGTCCTTAGAGTTTCAGACAGTTTAGATCATACTGATGACAGAAGGAAATTATAAATGGAAATGATAATGACAAACATCAAGAGCATGACTAAAATTAAAAGTGTTCTGTTGATTGTATCACATATGTTCAGCACTTGAAGCAATTTACATCACCTTGTACAATCAACAATAGGCCTACTTGAACAGGTGGGCGATACTGAGAAACAGAAAAGTAAAAAGGCAATTAAATGTTAAAAGAATTTCGAATTTCAAGAAAAAAACTTGTAGTTTAGACAGGGTATGGTTCTAGACTTTAACAGATTTTATACGTTCTTTGTCGCATTTAGTTAAGAGATAGAACTAGTGGACACATATTGGCTATCTATAGTCATTGTGGACCACTGGGCACGTGATGGCCATATTTGGATAAATATGGTGTTAACAATGTTGGAAAAAATCATTGTGTGCTTGCTTGAATCTTTTTTTTCCAATGTATTTCATTTTGTTAAACGAATAATTCATTGACTATTTTGCATTATTCCTTCGTTATTCCTATAGCGCTCTGCTCGTTCAGCACCCATCCTCACATCCCACGACCACGACCACGACCACGACTCCGTCTCCATGCCCCTCCTCTTCCACCACGTAAACTGTTTTTAACACTTTAAACCATTCTGATAAACCAACATCCTGTATACCTTATTGACCTTTTGCACCCTGTATTCAAGGGTGATATTCTAGTGTCCGCCCCCCCCCCCCCCCCCCCTCCCCCCACCCAACACACACACGCGCACGACAATGACGTTTATATCCCGATCAAGCAGAAATTACATATGATATTAGGTCATACAATTACCTAATCAGTGACGTCATTTTTATCACTATGGCAATATGTTGGATATATTTTATATACTTTATATATATATGTTATACGTTTACTGCTGGTCAAAACTCAGTATCAGATGGTGGTATAAAGTTATGTTGACTTGTACCTTTATCATAAACCTGTGCTGACTATACCTGTGCTACAAAGCTTTGTCGACTGTACCTGTGTTATTAAGCTATGTTGACTTGTACCTGTGTTATTAAGTTATGTTTGTGTTATTAAGTTATGTTTGCTTGCACCTGTGTCATTAAGTTATGTCGGCTTGCACCTGTGTTTGTTATTAAGCTATGTTGTCTAATGTACCTGTGGTATTAAGTTATGTTGGTTTGCACATGTGTCATTAAGATATGTCGGCTTGCACCTGTGTTTGTTATAAAGCTATGTCGGCTTGTACCTGTGTTTGTTATTAAGCTATGTTGACTTGTACCTGTGACATTCACCGATGTTGGCCTGTTGACTTTTACCTTTGATATTAAGCTATGTTTAATTGTACCTGTATTATTTAGATATATTGACTTGTACCTATTTTATTTAGCTCTGTTGATTTGTATCTTTGTTATTAAGCTATACTGTCTCATACCTGTGTTATTAAGCTATGTTGATTTGTATCTTTGTTATTGTTGTTGACCTGTAAAAATATTTGTTATATATTTGTTTTTCATGTGCGCCTGTGTAATAATGTATCGAGATCTTAGTGCGACGGAGGTAAGTTTACTTTTTTACAATGCCTTAATCGGGAATCGTTACAGTCCATCAGCCGGACCAGAAATATGCGTTTGTATCAATTTAAAGGTAGATTTTGGAATAAAAACATCAATACTGCCCATATTTGTACTGATGTGAAAGACGTTGCGGTTCGGACAAGTTATGTGGAGGCTTATTACGCACAAGGAAAATGCGTATATCTTTCCAAATAATCCGAAGTCAGACGCTCTGTGCACGTGCCGGAAGACCACATTTTTTTTAATTCGATAGTATATCTCATTCAGTATATATCGCATGTTACCGTAGGTGATCGAATATCGTTATGATCGATTCTCTACTAAATGACAAAGAGTTTCTGTTATCAAGGGGTAGTTGATTCCATTCGGAAATTGTAAACGGAAGAAATGAATGTGAGAAAAGTTATGTGTTGCTGTTTAAAGTTCCTTGAATCATTAGAATTTCTGAGACTGTAAGCAGATATGCCACTGGCATGATCAGGGACAATTCTTGATAACTACAATGGAGACATTGGACATTTGTCGTTTCATAAAAAGTTAAACTCAACCCGATTTATTTACTAGTACCTGTTTTAAAAAAAAGGCTGAAACACACGCACTGTTTGTGTGTCACATTTATTTCGCCCTAACGTCAAACATCATGGCGATGCTGTGGTAAAAAAAAAAAAGTTTGGTGAATATCTTCTACGTTGTTGATAATAATCCTTGAAAAAGTTAGAATCGAGATATCTCTACCATTGATTGTTCTTAAATATTCGTAATATTGTCGTTCAGAAGCGTACTGTAATATCATTCGGACTGCGCCCTCGTGATATAATTCCTTCGCATCTGAACTCTAAGCAGTGGTTTTATTCAACAACTTATCACTGTTCGAGATATGTTATTTCTTTAACATCATTATATGAGCCGCACCATGACAAAACCAGCATAGGGAATTTGCGAACAGCATAGATCCAGACCAGCCTGCGCATCCGCGCAGTCTGGTCTGGATCCATGCTGTTCGTTAACAGTTTCTCTAATTGCAATTGGCTTTGAAAGGGAACGCAGATGCGCAGGCTGATTCATGCTGGTCGCAGATGTACTATATGTTGGTTTTCTCATGGTGCGGCTCAATTTATGTGATTTCGCTTTATGGGGGATAATTATTAAGCATCCCTCGTAGGCCTAATTCAAATTCAAATTTTTATTTATTTTCATACATGTATACAATATTATGTACAAACATAAAACATTTACAAACAACAACTATATTATAAAAGGTGAACAAGAAAAAGTTAATCATTTGTATCATTTGTGTCAGGAAAAAACATTTGTTTTCGAGAAAACAGATTTATGTATAGTATATAACTTTTGTTAATCTAATACATGCCTGTCCATGTATAGTGCTAAAACGAAATAAAGAAAAGATATGGACAGAATAAAGAAATATCTGCTATTTTGTGACTATGCCCCGCTATCAGCCTTGTCAAGGTAAGACCAATCATCTTGGCTATAATAAAAATAATCCTTTTATTTTTTTAGTAATACTTATACAAATATAAACGCAACAGTTATGATATATGTAAAACATACAACGCGCTATTTAAAACTCTCTCCATCTCAGACAAACTCTCTCCATCTCAGATAAACTCTCTCCATCTCAGACAAACTCTCTATATCTCAGACAAACTCTCTCCATCTCAGACAAACTCTCTACATCTCAGACAAACTCTCTCCATTTCAGACAAACTCTCTCAGACAAACTCTCTCCATCTCAGACAAACTATCTCAGACAAACTCCCTCCATCTCAGACAAACTCTCTCCATCTCAGACAAACTATCTCAGACAAACTCTCTCCATCTCAGACAAACTCTCTCAGACAAACTCCCTCCATCTCAGACAAACTCTCTCCATCTCAGACAAACTCTCTCCCTCTCAGACAAACTATCTCAGACAAACTCCCTCCATCTCGGACAAACTCTCTCCATCTAAGTCAAACTCTCTCCATCTCAGACAAACTCTCTCCATCTCAGACAAACGTATTTATTAAGGCATTGTATATTATATAATCTGCAATACTTCAAATAACATTTTCATTTTGGGAAACCAACAAAATATTGAATATATGAATATTTGGGTTTTCGTAGAATATTTTATGTATGTATTTTTATAAGTGATTTATACGAAGGACATAGCAATATAAAATAGCATACATTTACAAAAACATATTTGCAATGAAAGCAAAATCTCCTGTCTCTGTCTTTGCCAAAATAACGACCCTGTTCAGTCATAAGTGGGTGTAAAAAAGATATTCTCAAAGTACTGAAAGCATATCTATAATTTAATATCTAACATATCAAGATACCTTTCATAAATAAAAATTGTTTTAAGATACCTATAAGAAATCAACTTAGCATTGCTATTACATTCTTCTGGCCATTCTTGTAAATAGTGATCCTTTAATCGCTGTAAATACCGACATAGATAAAATTCAGGGTTTTGACACATTCTAATTTTCCCAAACATACCCAGATCCATTTCTGTATAAATCTAATCTTACTTTCGTTACCCAATTTTGGTAACCAATAATATTACATTTCTTACATAACATATCTATAATCTGGCATATTTATTATCGTTGGCAAAAACTTATAACAACAACGTTTCGAGCATCCCTGGTATATAGCGCTTATTTATTTCAGGTAACTATAGACCGAATGTTTGTCCTTCACGAAAGAAGCCGACTAACTTTAGCCTCTAAAACGTCCGTGATTTCCTGATTTGATCTCCCCATCCGCCTCAGTTCATGGGGATCAAAACCCATCAACCGATTAATTTGTCTGTTAACTATACGATATTGCTCATTGTGTGACGCTGCCTTTTCCACGTCTTTAAGAGACTTACCTGGTCTGTAAAACATCGAAATAATCAATGTCTTAATCAGTACCAGTATTTCCAGATTATCTCTCCTCTCTCCGAATTCTCTTAAAATTTCCGGATTTTTATACATAATTACCATGCCATTTCTTAACTTGTCACATATCAGAAACATTTTGCCTCCGTCAAGGAATGTAACTAGCAGATCGGAAACTTGCTTTCTTTGATGCATATCCAGCTTTCCGGCAAACAGGTTCCTGTCTGGTATCATGTAACTGGGTAGATAGTTCTCATTCAAACACTGATTTAGATATTTCAGACAATCTATTATTCTTTCTGTCAAGGCATGTGGCACAAACTTTTCTACACCTTTTATTTCACATACCCAAAAAAATACATTCTTCATAAGATATGATGTGATATCCTTGCAAATCGGCTGAAAAGCAGACTTTGACACTTTTTTAAGAATGATATATACTTTTAACTGTGTTTCATTTAAATGTTTCATCAGGTATAACTCTGCCAATGTATAACAAATTCTCCATTCCATATATGCGTTAGTAGATTCCTTCATTCCAACTGGAGCCACGTGACCATCCAGTCGAGATATTGTCTGCACGTCCTTTGGTGAAGGCCATCCATGAGGCCTGTGTCGCAAAACCCAACGTTTAAGAATATCCGGGCAGACACATTTGAAACATCTAATATTATCAACCATGAGGTGCCTGAAAGACGATGGGTTAGATGGACCATGTCTTACATGAGATGTAATTCCAGATCGTATGCGCCATCTCCGTACAAATTGTTTGACCGCTAGAGTAAATCGATCACTTGACACATATTTTGCGTTTGTATCTGAGAATAAGAGAGCTGATTTTATTGATGGTTTATAGCATTTTCCGTTCAATTTTGATAATTTTAATGTGGTATATCCTGGTGCCGTGTCCAGCTGGTCAGTCTGAATAAGTGTGGTGTTTCTTTGATGACAAAATTCGCGTGGGTGGTCCGCACAAATAACGTCCCGGGCAACAAACATGTAGTCAACATCACTTTCGTAATACAAGGTTGTCCCTTCCCCTTTGCCGCCGGTAGTAACACGTATATGATACCGGGAGTTACAATACCTGTCGGCATCCGCAAACATCCTTTGTCTATATTTTATCATGTTGTAGCTGTATCCAAGGCGATCAAGAAGCTCGGATATGTAAAGTGACGCTGTCTGGCTTGACTCCATTATATTTCTATCTGAAATCATACTAACTATTAAGCAAAGTAATAATTTAGGTCTAAAGACACACGAAAGATACATCTATATATCTATATGCAAAATCCTTCTGATAAAATTATTGTAACATTTTCCCCCCTTAAGTTTAGAGGAAAATATGTATTATTTCCTTAATAGTTTTTTGGTTTGATATCATCGTACTTTTCTGATGCCCTAATTGTTCTTTTATATAACTTTGTAGTCAATACAAATTTTAATTGTATTCAAATTACGAATATGGTTATACTGCACGTCTTTCCACTTACAAAACCATCAAACCAGGACAATATTCAGCAACAATTACAGTCTGAAACTTAGACTTAAGACCGGAAAATATTCAACTTGCAATAACTTTGTCCCGAGCGAATTCACACTAATGAAATATAAAATATTTTACTCGATACGATTTGTCTAAAACGACAGCTGAATGAAAACATTTTTTACTAGTTCACCGCTTATAAACAAAGATACATACCACTGGAACAATGCCTTAAAGTTATATCCGAAACTGCTATTTGACAAACTTTGCAAAGTAATGGGTTGAATGTGATTAGATGTATGTAGCAATCAAGAGTGTACAGAGATGTGAAATCTGCAAAACTACCTTATACTGGGGAACAAGGACGGAAAAGCATACAAGAAACGCCTTAATAGCTATTCCAGTTTCCTTAATAAAATGGGATTATCTAGAATCTAATTCAAGAACGTGATGTAAATGAAAGCTTAAGTGTATTCCTCTCAATTTCTCTTTAACAGGAAAATTAGCACCATATAGAAGTATTCTGGTAATTCGAGAAGTGTAAATTTAGGAATGTATGATGTTACTGATCAAACTCCAACACAGTGTTGATTAATTTTAAGGTCATGAATAATTTAAGACATGACTAAATGAAACGTGATACTTCAGTGACCTAAATTACACATTTCTCAGCTTTACAGCACACGTTGTATTTTGGTGGTCTGAAACCTAAATCATTGGTAGTCTAAAACTTAAAACATATTATGGCATTAAACCTTATAACATTTCGTGGTCTGTAAATTAAATCATTTGGCGGTCTCTGACCAACATTTGGTGCTAATCAGCCTAAAACATTTGATGGCCTCTAACCTAAAATCATTTTGTGGTCTGTAACTTAAACAACATTTGTTCGTCTCTGACCTTAAACATTTGGTAAAATTCAACCTAAACATTTTTAAGTATGTAACCTAAAATATTTAAAGGTTTGTAACTAAAAAATTTTGGAGTATCTAGCCTAAAATATTTGATGGCCTGTGACAAAAAAGGCACCTGGTACAGTCTAACCCAAAACATTTGGTGGTTTTATATCGAAAATCATTTAGAGGTCTCTGATAAAAAATATTCTGTATAGCCTAAGACCTAAACCATTTGCCATTTGGTGGTCTCTGACCATAAATATTTGTTGGCTTCTAATCTAAAATATTTGGTGTCCGCCGACATAAAAATATTTGGTGGTCTCTTATGAAAAAAAAAATAAACACTTGAAGGCCTCTGACCTAAAACAATTGGTTGTCTGTTACCTTAAAACATATGGTGAATACTAAATTAATCTGAAGCGTTCCGTGGTCTGTTATAAAACATCTGGTGGCTCTTAACCTGAAATCTTTGTTGGCCTGTTACCTAAAACATTTGATCGTCTCTTACCAATAAAATCTGCAAAAAGATCAGGAAACATTTTGTTATCTCTTAACCAAAAAGTATTTTGTGGCTTTTGACCTGAAACATTTGGTGGTCTCTTATCAAAATATTTCTTGGTCTGTTACTTATCAACACTTGGTGGCTTCTGACCGAAAACATTTGTTGGTCTGTTACCTAAAAAAATTTGGCGATTTATTACCTAAAAATATTTGATGAATTTTCACGAGATATTTGGTGGTCTGTAACCAAAATATTTGATGGTCTTATCTCAAAACATTTGATGGCATCTGACCTAAAACAATAAGTGGTAAGTTACCTTAAACATTAGTTGGTCTGTTACCTCAAACATTGCTTGACCTAAAATATTTGATGGTCTGTTACCTAAAACATTTAGTGGTCTCGAAACCAACACATTAAGTGGTCTCTGACCTAAAGCTTTTGACTGTCTCTTACCTTTTCTTACCTAAAACATTTGGTGGTACTTTAACTAAGAAAATTGGGTGGCTCCTGATCTAAAACATTTGGTGGTAATTTACCTAAATGATTGGTTGCCTTTTACCTACACTACAAACATTTGGTTGCTTCTGACCTTAAACATTCTGTTGTCTGTTACTACAATGTAAACATTTGTTGGTCTTTAACCTTAAAACGTTTGGTGGCTTCTGCCCAAAAATATTACACGGCCTCTTGTCAAAATCATTTGGTGGTCCTCTGCCAGACAGATTTTGCTAGCTATTGTTATAATGACACATAATATAGCTCTACCGCCACCTTTTTGTTGTTGTTCCCTTATCAAACGAAACCTTCAATGTTCAAGGATGTGAAAGTAGAACTTTGTGACGTTTTTATGTGCGCTGTTTATAGAAGTGTCAGTATGAATGTTTTTGTTTTTTTTTGGTTGGATTTAACGTCGCACCAACTCAATTTTAGGTCATATGGCGACTTTCCAGCTTTGATGGTTGACGAAGACCCCAGGTACGTGCCCCTCCGTGTATTATTTCATCACGAGCGGCAGTATGAATGTAGTAGTCCGGCAACATACAATACAGAAGGTACAACACGGATTTTTTTTTCTGCCTTTTTGTATTTATTTATTAAGTACAAACCGTTTTGTTGACAGATTTCACTGGGTATATAATAAAAAATATTAAAATCTCCTTTGCCTTTCACCACTCTGTGTTTGTATCACAACAAAAGCTGAAGTTTCAAAAGTATAGCTATGGAAATGCAAGGGTTTTTATCACATTTCAATAATGGTTGGAGGTAGCTAACTTTATTATCTTAAAAAACAACAAACAATTTATAAAGTTAAGTAAACCCCTTTTATATTTACAATAAACATATATTTCAGTATAATGTATCACATTTCTTAACAAAGTTCATTAATAAAAACAAAACACATTTTAATTTTATCACTCAATAAACAGAAATAGGTCACAGGTTGCCAATAAATGCTCATAACAATAGCATTTTTTGTTGGGTTAGCAAGGCCTAAAAAAATATTGTTTGTTTCCGGTAACATGCCCCTGAAAAATAGGGTAGGTAGGAAATCTTTTTTTACAGTGGAGAAAGAGCAACACAAAGCGAACGCCGTAAAAACATTTAGCGTCACAGCAAATTTTTAGGGTAGGTTGGGATACCGAAAACAAACATTGTTTTAAGCCTAATACTAATAGTACAGTAAATATGTGATATCATTTCACAGTTGCATCATTTTGAGAACTAGGGCAATTACACTGAGTTAGAGAAAATGCCCATTGCAAACGTGTTTGCAGGATAACAGCAGTGGAAACAAAAACAGATTATGCAGTTTCAATGTTTGAACACACGCAAACACAAATATGCATGACATGCCACCTGAAAGAGTTGAAAACTACCTTGGATTTTCAAGTGGTAATAACATAATGGATTGCACATACATGTAAGTTCAACAATAGTAGAAAAATATCCCCATATAACATTGCACATAATTAAGCCATACACAACACTCTACCTTCCTGGTAATTTGCATATCTGTTGAAGATGTTAGACATCAAGGTAAAGAATTTCATTCTTCAAGGAATTCATTTATTTCTCTAAATTTTATATTTTTAGCCGGCTCAAGTCATAACTAAATACTACATATATTACATGTATAAATAACAATAGCAGTATAAATACGAAATATATAAGCTAAACTACGTAAGCAAATAATATCACCCAACATTTTTATTACAAATAGTTTTTCATCAAATGAAAGTTATGTAACATAACTGAGCCGTGCCATGAGAAAATCAAAATAGTGGCTTTGCGACCAGCATGGATCCAGACCTGCCTGCACATCAGTGCAGTCTGGTCAGGATCCATGCTGTTCGCTAACAGTTTCTCTAATTGCAACAGGTTTTGAAAGAAACAGCATGGATCCTGACCAGACTGCGCAGATGCGCAGGCTGGTCTGGATCCACACTGGTCGCAAACCCACTATGTTGGTTTTCTCATGGCATGGCTCAATATTATTTTTTTTATTTGTGTAATGGTAAGTTCTCTCTTCAAAATTTAAGGCCGAAAAAGCAAAAGCAATGTTCAACTATTTAACAGCCTTGTCGATTAAATGAAAATAAAAGGCAATAAGAGGCCCAAATGGGTCCAAGTCGCTCACCTGAAGACAACCTTAATCATCTGACTTTGCTTCTAACTAGGTTTGGTGAAAATCCTTAAAGTTGTTCATAAAAACAAAAGTTATTCTGCGACCATTTATTTACACCCAAGTAATTACTAGGATGTTTTTCTGAAGCAACAAAGTTGGCAGGTTTTATATAAATGACTACAAATTTGAAAATGACCTTTCTGACAAGGCTAATTTACCAGCTTCAGCCTACTGGTGCAGGTTGATCATGGTCTGCACTGTTTGTTATTCAGTCAGTAAATTTTCAGTGAAAATTCCTAATAATAAGTGGAATTCATAACTTTATCATGACATCAGGAATTTTAACGGACCAATCAGAGAACTGCATTTTCAAGTATGTGCCTGTTTCCACTTGAATGGGTAAAACGAAGTATTTTTACAAGGAAGATATAGTGACTTTAGACATAAATATCACATTATTTAAGAAATCAAATTACATTTTTGACTGCACATGCTACAGATGATGCTACAAATAACAAAACTTTGAGGTTTCATATAGATTTAGTACTTTGATTTTAGTTTAAAATTTGAGATTTTTCACAGGGAGTCTATGACAGTCCAAGTAAAATGTAATCATTACCAAAGTGAAATTAGTACCGCAATGTTTTGGACATATTAAAATTATGAATTGCCCCAACTGAATGATGGACCAATCCATTCTAGAAATTTTGCAGGGCAAATGTTTATAAGGGTTGATTTTTATCAAAATTAAGAGAAAAGGAAAGTAAAACATACAATTAAATATCTTAAGTGCTTTATAAATACAAACTGCCAATAATCTGCCTGCACTACCTCTATAGCCAGTTTCTCAATATATGCGATTTACAATGCATATTTACAACCTTTGCAGTACTTGTCATTTTGAATCCTGACAATGGTTTGATAACTTGACATTATGTTCAGTGCAGAAACAAAAGATCTTGTTCATTATAGACAATTATACAATTATACCGAATGCCCGTTGTATATGTGACATGTCTTGGGATGAACATAAAACTAATTCTTAATTTTAGTGTGTTTTTATAACAACTTAACATCCATTTCCTTTAAAATCCACAGTATACATGTACAAGAAATACACCCTTTCCATTCAGCCTATCAGTATCTGTCACATAAATTTTTACTTCTTTTTAAATCTGAAAACTTTCATGAAACATTTCAGTAACTTAAAAAATATTTTGCTGAACATTTTAGCTCTTTCCTAGTTGAATATAATTGGAATTTCCAATAAAAACTCTTACATAACTATAACTGGAGTCCTGTCTAACACCATGTCACTGGTCAATTTTTGAATAATTTTAAAACAAGAGCTGTCACTACTGGTGACAAATGCCCCCGAAGCATGCCCAAGAATGATACAGCTGTATGCGTAAAAGGTCACACCTCATTTCGTGACCTTGACCTTGACCTAAAAAACCCGGGTCATAAGTGTGACAGACATTCTCAATATGGTTAACATTTTTTTTTAAATTATTTTCAAATCTCCTGGTAAATGGTAGAGTTATGAACCAGACAAGAAAAACCTTTGACTTCTCTGTGTGACCTTGACCTTGGAGCTAGGGGTCTGGGTCTTGTGCATGACTCCTCATTTCAATATAGGGAAAATTTATGCCAAGTAATTTCAAAATCCTTTCATCGATGGCAGAGTTGTGGACCATACAAGCAACAGACCCTGTTAACTTTTAACCTCTGTGACCTTAAACTTAGAGCTATGGGTCTGGATCTTGCGCATGACATTATGAGGAACATTTATGCCATGTAATTTCAAAATCCATTGATGAATGGCAGAGTTATGGACCAGACAAGAAAACCTTTGACTTCTCAGTGTGACCTTGACCTTGGAGGTAGGGGTCTGGATCTTGCGCATGACATGTCGTCTCATTATGGTAAACATTTATGCCAAGTTATTAGAAAATCCCTTCATGGATGGCAGAGTTATGGACTGGATACGAAACAGACCATGATAACCTTTGACCTCTAAGTGTGACCTTGACCTTGGAGATACAGGACTGGATGTTGCGAATGACAAGTCGTCTCATTATGGTGAACATTTATGCCAAGTAATTTCAAAATCCCTTGATGGATGAAAGAGTTACCGCCCGGACAAGAATTAACCGGACCCATGGACGGACAGTGCGATTTTAATATGCCCACCTTCGGGGGCATAAAAATCAACCTATCAGATTGCTGGAATTTTAAGACTGGTCTTCAAATTTAACATTTTATCCCATCTTTCTTTATCTCTAGATAGCTGTAATTCATGTCTGTGTATCTTCTGTATCTTTTGTGTCTTTGTCACTGGATGATTTCCAGTTAGAGAACCAGGATGACAATGATGACTTTGCCTGTGTTAATGCCCCTCCTGTAAAAAATTCAACAAAATTCTTTATTTTGTCAGGTTTATGTCACATCCAACAAAAAATTTCAGTCATATGGAAACTTTTCTGCTTTTCATGGTGAAAAAAAAAAAGCACCAGGTCTCTGGGCATTATTTCTGACATGGGTGTACACAAGGGTAGAACCACCGACCTTTCCTAAGCCAACTGGATAGTTTCCTCACATAAAAGAATTCTACAACTAAGTTAAGGTTTCAGACCCACAGTGGAGAAGGTCCAGCAACCTTAACTACTGGGCTCCAAATGGTCTCTTTATAAAATCACTGATCATAACATGCTGCTGAAGTGTTCACTTTTAAAATCAGAAAAAAGCATTTGTAATGATTCTATGAAAAGCATTTTCAACCATGAAATAGTGTTATTATAACAAAGGGATGCTGGATTCGCCTGAAATGGATTTTTGCCAGATCAGATCTCACAAGGTGCGCAAGCGCCAAGTGTGATCCACCCTTGCAAAATCCACGAGAGCCGAATACAAAATCCCAGATCGAGCTACTGTTGTAATGACCCTTTTATTATGTACCTCCACCTTCTCGTTTGTTGTTTTGTTATAGAATGAAATCATCAATCTTTATCAGTGTTAAAATGGAACTTGTTGAAGCTTTTATGTGTGCTATCTATAGAACTGTGCATATCAATTAAAGTAGTCCGGCAACATACAATACAAAAGGTATAATAGAGATTATTTTTCTGCCTGTTCATATTTACTTGTGAAATACAAGCCAAATTTTTTACAGAATTTATATAGGTATATAATAAAAGATTTGTATGTCTACAGCATAACACAGTCATACTGCTGTGGCCTGGATAATAAAATCAAGTAGCGTCTGGAATGTCTCCCTTGTCTTATCTAAAACAGTCAAAAAAGGACCTCCTCTTGTATCTTACTTTGTCCCAAAAAGGAGGTTGCTTGTGCAACCTGAAAACAATCTATAGCTAACAGATCTACTATTTAATAAAAACAACATATTGAACATAAACCCAAAACAAAACTTGGAATTTTCTCATAACTTACCAACAGCTTTTCCTGTCTGGACAACATATTTTCCAGTTGTGGATACAGCTGCATTGATTTTCTTCCCACCTTCAGTGTTGTTCATTGTACTGAAGAACAAATCATATCATGCAGATTATGTTAGTTTGTTTAATTTAGATTTAACCTTTAGCCTGCTAAATTTCTAAAATTGACTGTCCATCATTCAATTTAGGCAGTACCAGTAATCATTCGAAGGGATGTTCACCGAAATTTTACTGATCGAATAGCGACCAGTGAGACCATGATCAGCCTGCACATCTGCAAAAGCATAATCACTTGCCACCAGCAGGCTAATGGTTAATGCAATTCTTCAACAGTTAATTAAAAAAGGTAAAACAACAAATACAACAATATTTTAGTGGTTTTATTTTCGAGAAAACAAAAATCGATAGTACCGCGAGACTGATGCGGCTCTCCGCCGTGGAGATAAAATTTATTACCGGTGTCGATGTAAACTCTACTTTCGTTTTCCATCCATCTCAAAATTGACCAAAAATGTTTTTTTCCCAGGATTTTGGGCTAAAATCGGGGGTGCGCATTATACACGGGTGCGCATTATACATGGGTATCTACGGTATTTCAGGTATGCAATGACAATCTGTTAACCAGTACTAACTTGTTCTCTACATGAATCATGCATTATCTCAACTCTGGTGCCATTCCTTTTACAATTCGAGCAAAATGAACGTCCAAACTGTCAACAGAACAAATAGGGAGTATGTAAATATTTATTGTTAAAGTTTGTACTTACTGTGCAAATCTAACTTTTATGTCTGCCACACTAAGGTGTCCCTGGCATGGATGTCCTGCCTGGACGTCTTTCCACCCTGGATAGGCCGTACTTGCCCAAACCTTATAATTGTGTGTAGTCTTCCAACAATGTATAAATGATACTCCAAAATCTTCAATTAGCTTTGGATCTGCAAGGATATACAAGGTGAAAAAAATAATGGAACAGAACTGATGAATACAGCAAAGTTGTGCAAAGTCCTTGAAAACAAGATTTGTCCGTAAGACAGCGCGCTCGACTTTTCTCAGTACTTGACTCTGAATTAGAGCTTTGCTAGGTACAAGAAATTCCAGGTTAAAAAGGGACATAACTGTGTCAAAATTCAAACCAGAGTTATGGGAATTGTGTCTCTTGGTGTAGACTTTGATAGTAAATAACTATTTTGAGTTTCAAGTCAAAAGCTTTAATAGTAACACAAATATCTGACTTTATCAAAAATTCTAACAAAAAAATCTAAAATTAAAAAGGGGCATAATTCTGTCAAAATTCAAATCAGAGTTATGGGGATTCTTTCTTCTGGTGCAGACTTTGATGATAAATAAGTATTTCAAGTTTCAAGTCAAAAGCTTTGATAGTAACAGAGATATTTGACTTTATCAAAAACATTAACCAACAAGAGCTGTCACTAATGGTGACAAATGCCCCCGCAGCGCCTTGACCTTTGACCTGGTGACCTTGACCTTTGACCTGGTGACCCCAAAGTCAGTAAGGGTCGTGTACTCAATAAGTACTATCAGCATGTGAAGTTTGGAGGTCCTAGGTGCAGTGGTTCGCGAGTAAAGTGCCTTCATGCAAAAAGTTAACGTTGTGACTAACGAACGAACGGACGGACAGTTGAAAACTAATATGCCTCCCTTTGGGGGCATAAAAATTCCAAGTTAAAAAGGGGCATAATTGTGTCAAAGTTCAAATCAGAGTTATGGGAATTGTGTCTCCTGGTGAAGACTTTGAGAGTAAATAACTACTTTGAGTTTTAAGTCAAAAGCTTTAATATTAATAGAGATATTTGACTTTAAAAAGGGGCATAATTCTGTCAAAATTAAAATCAGAGTTATGGGGATTGTTTCCCCTGGTGAAGACTTTGATGGTAAATAAGTATTTTAAGTTTCACATCAATAGCTTTGATAGTAACAGAGATATCTGACTTTATCAAAAACTTTAACAAAAAATTCTAAGTTAAAAAGGGGCATAATTCTGTCAAAATTCAAACTAGAGTTATGGGGATTGTTTCTCCTGGTGTAGACTTTGATAGTAAATAAGTATTTTAAGTTTCAAGTCAATAGCTTTGATAGTAACAGAGATATTTGACTTTATCAAAAACTTTAACAAACGGCAACGCCGACACCGGGGCGAGTGCAATAGCTCTACTTTTTCTTCGAAAAGTCGAGCTAAAAATGATGCAGAAAACCTTACATGCTACTGTGAAATCATTAGTCTTCATTTGGGACTAATTTTTGTGGATTTCGTGGTTCAGTCATTCCAAGAAATTTAATCCCAATGAAGCAGTAAAGTTCCATTTATTTTGTTCAAAGGTCAACAGCCAATACTTTATATCACCATGAATGAGCCATTTTAGCCGAAATCGTGAAATTTTGAGCCCTTCAAATCAAATGATTTCACAGTACTAACTTCAATTCAAACAATCTCAAATTTCCTTTTATACAGTAAATATAACAGCTTTAGTATTACAGAGCTATCCTTGATTTACCAGAGGAAGACCCCAGATGTCCTTGAGGTGGTAGTATAAGACTTCTCTCTAGAAGCAACCACATTCAAACAAATATCACAAAGCAACGTACCATCTGTTAAAACAGCCGCTAACATTCCTTCCAGATACAACCTGAATTGTGCTCTCAGCCATTCATCATTACCTTCCCACTCTGTTAAAAGAAACAAAATGTGAAAGTACAAAATTTCTGTGATATCATTATTTTTGCTCTAAGCATTAACTGTCCCTCACAATTCATTTAGCTGGCAACACATTGCGAATATTCTACCATGCAAATCAATTCATTTTTGATCATTAGCCTGCTGGTGGCAAGTGATTCTGCCTTTACGACCAGTGCAGACCAAGATCAGCCAGCAGATCCGTGCAATATTTTGGTAATTCATAAGCATTTAGGGTATGTTGCAAAACTGATTTGTCAATAAGTGTGTAACACTGGTCACTATCACTGTACCCACATTTTATGAATTTTTGAGGGGTTTCATTTACAAGCAGAAGATGGAAGTTGCAATGTAGATTTATTTGCTAAAGGAACAGGACTTCAGATTACTAAACCAAGGGGAAATCCTGTCCCCTGCCTTTAATGAAACCCCTGATAGTGTAAGCAAGATTTTTGAACAAGAGGGCCATGATGGCCCTATATTGCTCACCTGTTATCATTGCACTTGAGGACAAGAAGGTCCTCAGAAAAAATATCTAAATCCAAAGGACAGGAACAACAAAGGGAAGAATTCAAACAAAAAGAAAAAAAATCCTTACAAGGTATAGATGTGTCAAAATACACCTAAAAATTGGAGGTACCATCCATGTTGTACCAGAGAAAAGTGGTCTTGGTTTTTCTCTACGGCCAATAATTAAAAAGTTACTAAAGATAAGCTATTTATAGTAACGAAAAAGGGAAGTAATTAAAAAAATATATATATTGTACGTGAACAAAAGGATGATTTGCCAAATAAATCTGTTGACATAAATGAAATTTCAGATCAGTATCTTCATTAGTTACGGAGATATACCCTTTTTAGTTTGAAATAAAGGGAGGTAATTTGACATAAAATCAGTCCATAGTTATCTACCCTGATTGTCTCACTCCAACTAATAACAATAATGAAATTTCAAATACGTCCTATACTGTAAAATCATTTAATTTCGTGGGCATGAAATTTTGTGGTTTTGGTCAGAACGGCAATTTCGTGGGGATATGAATTCGTGGATTTCAACTTTTGAACATAAAATGAATGTGAATTTTACTTGTTCGTTGGGATTAAATCTCGTGGATTGACTCAACCACGAAAATTAGTCCCCCACGAATATTAATGATTTCACAGTAAGTACTTACTGATATAAATCCTTTCTGATTACAATCAGGGGAGGTAATCAGATATAAAATAACTCTGGAACCTACGATTGGATCTGATTTGTCATGGAATCGAAGATTTATTGTTGTTGAAGACATTTTGGAAGTTTGTATCAAATAAAACCATAAATGAAGTCTCTATATGGCTGCAAAACCCAAAACAGCCAATTTTGGACCTTTAAGGGGCCATAACTCTGGAACCCATGATGGAATCTGGCCAGTTCAAGCAAGGAAGCAAGATCTTGTGGTGATACAAGTTGTGTGCAAGTTTGATTAAATTCAAATCATAAATGAAGCTGCTATTGTGCAGACAAGGTCAAAATAGCTAATTCTGGCCCTTTCAGGGGCCATAACTCTGGAACCCATGATGGAATCTCGCCAGTTCAACAAAGCAACCAAGATCTTATGGTGATACAAGTTGTGTGCAAGTTTGGTTAAAATAAAATCATAAATGAAGCTGCTATTGTGCAGACAAGGTCAAAATAACTAATTCTGGCCCTTTCAGGGGCCATAACTCTGGAACTCATGATGGAATCTCGCCAGTTCAAGAAAGGAACCAAGATCTTATGGTGATACAAGTTGTGTGCCAGTTTGGTAAAAATTAAATCATAAATAAAGCTGCTATTGTGCAGACAAGGTCAAAATAGCTAATTTTGGCTCTTTCAGGGGCCTTAACTCTGGAACCCATAATGGGATCTGGCCAGTTCAAGAAAGGAACCGAGATCTTATGGTGATACAAGTTGTGTGCAAGTTTGGTTAAGATAAAATCATAAATGAAACCACTATCGTGCAGACAAGAAATTGTTGACGCACGCACGCACGGACACACTGACTGACGACGGATGAAGGGTGATCACAAAAGCTCACCTTGTCACTATGTGACAGGTGAGCTAAAAAGGACTACCAAAGGACGGAAACAAAAATGAATTTCACTTTAAATTTATGCCTCCCTTTTCTGCCTTCTAGTTTTATTAACTTCGTTCTTATTTCAACTGAAGATGAAACTTCATAAAGGAGATAAAAACGAAAACACAAACCTGTGCCATCAAAGTAACCATCCTCTGTTGCCCCAGTTACTGCCTTAACGATGATGTCAGCAAAGCGGAGATCAGCAGTTGTCAGTATAAGCTGTTTCTGCAACTCTCGTTCATGAATATCTACTTTATTTTCTGCAACCTAACAAAAACGTTATCTTCTGTAGTAACTTTATTTGTGCTACAAAGGTTACATCTGCATATCTTCAAAATAAAATTACCAAGAGTTCTGAACTGTCAAAATATATGCCCATCACAGAAAACTATCTTTTATAGTCTACTAATTGAGCAGCCAAGTTGTCAATTTTCTTGATTTTGACTAATTCACGGGCAGTAATTCCAGAAGTACTTATCAAAACTGGCTGGTAATCAAAGACCTAGCCTTTACAGAGATAAATATTCTAATAGGTATGCTTGAAAAAAAAACTCCATCAGTTTTTGTAATGATTCATGAGTTCATGTATGATAAATCTGGGATACTAATCAAAACTGGCTGGTTATCTATTAAGTAACAAGGTTTCGAGCAAAACTTACATCAACAACAACATCTGTCAGGTGGCGTTTGTGTCGAAACAGCATATTGGTGGCACCAATAACAAAACTTCTGATATTTACATCATTTAACAAGTCAAAGTACTGCAGAGATAAATACGGAAAACATACACAACCCTGAAAAAAAAAATTTGTATTAACTGTTGAGTCACATCAACACTAAATAGGTCACATAGTAACTTTTCCAAAGACATAACAAAACTTTATTCAGCACATATTTTTTCCTATTTTTTTTGCACATAACTAGCTAAAAACAAGATCGATGAAACGAGACAAAAACAATATATTGCATTCTGTAAAATCTTTACCGGGTATTTTTTTCCTTTTCCATAATACAAGTATTAATGAATTTTACAACTGTGTATATTTGAAGGTTCATAACAAATTATGGTGAGTTGCGTCTTTCTACATATTGCAAAAGTCACTACTACAGACTGTACCAATTTATGCAATACTTTGTTTGCAGTGTCTTGTTACTTTATGTTGCACAAAATTTAAAAGCAGTGATTGTGTTTGGGTTTAACGTCTTCTTCAACAATTTTTCAGTCATAAAAGTTTAAAAGGAAGAAGCAAAATTTGCCATTTAATAGCACCACAGTGTAAACGGGATATGTCTAACATGTACTAATGGACTATGATTTAGACAAAAATTATACTACATGATGTCAATAATCATTTTATTTATTTCACTTTTATCTTTGTTGCTTAGGCATTTCATCGGCTATGTTTCTTACAATCAGCTGGCTCAACTCTTCTATGCCACTGCAATTTACTGCCAGTGGGAAAGAAGCTACAAGCAAAATGATGTGCAATGAGAATTACTGGATGTGCATTTTACAGTATCTTTCCTTATCAACAGTACAAACAACATTAACCTTTAGCCTGCCTGTGGTGAGCGATTCTGCCTTTGCGACCAGTGCAGACCAAGATCAGCCTGCACATCCGTGCAGACTGATCATAGTCTGCACTGTTCGCTATTCAGTCAGTAAATTAAGTGTGAACACTCCTTTAAATAATAAATGGTACTGTCCAAATTGAATGATGGACCAGTCCAGTTACCTTGGTAAATATAGCCAATGGAAATCCAAATTCATCTTGGTGCAGGATAGGAAGCATTGGCAATGAAGGTGACGGTGGTGTGCTGGACTCACGGGATCCGGGTGTGGATGGTTCGCTCGACTCTCGAGATGTTGACTTGCGTAGCCTGCCTTTGAACCCACCAAAAGCATTGGTCAGTCTGCTTTTAATTGCTGCAGCTTTCACACCTGCAACCATAGAAATGTAAAGTATTTAGGAAGGGTGTTATTGGGGATTTATTTGTTATTTAACAAGAGCTGTCCGTAAGACAGCACGCTCCACTATTCGGGGATTTGACAGTAAAATGAATATATGTCTGAATAAGAGACCTCTACTTTAAAAAGAATATACACCAAGGGGCATAATTCCATCAAATACACAAACTTGAGTTATTAGGATTGATACAACACATGCAGATGATGATGATAAAGATATATTTTGAGTTTCAATTAATTATCTTATATAGTACCAAATTTATGTCCAGAAAACGAAGTTTGTAAAAAATTTAAGTATAAAAGGGGCATAATTCGGTCCAAAATACAAATCAAGAGTTATGGGGTTTGTTACCACACATGCAGATGATGATGATAAAGATTTTAAGTTTCAAGTCTTTATCTTATATTGCATTAAAGTAGTATCCAGAAAGCGAAGATTGCAAAAAAGTTTAAGTACAAAAGGGGCATAATTCTGTCAAAAACACAATTAGAGTTATGGGGTATGTAGCCACACATGCAGATGATTATAAACAAATACTTTTAATTTCAAGTCATTATCTTTTAAAGTACCAAAGATATGTCTATAAACGAAGCTTTCGAAAAAAATTAACATGAAAATAATTCTAACTCCTTGGTGACCTTGACCTTGGGTATAATGGGCCCAGCCCCTACACATACTTTGTTTGTATGCTGGACAATGTTTATGTGAACTTACAGTATGATATAAGCAAAAGTAACAAAGGTATGACAGAAAAACAAAGGTTGCCAAAAAACTTTAATCTTAAAAATAATCAAAGTATAACACCTTGGTGAACTTGACCTTGGGTATAATAGGCCCAGCCCCTGTATATACTTTGTTTGTATACTGGACAATGTTTATGTGAAGTTACAGTAAGATATAAACAATAGTAACAAAGATATGACAGAAAAACAAAGGTTGCCGAAAAACTTTAACCTTAAAAATAACCTAAGTATAACACCTTGGTGACCTTGACCGTGGGTATAATGGGCTCAGCCCCTATACATACTTTGTTTGTATACTGGACAATGTTTATGTGAAGTTACAGATATAAGCAATAGTAACAAAGATATGACAGAAAAACAAAGATTGCCGAAAAACTTTAACCAAGAAGGGTCAGTGACACGCTGACGCCGATGCCAGGGCGAGTAGTATAGCCCCCCTATTCTCCGAATAGTGCAGCTAAAAACCACTATTATTTCACATATTTGGAAATGTCTATGACAACAACTATTTCAAATACTTGCCAAAATATTAAAATTTCTATATAACTATTACAGTAAAATTTACCTTAAAAACAGTCAATACAAATCAGTCCTGTATTTTCTAAATCCTGATGTAAGATTATCAATTCAATCTTAAGAAATAACATCCTGACTTTCTTGTTTTTGTGTTTGGATTAACTTCAAACTGACACAATTATAGATCATATGACAACTTTCCATCTTATGATGGTGGAGGACGACACCAGCTGCCCCTCCAGGCATTATTTCATCACAGGCGGGCACCTGGGTAGAACCACTGCCCTTCTATAAGCCAGCTGGATGGCTTTCTCACATGAAGAATTTTACGTCCTAAGCAAGGTTCACACCCACTACTCGGCCACAGAGGTGCCTAACATCCTGATTTTTGACTTACAGCACACAAACACATTACATATTATATTGTTGCAAACATGAACTTAAAATTTTGGTTTCACATCTTAGCGAATTAAAAATATGAAGTCATCAAAATGTTGATGCTGAACAATGGACATCAGACCATCCACCTTTGGTTCATGCAGACTGAAACCAACAAGACACACAATTGTTTTACCTGGGCTGGATGTACTGCTCGATGGCATGTCTTCTGTCTGCTCCTTTTTAACTACATTATCTTCCGTTCCCACTTTATGAGCTTCAACTTCAGTCACTTGTATATGATCTAACACAGAAATCTCCTTGAAGGATGACGCAAGACCCGCCATATCGTCTAATCTATGGTCAGTTTTATCAGTGTCTATGGTTAGTGATAATTTATCATCCTCCCATGAAAAACAATCTTCTCGGTCAATCTGGTTTATACTTTCCGGAGAATCCAGCTCATCGACTTTCTCACTACTAATTTTAGTTGATAAAAACTCTTCATCGGGGTTTAGCGAGTCTTGGGTAAAACCAAGTTTGTGACTATGTTCTGAGTTTGAAACTGGAACCACAGGTCCAAGTTCTCCAGCAGTAGGGTCTGGGGTGGGAATAGGGCCCTCTGCTGGACTGGTACTACTGAAATAATCTTCTTTCAACTCCAAGGAGCAATGCTCAGTGTCAATAATAGAGCCATTCTTTGGAATGTTTTTACCTGCCTGAAAATGTGAACAACAATAACTATTACTGAGTATACAAGCAAAATGTTACCTTATTTAGTTTTTGTTGTTTAATGCCACAACATCAGAATTTAGGTCAGTTTTTGATGGTGCCCCTCCAAGATTTATTTAAGATAGAGGCAGGCAACTGGGTAGTATCAACTGCATTTTGAATGGCTTTCTCACATGAAAAATTCTACACTTCAAGCGAGGTTTTAAACTCATATCGGCAGGGGCCAAGTGATTTGAAGTAAGCACCCTTAACCTCTTGGCCTTGGAGGCTACACAAACAAATGGACACTAACACAACAAACTAATTATATACAAGCCTGCCTGTTTAGCTCAATAGGGAGAGAGGGAATCTATGAATCGCGGGGCTGTGGGTACTCATTGTGACATTGAGACATTGTGTCTATAATCATTCGTCCTCCACCTCTGATTCATGTGGGAAAGTTGGCAGTTACTTGTGGAGAACAGGTTTGCACTGGTACAGAATCCAGGAATACTGGTTAGGTTAACTGCCCACTGTTACATGACTGAAATACCCAAAACAAACAATAAACAAATTAATCATATACTGTAAAATCATTCAACTTCATGGTTAGGATCTACTGTGAAATCATTTAAATTCGCTGGCATGAAATTTCGCGCAAATGTGAAAAAGGACTGTTTCGCGCCGGCTTTAATTTGCGCATTTTTGATTTATAAATGAAAAAGTAAATTAAAAAATAATAATAGCGCGGTCTTAAATTCGCGCATCTGTTCTAGCGAGAAATACGTGAAAATTCGTCCTACACGAATAAAAATGATTTCACAGTATGTTGTGGATTGACACAAACCAAGAAATGAATGCATGGATTTAAAGATTGGGATGTTTTGAAATTTTACTTAATTTTCATGAACTTAAGGTAATTCATACCCCTAATAATCATGTATGTTAAAATGCTTGTTTGAAAAGGTTGTTTTTATCTGACATAATAAAGTGTGACTTGTACTGATTAATTCATCTGGAAACTATGGCTGTTTCCCCATACAAGACGAAACTTATTTTCACAGACTGTGCAAAATTTCTTGATAGCTACAACATACAGAAGATATTACACATCAATCTGGTGCAAAAACAGGGCCCACACTGGGCTGAAAAAAGTTGGAGCCACCTTTTTTCTCGGAAACGGTAGGGAGGGTGCTGGAGAGGTTTCCCTTCCCGTGGCGTGCTGAAAATTTTTGTTACTTCCCATAAGCAAATGGTGATATTCTAGCTATATAGGGGGACTTTTGAATGAAAGTGGGTATACCTCTAAAGCAAGTTTTGTATTTTAAAATGTTGTTGGATGTTTGAAGTAACCTGTCTGAAATATTTTTCCATTACAGCTTCTTTTTGTTGTGGGCCTACTATGTAAATGCATGGCCCGGGGGCTGTGTTTTAAGTGCTCTGTGCTTCCGAGAAATCTACCCTGATACAGGATTACATTTCAAATCCATTCCTAACTTTTAAAGACATTCAAAAAACTTGGCAAACACCTTTACTAATTACTTACTAAGATCACAGACACGGGTCCAGTGTATATTTTTTTTTTGATTAATATAAAACAACAACCTTTTTTCACACAGATATGCTTTCTATATGTTAGTCAAATGAAAAAAAAATGATGACAAAAATCCGGTCACAGTGTCGTGTATGATATTGTGACCGGATTTTTTGTCATCATTTTTTTCTCATTTGACTAACACATAAAAAGTATATTTGTGTGGAAAAAAAAAAGGATTTTTATATTAAACAAAAAATGCACTGGACCCATGCCTGTTACTAAGATACTGTCTGACGGTGGCAACAACGTTAAAAAATTCATCAAACCATTCATTATTTTGCCGATTTATTTATTAATTATTTGATCCATGGAAATTAAACTTTAAGGCATGTCATTTAATCTGCCGTAATGACAACAAAACAAAAAGATTATTTTAACCCGATAATCGGTTGCTAATTGATTGCAAATTGCATCTTCTCGCGTGTCAAGATGTTTATTACACAGTGTTATATGTAAAGTAAACGCAGACTGGGTAGTACTATCCCGAAATAAGTTAATTTTATAAGGTAAAATTATCGGAACCAGTCAACTGTTTTTTAACATAATTTCTCGGAGGTTACGATTTAGAACGTCTGAAACAAAATGGCGGTCCAAATTACGAACATTTTTTTCATTTTCGCCACTTGCGATTTTTCTTCGCCACTTTCATCGCAGATTCGCCAAATGGCTCGAGTGGCGAACGACAGCGTGGGCCCTGAAAAAGAGTGAGAAAAATGCAAGTCATAGTTTCTACCTGTACTGCTTCATAGTGTGCAAGTCCTAATATCACATCATTACTATCTGCCAGCACAACACGATGCTGTAAACCATTGGACTGTAGAACTTTTCCACCTTCCTCTTCAGTTATCTCCCTTGTTTGTAAAGGAACCTTTACTCTTCCGCCTTCTGTATCACTCAACTGCCTTCTTGCCACATCTTTCCCTTCATTATTGTCACTGACATGGTTATGAACTCTAACTCTCCCACCAGTTGTATCACTCATTTGTCTATGCACTTTTACTTTATCACTTGAACCGTTCAAACGTTTATGTATTCCTATCGCTCTATCACTATCACCGAATGCTTTTTGGATTTTACCATTTTCATCCTTTGCATAATGATCATCGACATAATGTAAGTTTTCTTCAATGTCTGTACCTACAGTACTCTTCATATTTGCACAATTCCCGAGAGTGTTTGCAAAAAAGTGATTACTATTTTTAGCATTTAGTGTTGGCGGGAGGTCTTTTGTATCACTCAGATGACTAGATAGTTTAGAATTTGGAGTATTATTATTGTGGAACAGTTTTTCTCCACCTCTGTCCATTGTCGGTGATTCAGGTTCGTTACTGTAATACTGGTAGACCTCAGGACGTAAATCTTCTGAGTACCTGTATGAATACATCAGAGTTTGATAATTTTGAGTTAACTCTAATTTTAAAACATCTTAAAGCATTCTTCCAAAGTCCACGTTTGAAAGATTAGGATGGAGAGCAGTCTCCAATCTCAAAGAATTTGATTGGTTGATTATGAGCTCATTTTTCTAACTGACCAATAGAAAGGCTACATTTTGTGACTGGTTTATAACCTTGGACCCATCATTATCATCAGCATAGAAAAACCCTGAGGGCCAGTCCAGGTATCACACTATATACTCAGATAGACATGTTGTGGTTTACTGAATTCTTCATACGACATATAAAACTCGCATAAGGCTTAACCAATTACTTTGGAAATGGTGATAACCTTATCTTTAAGCTATGAAAAGTTATCATAACATTGACTACAGGTCTTATAATAAATGTTGAATGTAGTACAAACTAATGGCCTCTAAAAGGGGCCAAGCACCCTCCAATTGAACAAACTTTTGAGAAGACCTTATATTGATGCTACAGACCAATTTTAATGAAAATCCATTTTGTGGTTCATGAGAAGTAGTAAGTGTTGTTAAAAGAAATTTTTCTTTTTAGCCTTAGCAGCCCCTAAAAAGGGCCAGTGGTCCCCATTTGAATAAAATTGGGACAGGACATTCTAATCATGCAGCAGGCCAAGGTTGATGAAGATCGATCAAGCAGCACATGAGAAGAAGTCCTATTTTTAGCTCTAGTGGCTCCTAGGGGCCAAGTGCCCCCAATCGAACAAATCTGAGCAAGAACCTCTGATGAAGATCTATTAAGCGGTTCAAGAGAAGAAGTTGTTTAAAGGTATTTCTACTTTTAACTCTAGCAGCCCCTAAAATTTGGGCCAAGTGCCCTCAACTGAACAGTGTTGGTGAAGGACCTTATAATGATGATACAAATCAAGTTTGATGAAGATCCATCAAGTGGTTCATGAGAAAGAGTCATTTAAAGACATTTCTAATTTTTGTTCTGGTAGCCCCTTAAAGGGGCCAGACGTCCCCATTTGAATAAAATTGGGAGAGGACCTTATAAATGATGCTAACCATGTTTGACGAGATGTATCCAGCAGTTCATGAGAAGAAGTTGTTTAAAGGTATTTCTAACTTTAGCTCTAGAGGCCACTTAAAGGAGCCAAGTGCCCCTATTTGTACAAAATTGAGAGAGGTCCTCAAAATGATGCTACAAACTAAGTCTGATGAAGATCCTTCAAGTGGTTCATGAGAAGAAGTTCTTTAAAGGTTTTTCTGTTTTTAGCTCTGGAGGCCCCTAAAAGGGGCCAAGGTGAACCATTTGAATAAACTTGATGGAGGTCCATGCCAGGATGCTACTGACCGATTTTGGTGTAATTCTGACCAGTACTTTAAGAGAAGATGTTTAAGTAAAAAACGTTGACACAGGACGATGTATCACATGATGCAATATGGTAGGTTACATAAACACCTTTATGACAATAAACTATATATTAGGTAAGGATAGACATAATACTCTTCATATTGGAATGATATCCTTGCACTGCTATATGAAGAGTATTAACTATACTTATATAACCTATAGTTTAATGTCATAAAGGTGTTTATGTGACCTAACATATCATGACTGTAACAGTCCATGCTATATCTAAAGCATCATGTTTTTACAGGTGCATATGCCATTTCATCAATGTCATGTCTATACAGGTACTTGCCTAATCTCAAGAAAATCTTCAGAATCACTGCTGATCTTTGTGTTTGCTATGGTAGGTGATATCTGTTTGTGTATGCCATAGGCAGTACTCTCTACCAAACCATGCTCTATCATACCTGTAACAAGGATAAACTTTATTTTACATGTAATATTGGACATATGTTTCTGAGAAAATACAAGTTTGTTTATTTGAGTTTAACGCCATTTTTTTTCAACAGTATTTCAGTTATGTAATGGCGGGCAGTTAACCTAACCAGTGTTAATTGGATTCCTGGATTCTGTACCAGTACAAACCTGTTCTCCGCAAGTAACTGCCAACTTCTCTACAAGAATTAGAGGCGGAGGATGAATGACTTCAGACATAAGTCTTTTATCATACTGTCAAGGTGAACATATGCCTCGTCCAGGGCTCAAACTCATGACCACATGATCTGTAGATCTGCGCTCTCCCTATTGAGCTAAGCAAGTGGGCTAACAGTAATCTGTATCATTTTAGATACTGCTACCAGAATATATCATCAAAACTAAAATATTCATTCAAAAGGTACAGTTTAAAAGCTATCTTATCTTGAATTCATGGCCTTCTTATTAGCAATGTATTTTTTTTTATTAAGCACATCTCTAACACAAAAATACAATGACTGGCCTTGACCACATGCCAATCAATATACTTGTCTAATTGGGAACTGGTGACCTCAAATTTACCACTAACCCAGTCAACCTCTAAACATGTAGTTACACCACTTTTTCTCTATGTGCTGTGCTCAAAACTTAAGTATATTAAGTGTTGGTCACAAAATTCTATATCTTCCTTGGTGTTCATATGCTCGCAATTTACCCTAGGTCTGTGTTTTGTACAAGCATTATTACTTTATTAAAGAAGAACTCTTACCTGGATACAATGAGAGAACAGACAGTAACGTGTTGCCCAATTTCTCCACCGGTGAACCAGTAAACAATACCTATAATACAAAATATATACTGAAATATTATTAAGTAGAGATCACATCGTAGACATGTGACATGATACCCCACCCAGTTCTATTACACTGACACCTGGTTGACCAGTCCTACAACTATACTCTTAATGCTGAGCCCACTCATAGAATTTACATATACTGTTTACCATTTTTTTTGGCAAGACACAGCCAGACAGCGAAAACATTTGTGACCATCCACACTTGAAGCAGGCACTCTACCACTAGACTACTAAGGCAAACCTATCAACTCTAAATAATTTGTGGATCTGTTTGTAAAATGAGCCGCACCATGAGAAAACCATCATAGTGCATTTGCGACCAGCATCAATCAAGACCAGCCTGCGCATCTGCGCAGTCTGGTCAGGATCCATGCTGTTCGCTTTCAAAGCCTATTGCAATTGGAGAAACCTTTAGCGAAAAGCATGGATTCTGACCAGACTGCGCAGGCTGGTCTAGATCCATGCTGGTCGCAAATGCACTATGTTGGTTTTTTCATGGTGCAGCTCAAGTATACACTACACTGTTTTACATGACTCATTATACACCAGTAAATTGCCAGTCCACAGTTAGTGCTATCGACTAGTCTATAGCTAAACAAAAAAATTTCTTGGCTAAAGTGAAAACTTGAGAAAAAAACATCATAAGAGTTCACTTCTGATACCGTATAATAAAGACTTACTAATTGGCTTGCCTATCAACAGTCAAAATTATTAATCAACTCAGTAAATTAAAAAATTTAATGAAAATCAAAACTTTTTTTCGGCCCCTCTTCCCTTAACTGGGACATAAAATATATAATTTATTCCTTGTTATGATTCCTTCCTTGTAAAGAAAAACACTAAGCTTACATGTATCAAGGAAAATATACTTCACCTATAAAATGAAAATATTACTTCACTTGTTAAGGAAATTAATATTACTCTTTAATAACAAAAAGTTATGTTTATTTTTCTTTAGTATCAGAAATTAGTAATATTGGCAGGAAATTATCAACTATCCACATCACTTACTAATAAAAAAAATTCAATACTTTGACAGATTTTTTTTTCTTCCTGTTTCCTGTTGTGTGTAATAACAGTATAAGCGCTATCAAAGTGCAATATATTAAAATTACCCTTCTTTCCAGCAAGATCAATTTAAACAGCACCAGTACTTTATGTCTGAATGTCTGCACCAAATCCTTTATATCCATACCCAGGAAAACCTGAAACAAATATGGATAAGCTACATATAAGTAGATGATGCTTACCAAAATCCTGATGTTTGTTTTGGTTTTGTTCCAAGATTGTCTATTTTTCAAACTTTTTTTTTTCAATTAAGTTATTGCCATCTTTTCTTCCAATTTTTGAAAGTACTAGAATTTTATACATAAGGACATGAAAACATCTCCACATGAAGTGAATTGTAGCAAACACTTTCAGACAAACTGGCTCTAGTAGAACCTCAACATGCACCAATATACTCTCTCGTAGATTGAGATCATGACCATTTCATTGCTAGTCCAATCTACATTGAAATAACAATAGTTTCCCAAAAAGAGCACCTGGATAATATGATTTTAAACTAAAACTTGAGTGAAAGCAAAATATTGACATTGATACTACCTTTGTTAAAATGCAGTACATTTACCAGGAGACAACCATCAAAGATTTCTGTAAGTAAGGCATTAAGGTTGTTGTTCATCTGTTTCAACTGAAATCCTTACCTTGGATCCACAAACAAGAGGGCATTATCTGAGGCATTAAGATTGTTGTGTATATGCCTCTTCCAGCAAGAAAACTAAAATGAAATCATTCAATGAATGCTTGCCTGGAAACCACTACAAGAAGGCATTCTGTGAGACATAAATTTGCTGTCTCTCTTTCTGTAAGCAAGGCATTAAGGTTGCTGTGTGTCTCTTCCAGTAACGAAACTCCACTGAAATCCTTACCTGTGAGCATCCATCAAGGAGGCTTTCTGCAAGCAAGGCATTAAGGTTGCTGTATGTCTCTTCCAGTAGAGAAACTATACTGAAACCTCCATCAAGGAGGCTTTCTGCAAGCAAGGCATTAAGGTTGCTGTATGTCTCTTCCAGTAGAGAAACTCCACTGAAATCCTTACCTGTAGCCTCCATCAAGGCGGCTTTCTGTAATTGAGGCATTAAGGTTGTTGTATGTCTCTTCCAGAAGACAAAACTCCACTGAAATCCTTACCTGTGAGCCTCCATCAAGGAGGCTTTCTGTAAGCGAGACATTAAGGTTGTTGTATGTCTCTTCCAGAAGACAAAACTCACTGAAATCCTAACCTGTGAGCCTTATCATGGAGGCTTCTGTAAGCAATGGCATTAAGTTTTTGTTTGTATGTCTGTTCTTCAGCAAAGAAACTCTATGAAATCCTTAACTGTGAGCCTCTATCAAGGAGGCTTTCTGCAAGCGAGGCATTAAGGTTGTTGTATGTCTCTTCCAGTAAAGAGACTATTGAAATCCTTACCTGTGAGCCTCTATCAAGGAGGTTTTCTGTAAGCAAGGCATTAAGGTTGTTGTATGTCTCTTCCAGCAGAGAAACTCTGTTGAAATCCTTACCTGTGAGCCTCTATCAAGGAGGCTTTCTGTAAGCGAGGCATTAAGGTTGTTGTATGTCTCTTCCAGTAACGAAACTCCACTGAAATCCTTACCTGTGAGCCTCCATCAAGGAGGCTTTCTGTAAGCGAGGCATTAAGGTTGTTGTATGTCTCTTCCAGAAGACAAAACTCCACTGAAATCCTTACCTGTGAGCCTCCATCAAGGAGGCTTTCTGTAAGCGAGGCATTAAGGTTGTTGTATGTCTCTTCCAGCAGAGAAACTCTACTGAAATCTAACTCTTGGAAGTATGCATGTGTAATCAGCTCCAGCTTAGCTTGTATTAAACCATACAATGGCTGAAAGTAAAAATATTTTATGTAAATTGAAGATATTACATGAGTGTCTTTTCATATTGAATTATTAAACAAGTTGAATAAAATATAATAAAATGTGAGGCTCTGCCGAGCATTTTATCAATTTTATTCAACATTAGTTTAATAAATTCAATGTGGAAAGTCTCAAATGTAATAATCTTTTTATCACATGTTAGCTTTTCCTGTCGAAACATCAAAAATTCTACTTTCTTTTACAATATGAACAAGTAAATCTAACCAACGTCTCCTATGTCAACGTCAAAGCTTTATTACACTGAAGTATTATCATATTTAAGTAATGGCTTTATTACACTCCCGCAACATCAGACATGTGATGAATCACCTTTAACATATGTATTTTAATGAGGTAAATGTGCGGCAACCTAAAGGTCTAATATGAAGAAATTCTGAGTTGACGTATCATTAATACTTAAGAAACACTATAAATGTACCATAATTATACTTTATCAAAGGCCTGAATGGCCTGAGTCGGCTAATGACTGATGTAATGACAGTATAGTCTACCAGTTTCAGTTTGTTTTTAGTTTTTTTCTTAAAATTTCATAACACAGCTCGATATTTACCCAAAATATTATATCCGGATACGATTAGTTTCAACAATACATTTTACAAATTGTGATGATACGAAGACATTTAGCAGCAATTGGCAGTATCTGACATTGAAGTTTACAGTTAAATTACCTCTTATTTAAATCTTTTCATAAAAAAGTTGTTTCGTTTCGCCAAACATAGACGATCTACTTTCGATTTCAAAAACTACAAGAAAATACAATTTAATGTTTCGCCGATTTGTTTATTTCTCGAAAAATAAGAATTAAAATCATTTTTAATATCAGTAGTAACTAAACAAACCAGTAAGAGCTCCTTCTTCCGATAATTTATCCGTTTACTGACTGCAAAATTCAACCCACGCAAAGTTTATAGAAATCATACGATGCGTGTTTACGTTCAATGTGGGAGAATTAAGGCTGATAGGCTATGTTACCTAACGCATCCAGACGATTCAGATTTTGTTTTTAAAAAAGCATTGTGTGCGTTTCTGTAATTTTATATACGTTTTTATACGCTTAGAAATTATTAGACATGCGTATTTGCATTATTTCTATACGTAATTTACGCCAATACGCATCTTATCTGGAGCCCTGCTGGAACTATTTTTGTCTTTCGCTGGATGTTACCCAAGCTTTGAAAGCCTGTGCAATTCTTAAAATGCACATTTATGCTTAATGAGTTACATTCGAGAATTGCACAATAACAAGTCATAAATATGACAGATTACATCGTATATTGGTCATAGCAAAGGGAATTGACACAACTTAACTTCATTCATGCAGTGAACTGTTTGAAGTTTGAGAAATCTAATGAAACTACATCCCTTCACTGTGTTATTTGGTCCATTTAGAGAATCGTTGGATAGCAAGGACTCGTCAAAAGGCTTTCAGTCTTTAGCCGACTCAATAATATGATTCTGTATTCTGTAACAATTATTTTTTATAGGGGACTGACTTTCAAAGACTGTAATGCTCTGTCAATCCAAAAAATTAAATTTCTACATATATATGAAATTTTATTTCATTCTTCTTCTAAAATTTTAAATCCACATAGTCATTTACCAATGAAATAGCTGTTTTGGGCCAAATCCACAAAGTCTTATCATACAGTGTCACGTAAACATAGTTCTCTATATTATGAAAATCGACACTAAAATTTACTGCTTGCGTTACTGCTTAAAGATATGTTTTAGTGTTGCTCTTGAGGTAACACAAGCTGGATGTGAACAAGAGCTGTCAGTGGACAGCGTGCTCGACTATTCTCAGTGCTTGATAGTATAATATAAGCTATGAGTAAAACTTTAACACTGCAATAAGCATATTCTAAGTGGAAAAGGGGCCCTAATTTGGTCAAAATGCTTGATAGAGTTGCCTCCTCATTTTTACAGACTGGGGTCATGATGGTAAACAAGTATGCAAAGTATGAAAGCAATATCTCAATGGACTTTGAAAATATTTGGGGTGGTACGCAAACTTTAACATTCATTCTAAGTCGAAAAGGGGCCATAATTCAGTCAAAATGCTTGATAGAGTTGCCTCCTCCTTTTAACAGACTGGGGTCATGATGGTAAACAAGTATGCAAAGTATGAAAGCAATATCTCAATGGACTTTGAAAATATTTGGGGTGGTATGCAAACTTTAACATTACAATAAGCATATTCTAAGTCGAAAAGGGGCCATAATTCAGTCAAAATGCTTGATAGAGTTGCCTCTTCCTTTTTACAGACTGGGGTCATGATGGTAAACAAGTACGCAAAATATGAAAGCAATATCTTACTGGACTTTGAAAATATTTGGGGTGGTACGCAAACTTTAACATTTGTGTGACGCTAACGCTCACGCCGACACCCGGGCAAGTAGGATAGCTCCCCTATTCTTTGAATAGTCGAGCTAAAAAACCAAGAATAGTCTATAATGTCATACCAAATTGCTCAGCACACAAACACTTTTCTGTACAGTACTGCGTGTTATGTCATCTGTTTTTATCTTCAACTCCTATAAATGAAAGTAGAAACTTTTTTATAAATATATTTCTCTAAGACTGCAGTCGAAACTGAAATTTTTTACTATGCATTTGAATAAAATTTTCCTATTTCCTCCTCACCTGGAAGATGCGAGTTACTGTAAAATCAGGATTATACCACTAATTTTGCAAACTTTCATGTCAACCATTTTGTCTTGTATGTTGGGGTGTTACTTCCATTCACTCCTCCCCCTTTTTATGGCCCCATTTTCCCCCTTCTTACACCCCATTGCCCCCAACACCTTTTCTCCATCTTCCATTTTTTATATCTTTCACATACATGTATTTAAAATATACATGTACCTCTTAATGGGTATTTGAAGCAACCAGTCTTCTACAATCATGTCTTTCAATTACAGATATTATTTGTGGGCGGCCTACTTTGCCACATGTGGCTCTAACTGTGTTTTTCCAGGCTAAATGCTTCCAAAGAGTCCAATCTCACATTTTAAAATTTTTATTTATACGTTTTTTTTAAATAACTCCTGACAAAAACTCAAATTATGGATTCATGCATGGAGAGAAAGCCTTCTACTATTAGATTAACTAAATTTCTTGAAATTTTGGTCATGCCCAAATATCTCCTACAGTTACTAACTTCTGTATACTGTCTGCAGGCAATCTAAGAATGTAAGATAAAATTTCTATGCAAGAGGGTTTTCTTTGTGTTTTTGTTGCACTTTGCTGGAAGAGTAAATCAATTAACATGTTGAAATTTGACACATTTTACTCTGTACCTCATTCTAATACACAAGCTACACCTAAATGGTAGCAATACATCTTTTTTTGATCACTGTAACTTAGAAATTCACATTAATGCTACATTTGTATATCACCCCCTCCTCCCCACACTGCCAACAACACCACCTCAAAAAATAAAAACCTTTGCATCAATCTGTCTGTAGCAAGCCACACCATACACAGTCTTGTTTGTCCCTTCCCTTTCCGGCAAATGGAAATATATGGTATCTACAATTGAAGAAAAACAAGTGAATGAAGTATTGCCATGCAATACAAAGTCCCCTACTGGAAGGCACCTAATTTTTTCTACTGCAGTATAACATAATGAACTGATATCTGTCAATGATGTATAAACAATATTGTACTACATATACAATATGTTATAACATTATAATAACACACTTGGATTAAAATGTGCATATATAAAAACCCACAGTTGTTTTCATATTGAATTTTTTTGGCTGATTATAAAAATGTTATCATGTAAGTTATTTATAGTAACAACAAAGGGAAATTAATCTTTAAAAAAAAAAAAAAAAAAAAAAAAAAAAAAAATTAATAATATAAGTCCACAAGAAACTCTTTACCAGGTAGAGATAGGTCAAAATACACCTAAAAATTGGATGTAACATGCATGCTGTACCACAGAAAAGTGGTCTCGATTTTTCTCTACCGCCAGTAATAAAAAAGTTACAATAAAATCTATTTATAGTAACAACAAAGGGATGTAATTCTAAAAACAAGGGTGCCTCATGGTGGTGAACATTTGGTCCAAGTTACATCAAAATCCCTCCATGCATGAAGAAGAAATGTTCCATACAAAGTCATTCTTGAATTTGACCTTTGACTTCTAAATATGACCTTGACCTTAGACCTAGGGACCTGGTTCTTGCGCATGACATGTTGTCTCATCCAGGGGAATATTTGTGCCAACTGATATCTAAATCCTGCTTTGCATGACAAAGTTATAGACAGGACAGGAAAAAAATCCTCTTGACCTTTGATCTCAAAGTGTGACCTTGACCTTTAAGCTAGGGTACTGGGTGTTGCGCATGACATGTCGTCTCATCATGGGAAACATTTGTGCCAAGTAATATTAAAATCCCTTCATGGATGGCAGAGTTATGGACGGGACAGGGAAAAAACTCTGTTGACCTTTGACCCCCAATTGTGACCTTGACCTTTGAGCTAGGGGTCCGGGAGTTGCGCATGACACGTCGTCTCATCATGGGGAACACTTGTGCTAAGTAATATTAAAATCCCTTAATGAATGTCAGAGTTATGGACCGGACACGAAACAGACCCTGTTCATGCTATGTTAACATTTGACTGCTAAGTGTGACCTTGACCTTTGAGCTAGGGGTCTGAAAGTTGTGCATGACATATCGTCTTATTATGAGGTACATTTGTGCCAAGTAATATTAAAATCCCTTCATAGATGGGAGAGTTATGGACCGGACAGGAAAAAAACCTTGTTGACCTTTGACCTCCAATTGTGACCTTGACCTTTAAGCTAGGGGTCCAGGTTTTGCGCATGACACGTCGTCTCCTCATGGGGAACATTTGTGCCAAGTAATATTAAAATCTCTTCATGGATGGGAGAGTTATGGACCGGACAGGAAAAAAGCCCTGTCGACCTTTGACCTCCAATTGTGACCTTGACCTTTGAGCTAGGGGTCCGGGATTTGCGCACGACACATCATCTCATCATGGGGAACATTTGTGCCAAGTAATACTAAAATCCCTTCAAGGATGGGAGAGTTGTGGACCGGACAGGAAAAAAGCCCTGTTGACCTTTGACCTCCTATTGTGGCCTTGACCTTTGAGCTAGGGGTCTGGGTTTTGCGCATGACACGTCGTCTCATCATGGGGAACATTTGTGCCAAGTAATATTAAAATCCCTTCATGGATGACAGAGTTATGGACCGGACACGAAATTGCGGACGGACGGAATGACGGAATGACAGAATGACGGAATGACGGAAAGACGGAATGACGGAAAAGAGCATTCCTATAGTCCCCAAAACTGGTTTTCAACCAGTAGGGGACTAATAAAACATCATAATCAGCATGTCAAATTTTTTTGTTGTTGTTGAGTTTAACGTCAAACCAATACAATGAAAGCACATGGAAGTTTTTTTCCTGTCACTGAATTTTTTTCTGTGTTAAGGAACTTTGACAATAGTTCTAGTCCTGACCAACCTATTCATGCATAAAAAGTTTAAGATGGGTCCAGAGAGGCAAACTGTCACTGTGACAATATTATGCGGTCACAGCATATTACTTTTGTCTTTTAAAATTACACTCTACTTAATGAGCATATTATTTGTCAATTTTCTAAATTTTGACTAATTCAATGGCCATTATTAAACTTAAGAGTGACAAAGATTATCTGACTGGTTATCAAGCTTGGCTGAGATGATATGCCAAATTAACATTCTAACAGATAAAAATGTACTGTCAATTTCCAAAATTACAAAGCCACTCAGACAATACTGTTACGGTAGTTATCAAACTTGGCCAACATACATGTATTACGCACATAAACATTTTGACCCATTTTACTGAACATTGGATAAGAACTGCTCAGAGAGCACACGCTGTCAATTTTCAAAATTGCGAGTTATTCAAAGGCCATAACCCCAATGAGATTTACACATGTTACAGGGTTATCGAACTTGGCAAAGATACTATGTCCGCATGAACATTGCATTTGGTGAACACAGTGGATGATAACTGTTCAAGTAAGAAAGTGGTCACTGTCAACTTTTGCAAAATTGATTAATTTAAGCGTCATTACTCTAGAAAATTGTAAGATCCAGCTGGTTATCTAAACTGGCTGAGATATGATATCCATAAACATTGTAACAAAGTTTGCCATTGTACAAGAACTGCTGTAGTTAAAGAGCAGACAACTTACATGGACGTCACCTGCAGCAGGTGATCCCATTATATGTCCCATTTCGCAAGCACAATAAAAAATGATATAAAATCTTTAAGTGTGACCTTGACCTTTGAGCATATATGACATGTTCCAAGCTGTCCCAATATCCCTTAGTGTATATACAAAAGTTACAGACCAAATAACAAAATGAAAAAATAAGATGTTTGACTTCTTATTGTGACCTTGACCTCTCAGCTTGGGTCTGGGTTTTATACATGACACATACACTATTTATGGTGATGAATGTTAGCACAAAGTTATTTTAATATCTATTCACAAAAAAAAAGTTTTAGACCACATGAAAACAATGACCTTAAAACTTACTTACCTCTAAATGTGATCATGACCTGTGAGATAGCAAAATGGATCTTGTATGCAACATCATGGTGGTCATTGGTGCCATGTTATTTTGAAATTCGACCAAGCATGACAAAGTTTTTGCCTGGACACAATACGAATGGATGGACATACACACACGGACAGAAGTAACATTGTTGTGCCAAGATTATAACTTGACATAATGATATCTAACAGCAACAAGATTCCCTTACCTTCTATATAATTGTGTGCACCATCGGGCACTGCAAGTGATGGGAGGTGTTTCCATTCTGGTGGGCATTCGTTACTGTGTACTTCACCTCCATCTTTGAGCGGTGGGTATGAGTATTCAACCTAAAAACAGAACATAACAATGCTGTCATGAAAAACAAAATGCGAGACACCTAAGATTTATATAATGATTAATCCTTAAAATGCTGGACACCATTTGAATGTGAAGAGTGTGGTGAAAAATTCAAAATTAAAAGTACAACAAAATGATTCAGTTAGCACACTTATCATGCTGGACATGATTGATTCTGCCTTTGCGACCAGTGTAGTCTGCATCCGTGCAGTCTGATCATGATCTACACTGTTCGCTATCCAGTCAGTGTCTTTTAGGTAAGCACCCCTTTTAAAAGTTAATGGTACTGCCCAAACTGAAAGATGGACTAGTTCATTATAGAAATTTAGCAGGATAAGGGTTAATCCAACATAAGCCATTTCCTTTAAGAAAGTGATGATAAATACATTACTAGAAGTTTGGGTAATATAGCCAATTAGAGATAGATGACAAGACAATCGGTTTCCAACAAAAACTGGACAAGTATAAAACTAATTGTTACCCTTGTAAGTTCAACCCACCAATTAACTTATCCTGCCCCAAAAATCTTTGTCCAAATGATCGTTAATTTCAATTGACTCAAACTAAGTCTAAGGACCCAAATCTACATTGGATTAAGACAAAGATTATTCATATTAATGGGCACCTGGTGGCACCAAAGAAGGCATAAGATCAATATTTTTCAACAAAAGTAACATCAGACAAGAAAAAATGGTGCTGCTATATTGAAGTAAATTTAATGTTCAATTATCAATATCAAATTCAATCTAAAGGAATTTATGTGGTTTAGAGCACTGAATTGTTTTCAATGTCTGAAATACATAAATATTAATTTAGATTAACGAATATTATAATAAACGTTAAATGGTGAACAGAAAGTCCCCTAGATTGTTACTCAAGTAGTTAAATGAATTCAACAATTTATGAGCAAAATTCATATTAAAATTACGAAAGAAAACATTTTATTCTTTAGCATGTTCAGTCTTGAAAAAAACATGAACTCGACAAAAGCTTCTGATTGCGGCATACAAAAAACTAATTGCCATAGATGCCCGTGTATAATGTGCATCCCCGATTTGCACCCAAAGTCCTGGGGGGAAAAAAACAGAAAATCATTCTTCTAGTCCTTGTTTACTTTAAACCTATCAAGTTTTCGGCACATGTAAACTACTTTTTTGCCACGGAAGTTAATTCTAATTTCGTGGTACGGCATCCGACTTGGAAAAACGCTTCCTGTCACATATAATCTTGTGAAAGTGTAAAATGTATCGGACCCCTATATTTTCAGAAATAATTTCATGAGTAAGACAAATAACAATTATTGCGATGTAAATTTAAGACAGTGGCAGGGTAATGTTGTCAAGTATTTGGACAACACACAATTCATTGCTGATTTTACTTTGTCTAATGATCAACAAGGGAATTTAAATAATTTACCTATGTTTATACAAATCGGGTGTGAAATGTTATCAGCTTTCAAAGTAGTTCAATTTATTTTCTAGTAGTGCTGCACACTGCTGTTCTTGCAAAAATCAAATACCTCGAGACCAGAATGATGTAACATGAAAATTGCAGCAAGAGGTATAAATATACCTTGTATACCAATTACCGGGATATATGTATTACCGCGAATATCCTGATTTGACACAACGTGTAAAGTGTTTTACATTTTTTTTCTCTCATTATTTATGCTCAATGTACTTAGATTTTTAGAAAAACTATTTTTGAACTATTTTTTATTTCTTTTTATTTCACACTAATCCAAGAAATTAAAGAATTTAGCCAAGTAGTAACTTAAGTGACTGGTTGTTATGGTTAAGGCAGTGGTGAGAGAACTGGAATCGGTTCCCTAGACAATATACTTTTTCATCCTGAACCGGTTCTCTAGCCAAAGTCCCATGCATAGGCTAGGGAACCAGAACTGTTTCTATGCATAAAGCTGCCAGAATTCACTTTGTTTCTTTTGGTAAGTATCATGCATATTGTTATCTTAATTAATTTTACCATACCCTTGCATTTATCTGTGTTTACTGTATCTCCAAATGCGTGCTTGCCGCATAATGTGTCCGCCATATTGGAATGATATGAACCAAAGTGTACGAATGAATGTGAGAAAACTACTTTGCCGTTTTTAAAACTTGTTGACGCTCTGCAGCTTCATAAGTATCACAAAGGGTCTCATGAACAATACCGCCTCACGTTAATCTAATTTAGTGGATTACTACCTGAGTGAAAATTATACCGTGAAGAAATACCGATGTGATCGACTACCAGAGAGACATTCGAGCCAATCAGGGCTCATGACTAAACGAAACTCGTTTGGTTTAAACATGTACTATGTTTAAAATATTTAATGTAAAATTGTATTGTTTCGTATTTGCATCATTAGACTACGGATGTACAAAATAATTTTATTGCCATTAAATCATCCAGTGGATTCTTTGATCACTTTAAATAGTAGTTTGTAACACCTTGGCATTTCACGTACACCAGTTTTTTTATTGGATTAAAGTTTGCAAGTGATTAGCAAATTGAAAAAAATAACATGAGATCAATACTAATTAACAGAAATTTGTTTTAATTGATTCTTTTATTGTATTGTACCTTTTAAGTTTAAATTTCAAGTTTATTTCGGCTTGGTCCAATTTCCGCATTAATTCGTACTAGTCTATATCATTCCAGTATGGCGGATAGTATGCGGCGAGTGCACTTTGGAGACACAACATGGCTTGCTGATATGCATGATACTTACCAAAAGAAACAAGGAAGTGGCTATTCCTACGGTCCCGTAAGAATAGCCTCACAGGCTATTCCTATGGCTCTCCCGTAAGAATAGTGAAATAGCCCGCAGGTGGCTATTCCTACGGCTCTAAAGACAGTTTTTATGTCCATCTTGTACTGCATTGTACTGAATTAATTCAACTGGTATATTTTCGAACAAATTGTTTACTTTTCAGTATCGCATCCAGAGGAAGTCAGTTCGAATAGCAAAAAAGGCTAATTTATGTCAAATGGGCAATATTGTTGTCATCACAGAGTGTATTAGTTACAGAAAGCGTTTCGTTATAGTTGAATAACAGTTTTCAACTCTATCCAGTTGAATAGCTGTATTCAACTACATCCAGATCATACCGCAGGGAGGTCTTATCACCGAGAAGGGAACATACAACGTGTAACATGATATTTAAAACATGATGAAAACTTAGAATAATGACATATTTATTACTCTCACTATTATCATTACATTCATTGATTTGTTGCATATATCTATACATATGTCATATAATGACTTTAAGAACTCATTATACTTATTAGATAAGCATTATTCATCTTGTTTTTCGGTCAGTTATAGGTCATACTTTAAAGAATTTCGGGATACTACATGCTGATATTAGGTACACAGTGACTTATTCCTGTAAGTTTGGGCAAAAACTTCATAGGAGTGACGAAATTGTTTTTCTCAAAAAAAGGGCACGCAAATTGACCATAATAAAATAAACATATCATTATTTCCATTTAGTCATCTTGTCAAAGCAATTAGATCGTAACGAAACAACAATCATAACACGGCCAGAGGGTAGTTAACCTAAGTGAAATATCACGACCTGTCAGTTTCTATTATGACCAATGTTGAAATTATTTTATTATGTAGCCATAGGAATAGCCACCTGCGGGCTATTTCACTATTCTTACGGGAGAGCCGCAGGAATAGCCTGTGAGCCTATTCTTATGGGACCGTAGGAATAGCCACTTCCAAGAAACAAAGCTTTATACATAGAAATTGCCTTCCAGTCATAATCGTTAATGATTGTTGGAAGTATCATGTAGATGTAGATGTAAAATTCCAGTTATGCACAGTACTTTGGCTAGAGAACCGGTTCCGGACGAATTAGTTCTCTATCTTGAGAACTGATTTGGGTTTTCGCCTTTCAAGCTGTCGATCTATTTATTTTTTATAGCTCTTTGGCCTGATGCTAAAGAATCATCTCCTGGACGGCATGAGAAAGACCCAATAAACTGAATTCTGGCGAATAACGAACCTGACAGCCTTTCTTGTGATGAAATCCTATGACAACTACATGAAGGACGGGCTTTGAGCCACTGCTCAGTAACGACGACATTGTTATATCATGCTTAGATCATGAAGTATTCATCAACCAAGTGTCACAGATTTTTGCTATGGGTCACTTCCGTAAAGATCAAAGTTCTGATAAAATCCTACGTTTGATTGGACAACATTTACATCAGGTAGCCAATCAAAACTAGTAATACAAATATTATTTTACCCCAAAGATAAATATCATAAATGAGGAATATTTAAGTACCAAAAAGATATTCTATACACTGACAAGAGATATACGCGAGTCGCGATTTTGTGATAATTTTTGCACAGGTCAATATCTCTCGTAAAGAGAGGGATTCTGACTTATCACGAAAATATCTCAGAATCAGTTCTGACGTCAAATTATTTGGACTAGGTGTCGTAGGGTCAGATATTTACCATCAATTGTATTAAATAAAACATTTATAAAAAATGATATTTATTCAGCCTGTTGTTTTCGTTTGTATTCACCCCTTTTCCCTAAACCTTACTATTAAGGGGAAATAACTCAGTTATTACTACAAGTCCAGCGTATTACTAAGTACAATCAAACTCCTGGCCCTATCTCCTATATTTTGATCACTTATATTGTCCTATACATGGTACCGTTATACGTTCACTAACATAACATCTACATCTACATCTACGGGGATACTCCCAACAATCAATTTATGATCATAACTGGGAGGTCGGGGTAGTTGTTAAAAACATGTTGCTATGTTACATGATACATGATATGCATGTGTTAAGAGAGTAGGAGCAGTAATTATTTAATATGTACAGCTTTGTTAAAAATAAAAACAGGATGATGACATTAGTACATATGCGAGTCTAGGTCAGATGTGAAGCACTGAAGGTTCACACTGTCCTTGATGTTATAAGGCAAAGCGTTCCAGTATCTGATCGTGCGGGGGGAAAAGGAGCTCATATGATATTGTGTTCTTGAAGATGGAATGATAAAGTTTAAATTTCTAGAGGCTGTCAGGTGGTTATGATCTACAGAGACGAGGTTGTGTGATATTTTATAAAACATAATTAAAGATGCATATATTCTTCTCTGTTCTAATGTCTGCCATTTAAGAATTTCAATCATTGATGTTACGCTGCTTTGGTAGGAATAATCATTCATAACATATCTGGCTTTGTACCTTTTCTATCTCATATGCTAAGTTTTTCTGCCATGGATGCCATATGGTGTTACAGTATTGTATTCTAATTGTGGGCGGACGTACCCAGTAAACACCTGACGTCGTACCGACGTTGGTTAGACGTTGGATTTTGGTCGCGACGTCGGCGACCTGAATCCAACGTCTAACCAACGTCATATCCACGACATCTAATAGACGTCAGACTTAGACGTCTAGAAGACGTTGGAATTAGGTTGGATAGAAAGTCTGATAAATGTTTTTAGTTATAAAAGTAACTGGTATAATTTTGCTAGTATAGTTTAAAGATATTTACTTCTTTTCATAAAGGCCTGGACATGCGCTTATTAATAATAGTTCATTCTCACAACAAACATTATATTAATTATGTTACAATATCGCATGAGATTGTCTATTTTCGGAGACGGATTTTTTCACGAACTTTAAACTGTTCAAGATAAAAATGCATCCTATACACATGTATACATTATTCTAAATTCACATAGATCTTCTCTTCTACACATGTTGTCTATTAGTCACACATTCGCGAGATAAGCCTGCATCGGTTTACACAGTCTTCCTGTAATTTGATATTTATTGGGATAAGATAGAGCAAGTTTATAAATACTTTACACAAAGGGAAGGATCCGCAACGTGAGTAACAGATTTTTAAAAATTTACTTATTTTAAAAGTTATACTGATTTATATTCGTATTTTTTTTTTTTAAAAAATTGACTTATTTTTATTTTTACTTTAAAAAGCAATTTCATTTAATTACATTTTACGAAGTTATAGAATTTTTTTTTCATAGAATTTAAAATATTACATATTTTTTTGGCACGTATTAATTATGCTCTTAGTAATAGCACTAGTATATTTGTATATGTTAAATAATGAAACTGTCAAATTTTATACATTTCAGGTGGAAATGTTGGTGGAGTTGAAGAACCATACAAAAATGACGAAACTTGAAAGTTTCAAATACTGCATTACTTTTTGGACTTATTGTATTAGACTTACGCCGCCATAATATGAAATAAAGATGATAAAATACATGTGTTGATTACTTGTTTGATTGCAAATTACGTTGAAAATTTGGTCAGATTTTGGTTGAAAAGTGGTTAGATTTAGGTTGGAAAATGGTCGGACTGCGACGTCTAGCCAACGTCAGGATCCGACGTCTAAACGGTTTGCAAATCCAACCAAAATCCAACGTTAATCCGACGTCGGGGTCCGACGTCTATACGACGTCTAACCGACGTCAAATGCCTACTGGGTATGCTTTATAGGCAGTTTCTTTGATATTACGGTTATTACATTGTACATTTCTTTTTATGAATCTGAGAGTGTTATTAGCTTTTGAAGATGTAGTTTCAATAAGTTTTTTCCAACTAAAGTCATCACTAATAGTAATCCCAAGATATTTAGCATTTTCTGTGGTTTTTAGTTCTTGATTATGTAGTTTATATGGAAAAATGATATTTTTTCCTTTTTTAGAGATTCTTATGATTTTGCATTTATCAGGATTGAATTCCATAGACCATTTACGTTCCCATTCTTCTAATTTTGTCAAATCATCTTGAAGTTTGTTAGAGTCTACTAATGAGTCGATGGTGAGGTATATGATGGTGTCATCAGCAAATAAGCGTATTCTACTTTTAACAGAGTCGGGAAGGTCATTGATGAAACAAAGGAAGAGAACAGGACTCAACACTGAACCTTGGGGAACCCCTAATAGAACTGGTAGAGAATCAGAGTGTGAGCGTTCAACTACTACACATTGAGAGCGATTACTACGAAAAGATTGAATCCAAGATAGAGATGTTTTGTTGACACCAAGTTTCATGAGTTTATAGAGGAGAAGTTGATGATCGACCATGTCGAAAGCTTTCGAGAAATCCATTACAATGAGATCTGTTTGTTTTCCAGATTGGAGATTGTCAAAAAATTCTTGTGTAAAGGATAATAGCTGAGTCTCACAGCTATGTTTGGAACGGAAGCCATGTTGGAAAGGTGTGAGAAGATTGTTGCTGTCGAGATGGCGCATGATGTTAGAGACCATGATATATGCTCCATTAATTTGGAGGCTATGCATGTCAAGGAGATTGGCCGATAGTTGCCAGCTTTGTATTTAGGACCCTTTTTATATACAGGTGCAACGATAGCAGTTTTCCAGTCCTCTGGAACTATACCAGTTCTCAGTGAGTTCTGGAAGACTTTAGTGAGAAAAGGAGCTGTTTCGAGAGAAAGTTCTTTAAGTAATCTTGGTGACAGCTGATCCGGACCAGACGCCTTGTTAGGATTCAGATCCTTGAGCATTTTCAAAACACCTTCTACAGTTATATCTATATCGGTCATTTTATTTACTTGCTGAATTTTGTCACTTTCAAAAAGATTTAATTCACAAAGTTGTTTAAGACTGACTGGTTTAGGTTTTGAGAAAACATATTCAAATTGTTTGTTTAGAATTGTTGCTTTATCATATGGTTTGGTATAAGTTTTACCTTCAGATTTTAAGTGTGCTACACCATGATTGTCTGTTTTTTATGTTTCACAAAAGAATAGAACTTTTTGTTTTTACCAGTCTCTGAGTCATTAGAAAAGATTACCGATTCTAAATATTCCCAGTATGATTTGCGTATTTCTCTTTGAATGGTGGCTTTAAGAATAGTAAGTCGCTGTCTCATTTTGCTATAATGTTCTTTTCCTTTAGCGTTTTTACATTTAGTGTGTAATTTATCTCTTTTATGTATCATTTTGATGACCTTTTCTGTTACCCAGGGAAGATCACTTCTGGGTTTAGTCATTTTGGTTGGTATGTATTTACTTGATAGCTCATTGACTTTATTTTTAAATTTTTCCCACAGTATGTTTTGGTCATTAGATGAGAGTTTAACAAAAACATTTTTTAAAGTATTCATTGAGATCAGACTTGATTGAATCCCAGTTGGCTTTTTTAAATTGTTTGATTCCACGTTTTACTTGACGAGGTCTACCAGTTTTAATGTTCATTTCATGAAAGACAGTATTATGATCTGACGATCCAAGACTGGGTAATATTTTGGTAGAATGAACTTGAGATAATACTAACCCGCCACCCGTAACATTACAACAATGATGTTATGTTATAAAGTTATATTATTGTTGTTCTGACAATTAAATATATATATCTACGATATATCTATCGTCTTTACAGGTTAGTTTTATATTTTAGTCATTGATTGTACTCTAAACATAGAATATGCTTTAATTGTCTACTTTGTAATATAAATTATATAATAGTTGTAAAAGGAAACGTTCTCATTTCATCATGAATGTGTATTGTACTGTTTTATATAATATGCTCTTTTCATTAATATGTGATGTACGTAATACTTTAATGAATGGCACTCGCCATCGCTACGATAAGTGACATAAACTTATATCATTGTTGTTCTGACAATAAAATATATATATCTACGATATATCTATTGTCTTTACAGGTTAGTTTTATATTTTAGTCATTGATTGTACTCTAAACATAGAATATGCTTTAATTGTCTACTTTGTAATATAAATTATATAATAGTTGTAAAAGGAAACGTTCTCATTTCATCATGAATGTGTATTGTACTGACAATTAAATATATATATCTACGATATATCTATTGTCTTTACAGTCCTCTTGCCAGTAGAGTCTGGAAGGTTACTAAGAACCCTCTGCCCATGCAAACATAAATATGTTGCCATGGATAGACAAAGGTCGGCTCAGGTAGCAACATTTTAAGCTCTACCGAAGCAACACGTGACATACAACACCCTCAACACCGCTAAGTATTATTAATCATGAATGATCCCACAACACGTTTCCTTTTACACACCGAAATGTCCGAGACATCCCGATTGGACGTCACTTCACTTGTGACGTCATGTAATGCAAACATAGCAACGTCTTGGCGACGGATTTATTACAGAGCTTTTGATGAAATTGCAAAACAATGACTAATTTTATGGATCGCATCCAAACTTCGATACATGCATTGCGGAGTAAATATGTAAGTAAAACTTTTTTGTTTTCTACGTAAACGTGATGTCATAAAAATACAAAAATGGCTTGAAGATAAACCTATTAATTGATTTAAGTTTTTCGTAACCAGGTTTTCTATTGATTTGTTTTTAAATAAAGATCACACCATTCATGTTATAGATCATTTAAAGACCGCTTAATGGTTGGTAATAGGAATATTTTTTCCCAAAATGTCTTGATCAGCTTTATATATTTCACGAATTTAATGTCATTATCCATCGTAATTTAAAAAAAAAAATCTTTTTGAAAGATCCCTTTTTTTGAAAGAACCATTAATTGTTTTCTTAATTTCTTAAGCAGTTGTATATTTCATGTTTATGTCATTTTCCATTGTAAATTTTGAGAGAGAAAAAATCAATTTTTTACATGATATTTTGGTTGGTTGTTATGAAAACTTTTAGGACATCTTAGAAATATTTGTATTTAATTTTTAACTTTAAATAATCTAATACAGTTAGGAAAAACACATTTTTGGTTATAAGATTGATGTTATCAAAGATATCGTAATAAAAATTTAAAAAAGGGATCCTAATACCGCTATAGAGACCTTTAAAACGATGCATACAGTAACTATATCTGGATCTCTCAAAATGAAGCAGCGAATCACGAAAACCCCAAATGCGGTTGAAAGAGGGTAAAAGTCATTGGCACTGTTTTAGAAATGAAAATGAATTAATCAGCTGCTAGAACGAAAGCAGCTAAATATGTTATTATCCCACTGGTTCCTTATATCATGTATATTTTGGAAAGATACAACAGGGTGGATCTAATAAACCGTAATAATGTTGATGGCGGTAGTGGTGGTGTGACGACTGGCTGCGTGGTGGTGGAAGTCGAAGTGGGTGGTAGTGGTAGTAGTGTCGGCAGCGGTGGTTAATGTTTTTTGGTTTTTTTTGGTGATGGTGGAAGTCGAAGTGTGTGGTAATGGCAGCGGTGTTGGCACTCGTGGTTAACGGTATTTGATTTGGTGATGGTGGTAGTGGAAGTGTCTGGTAATGGTAATAGTGTTGGAATTAGTGGTGGTAGTGGTGATGCAGTGGCAGTGAACGGAAGGTGTGGAAGTTGTAATGGTGGTGGCGGAAGTTGCAGATGGTACTCGATGTTGGTCACTACAGACCTGGAGCGGTCGTTCTGCGCATGTCACAAAATCATTAACACTGGAGCGTTCACTGCAAAAATACCCAAATTATTGCATGTCCGCACGCATTTAGTGTATGATGTGTATAATATAATGACTAAAGATTAGGGTTAGGATTGCCATAGTTACAAAACAAATATACATTGAAGATATTCGTTATTCTAATCGCTTGAACACTGGTACATACCCGGTACATACCGGAATCTGTAATATATATATCACAGAGGCACCAGATCTGTTTTTAGCCACAGTCGACGATAGTTGTAGTGGTAGTGTTTGTGATGGTAGTAGTAACAGCGAGTGGTAGTGGTACTAGTGGCAATGGTAGGGATAGGTAGTGGTGCCGGTAGCGGTAGTGATAGTGGTAGTGCCAGTGCAAGCAAATGATAGTTGAAGCGGTGGTGGTAGCAGTAAGCGGAAGTTGTAGTATCTAAAATTGATACAGCAGAAGTAGTATTCAGTTATTTACATATTCTCTGGCAGTGTCTTGATAGGGAACATTTTCACGAAATTAGTATTTGAAACTTCCGTATCCCATTTTTTTCATTTCTATTGATTTTATTTCAGCGCAGCACAGATCTTTGTGGAAAACTCAAGAAATATACGTGTGGTGCGGCTGGTGCCTTCAGTTGTTGCAGTGATGGTGGTATTGTGGACATTGGTGCGTATCTTACATTTCAGAATTCTAAGCCATAAATAGATCTACATAAAATTAGGAATGAGCCGAGCACAGCGGTCCTCTAGAATAGAACAAGGATTCATTGGACCCTTTCATTGGATCATATATTAATCACCCTCTACTAAGATTGTTAAGCGATCGTGATAAAGAAAACAAAACAAAACAACAACAACAACAAAAGTTGGAAAGTTGGTGTGTGTGTGTGTTGGGGGGGTGGGGAAGGGGTGTGAAGCTGGGCGTTGTGTGTAAATTTTCCACAAAACTCATTGGATACATCTAAATATTCTCTTTTGAATATGTAGGTCACTTTTCCATGCAAAAATGCAAAACTATAAAATTTTGGTGTCTCTTCTGCTTTTATTTTGAACCGCGTGAATTTTTGCTATATAATGGTTTAACTCATGGCTTTCAACAATATGCAGATACCATAACTTGTATCAAAATTCCTCTATCTGGATAGAATATAAAGATACAAGAAAAAAAAGCATGTTATAAGGCTGAGGTCACTATACAATGTTGAACTATTGCTTGTCTGTTGCGAAAGCAGACTGCAATCCTTTAGCTACAATGAGGTACAGGGAGGCCGGTGCCACTGACATCATAATGTGAACAAAATTGTCGTCAGAACTTTTAAGTCTGACAAACGTTCACTTTCGAAGTTTTAGTTTTTTCTTCCAAAAACCAGTGGCCGCATTCAAAATATTACTGACGACAACATTCGTTTTCACTTCACATATTGGATTTATTTCGTTTTCTACTCTTTTACTTTACCTTTTTTACTCTCTTTCTTTCTTCTCTTGTTTTCTGCTTTTTTATCTGACTTTTTTCTTCTCGCTCTGTCTGTCTCTATAGGTCCTTTTCCTTTCACATATGGCCGTAAAAACCAGTTCGATATGTCCGGATCATACGCCGGAAATCAATGTACAAGTATGGCCCTGACCGCCATCATTCAGCACAAGATATATTCAGAGTTTACACCCAGAACAATCAACAAAATCTTGAAAGAAGGCAACAAACTCCACACTAGACTCAGGTACCACTTATTTACCAGTTTTCAAGCCTTAAAGGAACTTGGGAAAATATTAACAATTAATGAATTTTACAGAACTTGCAAAACTTTTAAGTTCAGGCTGTTCTTGTTATTCATCACTTTGAACATTTGTCAATTTTTTCAAAAGCAGATGGACAGAACAAATAAAAATGGAGTTTATAGTTGTGTAATTAAGAAGCCATTCTATATATGGCACTTATTGTGTATTCAAAATTCCAGTATATGTATGCACTTACTGTGTATTCAAGAAACCATTCTGCATTTAGAATTTAATTGTGTAATCAAGAAGCCATTCTAAATTTGGCAGTTGCAGTTGTGTCATCAAGAAGCCACTCTATATTTGACAGTTATAATTGTGTAATCAAGAAGTCATTCCACGTTTAGCACTTAACTGTGTAACCAAGAAGCCATTCTACATTTGGCACTTAAATGTGTAATCAAGAAGCCATTCTTAACTGGACATTTATTGTGTACATAATAAAGTAGCCAATTTATATTTATGTACTCTACATTGGTTATTAATTGTGTAGTCAAGAAGTCATTCTACAGTTGGCACTTAAATGTGTAATCAAGAAGCCATTCTTAATTGGACATTTATTGTGTAATAAAGTAGCCAATTTATATTTATGTACTCTACATTGGTTCTTAGTTGTGTAATCAAGAAGTCATTCTACAGTTGGCACTTAAATGTGTAATCAAGAAGCCATTCTTAATTGGGCAATTATTGTGTAATAAAGTAGCAAATTTATGTTGATACTTTAGGAAAACCATCTTTCATACACTTATTGTGTAATCAAGACTGCCATTTTTCGTGTCGACACTTATTAAGTATTCAAAATACCATTCTGCATTTTGCATATTTTGTGTAATCAAGAAGTCATTTTACTTTTAGAACTTACAGCATGAGATACCTAAATCAGTAACAACTTGTCATTAAAGACGCACCACAGAAAAGCTGTATTCTTTTTTATCCTACCACTATGCATTTATCAGGCATCACTTTACCCTTGCCATGAATTAAAAATAAATCCGTTTTTTTTGTTATTATCAGTAGGCCTACTGTGTTATTACAAAAAAAAAAACGGATTTATTTTTAATTCATGGCAAGGGTAAATATGACTGCTTTCATTTGATTACAATATTTGGAAATACACTATTGATAAATATTGGACTACACGAGGACATTGATTCTGTATATAAATCGTTTTCCTCGTGCAGTCCAATATTAAATACATAGTCCAATATTAAAACAATATTGGACTCCACGTGCAAAATACTGTACTAAGTCCCATTGAAAGCAGTCCAATATTAAAAACACAGTACTGCGAGTACAAAGGAGTGACGCCATGAGAATGTTTTAATTAAAAACTGTTGTGTCTCGTTGCAGTTACTTGTTGTTTAGTGTTTATTTTAGCACCAAGTTTCAAACATTAACTACCGTTTTCAGAGTCCCATAATTCTTGGGTCTTACGACTATGTCATCTTTGTATTTTTTCAATATTATACTCTTCTGCTAGTCAACGTTTTTTGGCGCGTTATAGTTTATTTTATGCTATGGTAACGTAATGTCATATCCGTAGTAGTGTTATCATTATTATTGAGAAAGAAATGAACATGGTCGAAATGTGATGTGATCATCTCAGAACATTTATACTTGATAAAGGCGAATAAAGCCGAAACGTTGTATAAAACAGAGTTGTTTATTATTAATTCATTTTATTAGCATAATTATATTATAATGAATGTAGCATTATGCACAGTATTTTTTTGATGTTGAGTTTAGCCCACACTTTGTTTCTACTTACATATTGTTAAAATTATACTGAATGAATAAGTTTACAGATTAAATTGCGGAAACACATAAATTCAGGGAGGGCCTAAATTGCCAACCTGCCATCTTGTATTATACCAGCATTATCAGTATACTTTGCATGAAGTTCATGTGGGAGGAAAATGTAGGTCACTAGGTTGTGTTGGGTCTTTGAACAATGAAACTTTTAACAATATACGCAGAATCTACTCAACCAGAATCTTTTAAAGTCAAACACTTTAAGTATTTCCTGTTCACTTACGGATAAGCATACACGTTTCTGTAATTTCTTAGAGAAGATATCGTCCTGAGTAATAATTCGGATAACAGAGTGGCGGTTGAAGATTTCCCACACGAGGATTACATTGACATAGGAAAGGTATTTGGAAGGAATACCCATGTTAGAATGAGGGAACCTTGTCGAGATGTCTTTACAACTGGAAGAGATGATTTTGTTGATTTTTTAACCATAAGGGTAAGTTATTTTCCTAGCGTGTACTACTAGCATTTCCTTCGGGAAGGGGAGGTTAACGTCACAGCAACACAATAATAGGTACCAGCGCGACTTTTCATCTTTTAATGGTGGAGGAAGACCTCGAGGCCCCTTCGAGCAGAAAAACCGACCGCCCATTAGACAACTGGAAAGCTTTCTCAAGAAAGAAGTTTACACTCAAAGCGAGATTTCAAACAAACACAAAGAATAACTTGTTATAACATTTTACTTAACGGTTAATTAACGCGAAGAGCTAGGTTTGTCAAGTGCTAGCATGAGGAATACCGTTCTACTGTGTATCCTTTCTTTGCATTTAACTCTGCTATATTTCTATAATGAATTTGTCCATCTTTCTATTTGGACAGTACCATTAACTGTGAAAAGGGGTGCTTACCAAAAAGATACTGACTGAGTGGTGAATAGACAGTGCAGATCTTGAACAGACTGCACGGATGTGCAGGTTGATCATGATCAACATTGATCGAAAAGGCAGAATCAGTCGTATCAAAAATGATTAGGGTTAAAAAGTTTCTTGTATCTATTGTGCTTGTTTTTTGTTGTTAGATATTTATGTGGTACATGTACTGTATAACTGAACTATTCATATTTTGTGTCGTTCTAAAAATTCAATTCTAAAATCAGTTGCTAGTTTTAATGTATGGTGTAATTCTAAAATAGTTTTTTATTTGCTGAATACAGAAAATAAAACCCTTCCTTCTCTGAACTATATCAGAGTGTTTTTTTTTCAGTTTTATGTTACCTTATGGTTAAATTTTGCAGGAGTACTTAGAGAGTTGGTACACATGCCTGAGAAAAATGGGATTTCTCCTCACCATACATGCGTTTTCATACGCCATTCTCATCAACAAAAATGGAGTAGTCATGTTTGACTCTCATGGCCACTTAAAACATAAAGGAGAAGCTATAAAGTCAAAGGCCGGGGCAATAATGTTTCCATCAGCTGCGGAACTGGAGGAGTTTTTAGTTGGCATGTACGGTGTGGGGAGACACGCCGTCATTGCCCCGGTCTGCGTCTCCTTTAAAGAGAAGGCCACTCGACCAAATAAAGTGGAGAGAAAGAAGAAGAGCTTAAAAGAAGTATTGTACCAGCCCCTACTTTTGACGGCTCGAAATGTAAAGAACAAAAAAGTGCACGTCGAGGCTAACAATTACGAGTATGATGAATCACCATTTGTGGGAATGTTCGGAGGCGGGAACTAGAGGGTAATATTTGACATTATAATTTAACATTCAATTATATAAAGACATTATTTACTGTAAAAGCCAAATATTTCGCGAGGGGGCTTAATTGGTCATGCGCAGTGGTACAGTATATTTGTCAGTAAAATACAGGCTTGATACAATCTCATTTTCACATTGCACTATGTACCTTCTACATCCTAACAAGAATAAGCAGAGTTTGAATAATACCATATGACTATTACACCAAGCTTTTTATTTACGTTCATGCATACATAAAATACAAAGGACGTGGCCTTGAAGATTTTACAGTTTTAATAAACTAAGCACTGAACATTTTGTAAAACAGCAGAATCTAAATGGTAAATTTCGTCTCGCAAAATACATTGAGATACATTCTATTCTATCTATTATTGACAAAAATACAAGTGTACGAGACTATGCATTTCTAACCAGAACGCGATGGTACGATAGTGAAAACGCGATGGTACGATGGTGAAAACGCGATGGTACGTTGGTGAAACCACGATGGTATGATGATGATAACGCGATGGCACGATGGTGAAAACGCGATGGCACGATGGTGAAAACGCGATGGCACGATGGTACGATGATGAAAACGCGATGGCACGATGATGAAAACGCGATATTACATCGACGTTTCGCTATCGTACCATCGCACCATCGCGATTTCGTCATCGTGCCATCGCGTTTTCACCATCGTACCATCGTTGTTTCATCATCGTGCCATCGCGTTTTCGTCATCGTACCATCGTGCATCGCGGTTTAGTATTAAATAATAAAAAGTCACGATTGTCCAAACGGAACACCGTAAAAAACGGCATAATTTTATATCTAGGATGTTATGTTTGTTGCTTATCAGTGTAAAATAGAAATATCTTGCAAGAGTGAACACTAGATGCAATATTTTCACGAGTGGCATAGCCTGAAGTGAAAATGTAAGATGTCGTGTTCATGAGTGAAAGATATGTTTATCTTACATGTGAAACACAATTTCTTTTTATTTCATGTTTATAGTTTCGTACCGGTAAAAACGGAATTTATTTGATATTATACCAGTTGTATTTCACTCTAATATTTCGACCATTTACAGAAAAACGTAATAAAATCATTAAAGCCGATTTAAATTGTTACACAACCCAGCGATGCGATGCAACGACCCGATAATTCCAATCTTACACAATTGAAATAATCACCACGTTGTTCCCGGGGCAATGTTCACACTCATTCTACTTCGCACGTGATTTTCGTGACAAGTATTGATATAATTGTCGCTAACATGGATTTTTCACAGAGGGATACGTCTAAAACAGTATGTTTACGTTTTTTTTCCTTTCTTTCTTTGTTTTTCTGTCGTTCATTCTTTTCTTGTTCTACCATACTTTATGGTTCTTGTTAACTCTTTTGAAACCATCCCTAGGGGGAATTTTTGTTTTAGTTTTTTACGCCACATATACCTTGATTTATTATTATCATATACAACATACCAAACTATTCATAATAAGTGGAAGAAACTTTCAAGACAGGTTATATTTCATTAAACAGCACATTTTGTCCGATATCACATGTACTTTGACTGTTCTATGTTCTATTTTGTAGAAGATATCAAGCTTCTTTTTCCAAAGTATTTTTTCATTACTTTTACGGTTATTGTGTGTCTAACATATTTATCAAGGTACTCTGGGACCTGAAAGTGTTACAAATAATGTACATTTTTAAAAAATGTACAAAAGTTGCAACATGAAAGTGAAAGTAGAACTGTCAAAATGACCAAAAACTGCAATATTCCAAAAAATATATCTGTTAATCAGTTTTCATTTCCCGGAGTACCTATGTAAATATGTTACACACACAACAGAAACAAATTTAGAGAAAAATATGTTTTTCATCGTTGAAAATTCTGCTTTAACCACTCAAACTGTTTCGAAGTAAATAACGACAATCCAGATCAATACAGACATTCTTTTTTTTATTAAGGCAGTGCAGGACTGGAATAGACTGAAAGACAATATCGCATGCGCTGAAACAGTAGAGAGCTTTAAAACAGCTCTCACACATCGTTACTGAACACACTTATCCCGACGAATTTTACCAGAAGTGGTCCTGCGTCGTACAGTGTCGTATACCTACAGATAGATAGATACAGATGTTTGAAAAAGAAGTTCGATATTTTCTACAAAATAGAAAGTGGACAGTCGAAGTACATGTGTTGTATGACAAAATACATGTTACCGAACAAGGTAACCTTTACAGAAAGTATTTTCTAACACTTCTCAATTCTGTGTATATATGTTAAGGATATTATGGGTCTGTCAAGTATGATTTCCAAAATGAAAATATACCCGAGCGGTGGTCTCAAAGGTGTTTACATGATCCTTATAGTTATGATATTCATATGCGTTTGGTAACACTACCCATTTCACTGTTGGTGGTGTTGTTGTTGTTTTGTTTTTTGTTGTTGTTTTTTTTCTTCATCTGTACGAATGACAAAAGAGATGTTCAGCACCGCATTGAGTTCAAAATCTTGACACTTACAAACAAAGCCATGCACAGTGAATCTCCCAAGTATGCTGGACATGTACAAGCCTCGTAGAGAATTAATTAATTTGAAAACGCATCTCTTTCACACATGTTATTTAAAATAACAAAATCTGAAATACTATTGAAAATGGCGTTAAACCCAAAACAAACAACGACAGGTTTGTTTCATGCTAAGAAAGGGATTGGTCTTGTAATGTAATTTAACGATGAACATAATTAGCTCGACTATTCGAAGAATAGTCTAGCTATTCTACTCACCCTGGCGTCGGCGTCGGCGTCGGCGTCGGCGTCACACCTTGGTTAAGTTTTTGCATGCAAGTACATACAGCTATCATTTAAAGGCATATAGCTTTGAAACTTATTTATTCTTTTTCTAGGACAATTACCAACCTCACTGGGTCAAGTTCCATAACTCTAACATGTATTTTGAGCAAATTATGCCCCCTTTTGGACTTAGAAAATTTTGGTTAAAGTTTTACATGCAAGTTACTATCTCCAAAACTAATGCAGATATTGAATTGAAACTCACATGTGTCTTTGGGGTTATAAAACTATTTGATAGCACCAAGTCCCATAAACTCTGACCTTCATTTTGGCCAAATTATGCCCCTTTTGGACTTAGAAATTCTGGTTAAAGTTTTGCGTGCAAGTACATACAGCTATTACTAAAAGGCATATAGATTTGAAACTTATTTTTTCTTTTTCTAGATCAATTACCTACCTCACCGGGTCAAGTCCCATAACTCTGACATGTATTTTGAGCAAATTATGCCCCCTTTTGGACTTAGAAAATCCTGGTTAAAGTTTTACATGCAAGTTACTATCTCCAAAACTAATGCAGATATTGAATTGAAACATTTACATGTGTCTTCGGGGTTATAAAACTAGTTGATAGCACCAAGTCCCATAACTCTGACCTTCATTTTGGCCAAATTATGCCCCCTTTTGACTTAGAAATTCTGGTTAAAGTTTTGCGTGCAAGTACATACAGCTATTACTAAAAGGCATATAGATTTGAAACTTATTTTTCTTTTTCTAGATCAATTACCTACCTCACTGGGACAAGTCCATAACTCTGACATGTATTTTGGGCAAATTATGCCCCTTTTGGACTTATAAAATCCTGGTTAAAGTTTTACATGCAAGTTACTATCTCCAAAACTAATATAGATATTAAATTGAAACTTCACATGTGTCTTCGGGTTATAAAACTAGTTGATAGAATCAAGTCCATAACTCTGACATGTATTTTGGGCAAATTATGCCCCTTTTGGACTTAGAAAATTCTGGTTAAAGTTTTGCGTGCAAGTACATACAGCTATTACCAAAAGGCATATAGCTTTGAATCTTATTTATTCCTTTTCTAGGTCAATTACCAGCCTCACTAGGTCAAGTTCATAACTCTTAACATGTATTTTGAACAAATTATGCCCCCTTTTGGACTTAGAAAATTCTGGTTAAAGTTTACATGCAAGTTACTATCTCCAAAACTAATGCAGATATTGAATTTCAAACCTAACATGTTTCTTCGGGGTTATAAAACTAGTTGATAGCATCAAGTCCCATAACTTTGATATGTATTTTGGTCAAATTATGTCCCCTTTCGAACTTAAACTCTTTTGATATTTAACATTTTGGGTAATAATTTCCTGCTTCTGTGACAATATTTCGAATAGTCGAGCTTGGCTGTCTTACGGACAGCTCTTGTTTTTGGATGATCTTGTTGTACCCCCCGACAACAAAGTTGTAAGGGGGGCGGGGGGTATACTGCTTTCAGGTTGTCAGTCTGTCTGTCCGTCTGGTCGTCTGTCCGTCTGTCCGTAGACGCAATCTCTCCTTATCCCCTTGACAGAATTTAATGAAACTTCACACAAGTGATCAGTACCAACAGTAGTTGTGCATGGGGCATGTTAGGTTCTTTTAGAAAAACAATTTGCAGAGTTATGGGACTTTGTTTTTTTGTTACTATACTATATACATAGACACAATCTTGTGCGCACCATCTCTCCTCATCCCCTTGACAGAATTTAATGAAACTTCACACAAGTGATCAGTACCAACAGTAGTTGTGCATGGGGCATGTTAGGTTCTTTTAGAAAAAAAAAATTGCAGAGTTATGGGACACAATCTTGTGCGAACCATCTCTCCTCATCCCCTTGACAGAATTTAGTGAAACTTCACACAAGTGATCAGTACCAACAGTAGTTGTGCATGGGGTATGTTAGGTTCTTTTAGAAAAAAAAATTGCAGAGTTATGGGACCTTGTTTTTTTTGTTACTATACTATATACATAGACACAATCTTGTGCGCACCATCTCTCCTCATCCCCTTGACACAATTTAATGAAACTTCACACAAGTGATCAGTAACAACAGTAGTTGTGCATGGAGCATGTTAGGTTCTTTCAGAAAAAAATTTGCAGAGTTATGGGACTTTGTTTTTTTTTGTTACTATATATATAGACACAATCTTGTGCGCACCATCTCTCCTCATCCCCTTGACACAATTTAATGAAACGTCACACAAGTGATCAGTAACAACAGTGGTTGTGCATGGGGCATGTTAGGTTCTTTCAGCGACAAAAATTGCAGAATTATGGGACTTTGTTTCTTGTTAACATACTATGTACATACAGTCTGCATATGCAATCTTGTGCGTGCCTAATCTACCAAACCCTTGCACACAATTTAATGAAACTTCACACAAGTGATCAGTACCAACCCTAGTTGTGCATGGTGCATGTTACATTCTTTTAGATAAATATTCTGTATAGTTATGGGACTTTGTTTTTTGTTACTATACTGTATACATACAGTCTATATACACACAGTCCACATAATTATGCAGTCTTGTGTGTGTCAAATTGCAATGTACTGTGTCAGTGCATGCGGGGGGTACATTCATCACCTTTAGTGATAGCTCTAGTTTTAATTACTATTCCTTTTTATCTTTTACCAATAGATTTACATGTGTGCGTATGTATGTATGTGTTCTTTATGTTTTTGTAAAGCACTTTTGAATGTATATATTTTGTATGAAAAGATTGCTATATAAGTGTGGTATAATAATAATAATAATAATAATAATAATAATGATGATGATTATAATGTTCTAAACAAAAAGGACCAACATACAGCTGTTTTATTTTAGGGCGTGTTACTAGATCTAGTCATATCTCAGATTTTCTCAGAGGTGCCCGGGTTGGTTTCTTTTATTTCACTGCATGTATTTCGTAGGCTTATTCGTCAGTTCCACGGGAGAGTGTTCACATCTCAACACTCGACCCGAGTATATTGCCAAATGGTTAATAAACTTGTTAAAATAAAGACACTCAGAGAATGGATGCCACTGTCTTCTTCTTCCAAACTTGTTCACGTTCTGTTTTGTAGAAGATGTCAAGCTTCTTTCTCCAAAGTGTTTTGTCAACTTTTTTGACTATTGTGTGTCTAACATATTTCTCCAGGTACTCCGCGGCAGTTGAAATTGTTACAAACCATGTGCATTTCAAAACAATGTAAAAATTCAAAATAAAAATGAAAGTAGAACTGTCAAAATGACAATAAAATGCAATATTTCAAAAATATAAATGTTAACTATTTTTCATATGTTTGAGAAAGAAGGTTGATATTTTCTACAAAATAGAATGTGGACAGTCAAAGTACATGTGTTGCAAGACAAAATACATACTACCGAACAACATGACTTTTATAGAAAGTATTTTCTACTTCTTCTGAACAATTACATGTGTACGTTATGAATATTACGGGTCTGCTAGGTATCATATCAAAATGAAAATTTACCCGAGGGGTGGCCTCAAACGCTTTATATGATCCTTGAGATATGATTGGTTTGTCGCTTTTACTTGTTAGTTTTGCATAAAATGAACAATTGCTTGGGAAAAAAAAAAACAAAAACACACACAAAAAAACAAAAAAAAAAAAACAACAGAAAAACAGTTGAATTCTAAATGGAGATTTTGGTCCATATCATCCATCTGGTACCCGCGAAAAGTTTTGTTGATGGGATGCGTAGTATAGCTTACGCTGTTACTGGCTCCAGGTCTATTGTCAAATTGTAAAATAAATAGAATATATTGGCCTAAAAGAGCAACTTTGATATAACTTGTTTTAGCCCTTTATATCATATGTTGCCATAACTGTAAGGTTCAAGTAAAGTGTTTTGAAACCCCCGTCAGGCGAATCCTCATAGGAAAGTGTACTAAAAAATGCATAATGAAAGAGCATTTAAAAATAAAAGGTACTGTAGTTATTTTTTCATTACTGGAAATACGAAGGTTAGTATGTTAAACACACAACTAAAATAAAGTAAGAGAAAGAAAGTTTTTGAAAAAGAAGTTTGATAACACGTTGCCAGTCGATTGACTGATACAAGACAAAACAAAACAAAACAAAAATATGTGAACCTTTGTAGAAATTATTTCTTGCTTATTTTGAGCAATTGAGTATACCTGTTATGGATAGTAATGGTCTATTATGTATGCATTTTGAAAATTACAATTCACCTGAGTGATGATTTCCCAAACACTTAACAAGAACCTTAAATGACCTTCATTTATATTATAGGGTCAAATGCCAAGGCATGAATCTTTGTTTGAAGTCTGGTTTTTCAAGTTTGCCCTTTCTATCGACTGCAAGGTTTCATGCATGATGCTGCTAAAATAACCTTGACAGCTTTTACAAAATGTGAGGCATTTATGTTTAATAAAATCAAGTTACTGTTTTAATTTTTCTCTTTTTAGCTCACATGAGCCAAAGGCTCATGGTGAGCTTTTGTGACCGCTCAATGTCCTTCGTCCGTCGTGCGTCGTCCGTCGTGTGTCCGTCAACAATTCCTAAAAAAATCTTCTTCTTAAAAAACACTGGGCAGAATTACACCAAACTTCACAGGAATGATCCTTGGGTTGTCTCCTTTCAAAATTGTTCAAAAAATTGAATTCCAAGCAGAACTCTGGTTGCCATGGCAACCAAAAGGAAAATTATTCTTGTCCAAAACCACAGGGCCTATAGGGCTTTGATATTTGGTCTGTAACATCATATAGTAGTTCTCTACAAAGATGATTCAAATTATTCCTCTAGGGTCAAATACGGGCCCGCCCAGGGGGTCACATGGTTTTTATTGACTTATATAGGAAAAAACTTTAAAAATCTTCTTGTCTGAAACCTCAAGACCTAGGCCTTTGGTATTTGGTATGTAGCATTGCCTTATGGTCCTCTGCTAAGATTGTTCAAATTATGCCCCTAGGATGAAAAGAGGCCCTGCCTTGGGGGTACCAAGTTTTACATAGACTTATAAAGGAAAAACTTTAAAAATCTTTTTGTCTGGAACTGCAAGGTCTAGGCTTTTGATATTTGGTATGTAGCATTGCCAAGTGGTCCTTTACCAAGATTATTTAAAATTATGCTCCCGAGGTGAAGAGGCTCCACCCAGGGGGTCCTAAGTTTTACATAGACTTATATAGGAAAAAAAAACTTTAAAAATATTCTTGCCTGAAACTGCAAGGTCAATGCTTTTGATATTTGGTATGTTGCATTGCCTAGTAGTCCTCTACCATAATTGTTGAAATTTTGCCCCTGAGGTGAAAAGAGGCCCTGCCCTAGGGGTACCAAGTTTTACATAGACTTATTTTTGAGCATAAAGTGTGTGTGTATTGTATACTTTTTTTCATAAATTTTAAAAAAAGCAACGCTTCTATCAACATTTTTCTGCCCGCCGTTACATAACTAAAACGGCGTTTAAAACTCAAAACAACAATTAACTGTTCTTACACAGCCTTTCTGTATCGAATACACCCAGTATGGTTACTATGGAAACGCACATCTACATCCTGCTCTAAATAATGATGTAAATAGATGCACGGCGTTCATTATCATGTGTGTAATATTATTCATAAACCGTCTTCATTGATTTTGAGCCAAGTGATGTTGTCATGAAAACAAGCTTTGATTGCTTTAATGGCAAATGAAGGACAAAATTATACTTTCATTCTTGTCTTTTAGGTCGTGTCTTTGCGACAAGGATCAAGACCATACATACAGAACATTGACGATGGTGTGTTCAGATTAGGAGCATAAACGGTGTGTGTTTCTTTGTCCTCTTCGTCTTTCTTTCTAAAGGCAACACAACGATACAGTAGACGTTTGTTTCTTTTCTTATACATGCCCAACCTCCACGCAGGAATCTACTGTACCGATAAGGGGAAGTAACACTGTGATGGAGTTTGATACATGCCTTTCTGTATTTTATACTGTTTACATGCTGACAAGGGAAATATACATCTACATCTACATCAGAATAAAAATGAATGTTCGACTTTTGTAACTTGTCTGCCAATCTGACTAAAGTACATCTCCTATTACGCTACGGATAGGATCTGAGAACGACCTATTCATAGCCTCGTTCTGACGACCCTTTCGCTAGCCAATCAGAGCTTTACTTACAACATTTTGCAAGCCTACCTGTAACCTTGACTTTTGATATTTACAATTCTTATGTCGTAATATGTCAGATAGCCGGGTATCTCAGTCGGTAGGCCACTTGCTTTGTAAGCGAGGGGTCCCGGGTTCGAGCCCTGGAATGACTGCACATTTTCTTACTCTTTGACATTCGAACAAGTCGTCTGATTGGTTAAAATAAAAATAGCAATACTGGAAATCCAAAGTCAAGATTGCTTGTCTGTAATATTGTTCATAGATCATGGATCGCCGGCATTGATTTTAAGTTATTTGTCTAATACAAATGAAATTGCCATGAAAACAAGTGTTTTACAATAACTTTCACAATTTTAATGGCAAGTGAGTCATTTACGTGTAACAAAAGCATATTTTCTTTCTTCCTTTCTGTTTAGGTTGTCATAGCGGCAAAGATTAAGACCCATACATGATAACGTGAACTGATGTGTTTTCATATCTGGAGCATTAAGGTGTGTTTATTTTATTTTCCTTTTCTTGTCTTAATTTTCTAAAGGCAATGCTATGACATATTTGTTTCTGTTTATACACACTAGTAGCTTCCTCGCTTGGCGCTCAGCATTAAGAGGGTAGTGCTAGGACTGGTCAGCCCGGTGTCAGTATAATATGACTGGGTGGGGTATCATGTCACGGTGTCTACGGCGTGATATTCCAGTGAGGCAGCACTATAAAGTTGGGCATTGTGCTCACTGCTCCAAGTAGACACCGTCGTTTATATGACTGAAAATTGTTGAAAAAGACGTTAATCTCGAATACACACACACACACACACACACACACACACACACACTGTTCAAACACATGCCTTTCTGTATTTTATACACTCAGCAGGATTACCATGAAAACTTACATCTACATCAAAGCAATGGTATAAATGGATGACAGACGTTCGAATGTACAAAGTTATACAGTAGATTTTGGAGCATATAAGGTGTGTATGTCCTTTCTTGTGGCAATATTATGATACGTTTGTTTCTGTTTTACACATACTTTTCTGTAACTATACACTCAACAGGGTTACCATGGAAACGTACATCTACATGTTGGCAACGATATAAATGGATGACCGAAAAGTCTACAAAATATACAGCAGTGAGAGAAATCCAACCACTGATCACGTGGTGAACGCTTGTTAAGACCTGTAAATGAATTCAAGCTGAACTTGAATAAAAGTAAAAAAAAGGTTACCCTTGACTGAATTAATGGTCAATTGGGAGTCAATTCTACCTTGTTTTCTTCGTTTCGTAGTACTGTGTGTTCGGTGTTTGTTGTTTAGTCAGGGATTTATTTATCCTGATGTAACCTATTATCGGTGTACTAGCATTTAATATGTCCGCATTTAAAAACCAAATAAATCACCTTTTCTGCTATTAATGAATGTTAAAATAATTTCCTTTTCTGCATTTAACAAGCTGATTTTATTTCATCTACCATCTCAGCTAAGCAAGCAGTGACCTATTTTACAAAGTCACTGCATCCGCCATTTTGTTTTGATCTGTCACGTATCACCCACTGGCATCAGATCAGAAAGAAAATGCCTCCGTACCTGTTATACCCTACCCTTTGGTATTCTTTAAGAACCATGGTCATGAACGGGAAAATATACCAACCCATTTCAATCGCGTATTTCATACCTAAAACACGCAGTTCAGTAAATGTGTACTATTGATATTAAACAAGCGATAATTTATCTTCCATCGTGCACCAGTCACATTGTCTCAATATTCCATATTGCAGAGATGCTCCATATATTTTATGCTTTAGTCAACGTTACAGAAAAAACTTGCGTGAACTCCCCTAATGAACATCCGGTCTAGAGGTCACGGCAGTGTGCACATGTTAAACGAAATGTAAACAAACAAAAACAAAATGCAATATATTCACAGTTTTACGATAAGACTCGAAATGATGAATGAAATTAATCTTGTATATGATTTTGAATTTGAAATCATGCATTGGTATACATCTATTCTGTTTATTTAATTCATTTTGCACATTTATGCTGCATATAAACATTTTAGCGTGCACGTGTAGTAAAATGACGACTGACATACATTTTCACATCAGCCAATCAGAGTGTCTGTAATCTAGAACGGAACTTCACCAGGGAAGTTCAAGCAAGTTTTTTGTGTACCTTTGAAAAAACTGCAAACTACACGTTGTTTTTCTAAGATAAGAAGTATTGAAGAAATGTGACCGGTACACAACGGAAGATAAATTACCGCTTGTTTAATATCAATAGCAAACATTTACTGAACTGCGTGTTTTAGGTATGAAATACGCAATTGAAATGGGTTAGTATATTTTCCTGTTCACGACCATGGTTCTTATAGAATACCTATGGGTAGGGTATAACACATACGGAGGCATTTTCTTTCTGATCTGGTGCCAGTGGTATCACCGATGCATACATAAAATATTACCTACCAGTTTCTACTGAACTAAACTTCTGTCCAAAATTGGTCATAATACCAAATAATAAACACACTGCTATATTGTTACGATTGCTTATGTCTTACTGTAAGTTCACATAAACATTGTCCAGCATACAAACAAAGTATGTGCAGGGGCTGGGCCCATTATACCCAAGGTCAAGGTCACAAAGTTTTTATACCTGGAATTATTTTCATGTTAAATTTTTTCGAAAGCTTCGTTTATAGACATATCTTTGGTTCTTTAAAAGATAATTACTTGAAATTAAAAACATTTCTTTATAATCATCGTCTGCATAATAATTATGTGGTTACAAACCCCAAAACTCTAATTATATTTTTGACAGAATAATGTCCATTTTGTACTTAAAACTGTTTTTGCAATCTTCGCTTTCTGGATATTACTTTAATACAGTATAAGATAAAGACTTTAACTTAAAATGTATCTTTGTCATCATCATCATCTGCATGTGTGGTTACAATCCCCATAACTCTGATTTGTATTTTTGACCAAATTATGCCCCTCTATACTTCAAGTTTTTAACAAAGTTCGTTTTCTGGACATAACTTTGGTACTATATAAGATAATGACTTGAAACTCAAAATATATCTTTACCGTCATCATCTGCATGTGTTGTAACAATCCCAATAACTCTACATTGTGTTCTTGACAGAATTATGCCCCTTGGTGTATCTTTCTTTTAAAGCAGAGGTCTCTTATTGAGACATATAATTATTCATTTTACTGTCAAATCCCCGTATAGTGGAGCGCGCTGTCTTACGGACGGCTCTTGTTATTCTTTCTATTTAGTTAAGTTGCATTTTTCTCTTTTTTTCGAGGATATTGAGGCACTTGAAGAATAAAGACGCACGCGGCTTTGACGAAACAGACTATATGATTTTTGTTTACTATCATGACCATGTATTTTTATTTTTACTTATGTTGCATTATTTTGTCTGTACCTTGTGTTGTGATTGTGTATATTGCAGCTATGTTGGCTTATGTTGACTGTACAAGCGCGTGTGATGATGTCATGTGATGTCATGTGTTGTAGATGTCACAATAGTCTAGTGCAGCTCGGTCCTTTTATTTTTTTTTTTTGATGCAGGGAGGTATGTAATTTTCGTCTGTACGGTTCGTTTATTTCTTTTCCTTTATCTTATCTTTCATTGTACTCAAATGTTAGACGTGCAGTCTTTACCAACATATATGCGGGCATTCATTTTCATTTTATATTTATAAATTTGTTATTATCTGGTCATCATGTGCACTGTTTTAATTCTCCCCTATTTCTTTTCTTTTTTGTCTTTTTGTCTTTTGATTATTGTTTGATAATGACTATCAATATTCGCCAACAGTAGATTCTACATTACTTTAAACTTTTATAAAGTTTATGATATTTTTGTTTTCTCTTGGGACGGTTCTAGAGCATTTGAATGTGCACACAGACCTTGCCTGTACGAAATTTTACAGCTGTAAAAGACCTGTATTTTTCTTCAAAATAACAGTCATGCTTATTCCAAATTTACACCTGTAGATTTTATATAACAATATTGATTTTACAGCTGTAGATTTCAATTTACAGCTGTCAAACGACTGTAAAACAGTTCGAAATATGCAAATGAGATACACCTGTAAAAAAAGTTACAGCTGTAAAAATGAAAAAAGTTACAGCTGTAAAAATGCCCAAAAGTTACAGCTGTAGAAATATTATAGGTATTGAAAAAGTGGGCATTATTTTAAGGGACGAAAGTAGAGGTGCAAAAAGTTTTAGGATGAATTGCAATTCTCTAGTTAAGGTAGCAATTACTACGAAAATGGCAAAATAAATGATCTAGTACGTAAATATGTGGTATGATTACAGTATAGGAACAGCAAAATTCAAGAGTAGGATACAAAGTAGAACATATGCAGATCTTATTTACAAACCTTTCTTTGTCAATCATGAAAACATATGACAATCTTGTAATTATTTCTTTTAAACTTATCGGCTTCCAGTATAGCGTAAATAGTTAATGTATGTACTTATACATGTCCTTTTACAACTATAATAGATAATTAAACATATGTACTTACTCTATACCGCTTTAAATTCCAAAATTTTACAAGATGTTATGTCTGTGTGAATTTCAGTTATATCCCGCCAAAATGAATAAAAGATGGCTGACAATACTCATGTTTCCCTCCAAAAATGTTACAGCTGTAATTTTGAGACATGACCATTTTACAGCTGTAACTTTCAATAGTAAAATTTTTACAGCTGTAAATTGAGACCTTCATATTTTACACCTGAAAATTTTAACTGTATTTCTGATCAGTTTTCCACTTACAGGTCTTTTACAGTTGTAATTTCAAAATACAGGTATTTTACAGACCTTTTACAGCTGTAAAACAGGTCCTTTTTTCGTACAGGTGACTCCGAAGAAAGAAATACTCTCCGACGATAGCCGGAATTGTCCGTCGAGGAACACGAACCGACCGACAAGAAGCGGATTCCTGGATCACACACGTAAGGACTTGCTTATCATTTATAACGAGGTCGGTGTAGGTAATGATTGAATGGAGCTTAGTTACGCTAAGTTCCAAAACATTTCATGATTGGTCTGATTTGAGACAAAAGGCAATTTGATTGTACACACAGCATTGCTTAGTTATATGGTCTAAGTAAGGTTAATGTTGAGACTTGGTTCGAATCATCGAGTATCGGTACTTGAATCTTATTTTATCCAGAAAAAGTCAAATTCGGAGAAAAAGTATCTTTTTCATTATTCAAAGTGTTGAAATGTTCACATGGTTTTATAATTATTCGTTTCCATACTTCGATGTAAGTAAGTATTTGTGAGGACTGTCTTGCTGGTACCCTGACGATGCCGGCCACCAGAGATTTGGTGTTACCCAAACGGTGGCAGTTGCCAGAAGGGTTGTTGTACGCAACTGATGTCTGTCGCCAGATGTGCGCTGGTACCCGGTCGGTGCCGGTCATCAGAGGTGTGCTGGGACTCTGTCATATCGGCACTTATGTTAACATGACGATCAACTTTTTTCAAAGGTAAGCTACTAATTAACTTTATAATTGCAGTTAACATGGTCCGAGTTCGAGTTACCTTTGTTTTTTTTTTTGTGACGAATTCGCTTCTTTGACATAGCCGTGTTCTTGCCAGAGAGATAAACTACTGGTTAGAAAGCCAGGATCAAGGTTCTGAATCTGGATAGCCAGAGTTTATTGACTTATTTGAAAATCGTGTAAACTTGGGACTGTTGCTGGTATGAACTCACAACTGGTTCTGTGACAATTTCTTTCTGTATTTTTCCTGAACATGTTGAGAGATTTATCAAGTTATATAACATTGACTGGTATTTATATTAATGATAATTTTTGTACCTACAATAGAGAACAGTATATGCATACGATTTTAAAGATTAATAACGGCCCCATCAGTATGACAACTAGTTCCTTATTTTACAGATACTCATCCAGTTTGCAAAAGTCCTTCTTTCTAGCAGACGACACCAATCGCTTCTAGCAGAAGAAACTAGCTGCTTCTAGCAGACGACATCATTTGCTTCCAGCAAACGACAACAGTTGCTTCTGGCAGACGACACCATTTGCTTTTAGTAGACGACAACGGTTGCTTCTGGCAGACGACGCAAAAGTGCTTATAGCATTTGACGCCAGTTGATTCTACCAGACGACTCAAGGGGAGGAGGTAATACCTAGATTTTAGAATAATATGCATGTTCTTTTAAGAAGATTCATAGCATAGCAATTTGCTTTCAGTTACATAGATAGCCCTTCAACTTGCTTTGCGGAAACTCGTTTGCTTATAGCAGACGACACCAGACGACATTGGTGGCGGAAGTAAACAAGAGTTATCTTGCGATACATAACTTTGATAAAGCCGGAAAATAGTGTTTGTTTAGGGTAACGCCCCAAAAAAACTAGTAGATAGGGTAGATATGTTTTTTTTGTTTTCATTTTAACTAGACTATTCGAAGAATATGTAGAGCTATTGGAGTCATCCGTGTGTGGGTTCCGCGTCGGTGTCGGCGTCGAACTTTGATTAAGTTTTTGTGTTAAGCTGGTATCTCAGCAACCACTTGTTGGAAAGGATTGAAACTTCACACACTTATGAACGGCGATAAACTGACTTACACTGCTCAGGTCCAATTCTCACTAATGGGAATGGATTGAAACTTCACACACTTGTTCATTGTAATGATTGGACATATAATGCACAGATTTAATAACTTTACTTTGCATTTTTACAAAATTATGCCCCTTTTATAATAATTTTTGTTTGTATGTAAGCTGTTTTCTCAGTACCCGCTCATGGAAATGGATTGAAATATCACAAACTTGTTCACTGTGATGATCTGACATGCATTACACAGGTTTTATAACTCTACATTACATTTTCAGCTCTCCTGAGCACGAAGTGTTCAAGGTGAACTATTGTGAACGGCTATTGTGACCGGTCATTGTCCGGCGTCCGTCTTGCGTCGTCCGTCAACATTTGCCTTAGTAACACTCAAGAGGCCACAGTTGTGACCCAATCTTTAGGAAACTTGGTCAGAATGTTTGTATAGATAATCTCTAGGTCAAGTTTGAAACTGGGTAATGTTGGGTTTAAAACTAGGTCAGTAGGTTAGATCAAAGGAAAATCTTGTTAACACTCTTATAGAATCCACAGTTTAAGTTTGAAACTCATGAGAATTGGTCAGAATGTTTGTCTTGATGACCTCTATGTCAAATTTGAATCTGGGATATGTGGAGTTAAAAACTAGGTCACCCGGTCAAATCAAAGGAAAAGCTTGTTAACTCTGTAGAGGCCACAGTTGTGACCCAGTCTTTGTGAAACTTGGTCAGAATGTTTGTCTTGGTGATTGTTAGGTAAAGTTTGAAAGTGGGTTGTGTGAGGTCAAAAACTAGGCCAGTAGTTGAGATCAAAGGAAAATCTTGTTAACACTCTTGAGTTCATATATTTTAAGTTTGAAGCCCATTAGAATTGGTCAGAATGTTTGTCTTGATAGTGTCTAGGTCAAATTTGAATCTGGATCACATGGAGTCAAAAACTAGGTTACCCGGTCAAATCAAAGGAAAAGATTGTTAACACCTAGAAGCAACACTTATGAACCTATCTTTATGAAACTTAGTCAGAATGTTTATCTTGATAATCATTAGGCCAAGTTCGAATCTGTGTCAAGTTGGGTTGAAAACAAGGTTACTAGGCCATATCAAAGGAAATATTGTTGACATTCTAGAGAGCACATTTTAAGTTTGAAACTCGTGAGAATTGGTCAGAATATTTGTTTTGATGAAATCTAAGTCAGGTTTTAATATGGGTCATCTGTGGTCAAAAATTAGATCACCGGTAATATCAAAGAAAAACTGTGTGTGCAATAGGGGCGGCATTTTTGACTGAATATTCGTGAAAAAAATATATGTTCTGGGCCTAAAAACTAGGTCTCCTGGTCAAATCAAAGAAAAACCTTGTGTTTGCAATAAGGGCTGCATTGTTCATTTGATGTGCATGAAACTTGGTCAGAATATGTCTCTCTAAAATCCCGGATGTTTTATTAACCTGGGTAATGTGGGGTCAAAAACTTGGTCAGCAGGTCTAATCAAAGAAAAGGCTTGTTTACACTCTAGGGGTCACATTTTGTATTCTATCTTCATAAAGCTTGACCAAAATGTTTGTTATTATGAAGTCTTGGACGAGTTCTAATCTGGGTTATGTGTGATCAAAATCTATGTCACTAGGTCAAATCAGTGAAAATGCTTGTGTACACTTGAGGCCACATTTTTGGTCCAATCTTAATGAAAATTGGTCAGAGTATTTGTCTCTATGAAATCACTAGGTCAGAAATGTTTACACTGTTATGGTGTGTTACTCAGGCGAGTGACGTAGGGCCATCTTGGCCCTCTTGTTTAAAAAAGGGCTCCCTTTTTAACTTTAATATTCATTCAATTGACAGGTATGTTGAAATGTCGAGTGTTGCAGTCCTCCGGCAACTCTTGTTTCTACGCTTTTTCTCTTTGTTATTGTTTTTGTTTAGATAGAATTTTTACATAACCTCAAGGTGTGTTATTCTTAACAGAAAACATAAGAGATTACATTGATGAATTAAGGACAAGTCTGCATTTTTCTCCTTTAAAACTCCATCTTAGCCACTTTTTGAAATTTTGCCACAAAAATGTAGAAGGATAGGTAAAGTTACCCAAACAAAAAAAAGAAAAAAAAAACAACAAAAAACATTTTAGGCCTAAAATATTTTATTGTTGTCGTTATACACTGAAACTGGTTTTTACAGACCAAGGGCGATTTAAATCTATATTAAGAAGTTTTCCTTGGAAATAAATAATAAACTAAAAGTAGAAAACTGGATAATGCGCTTTATTGTGCAGCTCATCCCTTCATAACTCGTGGACTATTATATAAGATTAAATGACTTTTATTTTAGTATCATAAAATTATACTGTTTTTGCTGACATTGCAGTAAAATTGCTATCAATGTATGATGTAATTTTCAGCGTTACGGCGATGGACAAGATTTAATGGTTTTAGGTGAATTCAAGCCTTGACTGATCTAGCGTCTATATTTGTCCTGTCGTGTTGTTTGTGGTAGGCAGCTCTTTCATCCTTGAAGTCCCGGCTGACAGACAAAGTCTTCGTTCAGGTAAATAAAAACATACTTCATATTATGCCCTGCTCTGCTAGTTTGAATTTTATTTGACGTTAATTACTGTTTGATTTGATTGACAGACTCACACACATTGTCAAACTTTGTTATGATTGAGGGGGCCTCCGTGGCCGAGTGGTTAAGGTCACTGACTTCAAATCACTTGCCCCTCATCGATGTGGGTTCGAGCCTCACTCGGGGCGTTGAATTCTTCATGTGAGGAAGCAATCCAGCTGGCTTACGGAAGATCGGTGGTTCTACACAGCTGCCCGCTCGTGATGAAATAATGCACGGAGGAGCAGCTGGGGTCTTCCTTCACCATCTAAAGCTGGAAAGTCGTCATATGACCTGAATTGTGTCGGAGCGACGTTAAACCCAACCCAATGTTATGATTGAGAGTATTACACTCTATGCCTGAACTTGAAGTCGCTGTTCTGAATTCCGGTGAGAGAGGAAATAAACGTGGTACTAGTATTTGTTGAGATGCGAGTACTACGATTTTAATAACTCATTTCTATCAACCAAATGTCTAAGTAAATTAATTAGGATTAAAAAAAATGTACAAACATGTCACTCTGAAATTAAGACGGTATTTACGTCACCAATAGAATAGAATTTTCAGATAAAGAAAATGAAATTATTTGCCTACATTATATAAATTAATTATGATACCACATAAGTTTTAGCTCGACTATTCGAAAAATAAGGAGAGCTATCGTACTCACCACGGCGTTGACGTCAAACCTTTATTAAAGGTACCAAATAAAGACAAATAAAAAAGCATAAATCTTAAAAAAAAAAGACTACACATTTTGAAATATATATCTAAACATTACGAAAGCCGTGCAAAATTCCTTTAAGTCAAAACATGTGCAGAGAAACGAATGATTTTTTTTTGTATTTTCTTAGACTGACATGGGTGGTCATTTTGTCCTACTTTCGTGTTTATCGTTTTTCCGTAACCGATCGGAAATTCTTCGGGATCACGTGAATTTATAATCATTTCAAACGAATGTCCGTTTAAAGAAGCGCCACAAAATAACTGTATTTTTAATCACCCGCCACGAGTGGTGGGGGTTATAGGAATGGTCTCCATCCGTCTGTCCGTAACATTTCGTGTCCGCTCCATATCTCCTAAATCCCTTGAAGGATTTTCATGAAACTTTGGTCAAATGATCACTTCTTCAAGACAATGTGCAGAACCCATGAGTCAGCCATGCCGGCTCAAGGTCAAGGTCACAACTTAGGGTTAAAGGTTTGAGCCTTCCACTTTGTGTTCGCTCTGTATCTCCTAAACCCCTTGAAGGATTTTCATCAAAGTTTGGTCAAATGATCACCTCATCAAGGCAATGTGCATAACTTATAAGTCAATCATGTTGGCTCAAGGTCAAGGTCACAACTCGGGGTCAAATGTTTGAGCCTTCCATTTTGTGTCCCTTGAAGGATTCATATAAAACTTGGGTCAAATGATCAACTTATCAAGGCAATGTGCAGAACGCATGAGTCAGCCATGTTGGCTCAAGGTCAAGGTCACAACTCAAGGTCAAAGGTTTTAGCCTTCTATTTCATGTCCGCTCTAGCTCCTAAATCCCTTGAAGGAATTTTATAAAACTAAGGTCAAATGATCACCTCGTCAAGACGATGTGCAGAACTTATGAGTCAGCCATGCCGGCTCATGGTCAAAAGGTTTGAGCCTTCCATTTTGTGTCCACTCTGTATCTCCTAAACCCTTTGAAGGATTTTTATCAAACTTAGGTCAAATGGTCACCTCATCAAGAACTCATGAGTCAACTCAAGGTCAAGGTCACACTTCAAGGTCAAAGGTTTGAGCTGTGTGTCTCCTTAACCCCTTGAAGGATTTTCATGAAACTTGGGTCAAATGATCACCTCATCAAGACAATTTACAGAATTTATGAGTCAGCCATGTCGGTTTAAGGTCAAGGTCACAGCTCAAGGTCAAAGGTTTACCCTTTCACTATCCACAACAGTGGCGGGGTTTTAATTGTCTTTCAGACTGCCTTGTTTTTATTTCCATGATAGTTATTATACATGATTTGCATAAAAAACATGAGATCTAAAAGCTTTTAGTTTTAAATTGACAGACATTCGTTAGACCAAGACAATGTGTTTAATGTATATTTTTTTTTAATTAATGAAGCAATGTGTACATAAATCAGTGTTTGTAGGTAAATTTCAATCACATTTTGTTTCTACAGTGTGAGATAGCTATTCATCTATACTCTAAAAACTATTCTAAAAAGAAATTGTTTAAATAAATTTGCAGATCAAGTTGTGAAAACACATCTATTCAGGAAGGGCCTAAATCGTCCACCCGAAAACTTGCAGTATAGCTGTATACATATTACCTGTATTATAAGAATGATTTTCAAGAAGTTTTTGTGAGTTACAGAAATGTTGAATTCCCTATGTTATGTTTGTAAACGTCACGTTATCGTTGGATCTATTTATAAATTATAGCCTCGTTTCGGAGCATTCTTCCGAAAAAAGTCCGAAAATGCGCGAAGGGTTCGCAAGCAGTCGGAAAACATACTTTCGGTTTGAAATAGGCAAAAGGTTTTTGTTTATTTGTTGGTTATTCTTTAACATATTCATAACTATTTGGTCAGATCCGATGCAGTAGGTCATATTTTCAGTAAATATGAAGTCTCAGCTACAAACTCTGATTTTCATTAATACTCGTTCCGGTTTTAGTAGTGGACCTTTAAGTTTTTCGTATCAGTTCACATTTTACAAAACCCTTTAAACTTACAACACTTGTGTACCATCACCATGTCCAGTTTTATGCAAGAGTATATAACTCCATCAAAAATTTGTCTCAAGTTTGGCCGCTTTTAACTTACCTATCTTGGTTGAGTTTTTCTTACCAGTTCATATTTCTGTACACAGTTTTGACATTGGGTTTTAAAACTTTTATCACTTGTTTATTATAACAGTCTCTATTTTAGACAAGAGTACATAACTCTGTCAAGTATTTTGGATGAATTAAGGCCCTTTTAGCTCGACTTTCCGAAAACAAAGTAGAGCTATGTAACTCGCCCCATTGTCGTTTGTTAAAGTTTTTGATAATGTCAAATATCTCTGTTACTATCATAGCTATTGACCTGAAACTTAAAATACTTATTTACTATCAAAGTACACCAGAAGAAACAATCCCCATAACTCTGATCTGAATTTTGACAGAGTTATGCCCCTTTTTAATTTATAATGTTTTGGTTAAAGTTATTTATAAAGTCAGATATCTCTGTTACATTCAAAGCATTTGACTTGAAACTTGATTATGTACTATCAAAGTCTACACCAGGAGAAACAATACTCATAATTCTGATTTGAATGTTGACAGAGAAATGTCCCTTTTCAACTTAAAATTTTTTGGTTAAAGATTTATAAAGTTTTTTACTGGCAAAGCTCTCTCTAGTTCAGATTCAAGCACTGAGAAAAATCAAGCGCGCTGTCTTACGGACAGATCTTGATGGACTTGGAAATTGGGTCAGTTTTTGTACAAGTCCACATTTTGACAAAACCTTTTGACATATAGCTTTGAAACTTTCAACACTGAGTACCATCACCATGTCCAGTTTTAGACAAGAGTACATAACTACATAACTCCATTAAGGATTTTATTTGAATTATGGCTCCTTATGATTTAAAATTCTTGGTTAAGATTTTTGTACCAGTTCATATTTTGTATAAACTGTTTGATATTTAGCTTTGAAAAATTGAACGTTTGTCCATTGTCAAAATTTCCGTCTGCTGTCAAGGGTCTTTGGTCATTTTTGGACTTTGAAGTCAGTTAAGTTGTTCGCACCAGTCCAAATTTTATCTAAACTGTCTGACATATGGCTTTTAAACCTTGACCACTTGTTTACCATCATAATCTCCATTTGTATGCAAGACTACATAACTAGGACACGGACTTTGGTTCAGTTATGGCTTCTTTTTGACATAGAAATTACTTAATATTTTGAACCCATACTTACATCAATTCTTTGAATAGTCGGGCGCGCTGTCAGTTCTCATTCTATATTATTCTTTCCTTCGACGAGTATAGACGACTACCTTTGCACAGATCTATTGTGCGTTTATTTCATTGACGATGGTTCGGGTGGTCATGTGAAATCCTGCATTTGTAATTACAAAAATGTAAAATTGTTTTCATCATGTCTATACTGTTTGATAAAAAAAAAATCCGTAAAAATGTATTTGCTTTTTCGCGGATTGCGGCTTTCCGGATTTCGCATAATGCCGCAAGGGGTCGTGAGGGGTGTTGCATCATGAACAGACTCAGTCAAACCGAGTTTTTATTATGTTGCTTGGTTGTGTTCTCTGCTTCCAACCGGGATCTTTTCGCAGATTTTTTTATTTATTATATAAGATTCAGATGTTATTCAAAGTTATACATCATTAAAAAAAAATTTCGTTGGTAGAAGGATCTTTTTTTGTTTTACTTTTTAGAGACTGTTTTAAGGACGTATGCTAGAATTTGGTGCGAAAATTTTCCCAATAACAGAATTTCTTCAAACTTTGGATATTGAAGGACAATCATCTAAGAAACAAAAAAAATGCAATAAAAATCATAGGTCACCGGTATCGAAAAGAGTTATCTGCCCTTGAAAACGGCATTTTCCCCCAAAAATGACGTTTTCAAGGGCAGATAACTCTTTTTCGAATCCAGTGACCTATGATTTTTATTGCATTTTTTTGTTTCTTAGATGATTGTCCTTCAATATCTAAAGATTAAAGAAATTCTGTTATTGGGAAATTTTTCGCCCATCTCATATACAGGGAATTCTAGCGTACGCCTTTAAAATATTCATTTTATGGCCAAAAATGTATTTTTCCAAGTATAAAATTTCTGGCTCTTTTTTGAAATATTATTTTTTTGAAACTTTACAGTTGTTTTACACGGAAATGTAACTTTTATGCTGACTAAAAATGGTATCCTGAATGTTTTATAACAATCTCCTGAAACGTGTGATGTATTTCAGGTTATGAAAAAAAAGGCAAGAAAGACATTGTTTGGCCTTATTGAAAGACAGACTGATGGCAGAAAACAAATATCATCGTAAAGTTTTGTGTTTGCTGTTTCCAACAGCTGACAGACTGATGTATCCAAGGTAATAATCTTCAAGATCTTTATTAGTCTCCTACTGGTTGAAAACCAGTTTCGGGGACTACAGGAATGCGCTTTTCCGTCATTCTGTCCGTCCGCAATTTCGTGTCCGGTCTATAACTCTTTTATGCATGAAGGGATTTTAATATTACTTGGCACAAATATTCCCCATGATGAGACGACGTGTCATGCGCAAAACCCGGACCCCTAGCTTAACGGTCAAGGTCACAATTGGAGGTCAAAGGTCAACAGGGCTTTTTTCCTGTCCGGTCCAGAACTTTGTCATCCATGAAGGGATTTTAATATTACTTGGCACAATTGTACCTCGTAATAAGATGATGTGTCATGTAAAACTTTGAGACCCCTAGCTCAAAGGTCAAGGTCACATATAGCAGTCAAATGTTAACATGGCATGAACAGGGTCTGTTTCGTGTCCGGTCAATAACTCTTTCATCCATGATGTGATTTTAATATTACTTGACACAAATATTCCCCATGATAAGACGACATGTAATGCGTAAAACCCGCACCCCTAGCTCAAAGGTCAAGGTCACAATTCGAGGTCAAAGGTCAACAGGGCTTTTTTCCTGTCCGGTCCATAACTCTCCCATCTATGAAGGGATTTTAATATCAGTTGGCACAATTGTACCTCATAATAAGACGATATGTCATGCACAACTTTCAGGGTCAAGGTCACACTTAGCAGTCATGAACAGGGTCTGTTTCCTGTCCGGTCCATAACTGTGTCATTCATTAACGGATTTCAATTTTACTTAGCACAGGTATTCCCCATGATGAGACAACATGTCATGTGCAAATCCCGGAGCCCTTGCTCAAAGGTCAAGGTCACCATTGGGGGTCAAATGTCAATAGGGCTTTTTTCCTGTCTGGTCCATAACTCTGCCATCCATGAAGGGATTTTGATATTACTTGGCACAAATGTTCCCCATGATGAGGCAACATGTCATGCACAAAAACCCGGACCCCTAGCTCAAAGGTTAAGGTCACAATCGGAGGTCAAAGGTCAATGTTTTTTTTTCCTGTCCGGTCCAGAACTTTGTCATCCATCAAGGTGATTACAATATTACTTGGCATAAATGTTCCCCATGATAAGACGACGTGTCATGCGCAACACCTAGAACCCTAGCTTTAAGGTCAAGGTCACACTTTGAAATCAAAGGTCAATAGGATTTTTTTCCTCTCTGGTCTATAACTTTGTCATGCAAAACAGGATTTAAATATCAGTTGGCACAAACATTTCCCTGGATGAGACAACATGTTGTGCGCAAAGCCCCGGCTCTAGATCTAAGGTCAAGGTCATACTTAGAGGTCAAATTCTAGAATGACTTTGTCTGGAGCATTTCTTCTTTGTGCATTGAGGGGATTTTAATGTAACTTGGCACAAATGTTCACCACTATGAGACGAATTGTCACGTCCCTAGGTCAAGGTCATACTCAGAGGTTAAAGGTCAAATTCAAGAAAGACTTTGTCCGGAGCATTTCTTCTTCATGCATGGAGGGATTTTGATGTAACTTGGCAGAAATGTTCACCACTATGAGGCACACTTTTTTTTTTTAGAATTATGTCCCTTTGTTTTACTATAAATAGATTATATTGTAACTTTTTTGTTACTGGCCGTAGGGAAAATTCAGACCACATTTCTGTGGTACAACATGCACGGTACATCCAAATTTTAGGTGTATTTTGATCTATCTCTACCTGGTAAAGAGTTTCTTGTGGACTTATATTTTATAGATTTTTGTTTGATTTTTTAAGGGTTAATTTCACTTTGTTGTTACTATAAATAACTTTTAAGATAACATTTGTATGATCAGCTAAAAAAATTCCAAATGAAAACAACCGACGTTTTTATATATGCAAATTTTAATCCAAGTGCTTTGTTATATTATATTGTATATATAGTACAATATTGTTTAAACATCATTGACAGATATCAGTTCATTATGTTATACTGCAGTAGAGAAAATTAGGTGCCTTCCAGTAGGGGACTTTGTATTGCATGGCAATACTTCATTCACTTGTTTGACATTGAAAACAGTCTTTGATGAATTATGTGTCATATAATTTCTGAACTGTTAGCTTTTAGCTCTACTCGAATCAGACTGAATCGGCATCCAATTTTTGTAAATGTTTTGACGCACTTTCACTTTACTGTTCAATAGATTTGCTTCTCCTTACAGTCCAGAGATAGGGCACTTTTATTACATTTTTTGAGCCAAGCAAACTTTTTATTTCGTTGATACTAAAAATTTGAATTTTCAGAAAATCCATTTCTAGTTTCAAAGCGGTGGAATCACCAAATTTTCAAGATTTTTTCGTTTAAGTTTTGTATGTAAGCTGGTATCTCATTGCCCATTAATAGGAATGGATTGAATTGACTATTGTCATAATCTGATTTGGACTGTACAGGTTTCTTAACCATGTGTTGCAATTTTACAAACTTATGCCCTTTTTGGACTTTAATATTCATTCACTTGACAAAGCTGTTGAATAGCCGAGCGTTGCTGTCCTCAGACAGCTCTTGTTAAAAATTATACCCCTTTTTATATTAAGCAATTTTTGGTTATGTTCTTGTATGTAAGCTAGTATATCAATACCCACTAGGTCACAATCTTATTTAATGTAATGATCTGACATGCAGTGCACAGGTTCCATAACTCTTTTTGCATGTCCCTTTCCGACATTCACTCAATTTATTTCTTCAGTGACACCACTATTAAATAGTCGAGCATTGCTGTTATCCGACAGCTCATGTTACTGAATGAATTTGGTCTAAACTTGAATTAGTTGTTCCGCACCTTATTATACATGACGGGGTGCATTGATCTAGCACTAATAAATACTGACCTATGTCCCTTAGTTTTTAGCTCGACTATTTAACTTATAAGACACGCATGCACGCAAACACGCATCCCTTTGTACCTCACCACTTTCCAGATATTTCTTATACTTATTTAAAACATTATATTTTTAAGATTAATTGGTATCCCTCAAACACCCAACTCAAACACATACCGTAACATGAAAAGGAATATTTTGAAAAAAATCTACGAAGTATTGTCGTCACTTGATCGTTGGCGTTGGTGTCGGCGTCGGCATTGGTTTAAATCTTTGTTAAGGTCCATCTTTTCTCAAAAACTATAAGAGCTACTGCTTTGAAAATTTGCACACTTGTTTGCCATTATTAGTTGACTATGTAGGACAAGAACCATAACTCTAATTTGCATTTTGTCAGAATTATGGCCCCTTTCGTACTTAGAAAATTTGATTTTTGTCGAGCCCGCTTGCGGAAGCGAAGACATAGTTGTCCAAATGGCTGTTTGGTGTATGTGCGTGCGTCCGTGCGTGTGTCCGTCCGGATTTGTTTGTCCGGACCATAACTTTGACATGCATGGAGCAATCTCGTTTATATTTGGCGTGAATGTTAATCTCAGCGAGACGTAGTGTCATGCGCAAACCGCAGGTTCCTATCTCAAAGGTCAAGGTCACACTTGGAGGTCAAAGGTTAAATTCAGTAATGACTGTCCGGAGTATTTCTTCTTCATGCATGGAGAAATTTTGATGCAACTTGGCACAAATGTTCGCAACCATGTGACAGAGTGTCATGCGCAAGAACCAGGACCCTAGGTCAAAGATCAAGGTCACACTTAGAGGTCAAAGGTCAGATACAAGAATGACTTTGTCCGGAGCATATCTTTTTCATGCATGGAGGGATTTTGATGTAACTTGGCACAATTGTTCACCATCATGAGACGGAGTGTCATGTGTACGAACCTAGAATTACTTCCTTTTGTTGTTACTATAAATAGCTTATATTGTAACTTTTTTTATTACTGGTTGCAGGGAAAAATCAAGACTACTTTTCTGTAGTACAATATGCATATTACATCCAATTTTGAGGAGTATTTTGACCTATCTCTACTAGTAAGGATATTTGTGTGGACTTAGATTTTTTTTAAAGATTTACTGCCCTTTGTTGTTAATATAAATAACTTATATTGTATTTTTTATTTGGCATAAATGTTTGCCTCAATGAGACAGGGTGTCATGTGCAACTCCTAGTCCTTTTGACAGCTGGCGGGCTCGACATGTTGCCCGTGGGCATCTAGTCTTGGTTAAAATTTTTGTTTAGGCCACTTTTTCCCAAAAGCTATAAGATAAACAGCTGTAACATTTTGCACACTTGTTTATCAGCATTAGATGAGTAAGTACACCAAGAAACATTGCTCTAACCTGCATTTTGTCAGAATTTTGGCCCTTTTTAGCTCATCTGATTTTTTGAAAAAAAATGATGAGTTATTGTCATCACTTGAGCGGTTGTCGGCGTCGGCGTCGGCGTTGCCTGGTTAAGTTTTATGTTTAGGTCAGCTTTTCTCCTAAACTATCAAAGCTATTGCTTTGAAACTTGGAATACTTGTTCACCATCATAAGCTGACCCTGTATAGCAAGAAACATAACTCCATCTTGCTTTTTGCAAGATTTATGGCCCCTTTTGTACTTAGAAAATATCAGATTTCTTGGTTAAGTTTTATGTTTAGGTCAACTTTTCTCCTAAACTATCAAAGCTATTGCTTTGAAACTTGGAATACTTGTTCACCATCATAAGCTGACCCTGTACATCAAGAAACATAACTCCATCTTGCTTTTTGCAAGATTTAATGCCCCTTTTGGACTTAGAAAATCAGTTTTCTTGGTTAAGTTTTATGTTTAGGTCAGCTTTTATCCTAAACTATCAAAGCTATTGCTTTAAAACTTGCAACACTTGTTCACCATCATAAGTTGACCCTGTACAGCAAGAAACATAACTCCGTCCTGCTTTTTGCAAGATTTATGGCCCCTTTTGGACTTAGAAAATATCAGATTTCTTGGTTAAGTTTTATGTTTAGGTCAACTTTTTCTCTTAAACTATCAAAGCTATTGCTTTGAAACTTGCAACACTTGTTCACCATCATAAGCTGACTCTGTACAGCAAGCAACATAACTCCATCCTGCTTTTTGCAATAATTATTGCTCCTTTTGGACTTAGAAAATCATTTTCTTGGTTGAGTATTATGTTTAAGTCAACTTTTCTCATAAACTATCAAAGCTATTGCTTTAAAACTTGCAACAGTTTTTCACCATCATAAGTGGACACTGTACATCAAGAAACATAACTCTATCCTGCTTTTTGCAAGAATGATGGCCCTTTTTAGACTTAGAAAATCATGGGTAGGACAATATTTCTATTACACTAAAAAAAATCAGATGAGCGTCAGCACCCGCAAGGCGGTGCTCTTGTTATACTCAGATTTTTTTTTATTTCTTGCCATGGTTATAGCTTTTTTGTTTAGGTCGACTTTACTTGAATTCTTTGAGAACAATAGCTTTGATACTTGTTAATCATCATTAGATACAAAGGAAAAAGAGCCTAATGACTGATATACATTTTATATGAATTATGGCCCTTAATGTACATAGAAAATTTGAATTTCTTTTTGTTAAGATCCATTTTTCTTGAATTCTATTAGAGCTATGGCTTTGATTCTTTGTATACTTGTTTATTGTCATGAGATTAGTAGGTAGGTCAAGAACTACAGTATACATCTCTTGCATTTTGTCAGAAACATCGGGTTTTTAGCTTAGATAAAATTTCATGTTTTTTGTTTGTTTTTTGTTTTTTTCTTTAATTCACTTTTCTGGAATACTTATTATAGCTTTGAAACTTCAAACATTTTTTGTCATCAGTTAACATGATTAAGAAGGCCAAGAACTATAACTCTTTTCTTACATATTGCCCAGCACCTGCAGACAATGCTCTTGTTTACTAATTTCCTTACACTAACTTGTATCTGATAATTTTTATTTTTCTTAGATGCCCACATACACCCGCTGTCTCGACTCACCCCTATACGTGCCACACACCCTCAGAAGTCTTTACTTTTTACGTGTAATTTATTATGTCACATATATCTTCTGTTTCCTTAGCATCCCTTATTACTATGCCCCCCTTTCCCCGACCCCTACACACAGAGACACACAGACAGACAGGCAAACACACACAATATCATTTCTCAGTCTTGCTTTTATCTTATGATAAACCTTTTCGAATAGCCGAGAGTACAGTTCTTACGACAGGTCATTTCACTTATAATTTAAGGCTTAAGTTTTGATGCACTATCTCCATTATTAATGTATTGATTTAACTTATTTTTATGCGTTTGAAATGTCTGTCTGTCCGCCCGTCCGTCATTTCAACACAGCTATATTACAACTACATCTGTAACTTGTGTGTTCCACTCATCCTAAAATCTCCATCCGATTCAAATGAAACTTGGTATACATCATCAACATGACGTAAACATGCAGTGTCATTATTTTTGTATATATATATATATATCATAACCATACTACAACTACGTCTATACCTTGTGTTCTCAACTCCTGCTACGATTTCCATCCAGTTCCATTGGAACTTGGTAACATATGGTTGAGAATTACATGTTACATTTTTCCTAGCTGGCCGCTTTGTATTTTAATCTTTCAAGCATGTAAAAGATGGGGTGGGTGTGTGTTTTGGGAAAAAGGGCTGCATGTCTTATTGACATGTTGAAATCGTTATTGTTAAAAGTAATACCGCATCATTATCACCATCGTAAAAACCAAGGTACATAACTTTGAGACCTTTACAACATCAATTATGTCCCGTTTTTACTTAGAACTGAAGGTTTATGTTTCAATACACGTTCAGCCTCTTTATGAATTTCTTTAAATTTTAAAATGTTGTTCAGCATCATCACCTGCATCATATATGACAAGGACCATAACCCCACCACCAATCATTTATAAATCATTTCCTCCGTTTGGGAAAAACGGGAAGTAAATTCTTTTATACGAAGTTTCAAGATGCTCCTGACACGAAATATGGGGGACAATGTTGACTTATAGTCTCCATTTGTGATCTTAACACTTGGCCTTCTGACCCTGTTCTTGCACTTTGCACATTGTCTCATTGCCACCTACCTATATGTCAAGTTTATAGAAATACCTTGAATGTTTTTGTTACGTTATGTCTGGTCAAGAAATATGACACACAGACAGACAGACGGAGAGGTGCATTCACCATAAAATAAAAGAATGTGTTGCTTCCACGATGTGCAGAATGCTATATTTTATAAATGTTTTATTCCTGAGAGGGTGATATGAAAAATGTTCACCGCGAGATATATGAAAAATATCGACCGCGGCGCCAGGGTTTGACCTGTCCGTCCGTCCGTGCGTCTGTCACACTTTCCTCTGTATTCAACACTTCATATAGTTTCCATTCAAGCAAAATGAAACATGGTATACATTATCAACATGAAGTGGACATGAGCATATTATTTTATATGTCCAATAAAAGCGTTATGTCCCTTTTTGCTCTTAGCCATATGCCATCTACATATGTACCTTGTGTACACAACTGCCCAGACGGTTTCCATTTAATTCAAATGAAACATTAGTTTACAAAAGAAAATATTAAGTGGGCATGCACAAATGATAAAAGCACAAACGGACGAGCAGGGGCACTCTCTTTTTAATTGATTTTAATTTTGAAAAATAATCCCTTTTGAATCACATTGAATTTGAATTGAAGAATCTATGCACATTAGATGTCGTTTTACATATATTGTCATTCCTTGTTTCCAACAATCGTATTTTAGTGCAGATTTTTAAAATTTAATTCCATCTACATATTGTAACAAGGGTGACAAAGGCTTCAGTTGTAATTACGAGTGTACAGGGCTATTGAAACACACCTGTTGTCAGTGTTTTGCTCACATTTTAGCTCGACTATTCGAAGAATAAGTAGAGCTTTTCTACTCACCACGGCGTTGGCGTCAGCGCCGGCGTCGCACCTTCAATAATTTTTTGTACCAGTTTACATTTTGATAAAGTCTTTTGAGATAAAGCTTTGAAACTTTCAACAATTGTGTACACTCACCATGTCCAGTATTAGGCAAAAGTGCATAACTCTACCAAGGATTTTGGCATAACTCTGTAAACTATTTTGGCTGAATTATGGCCCTTTTTGGACCTGGAAATTTGTACAATTTTTGAAAAAGTTCATGTTTTGTCAAAACTATTTGACATGTGGCTTTGAAACTCTGAACAATTGTTAATCATCATGATTTCCATCTGTAGGCCAGAGTACCTAACTTTGTCTGCTTTTTTGGCTGAATTATGGCCCTTTTTGGATTCGGAAATTGGTTCAGTTTTCGTACAAGTACGTGTTTTGTCATCACTATTTGACATGTGGGTTTGAAACTATGCACACTTGCTTATCATCATGATTTCCATTAGAAGGCAAGAGTACATGGCTATGTCATATATTTTGGCTGAATTTTGGCCCTTTTTGCACTAAGAAATCAGTTAAGTTTTTCAAACCGGTCACTTGTTTGCCATATGGCTTTGAAACTTTGACCACATATTTTACCATCATAGTTTACATATGTAGGCAAGACTACATAACTAGGACAAGGACTTTAGCTCAGTTATGGCCCTTTTTGACATAGAAATTAGTTAAGTTTTGCATACCATTCCATATTTTGTCCAAAACTGTTTGATATATGGCTTTGAAACTTTGAGCACTTACTTACCATTATAGTCGCACACTGCCATATGGTGCAAGACTTATCCAAACCCACAAATGCTGGTACATAGCTCGCTCTTACCTATTCTTTTTCTTTTGTCTTAAAATCTCTGGTAATATTTTGACCCTATACTTCTATCAATTCTTCGAATAGTCGAGCGCGCTGTCAGCAGACAGCTCTTATTGTGATATGATTTCTGTTTTTAATGTGCTTCTTCCTGTCAAATATTTCCATTCCCATCTTAAGTTGTTTTATTTTTACTGAAAATTCGGAAAAACGGAATATGTAGTTTGATTTGACTTAATCTTTGTCTTGAAATATTTTGTTACATATAACATTTGTCTCCATTTTCAGGATGATTTTAAACACAAAAGTGAGAACTATCTGCAGAATGAAGAAGGAAGAATTAAGTATTGTAAATCCATAACAGTCCACAACAGCCCGGAAGCAGCACAGACATGGCACTACAACAGCACTGGCATATAAGCACACAATCATGGCAACGCTGGCACAAGCATGATGGATAGCTCACAAATATATAATTGAGAATGTTTAATAACATAAATGTATTTTGTTAAATTCTAGGATAAATAACTGGAGTAAAAATGAGGAGTGTTTTTTTTCAGAACACCGATACATACTTTTGTTTAGACACAGCTAGTAATTCTAGATCGGTTATTTTTGCAGGACAAATAATAGGTGAATCTCATTACTTGGTTTAAATAAATTCAAATATGACATACAAGTAACGCCCAACACAAGACAAAGAGGACATTTGTTTCAGTGCAAGATGGAAATATATTTAAGATCGTTCAGATAAAATCGCCTGAAAATAATTCGATATACATATATATTAAATTTCATCCACTAATACCTTTTTTCCAAAATGTAACATACTTTTCCAACGCATCGTCGCCACGCAACTTCGCATGTTATGAACAACGTCACGTCTAATGTCATGACGTCAGAATGAATATGTTGAAAAAAGTTAGATATTTCTGTAACATTTTAATAAAGCAATGTAAAGTAGATGTATTTTCTAATGCTAAGGACCTCCTATAATTAGAGCGATGTATTTATTGAAGCATATTTTCGGTTTATGTAATTCATATTTTTTAGGGTTAAGGTGTAGCTTCATGCCAATTAACGCCATATTTTGATTTCTCGTTGTTGAAACAGTAAGATTATCAGGATATAATGTATTGTTATATTTTGATAATCCTTTGAAAGTATTAAATATAATTACATACTCTACTAATTAAAACTGTACAGATAAAATCAAATTTCATTTGATTAAACTTATATTCTACCGTCCTTTGTCGGAGTTGTCTAAATCTAGCCTTTAAAGTCATTTTAGCCCCATTTCTTGTACACTGCATTTTACACTGATTGGCATAACTCTTAACTGACACCTAGCTTTGAGCACTAACATTAACGCTTGAGACTGAAATGACTTTTTGAAGCAACTTTGTCTTTTATAAGTGCAACGTTTGAAATTTAAGACTGGTATATGATAAGGGGTAAAAAGATGCGTTGATTAAATGTTAAGAAAAATATGTGCTTGTAGCCCTAAATTTTAATGGATTACTGGAATATAATTGTGAATTATGACCTGATAAGGTCATTGCTTCAAACACAGAGAAATCGAGAAATCCAAATATGATGTCTACTGGTAAGGAACTGCACATGAACACGAAAGGATATAAATTAGAAAGAAGTGGATAATTTTATTGAAAGACAGAGCTGTATAAATGCTTGCAAAAACACTAAAATACCCACCAAAGATAAACATATGCATCTCGTAAACTTATAAACATAGGCATCGTGACGTCATTAAGTTGCGCGGTTGAATGAGTAAATTCATTTAAACTCGACAAGAGATCAAACATAAGCTGTGAATGACCTTTTTATACGCCCGTCTCTGAAAGAGCGGGGCGTATTATGTGAACACCCATGGCGGGCGAGCGGGCGGTTGGCGTCCAAAAATATGTCCGTTCTCTAAGTCAAACAGTTTTCATCCGATCTTCACCAAACTTGGTGACAATGTTTGTGGGCATAATATCTCGTCCAAGTTCGATAACCAGCAAAATCGCTCCAGGCACCCATGAAATATGGCCCTTGAATTACTTGAAAATCTGCAATGTTAGCCTTGTCCGCCCTCTAAGTCAATCAGCTTTCATCTGATCTTCACCAAACTTGCTGACAATGTTTGTTGGCGTAATATCTTGGCCAAGTTTGATAATCAGCAAAATCACCCAACTGCTCTCTTGGATTATGGCCCTTGAATTACTTGAAAAAATTGGGAATTTAGCCTTGTCCGCTCTCTAAGTCCAACACTTTTCATCTGATCTTCCATAAACTTGCAGATAATGTTTGTCGGCATAGTATCTCAGTCAAGTTCGATAACCAGCCATATTGCCCCAGGCACTCTTGGATTATGGCCCTTGAATTACTCGAAATCTGCCAATTTAGCCTTGTCCGCACTCCTAAGTTGAACAGTTTTCATCAGGTCTTCACCAAACTTGCTGACAATGTTTGTGGGCAAAAGATCTCGGCCAAATTCGATAATCAGCCAACTCGCCCCTGGCACTTTTGGATGATTGCCCTTGAATTAGGCCAAATGCGATGACGGGCGTATTTTGTGACAGTCTGCCACTCTTGTTTAACATTGTATGATTAAAACAATTAGACAGACAATACTAGTAATTGTAAAAGAACATGTAATACTGAATGAATTATCTTTCACTCGGGAAGAACAGATTTAGTTCACTCTATGAAAGATAGTCCGATCTTATACTGAAACATCTTATATATTTTATATACATGTTAACAGTAGTAGTATTTTAAAATACGTTTAAAGGTAAGCAGATACAGACAAGGACAGAAATCACTGAAACCATGTTTATCATACTAATTTATTGATAATAAGCAGTTTGCACTTTGTATTGTAGTATTTTTTTTTCTACCGGCTAGTTCTTTCTCAATAGCAGTCAGAGCTTTGAACCTAATCAAAAGATTACCACGTTTTTCTTTATTTTTTACTGTTGAATTCAGTGATTTTTATAGATCCTGTTCAATTTGAAAATAGTGATCTTTCATATATCCAGAACATTAACATTTTAATTTGCATCTTAAAAGTACCATGGTAATATAAGACTATTTTATGTTATTTATTGCTGCTTGAAAATTGAATAAAAGGTATAACAGTTTTGGTGATTATTTTTATTTTAAGATAAAAGATCATAAAATTTATATATTTCCGCCCAAAATTACCTCCCTTCCCCTCCTTGGTGCCATTTTCACTATACAGTGGAGGTCAGCCTAACCGACTCGATTTATTTTTCCTTGCAAAGTAACCTACTCTCCCCTCGACGCTATTTGCAATAGGAAGGGGAGGTCAGCCAAATCGACTTGTTTCTTTTTCCATCCAAAGCTACCTCCCCTCCTTGACGTCATTTGAAAATGCAGGTCAGGTCATCTTTACAAACTCGGTTTCTTTTTCCATCCAAAACTTACTCACTTCTTCTCCTAGACGCCATTTCCAAAATGGGAGGTCACCCTTATCGACCTTTTTCCTGTCCCATTTCCATCTTGACGCCATTTGAAAAATTCATGAGATGTCCCTAACCCACCATTTTTGCATCCACAGTTACTTCTCTTCCTCATTTTGATGCCATCAGCATTTTTTCCCTTAAGTTACCAGCCCTTCCCATCCTAAAGCCACTTAAAGTTCCCTTCAAGGTTAACCAACTCTTGTCACAACGCCATTCGCAAATTGCATGGGAGGTCACACTCCTTTTTCCTCCCCTAGCCACCTCCATTTACAATTTCCAGCGGTGGTCACTCTACCAGACCATTTTGCCTTTTTCCAAGGTTACCTCCCCTAGCCACCTCTGCGCCATTTGCAATTTCCAGGGGAGGTCACTCTAACCGACCCTTCTTCCTTTACAAGGTTACCTCCCTGGTCACCTCTGCGCCATTTGCAGTTTCCAGGGGAGGTCACTCTAACCGACCCTTTTTCCTATTTCCAAGGTTACCTCCCCTGGCCACCTCTGCGCCATTTGCAATTTCCAGGGGAGGTCACTAACCGACCCTTTTTCCTCTTTCCAAGGTTACCTCCCCTGGCCACCTCTGCGCCATTTGCAATTTCCAGGGGAGGTCACTAACCGACACTTTCCTGCCCCCCCCCCACTCTTTTCAAGGTTACCTATTTCCAGGGGAGGTCACTCTAACCGACTCTTTCTCTCCCTCTTTCCAAGGTTACCTCCCCTGGCCACCTCGACGCCATTTGCAATTTCCAGGGGAGGTCACTAACCGACCCTTTTTTCTCCCTATTTCCAAGGTAACCTCCCCTGGCCACCTCGACGCCATTTGCAATTTCAAGGGGAGGTCACTAACCGACCCTCCCCCCTCTTTCCAAGGTTACCTCCCCTGGCTACCTCGACGCCATTTGCAATTTCCAGGGGAGATCACTCTAACCGACCCATTTCTTCCCCCCTCTTTCCAAGGTTACCTCCCCTGGCCACCTCGACGCCATTTGCAATTTCCAGGGGAGATCACTCTAACCGACCCATTTTTCCCCCTCTTTACAAGGTTACCTCCCCTGGCCACCTCGACGCCATTTGCAATTTCCAGGGGAGATCAGTCTAACCGAGCCATTTCTTCCCCCCTCTTTCCAGGGTTACCTCCCCTGGCCACCTCGACGCCATTTGCAATTTCCAGGGGAGGTCACTCTGACCCTTTTTTCCCCTCTTTCAAAGGTTACCTCCCCTGGCCACCTTGACGCCTTTTGCAATTTCCAGGGCAGGTTACTCTAACCGATCCTTTTTTAGAGTGACCTCCCCTGGAAAATTGCAAATGGCGTCAAAATGGCAAGGGGAGGTAACCTTGGAGGGAGGAAGAAAGAAAGGGTTGGTTAGAGTGACCTCCCCTGGAAAATTGCACATGGCGTCAAAATGGTCACGGGAGGTAACCTTGAAGGGAGGAAAAATGAAAGGGTCCGTTAGTGACCTCCCCTGGAAAATTGCAAATGGCGTCAAAATGGCAAGGGGCGGTAACCTTGGAGGGAGAAAAAAGATCCGTTAGTAACCTCCCCTGGAAAATTGCAGATGGCGACAAAATGGCAAGGGGAGGTAACCTTGGAGGGAGAAAAGAAGGGTCCGTAAGAGTGATCTCCCCTGGAAAATTGCAAATGGCGTCAAAATGGCAAGGGGAGGTAACCTTTGAAGGAAAAAAGAAGGGTCCGTTAGAATGACCTCCCCTGGAAAATTGCAAATGGCGTTGAAATGGCAATGGGAAGTAACCTTGGAGGGAGAAAAAAAAGGTCCGTTAGAGTGACCTCCCTGGAAAATTGCAAATGGCGTTAAAGGGGGAAGAGGCAATAACTGGATAGGGGGATAGGGAAAGAAGCGTGTAAGTGACCTCCCCTTTGTATTGCAAATGGCGTCAAAGGGGGAAGGGGCAATAACTGCATGGGGAAAGGTGTGTAAGAGTGACCTCCCCTTTGTATTGCAAATGGCGTTAAAGGGGGAAAGGGGCAAAAACTGGATAGGGAAAGAAGCGTGTAAGTGACCTCCCCTTCGTATTGCAAATGGCGTCAAAGGGGGAAAGGGGCAAAAACTGGATAGGGGGATAGGGAAAGAAGCGTGTAAGTGACCTCCCCTTTGTATTGCAAATGGTGTCAAAGGGGGAAGGGGCAATAACTGCATGGGGAAAGGTGTGTAAGAGTGACCTCCTCTTTGTATTGCAAATGGCGTTAAAGGGGGAAGGGGCAATAACTGGATGGGGAAAGGTGTGTAAGTGACCCCTTTGTATGGCAAATGGCGTCAAAGGGGGAAGGGGCAATAACTGCATTGGGAAAGGTGTGTAAGAGTGACCTCCCCTTTGTATTGCAAATGGCGTTAAAGGGGAAGGGGCAATAACTGGATAGGGAAAGGTGTGTGACCTCCCCTTCGTATTGCAAATGGCGTCAAAGGGGAAAAGGGGCAAAAACTGGATAGGGAAAGAAGCGTGTAAGTGACCTCCCCTTCGTATTGCAAATGGCGTCAAAGGGGGAAGGGACAATTACTGGATTGGGAAAGGTTTGTGAAAGTGACCTCCCCTTTGTATTGCAAATGGCGTCAGAGGGGGAAGGGGCAATAAATGGATGTGGGAAAAGGTGTGTAAGAGTGACCTCTCCGTTTTTGCAAATGACGTCAAAAGGGAAGGGGCAATAACAATGTGGGAAAGGAGTCTGTAAAAGTGACCCCACCCCTCCGTAATTCAAATGGCGTCAAAGGGGGGAAGGGGCAATACCTTTGGATGGGAAAAAAGTCGACAAGTGACCACTTATTTAGCAAATGGTGTTAAGAGGGATAAATTGAAGGACAAAGTACGTGTTGGAATAACTTCAGTTTTCAAGGTGAAATATCATTGGTGGTTGACAAAAAGCATATCAATTAGGATAATCTCCGGATAAAGTATGACCAACTGAACACACCTGCATGTTGCGTACGGTGTGACGGTAAGTACTTAGAGATACTAAAGGAAAGTCATTTTTGATTTCCGAAACATCAATAACCAATGCAATTGTATGACCTTTTATTTCTTAAACTAAAATAATCAACACAACTGTATCTCATTTTATTCATTTTTCAAACAGAAATGAAATGTAAAAAATAATCACAAATAACATTTGAAAAGTATAACTACAGAGTTAAAACAATAAAAATACTTCTAAAATACTATTATTTTACAATTTAATACGATATGTACAAAAATTCCTTGAATTCAACTCCTTGAGAAAATATGGTAAACTTGGAATTATATTTTAAAATATCTACGTTACTGTAATGCAAGGTACAAAAATGTGTATCATTAATAAATCAGTATAACAGACAATATTTGCACCAAAAATGAAACTGACTGTCATTTCAAAATGGTAAGGGATTGTTTTAGTTATTTCTGTCACCTTAAGTTTTACCCATTTGCTATCGTAAAAGGTATAGAAGACATTCGTTTATTTCAGCACCGAGTGAACTTAATCTGGCGTTCCCAAGTGAAAATAATTCATTATGAAACGTTGATATCTAATTCTTAACTTCTAACAGTTTTAACCAAATTACATGTATACACATAAATGTTGTATTGCTTTATGTCTTGTTGAGTTAAACTAGGCTAATTATTTTTCATACTATCTTTTCTTATTCAGCCATGCAAAGACATGCGCTATGGGTAACGTCACGCTATATTTCATGACGTCACAATGCTTATGTTGGAAAATAAGTTCAATAGGTCTAAGAGATGTATAAGAATCTTTTATATTTCAATGATTTTCTCGTGTATTTAGTTTTTTTTGAAAGCATTACTATACAGCTTTGTTGCTTTTAAGCATATTTCACGTCCTTACAATTCATATCCTTTCGCGTTTAAGTGTAGTTCCGTTCTAGTGAACATCATATTTGGATTTCTCTCTGTTTAAAACAATGAATTTATCATGTTATACTACAGTACTCCATTAAAAGGATAGACTAAAATCTTGAAAGTTTGCAAACAATTTTACCTATCATATATAAAGATATGCTAGTCTTATTCCCATAAAAGACAAAGTTGCTTTAAAAGTCACTTCAGCCCCAAATGGTTAAGGTTAGTGCTCAGAGTTAGGTGTTGGTTAAAAGTTATGCCAAACAGTGTGTAAAATTCAGTGTACAAAAATGAGGCCAAAATGACTTTTAAAAGCAACATGTAGATGACCCAGACAAAGGACTAGAATGCGGATTTGAATAAAAGAATTACAGTCTTATCGGTACATTCTGCAGTTACTAGTATATGGAATTATATATCAAATTTTGAGAAGGTTTCAAGAAAACAACGATGCATTATATCCTGATAAAGCCACTGTTTAAGGGTGGGAAATCCAAATATAATTTTCACTTGTATGTAACCACAATTTAACGCAAGAATATAAAAAACGTAGAATCGGATATCTTTTTAATTAAAACAGAAGTACACATAGATTAAAATGTCACTATGTCACTTTTTTCCAACATATATATTGCCATTAAATGTAGAGTAACGTTGCACATTGCGTATGACGTTACGTTGGCAGAAAATATAAAATAAAAATAATAAAATGCATTAGAATAAAATCCGTGATTACTTTTTAAAAAATTTCACGTGTGAACACCAGAATGTTTCTATTTCGAGCTTACACTGAAGCAAAGAAATGTCTTCTATATGTTTTAAAATATATGAGAGTCTGGAATTTAGCCCCGCTCCAAAATGTACAATTTGCGAAAAGTAGCTTTTTATACATAAACTAAACTACGCATATTTATTTTTGAAACTATCCCTGACCAGTTAAAACGCAACTGTTCAAAAGAGCAAAAATTTGAGACACTTTTTGAAATATTTAACCAAATCATTTTTTTCTTATAAAAATTCGCTGTCCCTGATTTTTTTACATGAATGTCAAATGTGCTATTTATAACAAAAATATCATTTAGAAAAATACCTTGCATTAAATCATGACTGACAACAAACCAAGCTAAAATATTCGTTATGTCTAAAAATAGTCCGACTGTATCAGTGTTCAAAAAACAATGTCCTGATTTTTGTTTTATATATTTATCATAAAATTAAGGAAATATTTGCCAAATGGTTGATACAATTACAAATTTAGTCCGCTAAAATGATAAACGAGCTACTGTTACCCCCAGACGCTGCTTTGATGCAGGGTAAGTCAACGTTGGTCATCATTTTGACATTCAAGTGTAACCTTGACCTTGGATCAAATAATCTGGGTTCTATACAGGTCTTCTTGATATTTATTGCTAGTTTTATGAGTGTAAGGAAAATGAGGTGGTTTTATGAGTGTAAGGAAAATGGGGTTACAAGGTATGTAGCAGACACAAAGCTATTTGACCTTTGACCTCCTGTGCGTCACACTGACCTTTAACCTTTGGCATGTGTTGTGCTTTTCGTATTTCGGCTAGATGGAATTGAGAGTTAGTGCTTACTTTATTAGATTAGACAATATGGTGCGGTCTCTTAAGTCAGAACTTAACCTTTGACCTAATGAACTAGGTTGTGAGTGCCTACATCTATTTACTAATCCTAATTTTATATCAAGAACTGTTGGAAGGAAAGCCCGCGTGACTATTCGGAAATGCTGACCAATATTTATTGTTATAGGATATAAGTAAGCGTGAGTTATGAAACAATAAGACTCTTTTCCATTTGGGGGTAGGGTAGGGGGTAGGAGCGGGTGAATGAGAAGATATAAGAAACAATTTAAGATTTAACCAGCATAATTACAAAATATGACCCCAGTAACTTCGACCTTTTGGATGCTTGACCCCTAACAAATAAATGTCTGCGTATTACCACAATCAACCCTCGTGTGAAGTTTGATGCTAGTGATGCTATGGGCAGTTAAAAATATATAGTGACTTTGAGAATCATATAAAAATTTAACCTGAATGCAACGGTGACAGTGACCCTGAAGGCAGGGCGAGTACAAAACGAATGTCTGACCTAAATATTCGTTGCAGTTTAGACAATATGGACCGGACACTAAATTAAAGTTATTTGAACTTTGTCCTCCAAGAGTAATACCGACCTTGGGCCTAGTGACTTGGGTTGAGCACAACGAACATTCTTGATGAGGCTTATAAATGAAGCCAGTTTTTTTTTTAATCTTCCCAGCGGACATGATGGACAAATAGGCGAACGGACGAATGGACCCGCCGACATGTGTGACTCCAATATAATCCCATGTACTTTGTACATGAGGGTATAATTATATACATGTCAGTTCATATCTATTCTGTTTAACAAGGCTTGTGTCGGGGCTGTGGTGGTGCCATGTTTGCTTGTGCCAGGACTTTCGTGGATCTACCATAATTAGTTCTTCCTTCTGCAGATACGTCTTACTTGTGAATCTGAAAATGAAAACAAATAATTAATATACGAAATACTTCAAGATGTAATGTCAAATTAAAAATTGAACATATTTTCAAGCTATAGCTTTTGCAGAATTCAAGAAATGTGGATTTTAACAAAAACTTTAACCACGAAATCCCAGTCTTCTTAGTACAATAAGGACTATAATTCGAAAAAAAGAAAAGTGAGACTAAAAATTGTACAAAGTTTCAAAGCTATAGCTCTTATAAAAATAAAAATGTGAACCTAAACCAAAAACTTCTAATTTTCGATGTACAAAAACGGTCATAATTTTGATAAAACGCAAGTAAGAGTTTCAAAGAATACTTTAAAACTAACGTAAGATTAACAAGTGCACCGCCTGGCGGATGCAGACGCTCACCTGTTTTTTTTTTTTTGTCTTTGTAAGATAGAAATATTGTCCTACCCATGATTTTCAAAAGGGGCCATAATTCTTACAAAAAGCAAAGTAGAGTTATGGTACTTGCTGTGCAGAGTCAGCTTTTAATGGCAAATAACTGCTCTAAGTTTTAAAGCAAAAGCTTTGACCGTTAAGGAGAAAAAATGACCTAAATGCAAAAATTAACCAAGAAATCTGATATTTTCTAAGTCCAAAAGGGGCTATAAATCTTGAAAAAAGCTGGATGGAGTAATGTTTCTTGCTGTATAGAGTCAGCTTTTGATGGTAAACAAGTGTTGCAAGTTTGAAAGCAATATCTCTGATAGTTTAGGAGAAAAGCTGACCTAAACACAAAACTTAACCAAATAATCTGATTTTCGAAGTCAAAAAGGGGCCATAATTCTTACAAAAAGCAGGATGGAGTAATGTTTCTTACTGTACAGAGGCAGTTTTTGATGGTAAACAAGAGTTGCATGTTTTAAAGCAATAGCTTTGACAGTTTAGGGAAAACAAATGACATAAACATAAAATTGTAAAAAGAAATCTGATATTTTTGTCCAAAAGGGGCTATAAGTCTTGCAAAAATCAGGATCGAGTTATGTTTCTTGCTGTATAGAGTAAGCTTTTGTTGGTGAACAAGTGTTACAAGTTTTAAAGCAATAGCTCTGATAGTTTAGGAGAAAAACTGCCCTAAACACAAAACTTAATCAAGAAATCCAAAAGGGGCCATAATTCTTGCAAAAAGCAGGATGGAATTATGTTTCTTGCTGTACAGAGTCAGCTGTTGATGTTGAACAAGTGTTGCAAGTTTTAGAGCAATAGTTTTGATAGTTAAAAGAAAAGCTGTCCTAAACATAAAACTTAACCAGGCAACTCAGACGCCGACGCCGAGACAGACGCCGACGCCGATCAAGTGATGACAATAACTCATCTTTTTTTTTCAAAAATAAGATGAGCTTAAAACCATGTACACAGTTTCAAAGCTGTAATTCTTAAAGCTTACAAGAACGAAAACAAAACAAGAGGGCCAAGATGGTCCTAGGCCGCTCACCTTAGAAACACATCATAACAGTGTAAACATGTTTGACCTAGTGATTTGGTGGAAACAAATATTCTGGCCAATTTTTTCTTAGATTTGACCTAGTGACCTTGTTCTTTACCCCAGACAATCCATATTTGAACTTGATCTAGATTTTATCAAAGATAATAGGTAAGGGTAGATTTCTCGGAAGCATAGAGCACCAAAAACACAGCCCCAGAGCCACGCATTTACATAGTAGGCCCACAAGAAAAAGAAGCTGTAATGGAAAAATATTTCAGACTGGTTGCTTCAAACATCCACCAAGTACATATTAATAGAAGCTAAATATCGATAAAGGAGAAGGAAACAGCAAGGGGCGAAACGGGGCCGAGGGCGGGGGAGGACCCCGAAGGGGAAAGCCAAACAATTATTTTGACCAAATTTCATGAAGATCAATTTGAAAATACAGCCTCTATTACATACACAAGTTTTTGTTTTTTTTATTTGACCTAGTGACCTAGTTTTTAAACACAGAGAACCCATTTTCAAACTTGGCCTAGATTATATCAAGGTTATCATTCTAACAAAATTTCATAAAGACCAGTTGAAAAATACAGTTTCTATCGCATACACAAGCTAAATGTTGACAGGCAGACGACGGAAGCCGGACATCGAGCAATCACAAAGTCTCACCTGAGCAGCTAAAAAATAAACTTTATAAAGCTGACGACCAAGTGGTACATATATTTTCAAATCAGACGAGCTAAAATGTGTACAGAGTAAGCTGTTGATCAAAATGACAGTAAGAGTTATGAAACTTAGATCACTAACTTGTTACTATTATGAGGAAGGAATGTAAACAACAGCTATCACAGGAGACAGCGCGCTCGATGATGGATGGTGAAATGGGCACACCTGAGGAAGCTGGAACTGTCACTAGAGAGTTTAATGACTCCAAGGACAATAGCTTGAGTCTGTGTCAAAAGTAATAAGAGATAAGGATTAAGTGTATCAAAACATTAAATAAGTATAATTCTAAGCAAAAAGGGGGCATAATTCATGAAATATTGGTGCAATAATGATGCACCTTTTGTCCTATGATGTGGATGATGATGTGGAACAACTACATGTACTTCAAGTTTGAATCAAATCCATTTGATAATAACTGAGGTAGAGTTAAGGTGCATGAAAACTAACCTTCTAAGTAAAAGGCGGGATGGGGTGGGGAGGGGGTCCATGAAATATTGGTGCAAGAATTATGGCCCTTGTGTCATATGATGTGAGTGGTGATGTGGTGCAACTTTTTCAGTTTGAATCATATTCATTTAGTAATAATTGCAACAGAGTGAAAGTGCATCAAAACTTTAACCTGAAATTCTAAGTAAAAAGGGGGGATAATTCATGAAATATTGGTGCGAAAGTTATTACGCTTGTGCCATATGATGTGGGTGATGATGAAGAATAAACATTTTACGTTTGAAACAAATCCATCAAGTAATTACAGAGACAAAGAGAAAGTACATCAAAACTTTAACGACGCCGGTTCGAGTAGGACAGCTCTCCATACTTCGTATAGTCGAGCTAAAAATTTCATTCAGTTGGTTCAATAGGTAATAACAGATATTAGCTTGTTTAGAAATATGATTGATAATGTGTCTGATGTATAGGACAATCTCCCTGGCCTTACGTAACAGCGGTTTTAGAAGGGGAAATAAATCATGAAAGATTGGTGCTAGAGTTATGCGAGTTATCGTACATGCTGTTGATAATGTGAAATAACTTTTTAAAGTTTAAATCAAGTCCAATGATTTATAGGAATGATGCACATGTCCCTTCAAAATGTTTGCCAGAATGAGATTAGAATGTCCGAAAACGGGACATAACTCATGAAACCCTGATTGCAATTAGAATTCCATTAATATGCACTAAAACACTTCATGCTGATGATATATTCTAAGTTTCATTTGAATTGGTACACAAGGTACGGTTGTAGTTGTAATATATTTATTGCGAAATCCAAAGAAAAAAATGCTATTAATCGGACGAAGTATGACTAATTTGCGTAAGCACGCTTTACAATGAAATCCGGACAAGATGCAATTTCATGTTAATGACGTACACCAAGTTTCATTTGAACTGAGTGGAAACTGTAGGGTGTTGAATCGGAACAAATTATATGTTGGATTATTGTTAAATCCAAAGAAGAGCACCACCCTTTGGGTGCAGATGCTCATCTGACTTTTTGTCTCTGTATAATAGAAATATTGTCATACCCATGATTTCCTTCTCTGTATAATAGAAAAATTGCCATACCCATGATTTTCTAAGTCCAAAAAGGGCAATAATTCTTGCAAAAGGCAGGATGGAGTTATGTTTCCTGCTGTACAGAGTCAGCTTTTGATGGTGAACAGGTGTTGCAAAATCTAAAGAAATAGTAGTTTACGAGAAAAGTTGACCCAAACACAAACCTTAACCAAGAAATCTGATTTTCTAAGTCCTAAACGTGCCATAATTCTTGCAAAAGGAAAATGGAATTATTTTCTTGCTGTACAGTGTCAACTTTTGATGGTGAACTAGGTTGCAAGTTTTAAAGCAATAGCTTTGATAGTTTAGGAGAAAAGCTGACCTAAACATAAAACTTAACCAGGCAACGCCAACGCCGATCAAGTGATGACAATAACTCATCATTTTTTTTTTAATCAGATGAGCTAAAAAGTGGACATAAATCAAGAAACAATTATTGACAATGTGTGCGTGTCTACTTCGTGTTGCTGTTTACTGATCTTGATTTGAGATGGTACACATGGTACAGGTGTACTTGTCATTTTGTCAAGTCTAAAACGTTTCATTCGAATTGAAGGAAACTGTAAAAGGGGTACACGAGACAGGTTGACGGCTAGGTGCAAGGACGGATGGGCAGTACAAACTCCTAATGCACACCGGGTCTTCAACACTGAGCGCAGAAAAAAAAAACACGAACTTAAAACTTTAAATTAAAGTGGACATAATTCATGAGAGATTGGCACTAGAGTTATGGACATTGTGTCATATGCTGCGGATGATGAAGAACCAGTCTTTTAGGTTTGAAGAAAACCCATTGAGTAATAACAGAGATAAAGCGAAAGTACATTAAATAGCTGACGCCGACGCAGGGTGAGTAGGATAGCTCTCTACATAATTAGCAATGTCGAGCTAAATAAAAACTGTTGCAGATTAAATGGCATAAAATTAATAATAAAGTATGTCTACCACCATTTGCCACGCAGAAATTGCCAAATGCCACAACTTAAGGCCATAGTTCTAGGGAAAATGGCTGAACCATAACATTCCAATGATGAACACAACTTAGCTCGGCAGTGGTATATCATGCGAAGTTTGGTGGAATTCTTACTAGTGGTATAAACAAGAGCTGTCCGTAAGACAGCGCGCTCCAATACTCGGGGACTTATAGAATGAATTTTTTGTCTGAATAAGAGACCTCTACTTTAAAAGGAAGCTACACCAAAGGGCATAATTCCATCAAATACACATTTCTGAGTAATTAGGATTGTTATAACACATGCAGATGATGACGATAAAGATATTTTTTGACTTGAGTTTCAAGTCATTATCTTATATAATACCAAAGTTATGTCCAGAATACGAAGTTTGTTAAAAAATTAAGTATAAAAGGGGCATAATTCGGTCAAAAATACAAATCAGAGTTATGGGGATTGTTACCACACATGCAGATGATGATGATTAAGATAAAATTTTAAGTTTCAAGTCTTTATCTTATATTGCATTAAAGTAGTATCCAGAGAGCGAAGATTGCAAAAATGTTTAAATACAAAAGGAGCATAATTCTGTCAAAAACACAATTAGAGTTATGGGTTATGTAGCCACACATACAGATGATTATAAACAAATACTTTTAATATTAAGTAATTATCTTTTAAAGTACCAAAGATATGTCTATAAACGAAGCTTACGAAAAAATTTCGCATGAAAATAATTCAAAGTATAACTCCTTGGTGACCTTGACCTTGGGTATAATGGGCCCAGCCCCTACACATACTTTGTTTGTATGCTGGACAATGTTTAGGTAAACTTAAAGTATGATATAAGCAAAAGTAACAAAGATATGACAGAAAAACAAAGGTTACCGAAAACATTTAACCTTAAAAATAACCTAAGTATAACAGCTTGGCGACCTTGACCTTGGGTATAATGGGCTCAGCCTATACACATACATTGTTTATGTTAAGTTACAGTAAGATATAAGCAACAGTAACAAAGATACGATAGAAAAACAAAGGTTGCCGAAAAACTTTAACCAAGAAGGGTCACGCCGACGCCGACGCTTGGGCGAGTAGTATAGCCCCCCAATCCCCCTCACCTATTCTCCGAAGAGTGGAGCTAAAAAAAAGTAGCGCTGATCACAGGAGTTGACAAATCAATGGTCATGACTCCACTGAAAATCATTTAACCACAACATGACGATAATATGTACAACTACGCTTCACACTAATCTCTCGCTAGGTTTGGTGAAAGTCAACCTAATAATATACAGCAAGAAGTGTAAACACTGTAAAATATGACAAGTCAAGGATCATAACTCTGCTGAAAATCACTGAATCAGAACATGTCGATGAATCGCATAACTAGGCTTGGCACTGATAACTCATTTTAGGTATGGTGGAAATCTGCCCAATGGTGAAAGAAAAATTGCCGAAATATCATAAAATCTGACAAAGTAAGGGCCATAACTCCTCTGAAAATCACTAAACCAGAACATGTCCAAAATATGATAATTGGTACTTAATTCTCTTGTACGGTTTGGTGGAAATCTGCCAAATCAAAAGAGAGAAGTGGCTAAAGCATCAAAACAATTGACGAATCAAGGGTCATAATTCCACAAGAAATCACCGAACCAAAAACTGACTATGATATACACAATTAGGCCACGCAATGATCGCTCTTGCGAAATTTGGTGTAAATCCATTCAGTGGTGTCGAAAGAGTTGCGTGGACAAACTTTATGACAGACGGACGGTCATACAGACGGACGGACGGACAGCACTTAAACAATATGTCTCTCCACTACATATTGGAGGCATAACTGCTTACAGACAGTGTTAAATATCAACCAAAAATTCTGAAAGGCATTACCTGGCTTACATCGGCCTGTCAGCGGTTGGAAACATTAAAGACAAGCCGGTACGGTGATATGTGTTTTCTGTCATGGCTTCTTTTTCTTTGTCTTTCAATAATGGCAAACACTGTCTCCTTGCCTTTTAGATCTGAAATAAATCATACTTTATTGGCCTGGTGTTACAATAGCCAGTAATTCCATGAAAATCAATGAAAATATGCAGAGTAGCTCGAGGTCATTGAATTCTTTCTCTTCAAGGTTTGCTGTAGGCATGTGGTCAATATTTAAACATATTGATTTGGCCAATTATCAAGGAATTTATGGTTATATAGCTTGTTTATACAAACTGAAATGCTTTCTTTTTGAAAGGCCTCCTAGTTTTATTAGTATTGATGTCTTACTTTGTGCGTTTTATCTTTAATGTTTTAGCCTTTCTGTAACAACGCTTTCCTTATTTTCTCTTTACATATAATATATCATATGCATGTTATACGACTGTATGTCATAGAGGGCGATACTATGAACGTTTTAAAGTTTCAAAATATCTTGATTTGTTTTGAATTTTTCGTAAAAAACCCGATTTTGATGAGATGTTTTCCCTTGTAAATTTCAGTCATTTTGGACACTAAAAATGTCTGTAACTTCAATTCCGAAATTGATTGTTGAAAATGACTGTTTCTGGATATTTAAATGAGCATAAAGATATATTACCGTTTCAATCATTAGCAAAAAATTCGAAAAACAAGCATGCCTCGAACATAATCATGCGTGTTGTCTCTAAAGAGTGGAAAACTATGTTTTACAAATGCAGGATTTCTCAAGTGCCTTTAAACCATGCAAACAAAACGAACAATAGTTTTGTGTAAATTTGCAAAGGTTAAGTCATTGTTGTCTGTATTTGTCGAACGATGTCATCATCGCTATAACACATGGCGTCTAAAATGTATGATGGAATAATACTAAATTAAAGAAGGGACAAATCTCCAGAAACATTCGAGTTGGGCAACTCCAGAAAAACAAGGAGGTGCGTTCAATAAACGCTTGATGCCCTCAGTGGCATCCTTGTCGATAGATTTTGCACGTAAGCCCAAAACGAGGTCATGGTCAATGTCAAACTGAGGTCAGGTGATGTTTGAAGATGATGAATGGTCACAGGTTACATCTGTATTAGTATCAAGTCATTCTAGTAAGGGGTATTGATGCTAGACGAAACGGTCCCATTTGGTTAACCTCATACGGACGGACGAACGGACGGACAGGACTATCAGTAGATGCTGGGGGCATAAAAATGCGCTTGTGTACTTTTGAAGTTGATGATGTTTACTAAAAATTCCACTTGAATTTGAGGAGTTGAGTGCAGAATGTTTACTGTAGTTGTGATATTTTCAAAGTCTGTAAAAAGAGCCATTACTCCAGAAAAAATATCCACTTCATCTTTATTTCATTTGAACTGTGCAAACTAAAAGAAAAATGACTACACTATGTTCTTATATAGTTGTAATGTTTCAAAGTCCAAAAATGGCAATTTCTTCAAAAGAATCGGACATAAAACTCCCGACAAAATGTACAAGTCCACTTCATGTTGATGATGTACACAAAGTTTCATTTTTATTGAAGAGAAACTGTAGGAGTTGAGCACAGAAGAAATATGACTGACAGACTTACTGACGGACGAACAGGCGGACTTAATGACGGACGGAAAGTTTAAACACTATGTATGTCTCGCGGGTCTTTTACGCCGTTGATAAAACTGATCCTAACCAGTACTCGCATCTCATCAGCATATGAGACAGAAGTCAATTTTCTCTCTCATCAAGATTCGAATCGGCGACTCCAGACAACAGGTCATGCTCAACCAAGATAACCACGTTTGCCATTTGTGTAAGCACATGTAATTCATGAATTTATGGGGCAAACATATACAATATGTATTTGCTAGAAGAACTGTTTGCCAAAATACCATGTTTATGAAACTATTTTTAAACAGCTGCAGACAGTGCAGTTCTAACACAGCATACATATGATCTAATATTTCTCCTTACCTAAACGAAGTCTTCGTCCGAGGGGGTTTCTCTGTTGTGTACGAGGTGTGGAACAGCTGTCTACCATCAACAAGACGGGACAAATACCGAAGAAAGGTCCACCAAGGCTTGAATTCCACTATAACCATGCACTATCTTGCCTATCGAAAAGTGATGAAAATTAATATCATACATTTACAACTTTTTATTGCTCTATATGAAATGACAGTATATGACACTAATGACCCCAAGAAGCAGTTCATAAATTGCCACAAAGTGCACAAACAGAGCAGGCTCATCAGTTGTTGTTTTTTTTTTTTTTTGTTATTTCCGCTACAAACGGCTTATAAATTTAAATCGCCTTTGATTTGTACGTTAAACAATCCAATATCAGTGTCTATAACGTTGACAAATAAGTTTCAATATATATATCTTATTAAAGGTTACTCTAGCCTTAAGTCTTCCGCTATTTGAGTCGTCTAATATAAAGAACATGTGTCGTCTGCTAGAAGCAACACTAATTGTCATGCTATGAATCTTCTTATATCACGTGGATATTATTCTTAACTGCAGATACCGAAATTATTAGTTTGTAAATTAAAATAAATACCACTCAATATTACGTTACTTTATAATTCTCTCGACATGCTCAGGAAAAAATCAAATAAAGTTCTTGTCACAAAACCAGTTGTCTATACCAACAGTAGCTTTCGGTGTGCATGTCACATTTACGTTGTTTCAAATAAATCGACAGAATTCAGTTCTCTAAACCTGGGTTTCAAACCAGTATAGATTAGCTCTCCAACAACCGCATAGTAAGGTCAGCAACAAAAAGTTTATTTGTCACCCATTTATACAAACTGTGACTACAACTCGCGTCGCATGAATTATAATTCTTGAGTAATTTAAGAGCTTACCTTGTTGATAACGGCTGATTACCATGTTAACGCAAGGGTTCGATAGGGTTTCTATGCACATCTGGTGACCGGCTTCGTTAGGATACCAGCAAGGTCGTTCTACTGCCACTATTGTTCCATCAACTAACATTTTCTTCCTATTGATACAATAAAGTAAATAGCCACATCCGTTTTTTTTCTTCTTGGGTTTCTCACCAATACTTATTTACATCAAAGCCACGTATGGAAAGCTAGGCATTTTTCAACTTTCTTAAAAAATGAAAAGACACTTTTATCCTGTTTACTCTTTACTGAATAAAATTTAAAGTTCGTATAAATATGTTACAATTTGTAAAACCGCGTCTGAAATTCACATAGCGGTGATCACGGATTCGAACCCCGTCTCAAGCTAATATTGTCGCAAACCTTTGCCTGATTTAGACCATAAAAATTACATAAAATTACACTAATCATGAAAATCTTCGAATTTATACATCTACCAGTTAATGTAGTGTAACCACATTAAATTCTGTCATTCCCGAAACTGACTTGTATCCAAAATGAGTGATATATTACAGTAAGTCCTTACGTGTATAATCCAAGAAATTGCTTCTCGTCGGACATTTGAAGTATTTCTTTCACAAAAAAAACAGGATCTGTGTCCACATTCCCATGCTACTGAATTACTCCCTGTTGACCTTTGCTTTCTGAATGTTGAAAGTTATGCTCTGCTGACTGAATACTGGTAGACAATCATTAAAAAATAAACAATAATTGGGTTTAAAATAAAAAAAGAATTAAAACTATGTAAATTAAAACAATGTAGACCTACATAATAACCAGAAAATAACCAATTTATAGAACATTTTAAATTGAAATGGAAATGAATGTGTGTAATTTGACTGAAAACTATACTACTAATATAAAGCTTGCAAAAGAAAAACATTAATTGTACAGAGAAATTATATACCTCAGTGCGTCCGAGAAGAAGAACCAATCTGAGTCGTCCACTTCTACATCATGACATCTTAGTTACGCTTGTCTGTACAGTCAACATCAGCCGCGCTATCTTCACTATCCACTAGACCATTGTGTCATCTACAATGCGACATCTTTACATCTGCTTGTATATAACTTGGAAAAAAGCAATGCAAAACAAATGGAATAAAAAGCAGAAATAAAACAATGGCGCACTCTTACCCAGTCCAAGCTGTCGTCTGCACACGATGCCTGTTCGTCTGCATATATCTTCATATGTGTTTCCGGGTATCTAAAATTTGCTGGACAAGTAAAGTTACTATAACACAATGTAATATTGAACTTATTCTAATAATTTTCTACAGTATACAAAGCGAGTAATAATACATTGGTAATGGCAGAAAGAAAACCACCATGACGAAGAACCCAATACAACAAACAAAACGCACCAAATACCCGTCTTCAACAAAACAACACAGCCATCAAGAATAAAACCGAGAAAACCACATTAAAACCACCGCAGACACCTCCATAAACACAAAACACCACAACAAACACACAACAAACACCACAACAAACACCACCACAAACACAACCAAGTAGCCACTGTAAACAAACCCCTGACAAAACAGCAAACACTAAACATACAGTATTACGAAGCGAAAATATAAAAGATAGATTACGTGCTCTCTAAGTGCATCCAGTTATTTTACTTTTGTTTCAGTTTTACCTGACATTCATTTTCAGGTCTTAGCAAGGCTTAAATTATTTAAACCTAAGCCTGTAGCACTTGGTCGACAGCTAGATTCCTCTCTTTGCCAGGGACTTGAACGACGGCCATCAGTTGATAAATTTGCCTAGATGAAGAGGTACGTTTCCATGGTAACCCTGTTGAGTGTATAGATAGAGAAATGCATGTGTAAGAACAGAAACAAACATAATATTATATAATCTTAGTATTACCTTTATACGCATCAAAGGAAAAGTAAATATACACACCCTTTATGCTCCAAAGTTTGCTGTGTAACTTAGTACATCAGAACGTCAGTCATCCATTTATACCATTGCATTGCTGTGGACATGCCTTTCCGTGCTAAACCTGTTGTGTGTATAAGATACAGACAGGCATGTGTAAGAACAGAAACAAACATATATAATCTTAGTATTACCTTTATACAAATTGCGCATCAAAAGAAAAGTAAATTTACACACCCTTTATGCTCCAAAGTTTGCTGTGTAACTTAGTACATCAGAACGTCAGTCATCCATTTATACCATTGCATTGCTGTGGACATGCCTTTCCGTGCTAAACCTGTTGTGTGTATAAGATACAGACAGGCATGTGTAAGAACAGAAACAAACATATATAATCTTAGTATTACCTTTATACAAATTGCGCATCAAAAGAAAAGTAAATTTACACACCCTTTATGCTCCAAAGTTTGCTGTATAACTTAGTACATCTGAACGTCAGTCATCCATTTATACCATTGCATTGCTGTGGACATGCGTTTCCGTGCTAAACCTGTTGTGTGTATAAGATACAGACAGGCATGTGTAAAAACAGAAACAAACATAACACAATGTTGCCAAAAGGAAGAAAAAGTAACACAACTTATATGCTTCATCAGCTGTAAAACTTTGTGTATCTGAACGTCTGCAGTCCGTCTATATTATTGCCCTAAAGTAGATATACGTTTCCGCGGTAACCCTGTTGAATGCATTAGATACAGAACGGCATGTGTAAAGACGGAAACAAATGTATTATAGTGTTACATTCTTTTTGTTGGATTTAACGTCGCACCGACACATGATAGGTCATATGACGACTTTACAGCTTTAATGGTGGAGAAAGACCCCAGGTGCCCCATCCGTGCTTTATTTCACCGCGAGCGAGCACCTGGTTTGAACCACCGACCTTCCGTAAGCCAGCTGGATGGCTTCCTCACATGAAGAATTCAACGCACAGAGTGAGGCTCGAACCCACATCGATTCAGTTCAGTTATTTAAGTTTAATTAGTATCTATAACTTTTATTAAGAAGAATTCAACGCCCCGAGTGAGTATGTTGTTACAAGAAATTAAAAGTAAACATGCATACCATGTATTCTCCAAAATATGCTGTATAACTTTGTAGATCCAGGCGTCGGCCATCCATCTATGCCATTGCCTAGAAGTATGTTTCCATGGTAACCCTGTTGAGTGTATAGATGCAAAATTGCATGTGTAAGAATATAATTAAATATGTCTATAGTTTGGCAACAAGCTAGGAAAAGTAAATATACTCACTTTAGTACTCCAGAATCTGCCGTAAAACTTTGTAGATCTGAATGTCTGTTTTCCATTTGCACCACTGCCTAAATGTAGTGTTACGTCTCTATGGTAGCCCTGTTGAGTGTACTGATACAGAAATGTATGTGTATAAACAGAAACAAACATATCACAGTGTGGCCTAAAGAACGGAAAATTAAAGTAAATATACACACCCTATATGCCCCAACATCTGCTGTATAACTGTACGACTGGACGTCTGTCATCCATTGATATCACTACTTAGATGTAGGTGCATGTTTCCATGGTAACCCTGTTGAGTGTATAGATACAACAACAGCTGTCCGTAAGACAGGGCGCTCCACTATTCCCGGATTTGACAGTAAAATGAATATATCGCGGGCTTAGCGCAAAACGGTTGTAACTTATATGAAATAAAGAAGGAGTTACAACCGTTTTGCGCTAAGCCCGCGATATGTCTGAGTAAGAGACCTCTACTTTAAAGGGAAGATACACCAAGGGGCATAATTCCAACAAATAAACAAATTTGAGTTATTAGGATTGTTACAACATATGCAAATCATGATGATAAAGACACATCTTGAGTTTCAAGTCATTATCTTATATAGTACCAAAGTTATGTCCAGAAAACGAAGCTTGTAAAAAAGTTAAGTATAAAAGGGGCATAATTCGGTCAAAAATACAAATCAGAGTTATGGGGATTGTTAAAACACATACAGATGATGATGATGATAAAGATACATTTTAAGTTTTAAGTCTTTATCTTATATTACATTAAAGTAGTATCCAGAAAGAGAAGATTGCAAAAAAAGTTGAAGTACAAAAGGGGCATAATTTTGTCAAAAACACAATTAGAGGTATGGGGTATGTAGCCACACATGCAGATGATTATAAGCGAGTACTTTTAATTTCAAGTCATTATCTTTTAAAGTACCAAAGATATGTCTATAAACGAAGCTTTCGAAAAATTTTAACATGAAAATAATACAAAGTATAACTCCTTGCTGACCTTGACCTTGGGTATATTGGGCCCAGTCCCTACACATACTTTGTTTGTATGCTGGACAATGTTTATGTGGACTTGCAGTATGATATAAGCAAAAGTAACAAAGATATGACAGGAAAGCAAAGGTAGCCGAAAAACTTTAATCTTACAAATAATCAGGAATAAGACCTTGGTGACCTTGACCTTGGGTATAATGGGCCCAGTCCCTATACATACTTTGTTTGTATGCTGGACAATGTTGATGTGAACTTACAGTATGATATGAGCAAAAGTAACAAAGATATGACAGAAAAACAAAAGTTGCCGAAAAACTTTAACCTTAAAAATAATAAAGTATAAGTCCTTGGTGACCTTGACCTTTGGTATAATGAGCTCAGCCCCTACACATACCTTGTTTGTATAATGGACAATGTTTATGTGAAGTTACAGTAAGATATAAGCAAAGGTAACAAAGATATGACAGAAAAACAAAGGTTGCCGAAAAACTTTAACCTTAAAAATAACCTAAGTATAACACCATGGTGACCTTGACCTTGGGTATAATGAGCTTAGCCCATACACATACATTGTTTGTATACTGGATAATGCTTATGTGAAGTTACAGTAAGATATAAGCAATAGTAACAAAGATATGACAGAAAAACAAAGGTTGCCGAAAAACTTTAACCAAGAAGGGTCACGCCGACGCCGACGTCGACGCCGGAGTGAGTAGTATAGCCCCTCTATTCTCCGAATAGTTGAGCTAAAAGTCATACTTAAGAAAAGAAACAAATAATAATTCTAGTGTTGCCTTCAGAAATTCCAGACAAAGAAAATAGGAACATATGCATACCGTTTGTGCTCCAGATCTAACAACACCTTTGTGCATGATCTGTATGTTGTGCTTGATCTTTGCCACTAAAACACAACTTAAAATGCAAGAAAAAAACAAGAGCTATCGGAGGACAGCACCGCTGGACTATTCAACAGCCTTGTCGATTGAATGAATACGAAAGTCGAAAAAGGGGCATAATTTAATAGAAAAGCAAAATAGGGTTATGGAAACTGCATAGTGCTTATCTGCTCATGACAGTGGACAAGCATGTGAAGTTTCAATCCATTCCCATTAGTGGGTACTTAGATACCAGCTTACATATAAGAATTTAACCAATAACTCCTAAGTTGAAAAAGGGGCATAATTTTGTAAAATGTGAAGTTGAGTTATTGACCCTTTGCACTGCATGTCATATCATGACAGTGAACAAGTGTGTGAAGTTTCAATCCTTTCCCATTAAATACTGAGATATCAGCTTACATACAAAAACTTAACCAAAATTTTCTATGTTGAAAAAGGGGCATAATTTTGTAAAAAAGCAAAATAGAGTTATGGAACATGTGCAATGTAAGTCAGTTAATCACAGTAAATAAGTGTGTGAAGTTTCAATCCATTCCCGCAAGTGGCTACTGAGATATCAGCTTACATACAAAACCTTAACCAAAAATTTCTAGGTCAAAAAAGGGGCATATTTTTGTAAAAAAGCAAAACAGAGTTATGAAACCTGTGCAATGTAAGTCAGTGTATCACAGTAAATAAGCGTGTGAAGTTTCAATCCATTCCCACAAGTGGTTGCTGAGATATCAGCTTACATACAAAAACTTAACCAAATCGGGACGCAGACGAGGACGCGGACGCAGACGCCGACGCCGGCGCATGGACGAGTCCAATAGCTCTACTATTCTATGAATAGTCGAGCTAAAAATATGATTTTGTTAAACTTGAATGCCTCACTTGCCCTAAAACTGTTTAATAAAACATGTTTTCATGAAAACATCACTTTTATTAGACAAATGACTCAAAATCAATAAAGGCAATCCATGAACAATATTACAGAATCAGTCATTCATGTATGGCACCTATATCAGAATGTAGATGTACGCTTCTATAGTAACACGGTTGACTGTATAAAATACAGAAAGGAATGTGTAAAAACAGAAGCAAATATAAATCAGTTTTGCGTTAAATAATCCAGACAAAAAAGGGGAAAATACATACATTTGATATTCCATATTTGAAAAACACATCCACCCGTAATCTGTTTCTTTGATCTTTGTCACTTGAACACAACCTACATAGCAAGAAAACAGAAAACATAATGTTACTCTGCCTAAATATCTCTTCTGGAGGACGAATGATTTTAGACACAATGTCTTTCATCAAAATTTGAAATTGTCACGGAGAACGTACGCCTCCGTCGCGACCCCGCGATCCATAAACCTACGCCCTCCCTGTCGAGCTAAGCGTGTGGGCTTATCTCATTTAGTATTTAAAACTATTCTAAAGTATTTACTTCCATGGCAACGCCTCGACAACCAAATTTAGTAAATACTAAAAATCAAATAGAGGTCAAATATCTATTTAGCTGAACGTCGGTCATCCTTTTTATATCATTATCTAGATTTTCGTTTGCACAGTAACCTTACTAAGGGTATGAAATGCAGAAAGGGATGTGTAAGAACGGAAGCAAATATTTATCGAAGTGTTGCCTTTAGAAATTTCAAATACAGAAAGTAAGACAACATACGCACCTTTTTTACGCTGCAGCAGAAATCTGAAAACACGTGGACCCATCTATAAACTTATATACACCACTTTATCTCTGCCACAAAAACACCAACCTAAAAAGCAACAAGACTTTGTTAAACATAAATGTCTCACTTGCAATTAAAACTATCAAAGTTATTTTAAAATACTTGTTTTCATCGGAACAACACTTACACGAAAAGCTTGACAATCAGTAGAAAGACTCACAGTCTATGTAGATCGATCGAGAACAACCAAACTTACAAAACTGATCGTTTTCACTTCCAGGATAAGAAAACGCTCCAGACCAAAATATTTTTTATTATTTTTTTGTAATTTATATTTTATCTCCTTTTACATGTTCACATAATAAAGCATGAATCTTTCAGTAGGCTGATATGTTGAATTACAAACAGATAACTGCACATTATACATAATGACAAAGTCAGTGAATAACAGCAACAACAGTCGTGAATATTCTTTTGCCATCAAAGATACCATTTGACTACAAGATAACTGAAGGGAGATAAAAGCTGTTATTAATGATACATTATTTCTGACTAAGTTGTTTCCCTTTGCATGGATGTGTTAAAAAGCTAAGAAATTGATATAAAACAAAAATTATTTTTTTTTGTTGTTTTTCATTCCTTAAAATTTTAAATTATCTTTACGATAATATTTCTTATTCTTAATAACAATTTCTTCAGTTTGTTTAAGACAATAGAAATATTCACCGAGTTAAAGAGAGAAAAAAAGACAACAAAAGGGCACAGAATCTAGTTTGTAAGGCAAGATTGTCAGTTGATACTGTAATATATTGAACACAATACAACAGTACTCCAGGAGAAAAAACAACAACAACAACAAAAATAGAAAGGAAAAGAAAATAAAAAGGCAAGGAATTTTAGCGTGTGAGTCTTCTATCTGTGTGACCGGGTGTTTATTTGAAGGGAGTGGGCAACCTATTTTTAACCTGATACAAACAATATAGAAGCGCTTTAACTTTGAATCTTTTGATATAAGAGTATAAAAGGTAGAAAGGAAGCGGCATTTATATAAATCTGGTATAATAGTAACCACAATAATTTCTTTTCAAAGAATTTCTAATCTATCAATTGGAGGAGATGTCTCCATTGACTTTCAAAATTTTGTAACTTAAAAGTTTTAGCTGCATTGTGTTTATTTACTTTAAATAAATATTTAATACACTTTTTAAGTCTTTCTAAGTTTGGCAAGCATTTTTCAATTTACATGAATAAATGTATGATTTACATGAGATAAGGACAAGGTTAAATACATCTGGAAACAGTCTGTTACCAAATAAAATATCAGTATTTGTCCAGTTTGCACCTAATGTAATTGATGAACACTTACATTGAATCCAATTTCTAACATTTAATCAGAATGTGGTTATAAATGGACATTCGTAAAACAGATGTAAAATAGTTTCTGAACTCTATGACAAAAAGAGCATTGGTTATCATGTACAATACTCATTTTGAAACAAAGATGATTAGTTCCTATAAGATTCTGAGATTGTTTCTGTACTGTAACCACTGTAGTTTTGGATATTTTTATTATTTGTCACAATACAATAAGGAAGTTTCAAATAAATATTTTTTTCGAATTAAAATATTTGCATTTTGATGATAGACAGGGGCAGGATGCTATACCATGCGTCCCCAAAAAACTTTTTTCATTGGTGCAATTTGTTTGCGCGATCAACAATGTTCCCATTAAAAAACACATTTGATCAAAGCATAATTTGGCTGTTTCCATAGTTATCGTTCATTTCTAAAAATAGGAACATGTACACACGAAACTTCCATCATATCTACGTGAGTTTGGGCATAATCATTAGGTCCCAGAAAAGTCACAAATTAGCTATATAGTTAAATCTAGCTATATATAGCTAGAAGTAGCTATAAAACCAATACCAATAATGCAAAATATGTGAAAACAAGATGCAAAATGATCATAATTACGTCCCAAAGGTTTATAAGATGGAAGACATTGGTTGCAGTGCCAATGCCATCTTATATTTTACCTCCTACCCGGCTCACTAGACACATGCATTCCCTATCTTTCCGGCAAATTCAAACACCCTGTAATTATTACAAGTTCTCTTTCTACCCGGCTACCATCATTCTCTGGAATTCTTTGCCGGCTGACATTGCTCAAGCACCTACCCTGGACCAGTTTAGGCAAGGGGTAACCAAACTGGGCCAGGACTTCTGAGTGACCAGGCTGTTTTTAAATCATTTTACTGTACATTTCGCCTTTTTATTAGCACTATCAGCTTTGTCTCAAATTCTCACAAATACTTTATGTATTACTTTATTTCTCCTGTACATTCCTGCTTTTAAACTCTTATGCACTGACGCGCACCTGCATAAAATACTATAGATAGACAATAACACAAATCCAAGATCTTTGTAGTCACATTTTCAATAACTGTGGCAGTATTTTGCGGTAAATCATCACTGAATTTTTCACTTGTGATAATCATTGTTACAGTAGTATAAGACAAATTTATAAATGACTAATCGCAGACATTCACAACATGTATTGAAACTGAAACTGCATAGATTTCCATTCTTTGTGACTGTCTTCTGTCTCATAAACCATTTGAATGAGATAATAATTATTTTACATTTAAGGCATCGCCTACAGTGGCGGCCATCTGACTCAAAATTTTACATGCAAATTTTCATAAAAATAAAAGATGACTAAGTGGTAATAATAAAGTCAATAAATTTGTCATAATTATGTTTTAAATATCTATGTGAACATATGCAAGTAAAAGGATGTGCATTTCACTACCTGTATTATGCCTTTATTCGATATTTTTCTATGACAAAATTTTGCAATTTTACGTGCAGTCAAACTAAATATATATTCAATACATTTCAAAGATAATTACAGCCAATTGTAAAGCAGACCTTGAAGAATAAAGTCTTCAGAAATTATTTTGAAATTTTACCCGATTACTGAATTACACACAAAAATCCCAACACCATCAATTTATCCAATTTGTGTTATCTGTTCACACATAATTTACATGTATATAAACAGATGATATTATAGGATTGTGTATAGGTTTACCTGGCTGTGGTCATAATGCATGTACAAACAACATTTTAAATTAAATTTACATGGGGTTGTCTTTTTGTGTCTAATGCAATAACCAGGAACAATTTGGACAAAAATCCATGAGTTTGCAGTATACATATTGTACTATGAAATTAACTAAATTTTGTCTTTGTAATATTTTTTATATTGGAGTTTGACTGCACATAAAATTTCAATATTTTGGGGTAATCTTTCGGTCTAAAAGAGACTCAAACATTTTACAAGCGGCATATGTACTATAAATCATCAATGCTTCTTATGTTGATGATAATTTGACCAGCTGTTAAGGCTTTAGTGTAATTTTCAAGGGAAAAATACTCGGCCTGAAAATATGAACTGATACCGAGTTGTGACTGTGGCGATGCCTTAATATACACATATGTTAAAAAATTGTTATTGGTTTTATAGCTATTTCTAGCTATATACAGATATATAGCTAGATTTAGCTATATAGCTAATTTGTGACTTTTTTGAGACCTGATCATGGTCTCTCTCCCGATGCTTTTCACTCCGAGTTAATCAATTAAAACTATGAAAATTCTGATGTATTATTCTTTTTTATTAATCCGCAGAACTGAGAAAGCAGTGGCACTAGCTATTTCTCTAGAAATAGTTTCCATTGTTTACACTACAGTCGAATTTGCACGAATTTTATCACAGGTAAAAAACTGAAAAGCATGTGGTAAACACAAAATGAATAACTAATAAATATAACAGAAGAAAAGAGAAAAAGAACGACAAAAACAGAAAGAAAATAGAGAAAAAAAATAGAGTAAGAAAAAATGTACATACCATCTTAGACGTGTCTCTTTGAATATCCGCGCTAGCGCCAACAATAACAATATCCCCCGTGAATATGTAGTCATAAAAATCACGTGCTAAGTGAACTGAACACCGGGAAAAACGTGTTGATTGATTTATAAAGGATGAGTGAATTGTGTAAGACTGTGTCAAACATGTTTTGTACGAGTTCATTTGACTTACCGGGTCGTTGCGCCGCACCGCTGTGCTGTGTAACCATTTATGCCTTCCTCATTTACCAAGTTGATTTTTCTCACGTTACATCATTTATGGAGAAAGTTACTACAAATGCCGATTAACCTTGATGAAGATATACTATGGCCAGTGACTGTCCATCAATCACTGTTGCTGTACCTCATATGACAACAACTTTAATTGTGACAGCAGTGACTGGCCTTCATAGCAAAACGCAACCGAACTTGATTCAAACGTACAATTTATGTACCACAGATGCCGGGTGAAATATACCCTATATAATATAATAACAATATGATATTTGTGCAAAAGATCTGGGTTGAAAAACATCTGGTCAACTTCTCTCTTCTATTGTTTCTATCACATGGACCGGCCGGACGTTAAAAGACAATTAAGCCGGTTCTTTTCAAACAAGATTTTCAGCTCCTGGATGACACCTCATCGCCCATATCTGACAGGGGTAATATAAAATCTGGCCGTAGCTGAAGTTTCGAAACTTAAAAAAGTGAAAATTTTGGGGCGCGCATCGGCACACACGCACTTACATCATCTTCCGCCACTTCTTCATCGTTGTTGATTGATGTGCATTTAGTAAACATGGGACGTAACCTTTTCAGACTGATGTCAGTGAAAAAAATGTGCACGCTCGGTTTACGGAAGACTTAAAGAAGTTTAAAAGCGTACTTGCGACTTTTCATAGCATACATAACACACTGAATAACGTAGGTACGGCTTTTTAAAGCATACGTGCGCCTTAAACAATATACGTGCGACTCTTTACTTTTGCGCCTGACGTAGAAATCTTGCTATGATTCTCATCACTCACATATGATGAAAAGTACCAGTATATTGAGATTTTCAAGTTTTCTTTTTTTCTCTTGTCCATAGGACTCCTCCTTAGTCCTAACTGTGTGTTTAATGAAACATACGGAAACGTCAATTTTGATATTGTTAAACGGTTCCGTTTAAACACGTAGTTGCAAAACAGGAAAACAAGATGTGTTTTGGAATAATCGGGGTTATATTTCTTGTATCTGTCCCCTGTACTACATCACGTGAGAAACTTTGATCTCCCTTCCCCTAAATTAAGGTTCACTGCTCGATACACTAATTTCATGTCCGTGTTTTTATGTGTGATTGACAATTTATCGACAAGCCACTCACTTTATGTATTATAACATGACGTCATAAATACATATACGCAGCTTCCATGTCTTCAAATTTTGACTTTTACACAGCACACCAGTGTTGAGCTATTGATAGGTCAATATTACAAACTATAGACCGGTGATTTATACAAAGAGTCAATATCTTGATGTGGTAGTAGGATTTTTTTTTCAAATTACGAAGATATTTTTATGGCTCATAATTTGTGTATTTTCGTTGAAAAACTTTGACCTGTGAAACAAACAAAAAATAGGGAAAAAATCTTAAAACTTCAAAAAGTTTTGCAAGAATTTGTTGCTTCTATGCTAACACAGATATTCTGAAAGTTCTTTAAGGACTTAACAAAAGTTTTAGTCCAAGTCATCGTGTATCTCACCAAGACTGACTTTAAGCATAAAGTTTATCATAATCATCTACTGAATTCTTCAATAAGAACAAAAAGACCCGTTTACTGGTTTATATTTTTTCTTTAAAAATCCACATTTATCTTACAGAAATATTTTAAACAACAAATACGTAAGATACGTAAAACTTTTTTCTGGTAATTTCGGGTAACATAATAACTCCATACCTACGAAAACCCAGCACTGCCATGTTAAGTATAGTCATACAGGGAAGTTTCTGAAATAATTCGTTAGAGCACACGAATATTTACGTCAAATTTTAGACCACCTTTATTTCCTTTATGAAATATATTTATTGTTATGAACTTTTCTGTCAAAAGAAAATGCCGAAACTAAACTATCGATCTTTACTGAAATTATTAACTCACTCATTAAATATCTAATCATACTGGAGGACGGATTGTCTTGAAATGTATTGCTTCTGTCAGGTCCGAGATCAGCAATGTCCCTTTTCTGTTGGGAGTATTAAACTAGTAAATGTCTTTTTTGGTTTTTTTTTTTACAACAGTGTAACCATTTCCTTGCCAAATTTCTATGTTCATTGTGAATTTAATGACTAAATATGAACAATGTAGACTATCATTATCAAACTGCACAGGCGTACATGTAGACAAATACACACAATTACAAAGCAATTATACATTTTGTAATAACTATTGTATAACTATAATAACATAGGGAACAGAAATAAAACGCATTTTTTAAGGTCACTAATTATAGTAGGGACAGTCAGACTTTTAAGGAATACACATAACTGATTACAGTGTTGCAAATCAAAATAGGCTGTAATAGCCAAATCCTTTGAGCATGAAATATTTTGATCTTGAGCTAGAATAGTAATAACTTTTACAGATTTACCGAGAGCTAAGTAATATTGTATTCGGCAATATAATAGATTCTTCTCTCAATAAATTCCAAGTATCATAAATCATCGAAAAGTTTTTAATTCTTGTGATTATCAAAAGCATCTGTCAAAGTTCTATTATTCTATTTCATTTCTTTGTGGTGATTAAAAAACAAATATCCAAAGTTTTACTTCCTTACATGAAGAGTTCTACATCCCGGGTGATATTTCAAACCCAAACTGATGAGCGAATATCTTTCAAAACCAGTAACCTTTACCATTCGGCCACGGAGGCCACCAACGGGAAATATGCGAGTAAATAAATGAATAACTTCAACAATACGAAGAGATATTTTTGATGTGCATATACTTAGCCAGAGTTCAGCCATAGTAGCCAGAGTTCAGCCAGAATTCAGCCAGAGTAGCCAGGACTTTGGTTACTCTGGCTGGCCAGAGTAGCAAGAGTTCAGCCAGAGCAGCCAGAGTTTCTAGGATTTTAACACGTTCTGTCTACTCTGGTTAGCCAGAGTAGCCAGAGTAACCAGGATTTCATTTGCTCTGGTTACTCCGGCTGGCCAGAGTAGCCAGAGTTTCTAGGATTTTAACATATTCTTGCTACTCTGGCTGACCAGAGTAGCCAGAGTAACCAGGCTTCGAGTTCACAAAACAGTTTCAGTCTTAACTGAGTTTGATTATCAAACTTAATATGCCATTTCTATCTAAAAAGCATGATTAAAACTGAGTTAATAGCTATTTTCAAGTGGCTGTTCAGTATTCAAGGGACAGGACGTGAAGTGGTTGCACACATGGTTCAAGCGAACGAAATGGTTACAAACTTACAAAATGGCGGATATTTTCTGAAATCATCGCGTGTTCGCTTGTTTTTTTATCAGGTTAGTGGGTTTCTATAGTGTTTTGAACTCTACGGATATGTGCATGTATCAGGTCTATGTTTACGTCACACTCGGTTTTGCGTTTCGGGGATGTATATTTCGAATTCTCGAAGTTATTGAAGTTATAAAATGGTCATGTTCATGTTTTGATATTTGAATTGCCTCGTGTCTTGTCGTATTTTCCATTCTAATGATCAAACTAGACTGTTTGGATACCGTACAACTTGGGTTTTGCCTTTTCCGAAGTTGTCTGTATAGTGTGTATAGATGTACAAGATCCAAAAGACAAAATGTACCTATAGACAATGTCTCCAAAAGTTTAATTTTATTTCTGCTTGCAATCTGGACAGATAAATCTATAAACAGGGAAGATCTTTAAATTATGTATGAACACTAACCCTAATCCAAGCAGGTTCCATGTAAACATGATAAGGTTTTTTATCAACAGTTATATTAAAATATCAAAGGGCCATTTGATGCTATAAAAATGTACGACCTTAAACAGAAAAGACATGTACACGAGTTGCACAATAAACATTTTCTGATAGTTGGACACTATTTTTTTTTCAAAAAAAGTTTGCAACAGAAATTGTGTGAAGTACAATTTTGCAACAAAAAAGAGCTTGAACTAGATTTATTTGGGTATAGCACTATCCCGAAAACATGGAGAGCCATACGTTTATAGAATTCTTCACAATTAGTTGTTTTGTCTCGTTTAAGGGCCCCCAAACAGTCTAGTTTGATCATTAGAATAGAAAAAACGGAAAGACACGACGCAATTCAAATGTCAAAACATGGACATGACCATTTTATAACTTCCATAACTTCGAGAATTCGATATTCACACCCCTGAAACGCAAAACCGCGTGTGACGTAGACATAGTTCTAACTGATGCATGCACAGATCCATAGAGTTCAAAGTACCATAGAAACCCACTTACCTGATAAAAAAAAAACAAAAAAACAAGCGAACAGGCGATGATTTCAGAAAATATCCGCCATTTTGTAAGTTTACACTTTATACATATGAAATAAAGACTATTGTAGTCATTTTGAAACATTTACGGTGAAGAATGACAGAATATACAGAAGATGTTTTGATATTCTAAATTGCACAGACAAGGACTAAATTATATTATGTGTTGGAAAATTCATTGATACACCGTAACATTAAGAGAAACAGTACTAAGAGTAACAATGCATCAATCATAACAAAAAAGTTTGATTATCAATTAAGTTACATGGCAAAGGTTACAAAGGCATTACCCCTCTTTGCCAAAAGTTCAAACTGCAGCAAGAAACTCGAGATTTTGATACAAATTGCTTCAGAATCAAAGTGTAATCAAATTTCATTCATAAAATAAAAATTTTGAGAGCCTATGATCTTCTTTTGTCATTTGCTTTCTAATTTATGAATGATATGCTATAAAGCAACATATTATTCATAACAGATAACCAACAAGAGAGCAAATATGCTATATTAGGTAACACTAAAGTGAAAACATCGTTAGTAACATCTTAATCAAGACATGCAGAATTTGATTCTTGTAACACTACTGCCTCATAATCTATGCATTCCATATTTTTCAGACATTCCATCTGATTTTAAATTCAAATTTGAAATAATACATAAAATTCACTATAACAGAACACTGTTTAAGCTAGTGCTAGGGGTATGAGGGCAGTTTCACATTTCACTACATCGAACGAACAATTTGCTATTCCTTAAATACTCTTTAAGTGTCATATGATGGTGGTTGTAAAAAGTGTCCTAGTTTTTATTTATTTATTTATTTATTTTGATTTTCTGGCCTTTTGGACCATACGTACTAAAACAGAATTCCTCTTGAGCAATGCTAGGGGGCGTAAGGTGCTTTTCACACTTCATTACCTTTCATAAACAGCCTTGATCCAACTGAGTTTGCTATTTACTTGCTTGGTTGCGATCTTTGCTTCAAAAGGATATTCTTAAAGTCTATTGCAAAATGTTTTGAGCAACTCATTAGTGTCGTCCATGTAACAGCACTCAGTATCTTTCTGTCAGTTTTAAATAGAATAATATGATTGTTTTCCTAACGATTTGGTTTTCATAGACTTAAAATCTTTCATATTCTTGACTGCTTTTGCCAATTTTATAAGTTTAAATCTAAAGAGTACTTGAAGAACCTGAAATTTCATTTTTTTTAGTTTTTTGGTTAGTGCAGCTTTCAACAGTGAATACTTTATCAATAAGCACATGAATATCTCAATACAATTCATGTATTTCTGAAACTAAAAAACAAAATGCTTTGTTTCTCACGTAAAGAACTGCATTGATGCACTTCACAATAACACAAAACGAGATAAGTATCCCATTAAAACGATTTCCATGAATTCACAGGAAGCCCCAAATTGTAACCCTATTATCAGTGTAAAAATGTTAGCAGGGATGTATACATGATTATATGTACAGAATATATACATACAAATATATAATGAATGTAAAATAAGTATTGACAACAATATTGAAACCATCCAATAAAAGAACAACACATTTAAGAAACAGATATTAGTATAATTAAACCGATATATGAATTGATTCAAAATGAAAAAAAAGGAACATTGAATGTGTAATGAATGTTTCAGATAATTTCTTTGTTGACAAAAGTGAAGAAATAATGTTAGAATTAATACTTTAAAGTTTCAACAAATCCATGATATCATAGTATTGAAATCAGTGGTTAAGATTTCTTCATATATATTTCTAAATACAACAATGTACAGTGGTAACGTACTTAAAAGCGCCTTCATTGCTTGGAAAGTATGAAGCTGTACTACTTTGTAGAAGTACCGTAAAATCATTAAATTTCGTGGGCATGAAATTTCATGGTTTTGGTCAAAACAGCAATTTCGTGGGGATATAAATTCGTGGATTTCAACGTCTGAACATAAAATGTATGGGAATTTTACTTGTTCGTTGGGATTATATTTCGTGGATTGACTCAACCACGAAATCCACGAAAATTAGTCCCCCACGAATATTTATGATTTCACAGTACATGTATTTAACAACTTGATAACTAAATATTCCTCTATTATTTTCTGCGAAAATAACGATACAATAAAACAAGATTACTGGAATGGTAACGTAACATGTGTTAAGTATATAACAAATAGATTCCTCCTTCAAATAAGTATTTACATTATATTTTAATGTTCTTCAGCTAAAATAACACTAGTTTACTGATCACAGTTTAATTCATCATGTTGTTTATTTTTAGTTATATCTTGTTTTCAGAGATGTCTGTTTCAGCATAGATTAATTTAAGCAAATTTGCTAAAATACCTAATGTAGAAAAAGTATTTACCTTCACAGTAATAAAATACTATACAATAATTATAGAAAACACTGAGAAACATTAAGACCTGATCAAAGCTGTCTGATATATATTTATGTTTTATACTGTTTTAGTGTCTCGTAAGTCAGTAATGGCTGGATGTAAAACTTTTATTGAGACAGTTTTATACATTATGTAAAATGCTTTGATTGTTTTACATGTGACACTTTAATAAAATATAAAGTTTTATAATAAAGTTTTATATATTTTCTAAATAATTGATGTAACAAAACAAGGTTATTGAAATGGTAACGTAGCATGTGTATAGTATGTTTCATACTGATTCCATCTTCAAAAAGGTGTTCAAACTTCATTTCCAAACAATATAGCTTTACACAATCGTTATTTCATTGATATTAAATTTTAGTGGTATCTTATGGTGGCTGATTTCTGCCATTTCGCGTTTTCGCCCCGCGACCCCGCCGAGCGAAAACACGAGAATTTACAAGTTAAAATGGCGGGGGCGCGGGGCGAAAACTCGCTATTTAGCGGTGGCGCGGAGCGAAAACATGATAATTAGCGGGGTCGCGGGGCAAGAGTTAGTAACTGGTATGTCGGGGGCGCGTGGCGAAAACACGATAATTAGCGCTGCTTCAACGTCGAGTTTTCGCACCGCGCCCCCGACATTCCAGTTACTAAATCTTGTTTCCCGAGATGTTGGTTGTGGTTATGGTTAGTATTACGCAAATTAGCTAAACATACCTATTTTTGGAGTAAAAATGTTACCATCGGTGTTACAAAATACTATTTTAAAAAACACTTAGAGACTTTCAGATCAGATCAAAACTATTTGGTACATTTAAATTGATTTAAAACTTTAAAAAAATGATGTGTGTTGTGGGGTGGGGGAGGAGGCATGGTAGATCCTTCACCCTCCCCCGCCCCCCTACCTATTTGAGAACGGTTACAAACTAAAGATTTGAATCCAGGATAGAGATGTTTTGTTGAAATAAGTTCCATGAGTTTATAGAGAAGGAGTTTATGATCGACCTTGTCGAAAGCTTTCGAGAAATCCATTAAAATGATATATGTTTGTTTTCCAGATTGGAGATTGTCAAGTATTTCTTGTGTAAAGAATAATGGTTGAGTCTCACAGCTATGTTTGGAACGGAAGGTCATATTAGAAAGGTGTAAGAAGATTGCTGACTATTCGGTACTCTCAGGGTCGATATGTTGTGTTTTACATGTGTATGTATGAAGTGATTCATAACACGGACTTCAGCCAGAGATGCTAGAGTTTCTAGGATTTTAACATGTTGCGAAATGACTCTCTTTTGTACTCTCAGGGGTGATTTTTTTGTGTGCTTTATGTATCAAGTGATTCATCAAACGGACTTCAAAGAATTGTCTTACTTTTCAGACAGCAGTCCTAAAATTGTTGAGTCCAAACACAGTCAATATCGTTTCATACACATACACAAGTACCGAGTTAATGCAACATGGGATGTTGATTGTCTGTCTGATGGCATTTATAAGTTGATTATAAAGGTGATCACAAGAGCTCTTTAATTGTAAATTACGATATTTGAAAGCCATTTTATCAACTGATATCATGTCATGATATCACATTTTACATTTCCTGAATCTCAAATTACCGGATGTCCTACAGCAAATACCAGGGGACCTTGATTAACCAATACGAAGAACACTGGGGCTCGTTTTCTTCTGAAAGGCCCTGTAATCATTCCCTTTCGAAAAAAATGCTTACGGTAGTTATTTGTCACAATAATGCTTTTTGACTGTCTTTACTCTTGTTTAGTTGTAGAATTAAATGTGCTTTATTCCCTTGAAGGGAAGCATATTGAATTTGGCAATTCGCACTGTCACACTTCCGTCTTTTCATTCATCAGACTGTTGTCCATTTGTTCGCCACACTTTAGGGGCATTTGTCACTAATCAGTGACTAATGTCACAGGTCTTGTTAATTCATTAATTTATTACATGACAGCTATTGGTGTGTGTCTGGACTCTTCTAGATATGAAAAGACTACCTTCCTAGATGTGTCTTTGATGCAATAGATTTTGATTGACTGAATTTGTAACTGGATAGGAGTGGGTATTGAGTTGCAGAGGAGTGAGTGAAAAGTTTTGTTCTGGATGCTATTTATTTTCTCATATAAATGATATAAGGAATATAAGGTACCAACTGTCTTCATAGAAAAAAAAAATCAATGCTTTATCTTTGCAGCTTAGAAATTTAATAAGAATCCTATTCGGTACAGTGTTACTATATTGATTGGGCAAGATTTTATCGCAAACTGAGAAGATGAGCTTTTGTGATCATATTTCGTCTGTGTGTGTCTACGTCAAGAATTGGCGTGAACACTCTGGACATCACAATTTTATGTAGCAAGGGTCCCTTTTAGATTTAATACACTATTACCTATCACTGAATATAGCGGTGTTACACCGCCGAAACGAAAACAAAACAGCAGACGAACTACATGTTCAAAGAATTGTCCAAATACATGTAAAAACTGAGTCTAGTTATAGTTAGCCACTAAATATTTATTCCTTTTCTTAATCCTGTTCAATTACATGCAGAAAATATATTCTAGACTGATTATATAGGCTTATACCTAGTCTCAAAAGAAGTTGATTCGTACTCAACCATTTCGACCCTGAGGACGAATCGTTTGGGTGCTTTATTTCAGCCAAGTCATATTAAAATCCTTCAAGGGGTTCAGGAGATACAGAGCAGACATAAAATGAAAGGCTCAAATATTTGAACTGGAGTTGTGACCATGACCTTGAGCCAACATGACTGACTCATGAGTTCTGCAAATCGTCTTGACCCAAGTTTTATGAAAATCCTTCAAGGGGTTTAAGAGATACAGAGCGGACACAAAATGGAAGGCTCAACCATTTGACCCCGAGTTGTGACCTTGACCTCAAGCTGACAAGTCTGACTCTTGAGTTCTGCATACCGTATAGATGATGTGATCATTTGACCCAAGTGTCTTGAAATTCCTTCAAGGGCTTTAGGAGATACAGAGCGGACACGAAATGGAAGGCTAAACATTTGACCCTGAGTTGTGACATTGACCTTGAGCGGGCATGGCTGACTCATAAGTTCTGCACATTGTCTTGATGAGGTGATCATTTGATCCAAGTTTCATGAAAATCCTTCAAGGATATATAAAGCGGACACAAAATTGAAGGCCCAAACCTTTGACCTCGAGTTGTGACCTTGACCTTGAGCTGACTGTCTTATAAGATGACATTGGTAACAAGAAATATCTTTAAAAATGATGGTCAGCGAATTGTAATAAGGAAAGAAGTTTATGAATTTTTCATCTAACATTCATCTTTCATCTAACATTTTTCAAATTGCAAAACTAACAACCGCACTTAAACAATTTAAATGGTTCTCTTTAAATTTTTCGCAAAGGTTTCGTAGGGTTGCAATTTTGTTTCGTTTATCCTTAGACGAATAATTACAGCAGTAGTTTGATGAAGATTCATGAAGCGGTTCATGAGAAGAGGTCATTAAACGTGTTTATATTTTTAGCTAAATTGGTCCCTATCCCCATTTGTAACAAAATAGCAGGAGACCTTACGATATTGTTACACATCGAGTTTGATAAAAATCCATTAAATTTTAGTGGTTAATGCGAAGAAAGGCATATCTACTTTTAGCTATAGTGGTCCTTAATAGGGCCCAAGTTCCTATATAAATAAATTTGGAAGAGGACCTTATAATGATGCTCCAGACCAAGTATGACAAAGATCCACCAAGCTGTTGATGAGACGCTGTATAAAGGCATTTCTAGTTTTAGCTCTAGCAGCCCCTAAAAGGGGTCAAATGTCACAGCTGAACAAAGTTGGCTGCGGGCCTAATAAAGATGCTACAAATCAAGTTTGATTAGAATACATGAGAAAAATCAATTAAAGGACTTTTTTATTTATTATTTTTATTCATTTCTAAAATAGGCCAGCTGATCCCGCTTTAACAAATGCATATTCGCTATTCACGAATCTTTGGACAATGACGTCACACCTATAAAAAAAAAGTGAAGGTCAAGCAAAACATACAATTGTAATTATTTCAACATTTCTGTTTCATAAGCAAAGTTTGACCGTAGTCATATCACATAGATAAACTGTATGCAGCGTACCTTCATTACAGTGTAATGAGATTCAGTCATTATATAGCATAATATATAATGAAACAGATTTCAACTGAGTTCAATATTTGCATCCATACTAAAGAAAAATATTCATATATAATAAATCAGTTAAATAATTTATATCAAATATAATATCAAAGCAAACAAGTACTCATTTTAATATGCAATCTGAATAAGTCACAAAAGCAAGAAACCTTTCATTTACAGACGACAATTGTAACAAGGAAAATCTTTTAAAAAGCACATCTCTACATAAAATACTCTTATCACACCCTTATTCATGTGATACGCAGACCGTATTCAGCTCTTTCTTTAATTTGATATATGTTGGTATTTGAAGAGGTTTTTATCATATTTATTAAACTTACATATCATTTTGAGATATATCAATATTCTTGCTAAATATACTGAGCCAAAGTTAGCTTTAAAACTGTGAACAGCGTCGTTTAGGATAAACGCTTTGTCTACATTTCACTCAGCGTAGCACAATGAACAGGGTGAAAGAAATTGACACTCTCGTCCAATCAGGCAGAGTGTTGCATAAATCTTCCATTTTGATAAATTATCTATAATGCGTTATCAAGCAGTTTGATTTGCAGTTTGAAGTCACGTGGCATAGGTAACGAAAACGAATTTAGACGGCGTCGCCGAAAAAGTGAAATCTGGCCAGATGATGGTGGGAATGGGCTAGTTTGATTAGAATTTGATAGAAAATGACAAATTAATTGCAATTTTGTTGAAAATGAGGATAAAACCCCAAAATATCACATTTTCATTGTTTTGAGTGTATTTTTTTTCAAAAAGTGCATACTTATAGGCTACTGATTGCTATTTTCTGGCCATCAGAGGTAAAAGTAAACATATATAACAGTTTAAATGTGTAATTTGCATGCAGATCAGAGAAGAAAATGTCAAAACAGGGCAAAACAAGGCTGAATTTAGGGTAACTGCTTCAAAATTATGTCGCGACAGCTATTTTTGACGAAATCTGATGCTTTGTCTTATTGTACTGAAAATGCCGTAAAAACTTGGAAAATGTTGATATCAAGCTAAAACCTTGTAATTCATCATGCATTTGGGTTTCTTGTACATTTCAAATGAAACTGTCACACTGTCAGAGAAAAAAGTTTCTCTTATAGGCATACAGACACTAAATAGAAAAATTGCGCGAAAAAAATGGTAGTCGCATAATGGCGAACACAAATAGTCCTCAGTTTTTTTTGCTCTGTAGAGCTATTTTCCTTATTTTCTTTGCAATTTTTTGGCTAAAATCACATGACAGATCTATGCTTGACATGTAGGTAGCATTTTCAAAATGAAATAACAACATGACAATTTTTTTCATGGAAACTTAGATCATACACCACCAGTATAATTTGGGGTCTCATTTTTTAGCTGATTTTGCAGTTTGTGTGTTTGACTGAAATTATTTTTCTTGCATCAAACATGACCCCTACTTTTCTTTTGATTTCTAGTTAACACTGACAATATTCTTCAAGAAAATGTACGTTACAGAAATTTAAAATGGGTCCTGATGTGTGCTGCGGTCATTGGAAATGGGTCAGTTTTATATAGAATAAAGAACAACAACTATTTAGTGTGTTATAACCTTGACTCATAAGCTCTGCACATTGTCTGGATGAGGTACTTATTTGAACCAAGTTTCATAAAAATCCTTCAAGGGGATTAGGAGAAACAGAGCGGACACGAAATGGAAGGCTCAAACCTGTGACTTTATGTTGTGACCTTGACCTTGAGCTGACATAACTGACTCATTGGTTTTCATATTGTTTTGTTAAGGTGATCATTTGACTCAAGTTTCATGATTATCCTTTAAGGTGTTCAGGAAATACAGAGCGGACACGAAATGGAAGGCTCAAACATTTGACCTCGAGTTGTGACCTTGACATAGAGCCGACATGGCTGACTCATAGATTCTGCACATCGTCTTGATGAGATGATCATTTGACCCGAATTTCATGAAAATCCTTCAAGGGGTTTAGGAGATACATAGCGGACACGAAATGTTACAGACGGACGGGAGGACGGACGGACGGACAACGCAAAAACTATATCCCTCCGCCTTCGGCGGGGAATAAATTATAACTGGAAAATATCTTTGTCATGACTAATGCAATGTATCGATATGACAAAAATTAAAACATGCGCCATAACTGCCTAAGGTACGGACCTATATTCGGCACATTTATTTTTTATTTCGTATTTACAAAATAATATTTCATGTTTACGAAAGGATATTTCGTAATTACGAAGTGATATTTCGTAAATACAAATCTTATTTCGTTATTATGAAATATGATTTCTTATATACGAAATGTGTTTCGTTTTTCTCAAATAATAGTTATATCGTTTTTACGAAGTAAAATTTCATATTAACGAAATAAATATTTCGTATTTGCAAAATGGATATTTTAAAGGGATATAGTTGAGAAATTATATTCCGTTTATTTGAAAATAAAATGTCGTAGCTACAAAACAATTATTGAATATTCATCTTTTGAAACCCGACTATATTTTGTATCTTTTCTCTTTTCCTCCCACCCAACACCCAACCTGTTTATCTAACCCTTACCCAATTTTGTATTTGGTATGTAACTAAAATGTACTATTTCTTTTAGTTGCAGGCTTGCTTTGTGGTGCATGGCTCTCTGACTGTGTGTGGGGTGCTCTGCGTTTCCGAGAAATCTACCAATACCATTTTTTTAGTGAAATTGACATAAATTTCGTATTTACAGATTTTTTAATCAGAAATATTATTTCGTCAGCACTAACGTAAAATGACTATTATTATTATTTTTTTAAATTTATGATGGGACACCATGCCACCAAGAAAATCTACAGCACTTTCCAGAGTATGTCGGCATGTCCGTTTTGATAACACATAAAGGTGAATATGTCAATGCAATTTCAACTATGGAAATTGTTTTGCACCGAAAAAAAGCTATAAAGGTTAGTACAGGAAGGTCTTAAGTACGTTCTAGTGCAAATACGGTGAGTTTTTCCCTGCAAAATTGTAAACACACGTAGTTTTGCCCATATAGCAAGCTGTTGGTAACATAAAAAAGTTCAACACGTTCTAAAGAATTATTGAAATAATTCGTACAGATATGTGGCTCCTCGTAGGCACCCATGTAGATGATCCGCTCAAGAGCCTACGCATGGTTGAACACTGGATTATGACACAGATGCCTTGGCGGAATATCTAATAACAAAAATATCTGCAACACCGTATTTTCCCTCAGTTTTGTTTTCTTTTTTTCTTTTGTTACAAGCAAAGACATATTCATAGATCTATATAAATATCAATGAGGAAGAATTGGGGCCCGTTTCAGTAAAGGTCATAATTTCCTTCCTAAGTTCTTTCTTAAGTATGAACTTTTAAAAGACATTTATTTCGTATTATTTTTATCTTTTTTAAGAGTGTGTCTTTAATTCAATTTTAACTCACATTTATCTTATTCTTGTTTAGTTATATTCTAAGAATAGCCGAATAGTTAAAAACAATGTTCATGAAACACCTAAATTACTTCTAATTTTAAACTTTGTCCTAAGTAGGTTTCGTGAAACGGGCCTCTAACGCTAACGCGATGTGGCAGAAAATCGATTTCATTTAGGGAGATAACAGCTATAAAAAAAGGTCGACAATCGATACTGATATTGCGATACCGGTGTTCGTTGCCCTCTCCGTACCCTTCTCCCCACCGGGAATTGTCGCCTTAATTGACTTACTCATGTTAAGGTAAAGCCAACACGAGGCAAATGTTAATAAAAAACAATGCTCAGAATTCATTATCTTAGATATTTGGTAAATAACACTGTGCTGAAGTAAAATTGAGTAAATTAACTTAAACGCTTTTATAAAAAAAAAAAAAAAAAAAAAAAAAAAAAAAAAAAAAAAAAAATCACGTATGTTCTTTTACATTTAATTAAAAAAGTACATGCAATAATTTCATAAACTAGACAGAGGCATAAAACTATCTATGTATTAATTCCTTTAATAAATTTAGTATCAGTTTCTAAGATAAAAATAGAAACAGCTTTTTAAATTGTATATTATAATAAAGTGAAAGGAAGGAAAAAAGTATCTGACTTTAATAAAAGCTAATACCATTAAGAAAACATGGTCATTTGCACGCAAAGTAATATATACGTAGTGGTGTGATAATTGATAAAAACCCCTATAAGGTATATATAATCGAGCTGAGAAGCACTAACTAGTCTAAAGAAACAACGAATGCACAAAACATGAAATTCACATTAATTGTGATTACCGTTATACTTGTATCAAATGTATCGGCTTGGATGACTTCAGCCGATGTTGATTCTGGAAGTACAGACGACTCATCTATATCGAAGGCATCTGGAAGTAAAGACGGCTCCTCCAAATTGAAGGCAGCTGACAGTAGAGACGACGGGAAACGAACATCATCTGTGAATACAGTTGATAATGCATCAAAATCATCTGCAAACAGAGAAACTAAAACACAAGGAAGCAAAGACGACAAAACATACATGTCAAAAGGTAAAGACGCCTCTTCACCGAAGACACCTGGAAGCAAAGAAGAGAAAACACAAATGTCCGATGGTAAGGACGCCTCTTCAGCGATGACACCTGGAAGCAAAGAAGAGAAAACACAAATGTCCGATGGTAAAGACGCCTCTTCAGCGAAGACACCTGGAAGCAAAGAAGAGAAAACACACATTTCCGATGGTAAAGACGCCTCTTCAGCGAAGACACCTGGAAGCAAAGAAGAGAAAACACACATGTCCGATGGTAAAGACGCCTCTTCAGCGAACACACCTGGAAGCAAAGAAGAGAAAACACACAAGCCCGATGGTAAAGACGCCTCTTCAGCGAAGACACATGGAAGCAAAGAAGAGAAAACACACATGTCCGATGGTAAAGACACCTCGTCAGCGAAGATACATGGAAGCAAAGAAGAGAAAACACACATGTCCGATGGTAAAGACGCCTCTTCAGCGAAGACACCTGGAAGCAAAGAAGAGAAAACACACATGTCCGGAGGTAAAGACACCTCTTCAGCGAAGACACCTGGAAGCAAAGAAGAGAAAACACACATTTCCGGAGGTAAAGACACCTCTTCAGCGAAGACACCTGGAAGCAAAGAAGAGAAAACACACATGTTCGGAGGTAAAGACACCTCTTCAGCGAAGACACCTGGAAGCAAGGAAGAGAAAACACACATGTCCGAAGGTAAAGACACCTCTTCAGCGAAGACACATGGAAGCAAAGAAGAGAAAACACACATGTCCGGGGATAAAGACACCTCTTCACCGAAAACACCAGGAAGCAAAGAAGAGAAAACACACATGTCCGAAAGTAAAGACTTATCTTCACCGAAGACACCTGGAAGCAAAGAAGAGAAAACACACATGTCCGAAGGTAAAGACACCTCTTCAGCGAAGACACCTGGAAGCAAAGAAGAGAAAACACACATGTCCGGTGGTAAAGACACCTCTTCAGCGAAGACACATGGAAGCAAAGAAGAGAAAACACACATGTCCGGAGGTAAAGACACCTCTTCAGCGAAGACACCTGGAAGCAAAGAAGAGAAAACACACATGTCCGAAGGTAAAGACACCTCTTCAGCGAAGACACCTGGAAGCAAAGAAGAGAAAACACACATGTCCGGAGGTAAAGACACCTCTTCAGCGAAGACACCTGGAAGCAAAGAAGAGAAAACACACATGTCCGGAGGTAAAGACACCTCTTCAGCGAAGACACATGGAAGCAAAGAAGAGAAAACACACATGTCCGAAGGTAAAGACACCTCTTCAGCGAAGACACCTGGAAGCAAAGAAGAAAAAACACACATGTCCGAAGGTAAAGACACCTCTTCAGCGAAGACACCTGGAAGCAAGGAAGAGAAAACACACATGTCCGATGGTAAAGACGCCTCTTCAGCGAAGACACATGGAAGCAAAGAAGAGAAAACACACATGTCCGATGGTAAAGACGCCTCTTCAGCGAAGACACCTGGAAGCAAAGAAGAGAAAACACACATGTCCGATGGTAAAGACGCCTCTTCAGCGAAGACACCTGGAAGCAAAGAAGAGAAAACACACATGTCCGATGGTAAAGACGCCTCTTCAGCGAACACACCCGGAAGCAAAGAAAAGAAAACACACATGTCCAAAAGTGAAGACACCTCTTCAGCGAAGACACCTGGAAGCAAAGAAGAGAAAACACACATGTCCGGAGGTAAAGACACCTCTTCAGCGAAGACACATGGAAGCAAAGAAGAGAAAACACACATGTCCGGAGGTAAAGACACCTCTTCAGCAAAGACACCTGGAAGCAAAGAAGAAAAAACACACATGTCCGAAGGTAAAGACGCCTCTTCAGCGAAGACACCTGGAAGCAAGGAAGAGAAAACACACATGTCCGATGGTAAAGACGCCTCTTCAGCGAAGACACATGGAAGCAAAGAAGAGAAAACACACATGTCCGATGGTAAAGACGCCTCTTCAGCGAAGACACCTGGAAGCAAAGAAGAGAAAACACACATGTCCGATGGTAAAGACGCCTCTTCAGCGAAGACACCTGGAAGCAAAGAAGAGAAAACACACATGTCCGATGGTAAAGACGCCTCTTCAGCGAACACACCCGGAAGCAAAGAAAAGAAAACACACATGTCCAAAAGTGAAGACACCTCTTCAGCGAAGACACCTGGAAGCAAAGAAGAGAAAACACACATGTCCGAAGGTAAAGACACCTCTTCAGCGAAGACACCTGGAAGCAAAGAAGAGAAAACACACATGTCCGAAGGTAAAGACACCTCTTCACCGAAGACACCTGGAAGTAAAGAAGAGAAAACACACAAGGCGTCCACAAGTAAAGATCACACTTCGTTAAAGACATCTGGAAATGAAGGCGACAAGACACAAAAATCAACTTTGAAATGTGAGAAAGACGGGTTCATATATCCGTCAGGTGAGCAATATACTATCTGATAATACCATGGCTAGTTTTTAATTTTGAAATTAAATTGCTTTTTCATGATTAATCAATTAAGAATATTCCATAATTTGGCATACTTATTATTTCAGGACCGTTCACAGATCCATACGACCCTTGTAACATCTGCGATTGTTTCACTAACGGAAAATACATGTGTAAAAAGAAAAGATGCGAATCTTTAAGTTGTGGTACTGGCCTTCGAGTACCTTATGACGGATGTTGCAAGCAGTGTGCACCAAAATGCAAAACAGAACAGTGTGAAAAGTTAACATGTTCGGTCAAAAACCAATTCTACAGGAATGATAGCTGTTGCCTTGAATGTGGCTGCAAATATAATGGAAAACTTGTCCCAGAAGGTAGGTGATATCATTTAACCCTGTAAGCTTGTTATTACTGCAAATTATCAAATGTTTAGGAATTTTGGCTAGTTTTTCGTCTTTGTCTACAATCACCCGGAGCGAATTCGACCATCTTTAAATTCAGAAAGTAAGAAATTCTGGCTAGTTTTCCGTATTTTTCTAAAATTATTCCATGCGAATTCATCAGTCTTTAAATCTAGAACGTCGTGGATTCTGACTAGTTTACCGTCTTTATCCACAATTATTCACTGCAATTTCATCCATCTTTAAATCAATCTAGAACGTCAAGAACTCAGACTAGTTTTCTTTCCTTGTCTACTGTACTGTTATTCCCTGCAAATTAGAACGTCAGGGATTCTGGCTAGTTTTCCGTCCTTGTCTACAATTATTCTTAACGAATTCGCCAATCTTTAAATCTAGAACGTCGGGGATTCTGGTTAGTTTTCCGTCCTTGTCTACAATTATTCCCTGCAAATTCATCCATCGTCAAGGATTTTGGCTAGTGTTCCGTCCTTGTCTACAAATTTCTCAGCGAATTCGACCATCTTTAAATCTAGAACGCCAGCATATTGTCTAGAATGTGTTGATGGGAGGCTCTTGTAAATTGTTAACGACAGAATCAAAGGTTATTTTCAGAAAAATGTATCATTTTTATATAATCAGCTTATTCGAAATTTTATAAGCAGAGTGTTGTTTTATGAACTATTGCTATATATTACTCGCAGAAGAAATAGGGTTACACTATCTTGTTATAATTACCAACATATAATTATGTCTAGCACCACACAGTGGTGTGGGAGACATATTGCTTTACTTCAATCTGTGTGTGTGTGTGTGTGTCTGTGTGTCAGTCTGTCACAAAGCTTGTCCGCACTCTAAGTCGAAAATTTCTCTTCCGATCTTCACCAAAATTGAACAAAATGTGTTTGACCATAAGATCTCGGCCAAGTTCGATAACTAGCCAAATCCGCCCAGGCACTTTTGAATTATGGCCCTTGAATTACTGATTGGATCCACTCATCTAAACCATCTATGGGTCCGCTCGTGTAGCCATCTAAAGAAAGTAGACATTTTTCATAGGAACCATTCGTCTGAACAATCCAGACAAGCAAGGCAGTTGTGGTAGACATGCGCTTCTGGTTGTCGTCTAAATTACTTAAACATTTGCATTGATTTATAATTGTACCGCTTTAGGACATTATGTATAAAAAGAGTATGTAAATTTATATAGCAATTTTAAAAAGAATTTTATCTCATATTATAGGCACTGTGGGAAACCCTTGTGAAAAGTGCAAATGTAAAAATGGCGCTATCAAATGCAAAACTAAGTGCCCTCGGGAGAAACTTCAATGTCTAGATGCAGAGTTTGATGAAAATTGTAAACTAAGGTGTCCACAAGGTAAGGAAAATGAGACTAAATTTTAGGTTTTATTGAACTTGGTAGCTTGTACGTACGCTTTGGAATCATTTTTCTCAATACAAGCGGAATATATATACATGTACACACATGTACACACGCACGCTCGTTTGCTTGCTCGCACGCACGCACGCGCGCGCGTACTGTAATTTGTTGCTTAATGTTATTGGTCAGCCAGTCAGCTTAGTTATGTTTTGCATTCATAAATGAGCCACGCCATGGGAAAACCAAAATAATGGGTTTGCGACCAGCATGGATCCAGACCAGCCTGCGCATCCGAGCAGTCTGGTCAGGATCCATGCTGTTCTCTATTAGTTTCTCTAATTCCATTAGGCTTTGAAAGCGAACAGCATGGATCCTGACCAGACTGCGCGGATGCGCAGGCTGGTCTGGATCCATGCTGGTCGCAAAGCCACTATGTTGGTTTTCTCATGGCATGGCTCAAATGTAGAAAACCTTTTTGCTCAACCATTTCTGCTCTTTTGTTGTGATTTTGTTCAGTTTTGTAATAATTGATGTGAAATATATATAAAGATAGACTGAAACTGTTGTATAATTGGACAATGATGTTATAAATCAAAATTATGACACGAACGAGCGATTAGGAACATTACGTTACATATGTAACAAAAAGTATAGAATTGCAGTGCCTGTTCGTCCTTCTTACAATTATTAGAAGAAGGTTCATCAGTTTTATGCATCATTATATATTGTTATGACCAGCAGACTTTAGATGTCAAGTAAATGTTGTAATCTAACATTGTTAAAACATGTTGTATTTTCAAGTATTATAGAATTGTTAAATTTATAATGGAAAACACTTAGCGGCATATTGTTCAGTCTTTTTGTTTAGCTCTGTTGTTAAGCATCGTTAATATTTCTAAAGGCAAACGACAAAAAGCAGTGAATTCCAGTGACATATCGCGTATATACATTTCTTTTTTTTTCTTTCAGAGAAGACTTGCAAGAAAGGCAACGTCATAATAAAGTATGGTGAATTCAAAAAAGTTGGGAAGCAACTATGCACGTGTGTAGGGCAATGGTGTCCGTATGCCTTCTGTGCATCGACTAAAATACCCAAGGACATAAAAAAGCTACAGAAGACAAAATGTGTGGCAAAGCCGATCTTTAAATAAATTTCATTCACTCAGTCTAGTGCGTTTGTTACCAGTGACCATACAGAAAAGATCTGGTGCTAAAGTTAAAGTAATTTAATGTTATGAATATTTTGAATATATTATCAATGATGTACATCTGAACTGATTAACGCAAGAAAATTGTCTCATCATCAATCAGACTTTCTGTTAGTTACGTCTCCAAATTGTATTGTTTTAGCTATGCACTTGTTTCTATGGTGATGGATCCTCAAAGACACGGAACAGGCAGGGGATATCAGAATTTATCTTCTGTCCTGTGACGTTATAATTCTGTCACATTCCCACGACTATTGTAACTTATCTAGTATTCATTTATCTCGTTCAAACGACTTATCTTCTTTACTTGTTTATATATCGTACCTAGACAAAAAAACCATACCGTATATTTTGGGGGCCAGTTCGTTTTAAAATTGCGGCGTAGACCGTTTCGCCGCAAACTACCAGCTAGGCATTTGTTTGGCTTCCTGACACTGCCAGGATCCCTCTGGCATACGCAGCTGTGCCCTGGTACAGTGAGATAGGCAAAGCGGCAAATTATGTTTTCGCGATTTGAATTCGGATGAACATTTAGAAATTTTTGGTCAATACCCGTTAAGGTAGGCATACCACAAGAAAAATTTCCCTGACATAATTGGAACAGTTCACAACAGAAAATCAAAACAAATTAGAATTGTACACAAAAGGAAACTGTCTCAACTTTATTTAATGATTTTTCATGGAATTTAGCAAGTTGAGATAATGTTTAAAATGCACATGATATACATACATATTGTCACAGGGTGAGAAAAATGTGCAGCCAGACCGGGACTCGAACCCGGGGCCTCGGAATACCGTTACGATGCTCTACCGACTGAGCTACCCGGCCGCCTACACACTTTCTCCCCGTTTTAATATTCAAGTTCTATACCGTGACACATTTCCCCACCTTTTGAAATTCGTCCTCGAATTTCAGTGGGTACTTTATATATAAGCAATTACAGGCGTCGGAGACTAACCAGTGTAATGCAACAGGGTGAGAAAAATGTGCAGCCAGACCGGGACTCGAACCCGGGGCCTCGGAATACCGTTCCGATGCTCTACCGACTGAGCTACCCGGCCGCCTACACACTTTCTCCCCGTCTTAATATTCAAGTTCTATACCGTGACAATATGTATATGGAAAATTACATAATTTCATTTGCCCCTTCGAAAACTACATGGAACAAAAAAATACATTATATAAATAAAGGAAATAAAATTTGTATCCAGCGAAAGAACAATTATCCCCACCGATGGCTGCAAAAAGGAAACATTGCTAACGGTACACAGTACAAATATACCCTACTGATAACTATTAAATAGTAACCACTAAATTAACATTCTGTTAATAGAGAACCAATCATACGGCATCATGAAAGACAATGCAAATGAAAATTTGGTTCTAATTTGTACAAATATTATACGAGATGTCATCATATCTATTAAGGTGCATGCCACAATAAACAAGTTTACATTGTATTACGTAGAACAAAATCGATTGTATTTTTCTTAAACGGAATACGAGTCGCCCGGGAAAAATTCCCTCCCCAGTTTTAACTCGTGCCTGAGAAAACATGTTTCCGTAGACAATGTATAACACATGGAAATGCTCAGACTATTTCTTGAAATACTGAAAAGCGGAACGAATTCAGGCATGCTAGAATATATGCCAGTATTCTCCAAGCTAGCAAAATATATGGGACCCGTATAGGCCCCTTATTGTTTTCTATATGAGGCCCACATGGTATTTGCAAACGGGATTGGCATGGGTCCCACATCGAAGAGACATTGTATATATGGGTCCCATATGGGTCCGATGTGGGCAAATACTTAAAATATGGGTCTCATATAGGACCTGTATGGTACATTTGCCTAGATATGGCCCACATGAGCCCCGTTTATACATGCGTGCTGGGCTATGACCATCATTTTAAAAAAAAAAAAAAAAAAAAAAAAAACAAACTATTTCATATGATTGCTATGCCTAACTTTGCAAAAAGCTGGAGCAGAAAATCACCAAAATACAAAGATGCATTTCATATATATACACTTTATACGAGTAACAAAGTGTTTGTGTTTTTAATTTGAAATAACACTGCAAATCATGAACAAATGCAAAGTATACATGTAAGATGCTGGGGACAGTGACATACAGGTAATACCGGTACACTTTACTCCAGTCACTGATCACAGCAATTATATATAATTAAGGTCCTGGAGGCAAGTCTTCACTGTGAAATGAATGCACGTGCAGTCAAATGAAAACTTCATTCACCGTAAAGTAAGGAGCTGGGAGGGTGGGGGCGCAAAACTTACGGCTCAGTCGTTTGTGGTTGAGCAAAAACTTTTTTTTCAACAAACCATACATTGATCAAAGTAACTGAAAACTTATATCAAGTTGAGTCGGCGCACTGCAGAAACTTACAACTAAGTCTTGGCAATGCCGTCACCTAATGACACAAATTGTGGTCAATATACAACGCCACTTGACGACACAGAATAATGACTTAAAAAGCACACCCAACTACGTTGGAACGCAAGTTTTTAATCAATTACAATGAACTCATATTTAGACAGTATTCTACTAAAAATGGCATTCTTAGTTTTGTTAAAGAAGATTATGACCAGGTGGAAAGTTATTTCATCACTGACGTAACACTCAATCCTCGACCGAATTATTTTGTCGCTTCTAGCTAAATCCGGCCGAGAGATTGCAAACATCTACGAAACATATACGTGTAGAACTATAATTGAAACTACTACGCCGGAATACTTTGTTTTAAAGTTTCCCAGAATAAAAGTATAGCCCAGGTCAGATGCTTGTCCAGATTTATATTTTTTCGGTGGCTCTCCATTCAGTACTGATCACTGTTACTTTTTACTGATCCGCATCACTACTGATGAATATATATTATTAGACAGGTCATATAAGACATGTCGGCGCCTAAATATATAATCCGTGTACATCTCAGTTGTAAAGCGTTCCTATTTAAATAACACTTAAATGAACATATACATTGTTTTAAAAGGATGAATACTGTAATCTCCAAGTACAGCATAGATCCTGACCAGACTGCGCGGATGCATAAATTGGTCTGGATCCATGCTGGTCGCAAATGCACTATGTTGGTTTTCTCATGGCGTGGCTCACATATATATATATATATATATAATTTTAAAACTTTACCCGCAAAGGAGGATGAATCACACTTTATATTTGTGACGCTGACATCAGACTGCATTTAAACACTACATGAAACAAAAATCTAATTTGTATTTTTTTTTTTTTTTGAATTCTGTTTCAATGTATTTGTTAATGCTTAGACTCATTTCAACAACAACAACAACAAAAACAAAATTTCATGGATAGTGCTCATTCATGCCAAAAGTCAACTTTAATTGATAGAATCTAATCAATGACCATCTTTCACTAGAATATTTTTATCTTTAGATATTTACTTCAAAAGTATAAATTCCTCATGAAACGTAAAAAAACTATTTAACTTTACAAAATATATGATTTTATATATATTATATATTTATATACACTATATGTAGTAATTATTCATGTTCCTTTAAATGCACACGAGGATAGCTTATTTCAACGTACACTCTTGAACGGCGGCCACATACCTATGAGCCGTGCCATGAGAAAACCATGCGCGGATACGCAGGCTGGTCTGGATCCATGCTGGTCGCAAAGCCACTATGTTGGTTTTCTCATGGCGCGGCTCATATATAGGACAATATGACGTATAAACTTTAATAAGCAGTAAAACCATACTACATAGTTTACCTCATTTTTTAACTTGAACAACAACAAAAGTAAAAATAAATGAAATAATAAAAAAACAACGTAATTCAAGAAAGAACTAGAAAGGAAAGTTTAACATGTTTTATGTGTATGATTAAGACAATTTCATTGTGGGAAGTACACGACTGCATATTTTAATTTGAATTAAAAATCCGTGTATTTTTTTTTTAACCTGTTTCACTTTAATTCAACTTCCTGCATTATGTAATTATAAATGCATATCAAATTTAACAAAAATTGTAAATATCGTCACCTTAATGCAAGAAGTGGATAACTGCACTGACTTAAAGATTTTACGCTTAAGTGACGGTATGTTTTATAGGGTTATGTTACATTAATAAAAGTAATACTTAAATATATATTTCAAATACACATGCAGACATTCATGTCGGTAAATGAGACGTAAACAACCACAAAAAGAATATTCGTTAGAAGATTTCGTTGGAAAACATAAAAAGAGAATTACGCTTTAGGAAAAGAGAACCTACAAGAAAGGTAATTATAACAATTTTTAGTAATTATTAATGAAATATTAAAATCAAATCTGTGATAAACTTTGTATTGCTTTAAGTTAGATTTAGTTTAGCTAGAAAGCTTGTATTAAATGAGCCGTGCCATGAGAAAACCAGCATAGTGGGTTTGCGACCAGCATGGATCCAGACCAGCCTGCGCATCTGCGCAGTCTGGTCAGGACCCATGCTGTTCGCTTTCAAAGCCTATAGCGATTAGAGAAACCATTAGCGAACAGCATGGATTCTGACCGGACTGCGCGGAGGCGCAGGCTGGTCTGGATCCATGCTGGTCGCAAAGCCACTATGTTGGTTTTCCCATGGCGCGGCTCAAATGGTAGGACAAAACCGGAAACAACTATGACCAAGCTGCTGCATAAAGACGCCTGTTCCGACGATTGTGTGATATATATGTCGATGTATTTGCTACATGTTTGAATGTTAAGGATGAAACATCATTTCTTCGGTTGTTGTTGTTGTATTTTCAGTCGTATTTTTGTGGATTTTTCTGACTAAATGTATAGAATCGAAATGGACACCTTTGTGTGTGTGTGGGGGGGGGGGGGGGGGGGGGGGGGGGGGGGGGGGGGGGGGGGGGGATGCGAATTTTCTGATATCTCAAACTATTTTTGGATATCACAAAATCACAAATTCCTTTATGATATCAGTAATTAATATTAGATATCATTAAATGCCTTTAACATTTCGCTTGCTGACGGCAAGTGATTCTGCCTTTGCGACAATTGCAGCCAAAGATTAGCCTGCACATTCATGCAGTCTGATCAAGATCGGCACTGTTCGCTATTAAGTGGGTATTGTTGTAGTAAACACCCCCTTTTAACTATCAGTTGTACTGTCCAAATTGAAAAAAAAGACAAGTTCATTAAAGAAATTTAGCAGGGTAAATGTTAAAGCTGTCACAAAATGATCCATAGGTATCTATAATTCGATTATTAGATATCTTCAAACCAATTTTGTTTTATGACTTCCTTCATATATCCAATTTAATGATGTCTTTAATTCTGATTTATGGTATCCAAAAATGACATCACTGAAGCCGCAAGAAAACACATATCGAATCCCTAACAGCAATTAGTTTCGAACGTTCAAGTGATGACATATTCTATTACGTCTCAAGTACCTTAAGATTTGAAAAAATATTTCAGTTTCGGTAGGATGTTTGCATTGGCTGTCTTGAAGATAATAGCTGTTTTGTCCAGTGGTTTCTACTTTCATGGATTTATTTATATGAGCGAGATAGAACATCCAGCCAGACGGAACCTACCAATTACTGCTTTTTTGATGCAATGGCGCCAAAGTTTTGATATCGCAAAGATGTTTTTCGTAAGTTGCCTTTCATCACGAACATATTTGGAAGGTATTCAAATTGTTCTATGACTTGTTTTCTACCTGTATTGTTCCCAGGAATGAAAGAAGAAAATTTTCAACCTAACAGATTAGACAGTTTGTACAACAAACTTCCCCGCGAACCTCAAAACACACAATTTGCAATGTCATTTTTTTAAGCTAAACCATTAAAAACATTATTGTCAACAATCTGTCCTGTCCTAGAATTTTTGCAGAACTTGATAATCTTTTTTGTAATATGTTTCTGCTTAAGTCAATTTTACGAGACGTGGGAGGTGTTGCACTCTGCCCATAAACAGACACAGTCAAAAAGGCGACGCTTTTTTATTGTTTGGTCTATACTTACAAAGAATATCCTTCCTTTAGATTTACTTAATTAACTTACCATACACATGTTCGACATTTCCTCTAAGTTAGACTACCAAGGGCATGACTTTTTGTCTGAAATGAATTACATACAGTTATAAAGGTCTCAGAGAGTGAAGGTAGGATCTTTTTAAAGTGTTTCATATCTACATTTTACGAACGTCAGTTTTATGGCAAAATGTATTTTCACATGGTAAAAGAAACGGACATATCTTTTTCAGAAATTTTCAAACTTTTGCATGGAAATGTTGCTTTTATTCGTAAGATATACCAATCCATCAATAAATAAATAAAGGTTGAAAATAAGTGATGTCAAAAGTGGACGAAATTAACAATGGATTATACCCTACTAAAATCGTTTTAAAGATAAATCGAAAAGTAATCAAGGTAATTTGAAAATAAATAAAATGATTTCTGTTTTCATGTAACTTTCCTTTTGTTTTATTTCAGGTTCTGATAGAAGTCGTAGTTATAATTACTACGCTTTCATTTTATTTTAGGACCCGATACAAGTCGTGTGTATAATCTGTACACTTTTGTTTTATTTCAGGTTCCGATAGAAGTCGTGGTTATAATTACTACTCTTTCATTTTATTTGAGGACCCGATACAAGTCGTGTGTATAATCTCTACACTAATCTTTTTGTTTTATTTCAGGTTGCGATAGAAGTCGTGGTTATAATTACTACTCTTTTGTGATATATTTCAAGACGCGATACAAGCTGTGTGTATAATCTCTACACTTTTGTTTTGTTTCAGGTTCCGATAGAAGTCGTGGTTATAATAACTACTCTTTTGTTATATTTCAGAAACCGATACAAGTCGTGTGTATAATCTCTACTTTTTTGTTTTATTTCAGATTCCGGTAGAAGTCGTGGTTATGATCTCTACACTATTATTATAATTCAGGATCCGATAGAAGTCGTTTGTATAATCTCTACTTTTTTGTTTTATTTCAGGTTCCGGTAGAAGTTGTGGTTATGATCTCTACTCTTTTGCTATACTTTATGGATCCCATTGAGCAAGCTAGTTTATGGCTGATATGTCCGACCTGTATATTAGCTGTTATGGTATGGTCAATTACGAACATTATCCCAGATTTACAACGCACAATTAGTGATGACGTGCTTGAAAACAAAGGTTTGTATTTAATTCATTAAATCATTGATAGTACATTGACAAGTCTTTTGAGTGTTCCCCGAACAGACTGGTAGATAAAAGAAGAGCACCGCCTACGGGAGCCGTCGCTCGTCTACATGTGCTGGTCAATATGTAACAAAAGAGTTATAGTTCAGTATTTCTAAGTACAAAAAGGGCCATAATTCTGAGAAATACAGGTTAGAGTTATGATTTCTGGTCTACTTAGTCAACTAATGATGCTTAACAAGTGTGCAAAGTTTCAAAGCTGTAGGTTTTTATAGTTTTTGAGAAAAGGTGGACCTAAACAAAACTTTTAACCGAGAAACTCAAATACAAAAAGGGCCTATTAGTTATAGTTAACTATTAGTTAGCTGAACACGTAATACAATATAATAAAGTCAGTATTCGGTAGAAAAGTCAAAGTCGATACTGAGTCGCCTAATGAAAATAAGTGTGCAAAGTTTCAAAACTGTACCTTTTATGGTATTTGAGAAAAGGTGGACCTAAACAAAAAAAAATACCAACGCCGACGCCGACGCCGACGATCAATTGACGACAATACCTCGTAGATTTCTTTTAAAAAATCAGACGAGTTAAATATCAAAATGGAATAGAAAGCCTAATTTAGATAGCATTTTACTATGTTGTGTAGTTAGTCTTGTACAGGGATCATAAGAGATATCAGCTCTAATAGAACTGTGATTGGCTGAAAACTATGTTGAATGAATATTATAACATCATAGGGGTTTCATCTAAGCTGTGAAGTTTTACTTTAAGTGAGGGTTAGTTAGTCCTACTTAAGATTACCCTGTACATATAATATTTACATATGACCACAAAATGAAGTTATATGATATTTGGGCAATTGTTTTGCAATAGTGAGTGTCTTTGACTGGCGTGAAAATAATATTTCTGGATTATTAAAGACGATTATTTTTACATTTACTTTTCTGAAGGTGATGGAGTTATCTAAGTTTTATGAATTAATTTGATTCATTTTATGAATGTATACATTTTGTAAACCGAGGCTGGCATTGTTTAATAAAATATTGCTAGTAGGAATAAATATACTTAGCATGGTGTTCTCTGTTTAGGCCAATGGAATGCAGTGCTGTACGAATATTTGGGATTATATGTATTGCTAATTTTAGGAGCACCAAATGCTATATGAATATTTGAAATATTTATAATTATTATGTTGATAATTTTGGAGCACCATATGCTGTTTCAATATTTGGAATAGTAATATGCTGATAATTTTTGTTTGAATATTTGGAACTATATAGTGCACCAAATGCTGTTTTAACATTTGGAAGTTTATTGTGTGCTAAAGTTTCAGAGCACCAAATGCTGTACGATGGTGATGATGCGATGATAAAACAACGGAGGTACGATGGTGAAAACGCGATGGCACGAGATGAAACCGCGATGATGCGATGGTACGATGGTGAAATGCCGATGTAATATCGCGTTTTCACCATCGTATCATCGTACCATCGCGTTTTCATAATCGTACCATGGCGTTTTCACCATCGTGCCATCGCGTTTTCGTCATTGTACCATCGCATTATTACCATCGTACCATCGCGTTTTCACCATCGTACCATCGCGTTTACACCATCGTGTCATCGTGTTTTCACCATCATACCATCCCGTTATCACCATAGTACCATCGCATTTCACTATCGTACCATCGCCTTCCGGTGGTCATGCGCAATAGTACAGTATATGTGTCAGTAAAATACAGGCTTGATACAATCGCTTTTTCAAATTCTACATCCTAACAAGAATAAGCTGAGTTTGAATAATACCACGTGACTATTGCACCCAGCTTTTTATTTACTTTCATATATACATAAAACACAAAGGACGTGACCTTAAAGATTTTACACAGTTTTAATGAACTGAGCACTGAACATTTTGTCAAACATTTTGCAAAACAGCAGAATCTAAATGATAAATTTCTTCTAACAAAATACATTGAGATACATTCATCTATTGTTGACAAATTACAAGTACACGGGACTACGCATTTCTAACCGGAAGGCGATGGTACAATGGTGAAAACCCGACGGTACGATGGTGAAAAACGCGATGGTACGAAGGTGAAAACACAGGTACGATGGTGATAACGTGATGACATGATGATGGAACGCGATGGTACGATGGCGAAAACGCGATGGCGAGATGGTGCGATGGTGAAAACGCGATGGTACGATGATGAAAACGCGATATTACATCGACATTTCACCATCGTACTATTGCACCATCGCGATTTCATCATCGTGCTATCGCTATTTCCCTATCGTACCATCGTTGCTTTATCATCGTGCCATCGCGCCATCGCGTTTTCGTCATCATACTATCGTGCATCGCAGTCTAGTATTAAATTAAAGTCACGACTGTCCAAACGGAATACCGTAGTTTATTGTGTTCTAAAGTTTCAGAGCACCAAATACTGTTTCAACATTTAGAAGTTTATTGTGTTTTAATGTTTCAGAGCAACAAATGTTGTTTGAATATTTAGAGTTGTTAATTTTCAGGGCCCCAGTGGATCATAACAACTGTTGATTCGATCATGAAACGACATTACCTTCGAACAGCCTTGTCTTTAGTGGTACACTTGACGGTATTGTTACTCTCTTGTTAGGAACAATAAACTTATTTTGTGGGGACATTATATGAGGTATTGATTCAAAACAAGTTTGTAATCATTCATATGTAAGTAGCCAAACAGTAATGGCCTCAGTGGGACATATGTAAGTGAAAAATGTGTTTGTATAGTTATCTTTAAGCTGTTGTGGAAGTTTTACTCGCACTTGTACAGATATGTTTTTATGCCCCCGAAGGGAGGCATATAGTTTTTGAACCGTCTGTCTGTCTGTCGGTCTGTCCGCATTTTTCGTGTCCGGTCCATATCTTTGTCATCGATGGATGGATTTTTAAATAACTTGGCATGAATGTGTACCACAGTAAGACGACGTGTCGCGCGCAAGACCCAGGTTCGTAGCTCAAAGGTCAAGGTCACACTTAGACATTAAGGGATAGTGCATTGGTGGGCGTGTCCGGTCCATATCTTTGTCATCGATGGATGGATTTTCAAATAACTTGGCATGAATGTGTACCACAGTAAGACGACGTGTCGCGCGCAAGACCCAGGTCTGTAACTCAAAAGTCAAAGTCACACTTAGACATTAAGGGATAGTGCATTGATGGGCGTGTCCGGTCCATATCTTTGTCATCGATGGATGGATTTTCAAATAACTTGGCATGAATGTGTACCACAGTAAGATGACGTGTCGCGCGCAAAACCCAGGTCCGTAGCTCAAAGGTCAAGGTCACACTTAGACGTTAAAGGTCATTTTTCATGATAGTGCATTGATGGACGTGTCCGGTCCATATCTTTGTTATTCATGCATGGATTTTAAAATAACTACGCATGCATGTGTGACACAGTAAGACGACGTGTCGCGCGCAAGACCCAGCTCCGTAGGTCAAAGGCCCTAAACTCTAACATCGGCCATAACTATTCATTTAAAGTGCCATAGGGGGCATGTGTCATCCTATGGAGACAGCTCTTGTTTTTTTTCAGTGAATTATGTGTGAAATGTTCATATTCGGAAACAAGACATACTATGATTAAAACAAGATATACAAAATATATTACAAGAAAACTTATATACAAACCTAAAAAAAAAATGTTTGTTTCCGGTATCCCGACCTACCCTAAATCTTTGGCCTGACCCTAAATGTTTTTATGGCCTTGGAAAGTTTTTTTTTATTTAACAAAAAGCTGCAAAACAGCACTTTTTATGCTTTAAACATGGTCAGTGATGATAGAAATCAACTTATATATACTGCAAAGGCATAACCCCCTTATTTGTAATCATTTTTGACAGAGAAAGAATTTCCAAAAAGTCTAATTTACCGGAAACAAACAGTTCACTTTTTTAAGCCTTATAATTATGTATGTAGTCGGAAAATACTAGCAAAGAAGAATGTTGATCTAGGTCATATAGCACTGCTCGAAAATATGATTTTGAAATGTAAAGCTTAACCCTATATCTCTGATTCACATTAAATAAATAATTAATATGAATTATTGATAGAGTGTGTTATCAATTATTATTCTTGTTCTATGATAAAATGTCTCACGGGGATGTTTTTTCCTTCCTCAAATAAGACGAAGTATGTTATTTTACGCATTTTCAATAGGTCGGTTAGTCGGCGTCAGTCGGTCGGTAGACGAATTGATTTCCGATCGACTTCTAGAAAATGCTTTGTAAAAGGATAATAACCTGTGATCTGTAGATGTCTCTTATTATTTTGTGGGTCTTTTGTTCAAAGATCAAGGTCACAGTGACCTAAATGCTGTAGTTTCCACTTAATAATTAAAGAGTAAGTAAATGATCTCTATTGTTTTAGGGTCAGTAAGTCAAGATCACAATGGCCTTGAGAAATAAATGGTTTCTGTTCAATGTCTAAAGAATAATAATAATAATAATAATAGTTGAGCCACGCTATGATAAAAACAACATAGTGGGTTTGCGACCAGCATGGATCCAGACCAGCCTGCGCATCCGCGCAGTCTATCAGGATCCATGCTGTTCGCTAACAGTTTCTCTAATTGCAATAGGCTTTGAAAGCGAACAGCATGGATCCTGACCAGACTGCGCGGGTGCATGCTGGTCGCAAACCCACGATGTTGGTTTTCTCCTGGCGCGGCTCAATTTAATTAGCTATGATCGAACTTCACATGATTATTGTCCGAGGTCAGTAGATGACCTTCTTTGTCTGAAGGGCCTTTCGTAGTGACCTCGAGAATAAAAATGGTTTCGCCCAATAACTTATGAACCCTTTGGCCTACTGCCTTCAAACTTCATAGAAAAATTGCCATTGGACAGTAGATTAAACATTCCTTTTTGGGCAAGTTGGCCAAAAGTCAATGTCACAATGACTTTGAGACTGAAAATAGTTGGAACTCAATAACTAAAGGATGCATTGGCTAAAAGTTCACAGCCTTCATAGGATGACTGCCTGTTATACCAAGATGACCCATTGTGTTGAGGGTCAAAGGTCAAGAACAGAGAAATTTCGGGACCTTAAGCCGGACAAGTCATCATTAAGGCCATACAGCTCTTATTCTGTAAACGATTCGATAAATCTGGAATCATGCTCCTGTAATGAGTTATTACTAACGTTTCTAAAACAATCATATATATTTGTTTGCGCAAGATATTTCAATTAAACAGAACAATAGAAACAAAAACAAAACATTTATTGACACATATAATTGTTTCCAAAAACATTGTGTAACATAATATAAACAAGTACTACACCAACACATTATTGTAATAAAATGAGAATATGTCATCAAATATCTAAAGGGAGAACTAAATACTGAAGATATATTTTGTAGACCTTTTAACTTCTGTAAAATGGATGAACAGGCAGACGGTATTGAATGATGTTTCGCAAATTGCCCTCACAGACATTCATAGCAATTGTTAAGATGGCTATGCGGTTAGGTATTTTCTCAAATTCAACTCAACCAAAAACTCATTTGAATTCCATTGCCTATGTTTTTTATTGACTTCAAAGATGTAGTGCATCACAGGTCGTACAACTCGACCATGACGTCATAACTATGACGTTGTTTATATATGTGAACTGTGCGTCATGACGCAATGTTAGAACGTTTGCTTTGTTCATTTATTGAGGTATGACATAAGCATTTTACTAAAACTATCTATAAATCAATGGAAATGAGAGGGGAAAGTAAAGCTGTGAATATCAGCTTTGTGTAATTTTCATTTAGTTATGAAATGCATGGTTGTGTTTGTGCATGGTATTTACACACTTAAAAAATTAAAAGGTATGCATAGATTCTTTGAAGGCGCCGAGGGCAAAAACAGAGCGAATGCCACATATCATAAAGTGGGCCAACCACAAATAGAAACAATAACAAAAGCGGGGATATGAGATAATAAAAAAAGAGAAAAGAGGGTGGGGAAGGTATTTGTAAAAAGGGGAAGAGGGGCATAAAACGATGGTGAATAAACACCAAAAACATCAAAAGACAACATACTTTGCTTAAAACATTAGGGACAAGAACCAGTTAATATAGAGACAGCACAACCTTAACAAATATCAATGCATTTGCTACACAAATGAAGCCTACAAAAATGCAATTAATTGCTTAAATATCTCTCGCAATGAACAGCAAATGTGCATAATAAGCACAACAGCTAAACATTATAGCATTTCCAAAGGTATATTTTGATGATCACCAATTTCATTGTCAGAATCAGGACTATGTGTTTGTATTGGCCACCCGAAAACTGTGTGCATATTTCAGTTGATTAAATCTATCTAATGTCTGGACATCTTTGCACGAACAAGGAGAACGATGAACCCGAGTATACGAAAGCCAACCAGCATCACACACAAAAGTATAATATCCAGCTCCTTATTGCTCTGCAAATATATTCAAATATTTGTCATGTTTGGTATACAGTAAGAATCTATAACACTACCTTGTGTAATTAAAACAATCCTCAACAGACTATCAATTGTATTACCTTGCCGCGATCAGAGACTGTCGAATAGTATTAACCTTGTCGTAATTAGAATAATCTATGACAGACTGTAAATTATATCAACTTAACGTAATTAAAAGGTCTATAATAACAGATTGTCACTTATATTAACTTGTCGTGCTTAAAATATTATATAACAGTTTGTCAATTGCGTTACCTTGTCATAATTAAAATAATCTATGACAGACTGTCCATCACTAAACAGGCATTCGTCGCTACCCGCTGGTGCATCGCAATCTAAAAGAAATTTGATTTGTATCTAAACAATTGAAAGAAAATACGTACTGTACCTGACATATCTTACCTCATTCATTGATATGCACTTGTCATTAACTTGGTTTTAGTACTATTCGTTTTAAAATTAAGGAATTATACTCCTTTCCCAAACAATATTATCACCCGTTATTAAAATAGGGGACTCACTGGCCGAGTGGTTAAGGTCGCCGACTTCAAATCACTTGCCCCTCACCGATGTGGGTTTACTTCGAGCCTCAGTCGAGGCGTTGAATTCTTCATGCGAGGAAGCCATTCATCTGGCTAACGAAAGTTCGGTGGTTCTACCCAGGTGCTTGCCCATGACGAAATAATGCACGGAGGGCACCTGGGGTCTTCCTCCACCATCGAAGCTGGAAAGTCGCCATACAACCTAAACTGAATTGGTGTAACATTAAACCCAACAAAAACAAAACATATATAAAAATTAATAGATACTACCTATAGATTGAATGTTCTCCCACTGATTGAGAGTGACCAGTTCATTTGCGTACTTAAACCAAGAAAGGTATTCGAGCCAAACAAAATACACTGGAATGGAGCTGAAATGGATTTATATGTTAAATGAACTTGCACTCCTATAATGTGAAAGTTTAAGTTTTAATATCTTAAACAGTTATAAATCGCTTTAAAGCAATTACAATTTTATGTGAATGTGAAAAAAGTGTGTACAATAGTACACAAAACGAGCAGAATTACGATAAACTCTCGCTTGAAATGTATTTAGTGAAGCCTCTTGTATTAATTGACAATATGTGCCCTCTTACATGTTTGATATACTTAGATTTCATACATTTTATCTCAAATGGAAGTAAATATTAAAATAAGTTATACATTTTTGTTGCTAAGATACCGATTTCTAGAACAATACTTGCTCAGAGTTCATGAAAAGTCCGCCAAACATCATGAAACATATAACAGCAGGGGCTGCTATTCCTATTGCCACTTCAGCGTTTGGTGAGCCAGCTGATATGAGATAGCCTTCAAAGACATTGAAATATTGTGTAATATAAAGTCATAGGCTCATTGAAAATATTATAGATGAATATTACATGTATTTGCATTGCCTTTTCCACTTTACGGACAAATGATTAGGTGTTTGATTCAGCAGTCGTTATAATAGAAAAAAAAACAAAGCAGTATAGGTTCTAATTGGGAAATGTTGTTCAACACTCGGAAAGAAACCTTTATTTCTGGCGAGTCGACATAAGCTTGATCAGTCTGACTTTTAGATATCCAATGCCTCTAACCTTAAATAACTAATTTCAAAATAGTTTATTTTTAGACAGTTACAATAAAATGAATTTATCTAAATATATAAATCAGCCGTGTTTGTAGAGTAACATTAACAATTAGATATCATGTATGACAGTTAAAACATTCCAGTGTGTACTACTTTTAACCGAATACACAGTACTGTTTAGAAACACACACATTCTTTTTTATATTTTTACATAGATACTTAGACACTATGAAGAAATTTTTCATATTTTGAAATATGACTTTGGGTCTGATATATCTTTAAACTAAACTAAATTTTTCTTTTATCAGTTTTAAAATGTTGACAGAATTATCAAAGTTTGTGTAAATCCGTATAGACTGCCCACCTTCAAGATCTCAGAATCTAAGCCAGTTTACAGTAATACTACTAATCGGATTTGGTCAAATTAGACATAAAATGTTGTTCACTTTGATCGCGATATGTCACAAATTAAGAGGAGTGTCATATTTACGTATGTATTAATACAGTAACAGCTGTTAGGTGAACATTGTAATTATACTTAATTATTCAAAAGCCAACTTAATTAGGCTTTCAAGGAATGCTGAAATGGCGGATAATCCATTTGCATATGGTAAATGAAGTGACAGCATGATTTGACATATTTTATTTCCACATCAGCACACTAGAAGGTCTTGGACACGTAATCGTAATCGGCAAAGTCCGTTTTATTACGTCACCTCCGTACACGACATCTGCATTTCCCGGCTTGTAGTGATAAAGGCCAAAGAATACCGACGTAGAATTTGGATATTATGGAATGACACGGAAATTGCCGAGCGTCGTTACAGGTCCATTATCTTTAAAAAAATAAAACAACACCATACCGAAAGATACCGAAACATTTGCAACAACCGTCTGGACGCCTGTGAAGATTAGATATGCTTCTACTGTAGAATACAACCCTAAAATATAAGAGAAAATTGTTTTTATTACTGGTGTAATTTTACTTACTACAATCAATATCTTCACAAAAGTGATACAGAATTGTCTTAGTGAGATCAAACGCTCTACATAGCATATGATCGTACTGTGTGACAATATTCGTTTGATTTGTTATGCATGTTATACGTTGTCAACATACAAGACCGGTCAAGACAGTAGGTACCTAAAATCTGTTGCTTTGTATTGTTGCACATTTCATAACATCTTAAGAACATTTTTTTTTTTTTTTTTTTTTTTTTTTTCTTTTTGGAATCGTCTTACATCTGTAGAACGACCCGTTTATTTTTTCAAATTAACATATACAATATAAAAAGCAGTATAAAAGAAGATATAAATGTATAGAATGTGTGACAAAGTATTATTCAACATTCGTTACATTACATGTATTTCAAAAAGGTTTTCAAAATAGGTAGTCTTGTATTTCTTTTTTCCAAATAGTCTATTAGAACAATAATATCATTGTACAGGACATTACTAATATTTAAATATTTAGTTCGTCTATCGCTAATAAAATAGGTTTTATATATGCAATACGAAATGGTATTTAATAATAAATTTACGCCTTGATACTCTTAAGTTCAATTTTATAACCAATGACGATACTTTCTAAGTTTTTAAACGATCTCGAAAACCCACATTTTTTGAAGACGTTAGAAATGATTGTCCAGAAATTTATTAGATATCTGCAGTCTAGGAAAAAATGCGAATAATCCTCAATACAGTTACAGTGTTTACAAAACGGATTATCAAATATATTCCAAGTAAATAAATTCAGATTTGTAGCAACAATACGATGGATAAGTTTGTACTTAAACTGTTTTACTTTGTTGTCTAAAGTGACTTTATTTAAAACATAATAGAAGGACCTCCACATAATGTGTTTACCAAACTGCTGTTCCCAGTATTTATGGATATATGGGCGTTCAAATTTTCTTTTTAGAAGTATATCATATATGATTTTATTTGTCATATCTTTTAAAGGTTTATTAGGTTCAATAAATAAAGCTAATTCTGTCTTTACCCTTGTTGAGTACGAATCTTTTGATTTTAATTTCGTTTTCCATGAATTTGGTATTGCCTTCTTTATGATTTGAGTTTCAGCTATCCAGTTATGCTTAGATTTGAGAAGAGTTAATATTTTATTAACATCAATTTCTCCAGTATTTGAGATTATATCATTAACGAAAATGATCTTGGAGTCTATCCATGACTTAAATATAAGACATTTGCCGCTATATTTTATGAAACGATTGCCCCAGAGTAGTTGTTTACGTATTTCTTGAAAAGATTCTAATTTAGTTGTATCGATTTTGCTTTTATTGAATTCAATCCATACATCTATGAGTGTTTTATAAAAATTAGGAATAGTGTATTTAGTACGTGGTAGTGACTTATAGGAATCTAAGTTCATGAAAAATATCAGAAGATTCTCTCCATATTGATTTAAGAAAAACTGTGGTATAACTTTCCAATTCGCGTTTTCATGTGATAAAAGATTGTGTACCCATTTTATTTTCATTGTTATTGAGAATATATTTATATCTATCATGTCGAGTCCCCCATCACATTTATGCCCAATAGTAATGTTTCGCCTGATTTTATCGTTTTTACCATCCCAAAGAAATTTGAAGAAGAGTGCATTTATCTTACTTAGAACATCTTTTGGAGTTTCTAAATTTTGTATTAGATATGTAAATTTTGGTAACGCTAGAGACTTGATTACAAGAATTTTGCCATAAATTGTCAAATTTCTTTTACTCCAATTATTAAGAAGTGATTGACATTGCAATATTTTATTTTCCCAATTAAGTTTATCACATTCTTTTCTGTTATTTCCAAAGATTACACCTAGTGCTTTGACAGATTTATTTGTAAATTTGATGTCAAATTCTTTTGTATTTTCATTATTCTTCAGTTTTCCAATCCATAAACCTTCAGTTTTTATTTTATTCAGTTTTAAACCAGAATATACACCAAACTCATCGATAATTTGAATTGCAAAAGGAATTTCTGACTTGTCTTTCAAGAAAAGTGTAGTATCATCTGCTAGTTGAGTAATTTTCAAGTGCCTAATTTCTTTATCATTAATTGCAATTCCATTTATATCTTGACTTTTACGGATTTTAATTGCCATGATTTCGGCTACAATAATGAAGAGTAAAGCTGATAATGGACATCCTTGTCGTATACCTCGTGAGATTTTAAAGAAATCAGATTTCCACCCATTATTAATTACGCATGAGGATATATTATTATATAATGTCTTTACCCAATTAATGAAGGATCCTTGAAAGCCAAATTTGTTTAAGACATTAAACATGAAGGCCCAATCTTAAGAACATACTCAGTCGGGATGAGTCTGCTTTTATGTTGTTTAAGTGCGTTCAGTGCTTCCGAAGGATCTTTTCACATGCGCCGCGCCATGAGAAAACCAACATAGTGGCTTTGCGACCAGCATGGATCCAGACCAGCCAGCGCATCCGCGCAGTCTGGTCAGGATCCATGCTGTTCGCTTTCAAAGCCTATTGCAATTAGAGAAACTGTTAGTGAACAGCATGGATCCTGATCAGACTGCGCGGATGCGCAGGCTGGTCTGGATCCATGCTGGTCGCAAATCCACTATGTTGGTTTTCTCATGGCGCGGCTCACATACTTTATTATACAAAAATTGTTTCTATCCACATCGTCACAATTTTCCTCTTAAATTATATAACGATGTGTACCAAATAAATAGCTTCACATTGCATGACAATACCAAAATTACAAGGTACTGAGATACGATTCCATATATTTTAATGGCATTACGGAATTACAAAGTTCTGAGATTAGATGTCAAAGTAACTTAAGTATAAAAATCAAGAAGATAGTCTTATGTCAAACACCATGCATTACTATACCAAAATTACAAGGCATTGAGATAAGATACCATACATTTTAATTGCATTACAGGCACAATTCGTACAGAATAGTGGGACAGATGATGAATTAGAAGAACATAACATACCTATCATCCAGTAGGCAATAGAACAGAAGGCTATCGGCATGATAAGGTGCGACGGAAGCTAAAATAAAACCATAATTAACTATATGTACATTGGTGATGGTGACGATGATGATGATGATGAGAGAATAAGCAAGAAAATAAGCATGAGAAATAAAATGACAAAAAGAATTCTTATACTAATTATGATGATATAATGAGAATGAGAATAACTAGAAAACCATAAGTAGTAATATAATTATAAAAGTAATAATCTAAAGTAAAAAATAAAATGACTTTGTGAAAAAAATGTTTTATAACTAAATTTGAAACAATACTAGTAATAGATTATAATTAAAAAAGTTAATCTTTACTAGATGCTGAGGTAAAGAATTTGGCTGAAGTGCATATTCTTCGCTTAGAACATCTGGGCAACGTTCGTTAGGTTTCTTCTAGTAAAATTACTTTCGAACTGCGACATTTGCCCAGTCAACAGTTTAGTTAAACTGATAAAGAGTTATTCAATATCTTGTTGTCAATTTTCTATAACACTATATGCCTTAACAACATATTTGCCAAACAATTGAAAGGACTATAGCACGAATGTGAAAGCTGAGGAACTCGATTAACTTACACTACATAGAAAAACAGTACTATCTCCACGTACCTCTACAAGCATTTTAGATATATAATAGACGTCGATTCTGTACAGATCTACGGAATATTCCCGAACAAATATTGGCACCTCTATTGGGAATGTCTGTAAAATATGTACTAAATAATGAGAGCTGGTTAACTGACGCCTGAAAAGATAACTCGCAACTTGAGGCATACTAATTCGTAGCAAATGTCAACAATTCAAATATCAACATTTATCTAATACTTAATCTCAGGGGTTAAATGAAACACAAACCTCGATTATATTTGAAACTTTCACTGTTTAAAACAGTGGGATTTTCATTTTATAATGTTCACTGTAACTGAATGCTGAACGCAGAAGAATATGAATAATGTACGATTACTTAGAAATTATTTCCAAAATATACTCCCATTGCCCCAAAGGCAAAGGAGTATACATATACTGCTAAAAACATGGCGATATGCAATCCATTGTATCAAAATGCAAAGGAAATCAAGATAGATTAAAAAAAAATATTGATTTTTTTTTTCAATACCAACATTGTGACGCCATGATGGTTTGCGTATAACGTTGAGCAATGCGCAGGACGTCGAGCAGGCAAAACTAGTCTTAGGGCATGAAATGAAAAAATGCTTGTTTCACATGTTAGATTGGAATATATATTTACCAGTGAACACCAAATTTTAAATTTGGTGAAAGACTTTTCGATCTTTCGCTGAAACAAACAAATGTCCTCTGCGTGCGATTTAGTGAAACAGGAGATACAATCACCTATTTTATTGCATGAAATGCTTTCGAAAAGGGTACAAATTACAGTTGAACTCATCTTTTATTTTCATTAAGCCTGAACAAACTACTTGCCGCTTACGGAAGGTCGGTGGTTTTACCCAGATGCCCACTCGTGATGAAATAATGCATGGAGAGGCACCTTAGGTCTTCTTCCACCATTAAAGCCGAAAAGTCGTCATATGACGTATAATTGTGTCGGTGCGACGTTCAATTCAACAAAAAACAAACTGTTTTTTATGTTATGACTGAATTTCAACACGACCACAAATATGTTCGCGAATCACTTACATTGAGGACTGCATACATGGAGGTAACGGAGAAATTCAGAATCATCAAGAACAATGCACCATTGATATCCATCACACCAACCTGGTCGGTGTCACGTCGGAGAAATAAAAGCCCATGCAGTAAGGCCATTCCCTATCATAATTAAAACACACAAATATAAACAACAAGCAACATCATGTAGGACAACTAAGTGGTGATGGTATCAAAACTTGTATTTGATACAGACTACTTCAAATTAAAAATAAAACACATTTCGCTTTGTTAATCAGAACTTTCTTTAGGTTACTAAAGTGCAACAGACCTTTAGGAAAATCCATACCTTTCACTGAAAGACAACCTATGATCATGTCATAGATTTGTTTCTGTACATGATTAGTGGAATGTATTGCATTCGGTGAAATACAAGTTTGCCAGTTTCATGCAACTTTGTAGAAACTAGAAATTCGTACTTTCAATGGAAATAGACCAATAGCAGACTTATTAATACACATATATACTGAACACATCCGCATTCGACAGTTTTGGAAATTATGTTAACCATGTATTACTATGAAATTATTACATACATGATCAAGTTAACATTATGAATCTATTCGAATTTTGAAAATTTTCAGTTATGCGTGTTATGGTTAGTCAGAGTCAGAAAATTTAGGCCATGAGCAAGGATACGTACAAGAGTTTCGCCAATACTAATGGACAACATCAATGTGTCCCTAAAAGTAGTTTTTGCCGTACGAGATAAAAGAGTGCTCATCTGAACTGGCCAAGACGCCTTGAATCTACAAGGAAGAAAAAAAATACTTTTCTTTGATTCATTTTCTGTAACACTACTTCGACTAAGATTTTGGCACTTTTATAGTAAACTGGAAAAAAAGATATATGTACGATTGTTAACTAAGTATGTATTGAACAAACAATATCTGCATGGGAAAAGTCATTACAATATGTACAATACAATGTAATGTAGTACAATATGAATCAATTGTTGACGTCATTTTGAATTTGTCTGACACACCAAAGATCTGGATCTAAATAATATTATCTTTCTTTGGCACATTACTTCCAGTGAAAAATCGAAAAAACATCTGGGAACGATTTCTTACAAATTTTGACGAATGATGTTTACGATAAACAACTAAAATAATCTTTGCAATTTTGGAAACAAAATCGATATATGCTGTCTACATCTACGACACATACTCTTGAAAGATATATAGACACTTTTGCATACACACCTGTCTTCATTCAAAATGCTATCCTGAAAAGGAACACAAGAAAAAATCAGTCAGTTTCTGTCCGCATTAAAAATGTCCTGTAGATCTAATATTTATAAATGCAATCAGTTTCAGTTTTATTTATAATCCATGGCGTATAATATGCATGTGGATAAAATAGGTCAAATAATAGAATAGTAATAAAATCAGTATGGTACAAAATGCGGTACAAACTAAACATGTCTGACTTACTAAGAAAAATGAATTGGACCACTCGCACTAAAACGACTTAAAGATGGAAGGGAGACAACTCAAAAACTACAAATACAAAAATAATGACAGAATATATTCCCCAAAATACTACGTATCATTGAAAAATAAACCAGTGGCTTGAAAAAACAAATGGAATCACTTTGTGTTGTCTCTTATAACACATATGAACCAACTCAATAATAGAGGGTCTAAAACATTTACATGTTACACTAGAAACCAAACACAGTGATGAGTTATAATTATAACTTCTACATAGTCATAATATTTAACTTTATACCAAAAACCTGAAGCATGTTAATGTTTGTTTATTTTGTACATGTTTACAAATAAAGTAGTTTCTCGAGTTATCAATACTAAGAAATATCAAATCTGGAAAATAAGCTATTCAAAATCTGACCTTATAATTTTTATAATACAGTGCTAATTTAACAAGTAAAAGCTTATCTTTACTATTTATGGGGTTATAAAGTTGATAAATATTAAAACAAGTAGTAAACTTATCGGGAATTCTAATGGATTCGAAGTAACTGCACTCCAAAAGATAATGGAATTCTTCACCTAGCCAATGTTTCGGGCAGAGGTGGCAGACCCTTTGACTGCGCTCTATATGCAAGTATCTGTTGGCAACACATGGTTCATAGTTCTAACTTTACACTACGACTTACTCAAGTTAGAGAGAATATATCAAGATACTCCTCAAAACCGAATTCTGTTTCATAAGTAAGAAGACTAGACATTTTGGTGAAGTGACAACACTGTCAAGCTAATTTTGCGAAAACCGATTCTTTAACCTACATTTCACAATTGTTTAAAAATAATTAATGTCTATAGGCCTATACTTAGCATGAAAATATTCAGACAATCCAGGTTCATCTAAAGTATTTTTTACAAAAGAAATCCAAGAGGAAATATGTGTACCATTCATATGTAAATACAAAATTGTATCGTACAACAATGAACAAATCTTATCGTTTCCTGAATTAATTACTTTACACCTATAACATAATACACGAGCCTTAACTTGTAATGCTAACGACTGTATAATCTAGATAGCTATTTTACCACAAGCAGTGACGTAATAACCTTTTGTCATTATAACAATGTGACGTCACACATTATTTATGTTTAAACGTCGGGAATATTTACAAACCGTTGCATATGGTTTGGATTGGGTTTTATAACTCTTCTCCTAACCCCCCCCCCCCCCACCCCGTCCGAGATGTTGGGTTTTGATAACAAAACAATTTTTGCCTTGTAGGCTCAGTCAATATGAGGATTCATTGGCCTGGGATGATATCAACCTCAGGCTACGCCCTCCGTTGATACCACTTTTTAGGGTCAGTAAATCCAAATATCGTCTTCCCTTAAAGGTAGGCCCCTATTAATTGTGTAATGTCTAGAATTTAATTCAATCTATGCTGAAGGCATCTTCAAGAAGTTATATTCAAATGGATACACATTTAGAATGTGTGAAGTGTGAAAAATAGAACACGAAAATGTTCTTTGAGCAACAATGAATCGCGGTTTTGCAGTTCTACGTTGGATGCGGAAACAGAGGGTGTACTTTGAACACAATAAGTTCCATGACAAATAAAATTTGTTCCATTTCTCTTATAATAATGAGTGACATATTGAGTTTGTATATGATTATATAAACGAATTTGATGAATGTATATATGTACATATAATTCTTGTAATGTATATAGTTGTATATATGTTGTGCTCTCCACAATGAGGGGAAATAAAGATATCTATCTTATATAACGTTGAAAAAGACTCACCTTTATTTGTAAATGATTTATCTCTGAGGGAACGTTATCTGATTGTTTCTTCATATTTGTACAGAAGGTTGACGAGTCGAATTCATCGCATATAGTCTGTAAAAGAAATTAAAAATCTCAAGTTTTCGAAATAACAAGGAATGAAATATATATATCATACAAACAAATGCTTTCCCTTTATTTCCTTTTGCAGATGTTTTTTCCGTTGGCCAGTTGAACAGTTCACATTTTTCTGCTGATATTTTTCAATATGCAATTGTTTTTTTTGTAAATGTTGTACATATTGAATAGATAAAAGTAAACTGAAAGTATCATTATAAGCGTATTTTGAAAACAAATGTTTAAAAATAATGCAATGGCTTGCCTCGATTTTCTCCCTGCAACCATCCTCCTTGCCAGGACGAACCGCCAGTGTGAGTACATAAAAATCTGCAGGATTGAACGTTTTCGGACAAGGGTACCCTGCACTAAAAAGAAAATAGAAGGAAAAATGAATACTAGTAGAAGCATTTCCGGTAGAACAACTATTATATAAGATCACGGCGGAAAGCAGCAGAATTGGCAACCATAGTGCCGCTATATAACAAAACATATTCCTTCAAATTTTAATTTTGATAATTTACTCAGGAATAAAGTACATAAAACAAAATATAAAATATTTACATATCAGAAGACAAGTTAAAGTAATACTTAACATTGCAGGCATACTTAGATCAAATATGCAATTACTTCGAGAAGAAGCTTAAAGCATCTTGAGATCTTCCCATGAATGCTACACGTCCTTCGGCCATAATCAGTATACTGTAAAAATAAAATATTGACAGTAAGGTTTTGGCATTGATTCTGCACCTACTTCATGGAAAGGACTATCTGAATATCTGTAAAGTAAGAATATTTGGATCTGTAATAAAAGTGTGTGTTTGTCTATATTAGTGACAACCATACTGAAAAGATCAGCCATATTGGTTTATGTGACACATTCAAATATTAAACAGCTTCCTTTTCCGATTCCTACTTTGAACTGCCAGGCATTAGGCAGGTAGGTAATCAGGAGACATAATCTAACTAGCTGGTAGCTCACCAACGCCGCTGAAAGGATTCGAACCTTCGACCTTAAGACTGCCGTGCACTTGCCTTACCAAGTAGGCTAATCTGTAATCTTCTCTTTCTGGTGATCCAAAATATTGAGTTTTCATTATTAAAGATCATTTTAGTTAAACAGAAGAATTGCAGAAGCGTATGGAATATGACCACATGTATAACGTTTTCTTTCAATCAGAATTATCAATATAAATATTTTTTTTTCTTAAATGAAACATAAAGTGTAGCGGTGTACAAACAACTTATTTGGGAAATTACTTACTTGTCAAATAAGGCAAATATTTCCGACGACGGTTGGTGTATAGTACACAGAACAGTTCGGCCGGCATTAGACTCCGCCTTTAAACTCTGTATAACATTACCCGCCATGAATGTGTCCAGTCCGGAAGTCGGTTCATCACAAAACATTAGAGGGGGATTGGTCAGTATCTATGTTATAAATTAAGTGAATAGTGAAACACAAAGAGACAAATGTACGTTTGTCTGCATGTGCACGAAAGCTTTGTCATAAATGATTTGTTAAAGGTTATGCATGTCAAATGTATATGTATATGACATAACTTGAATTTGAATTTTTAACTGAGCGGGAAGTTAGATAAAGGTTCCAATAATTTAGGTGATGACTACCTTTAATAAGTTGAACTGATAGACAATATATAATCAAAGCCTTGAGATGTCTGGTGGTTGCGGGTTTTGATAGATTTATTTTCATTTTAAATGCCAATCTTTAAATATACATGTATAAGAAACAAATACTAATGTGCCTAATATCTAAGATAAACTCTGCCTGACCTTACATGAACAGCTGGAAGTCAGTGATGTAACCGTAGGCTGGAATACCTAATCATTGATAGGTCTTATTTAATCTAAATGGCCAGTGTAAATGGATATAGAAGATGAATAAGAACTATTTGATCATTGATAATTCATCCGCATTGTTCATGAATGGGACTACTTTGTGTAGCACATGAACATATCCTTTGGATGTGATTTGGAATCAAATAAAGATGCTACATGATTGTCAGAAATACACTTAACTTTGGTTACGGGATAAACCCGCAACCAAAAAGTGCCTAATTTGAAATACAATAACTGAAATCAGTCTTTTTCTACTGGTGTAAAATAATTTTAGTTATTTACAGCTATTGAAAATAAACCAATTGACGCTGGCGCCCTGGATCTTTTTCTACAACTAACAGAGCTAAACTTTTTCCAGTAAATCTATATTTGTACAATGAGACTTGCTGACACTTCAATATGTTATTTATTTCGAAATATATCTGTTTTGTAGGATATGATAATATGCTGAGCACAAACCTCTGATGCGAACGACAATCTTCTCATCTGCCCTCCCGATATGCCTTTCTTTGTTGCTGGATTCCCAATCCGACTGTCTGCACAATCGTTGAGTCCAAGTTCTTTCAAAACGTCATCAACACGTTGAAGCCTTTGGGACTTAGTTAAATCTTTGTCCATTCTCAGCATTGCCTTTTGCACATGAAATATACTAATACTCATGAAATTGGAACATCGAGCATATATATGTTTTTGTTGTAGATGTCACTAAGAACCCAACATGTCAATGCAGTGCATAATGGTTTGTATTTCCAGATAAATCAAATCAGAAATGAACTACAGTTTAAGAAGACAGACTTACTGATGTAAAGATGGAAGAGATGACAACAGGTTGTGATTTCAAAATCTGTAACGGTGTCACAGATACCTTCTAAAAGCAATGTTAGATCAGATGTAAGTAACATTAACAGTGTTATAGTATACATAAACCATCAATATTAAATTTCCCAGAGATGCATTTTTTAACCTTCATATACTTTCTTCGTTAGACACTGACAACTAATACACCATAATTTGGGTTTCCATTAATATACAAGCACATTATAAATTTTGCCGTTCTTAGCAAAAACGCCGTCCGTTTATTTGAATTTTCGAAACGGCGTTTAAAGTTAATAGATTCCAAACTATTCGACCAAGAGACGAATAAATAACATTAATACCCTGAATATAAGATGTTCCTTCACCGTGAGAGTTCCCATGAACAGATCATCCTGTGGCACATAGGCCGAGATGTTTCTGATGCCATTCCCTACATTTACACCATTTACCAGCACATCACCAGACACTGACAAAGTGTCCTTATTGGTACGGCATGTCAGTGTATTGAGAAGAGTTGTTTTTCCTGAACCACTGTAGTTAAATGCATGTCAATATAAACAATGTTTACTTTATTTATAAGAATAATGCATTGTTTCAGCCCGCAGCTTCTCGGTTTTGTTCATACACATCAACGCTACATTTTTATTCAGCTAAACTTTGTTAACATTGCATTGTTTCATCCTGCACCTAGGCATTCTGCTTCTAGGTTTGTTCTTACATCTTATCAAATTACTTAGTTTATTCAGATGACCCTACTATTTCAATTACAAATTTTGTAAGGCAGGCAGTCACTTCAACAGGTAGTAATTCCACAAAAATGATTTCAGACTCAGAAAATTCTTTCTCACCTTGCTCCTAAAATTGCTAACAAAGTTCCTGCTTCTACATGACCACTTACTGAAATTGATTACATGTAACTTTTATTTAAGAGTATTTATGCCATTATTTGTACATACAAAACATTCATGGTACATGCAAAATAGACAATGTCAACGTTTTTGTTTTGATCCCCAGAAATGTTTCAGCAGTTGCTGCATTCAGCAGATTTTCAGGGGTTTTTAGGGGTGTTGCACATTTGAGCCGCACCATGTGAAAACCAACATAGTGCATTTGCGACCAGCATGGATCCAAACCAACCTGCGCATCCGCACAGTCCGGTCAGGAGCCATGCTGTTTGCTTTCAGAGCCTATTGCAATTAGAGAAACCGTTAGCGAACAGCATGGATCCTGACCGGATGCGCAGGCTGGTCTGGATCCATGCTGTTCGCAAATTCACTATGTTGGTTTTCTCATGGTGCGGCTCATTTCATTATCTCTCCTGACCAGACTCATTCATATTGTTTCTTCTACACTTTTGCCTGGTTGCGTGTGAAGATTTAATGCCGACCTATTATGCTATTAAAAGATCAGATAAGATTTTCCCAATTATCACTGTGACAGTATCTGTCCTCAAGTGCCGTGTTTCGACTGTAAAATGTTTCTCCGTTCTTTGACTCAACTGTTTATATATATATATATATGCATGACGGGAATTGCACAATTCTTTACATCATCACTTTCACCATTTCACGACATTTAGTAACATCTTCATTATTACAGATAATTTGTCCACATTAATATGATTTACAGTGTCATTAAAGTATTGTTTTCAAAGTAATTCCATTTTAATCTTAACAAGAGCATCAATTTATTCTAAAAGGTGTAAGTGTTACTCTAATTTTAACAGAGTGTAACACAAAAGAGATCGCGGAAAGCGTAAACTTAAGAAGAAAACCGTCTTTAAGCAGTCAGGTGGATACATACAGTTTTTATCTGTGGTAACAAAAAAATGAGCCCGTTGCTTTTGGTAAGCATAAATATTTTACCATTACGTAGGATCTTTCGCCGAGGGATGTCGTCAGATGTAAAGCATGGTAGACACCCTTTAGGTTTTATACGTACATCAATATTTTGCCAAGTCAATGAAGCTTTCTCAACGCCATTATAAACACCAGTTTCGGCAGGTTGTCTATAAAACGAAAAGATAACTATATATACTTGAGAAAGCATATATCAATGCAAACAAATATAAATTTATTCTAAGTTTTGTTTAAAAGAAACAGTTCAGTGTATATATAACTTACAGACATGAAAGCAACCCGCTGGTGTTTCACTATATTACATAATGAGGCTGTAAATGACTGCCGGTTTCACATATTTGAACAGTAACGCTGCAGCAAATTTGTACTTCTAAATGGATTTATTCGACCTAGAATGTATCGGATTACAGCATATTCTTCTTTATATATTGAAGACTTTAAAAGGTATGTTCTGTATGATATTCTTTAATTTAAGGAGTTCTGTTAATCAATGTTGAAACTACACGAAATTGAAATAGTCAATAAAACAACTTGGGGGAAATTATAACAGTTTATCATGAAAGACAATAAATTTGCAATAATTCAACTTCATAAAGGGTTACATTATCACTATCAAAGTAAAATTCTATTTACAAGAAGACAATTGTATGCAAAGGTGGCATGAGCGTGCAGACACATTTAACTGATGTAGATATTAATTTTGTTTACGAACAGTTTTCAAAGGATGGATATAACATTTTTAAACCTGTTTGCGCGAGTACTCTATTTTACGAGCATTTAACATTCCAAATATGTGAAATTAATACGGGATTGAAGAACTGTATTATTTCTAAACGCAGTATTATTTCTAATATCAATTGCAACACGACCCGATTTGTTTTCCTAATTGTTTTTCTGAGTGTTATTATGTCACAATTTATTTTTCTGACGCCAAACGACATAACAGCGTGCTTAAAAAGAGACTAAGGTAAATATCTGGTGGATGCTGTCGAGGATGTACAAAGACAACCCTTGGTAACGTGTTTGAATCGAAAATTTATGTATCAGACACTGATTTGTTCTTGAAGAAAATCATAGTTTGCCGTTAAAATGCGCGCGCTCGTAATATAATTCCTTCGCATAAAAACTCCTAACAACGATTTTATTAAATATTAAATTGCTGTTTAGGAGATATTATTTCTTAATTGAAATTGATGTTTAGGGTTTTGACTTTCCTACCTGAAGTTAAGATTTAAATGTATTGTAATTATTTAAGAAATGAAATGATATATTTTCGGTGTTCATGTGAAATGAACGACAGAACAGGATCGGCAAATCCATGAATCGCGCTAGCGATTCATGTTTAATTTGCAGATCCTATTCTGTCGTTCATTTCGCATTAACACCGAAAAAAATGTTTCATTTCTTATATTTACATTATATCTCCTTTCCATTTGTAAACAAGACAATATTATAAATTGCACATATTTTGTGGCATTTAACATTAAATTCAGCTTCCCGGCCATTCTGTTCACCAGACGGAACAACTGCGACGTCATTTATGGAACGTTCTCCCTGACTATACGCGGACGTCGTCAAACCAGCGGTCGGTCATCACTAAGCAGCAATGACGTAACTTTCGCGCCTTTCCTTTTCCTGTTCATACGAACTGTACATTTGAAAAGAATAGGGCAAATGTAAATATAATAGGGTTATTATAACAGGAGCTTGATCTGGGATGCAGAGTGAATTTTGCCAGATCGGATCTCACGAGGCGCGCAAGCGCCGATTGTGATCTGACCTTGCAAAATCCACGAGAGCCGAAAACAAAGTCCCAGATCTAGCTACTGATATAATGACCCTTTTATTATATGGCAGTGGCTAGAGAACCGGAATCGGTTCCCTAGACTGCGAACTTGTTCGTCCGGAACCGGTTCTCTAAGCAAAATACTGTGCATAGGCTAGGGAACCGGAATTTTATTTCTATGCATAATGCTGCCGAAATCCACTTTCTTTCTTGTTAAGTGTCATGCTTATTATTATATTAATCAATTTCACCATGCCCTTGCATTTCTTCGTTTACTGTCTCCAAAAGTGTACTCGTCGCATATATACCGTGTCTGCCGTATTGGAATGATATAAACTAGTACGAATGAATGTGTGAAAACTACTTTGCAGTTGAAAACTACTTTGCAGTTTTTAAATGTTATTAAATTTTGCCTTAAACTTGTATTATGTTTAAATTATTTAAATATAAAACAATATTGGTTTGTATTTGCGTCATTACATGTTTATTGATGAACAAATTAATTTAATTGCCCTTAAAACGTCATACAGATTCTTTGATCACTTTAAACATGATATTGGTTTGTAACACCTCAGCATTTTACGTTCAAAGATATGTAATCAATACTAATTTACAGAAATAACTTAATTTGTTTTAATCGTTTCTTTTATTGTCTTATACCTTTCAAGTTTCTTTCGGCTCCAGTGCCGACGATTTCGCATTCATTCGTACTAGTTTATTTTATCATTCCAATATGGCGGACAGTATGCGGCGAGTACACTTATGGAGACACAGTAAACACAAATAAATAAAAGGGCATAGCTTGCTGAAATAGTAAAATTAATTAACTTATTAAGATAAGAACATGCACATGATGCTTACCAAAAGAAACAAAGTGAATTTCGACAGTTTTATGCATAGAAATAAAATTCCGGTTCCCTAGCCTATGCACGGTACTTTGGCTAGAGAACCGGTTCCGGACGAATAAGTTCGCAGTCTAGGGAACCGATTCCGGTTCTCTAGCCACTGCCTTATTATATACCTTTATTATATACCTATATAAATTCTGATAAAAATCGGCTTGTATTTCACAATTAAATATGAACAGACAGACATAAATTCCGTATTGTACTTTTAAATTCCGTATTGTACCTTGCGTATTGTATGCTGCCGGACTATTTTCAATATTCATGACCCGACAAATTTCTATAAAAAGCGCACATAAAACTTCACTAAGTTCCATTTAATATCGATAAACATTGAAGATTTCGTTCAAGAACAAAACAAGAATCAAAATGGTAAAGGTATATAATAAAAGGGTCATTATAACAATAGCTCGAGTATTCGGCTCACGTCGGATCACACTCGGCGCGCTACTGTTATAATAACCCTATTTTACCATTTTGATCGCGCTAGTGTTCATGCGAAATGAACGACAGAATAGGATCGGCAAATTAAACATGAATCGCTAGCGCGATTCATGGATTTGCGATCCTATTCTGTCGTTCATTTCACATGAACACCGAAAAAAATCATTTCATTTCTTAATTAAAGGAATAAAGTTATCTATCTCTCTAAACAAAATTTACTCGATATCGCACAATGATATGAGAAGAAAGTTGATATGAGTAAACTGATTAAAATGTATAAGTATAATGTACTTACACATTGATCTTCATGATGTGTATAACTTCGTAGTCACATGTTTAAGAGTCCCTATATAGCCTACCGTTTCTCTCTACGTTTTCCAAATAAACATTAAATTTAATTGTCTATTTTTCAAAGTGATTTAAATCTAGACTGTACAAAATTTTAATCTTCATGTTATCAAACAATTACATTTGCCGAGTTAAATATATCCACAACTACCTATGTAGTATATTATTATTATATATTTATAAAATTTGAACTTAATTTATGACACGGGTATTTAATGATTTATATCAGATGCGAGATAACATCAATCGCAGCGTGCATGAGGTAGGCCTAAATATTGAATGAAATATAACAATTAAAATCTGGACAGGACCTTAATACAACCGTAGTTCAGTATATTTCCACTGCCGTTAAAGTCATTCAATCATAGACCATACTTATAAATAAATACTTATCTGACATACTTAAATAATACCTTGTCTTTTAATCAGGTATTCTTTAGTTCTTTATAAAAGTAATTCTATTCTTTTAACGTGCGAATGAACGATACAGTTGGAAAGAGAGCAAGATATTTGTGCGGACAGTATTCTTTCTTGATAGTATCGGATAAATAATAGAACGATGTCCGTTAATGTGTCCAAATATCCACGGTTTTAAAAATGCCATCAGTTAAGTTTAACCTGCTGACTCCTGTACGTGACTGCGTTAATGTGAAGAATGTTTCTCCTACACAAAGGATAAATAAGATGTTGGCATTAAAACAATTACATAAAGTAGGTGACCGTACTGATATGTGGCTTAAGAAAACTATTAATCATTTTTAAAAATGAATGCAAGAATAACAAGAAAAAATCTAAAAAATAATATGAAAGTTTGTCCAGCAGGTACTGGGTCCTTGTCACGTCTCTCCAAAGACGGGTTTGTGTGTGTGTGTGTGTTGGCGGGGTTGGGGGTAGGTGGGGGGGGGGGGGGTGTAATGGTACCGAGCGTTCCTTGCGTAGCGCTCACCATCAAAGGTACTTTCATACCCTTTAGGTAGTGGATTCCATAAGGAATGGGTTATTCTGAATGTTAGTTGTTGAACACAATCCGTCTTAATTCAGTTAAACAATAAATTTATTTATGCTTTTTGAATCTGGCACCGAACTGCAATGTAATATCTCAAGTTAATTCAGTAAGTAAGCTACAGTAGAGCGGGTTATTTCTACGGGAGAAAATTTCTGCGTTTCTGCGGTCTCTCGGTAGAATCGCAAAAATATGTCCAGCAGAATATTCATTCAGCAAAAATTTAAAACGCAAAAGAATCTGCTTTTTTTCACCAACGTTGTTTCACGATATGTTACCCGAGGTAATTATTGGAAATTTTTATTTACCATCGTCATGTAACAATTACCGATTCGTCATCTAACAATTACCGATAATGGTATACATGTAATTAGGTAAGATGGTCAATCAAAATCCTAACTGTCATACCTTAAAAAAACTTTTTTGTTTTGTGAATGAAATAAACTCAGTGAATTTTACTTGAGTTGTTCTTATTAATGCCTTGTGAAGATCTTCCGAACTATACTTTAGTAACCTTCATACATGTATTACCTTTATGCCGATATATCACAGTTTGCAGTTGAAGTTTGTACAGTTGATGTAGGACTTGTATTTTTCAATTCTCATGTTATTATATCCTATAATGTATTCATTAAAAGCAAAGTTACATTACAACAGTTACTTCTCCCGCACGATAAATTAAACGACAGCATGCTTATATTATTGTTTGATCATTATGATCCTCATGCATCGTTGAACTAAAAAAGGTTTTCACTGATACAAGTTCAGGGCATACTGTAATGTTATATATAATATTTTCTGTATTGAAACGTTTTAACGAAGAAAAATCACAATTATCAAATATGTTATCGTTTGTGTTATCGTGCGGGATTTATACCAGTAATTTAGTTTATTGTTTTCATACGCTATCATTCTCACGACGTCCGATCATGCAAGGAATTACCTCCTCCTTGGTAATTAAAACGCAGAAATTTCTCTTCCTTTTATGTGAAAACGCAGAAATTAAACAGGCAGCAATTTCTTACACAATTTTGGGACCAAAACGCATAATACTTTGACCGCTATATGGTACATATATTTTGTATGTATTTTTCTCATAATATTCTAATATATTTTGTACTTATTTATTCCGCTAAATATAAATTACGGAGGCCCCCATGTCCGGGCGGTTAAGGTCGCTGACTTTGTTTCACAATGTAAACAATGACATTATACAATTATACAATTTGATCAGCGATCTAGATATTTTATATAACATATTAGAGTTTTAATGTAACCGCATCACTCACGTGACCTTCTGTAAATTTTCTCCTAACATAATGATTACTTCAAGTAGCTCTTTCCTTATATATTTGCATGAGCGTTTCTGTGGATAACATTACATAGCTTTAGTCGCTATTACGAGTGTTAGGGATTCATCAGAGTTATTTCCACTGATGTGGGTTCTAGCCTCACTTGGGGCATTGAATCTATCATGTGAGGAAGCCATCAAGCTGGCTTATGGAAGGTCGGTGGTTCTATCCAGGTGCCCGCTTGTGATGAAATAATGCACGGAAAAGCACCAGGGGTCTTGTTCAACCATAAAAGCTGGAAAGTCGCCATATGATCTATAATTGCGACGTTAAACCTAACAAGGAAAAACGTTTGTCTATTCATTTTACTCTGTCTATGTATTTTTGTGAAAGTAACCGTTGAATCTATTCATACAATGCTGTAGAGTGTCATGTTAAGATGTGAATGTGACTGTTTCTTTCGGATCCTTCGTAGTTTTAGGTACATCAAAAAGACGACGTCAGCCAGGAAATGTCGCCTATAATGACCCTTTATCCTGTCACTTGTAGTATTTTCGACCCGATATCAGGGTGCCGTATATCTTTCTTGATATACCGTCAGTTGATCATGTGACCAGTGATATACGGTCAGTTGATCATGTGACCTTATGATCGATATTGTTGTCATAAGAAATTTTGCAACGAAACCATCATCATTTTGTGAAATGTCGAACTAAGAAAATGAGTGGTCAAATAATGAGTTTTATTTAAAAACGAAGAAGTTTATTGCGATTTTGCGGTAATCGCGTCATTATATAAGTGACGTCATTACGAATATGACGTCATTGAAGCGGTTGTCGCACACTTATTTTTGTAAAATAAATTGCCAAATATCGGAAAATGAAGTAATGACAAGATAAATAGAATAATAGGTTAGTGCCTAAGATGGAGAAAGTTTATCTGGCTCGGCTCCGGACGTTATCAGGTTCGCCTTCGGCTCACCCGATAACCTCCTCCACCTCGCCAGATAAACTTTCTCATCTACGGCACTAACCTATTATTCTCTATTTATACAGTCTAGCATAAAGAAGCTGTTCTTGTCATATGCGCGCTCCGTGGCAATACATAAACGTTTTCGATATTGCTCATTGCAGACTTGAAGAGGTCATCTGCGCATGTCCGGAAGTGATTATCAGTTAGAGCGTACGGCAAAAACACGCACATTATTGCGTGTCCGCACTCATTTAGTGTATAGTATGTATAAAATATTGACTAAAGGTTAAGGTTAGAATAACCATGGTTACCAAATATTTACATTAAAGATACCTATTATTCAAATCGCTTGAATCTGGTATATACCAGAGTCTGTAATTTATTACAGGTACTCAAACGTATTACGGCCCTAAAATGGATAATTCAAAAGGAATTCTTGCATAAAAACTACTTTTTTCACTGGATCCGCCCATGTATTAACGGGAGAAAAATCGTGTGCAAACAAGGCAATTCACGTGCTGTTAATACCCGATTTTTATTTTTGAAATGCTTTCCCAGGGACGTATATGTAATTCTGCGCAGTTTGACATCTGGTTTCTGCGTCTTGTTTCTTTCATAAAAACCTCTCATTGAAGCATTAAAGATGCAATCTAAACCTTAGAATGTTTTATTGTATCAGTAACTAACGCCAAATGCGCTGCCCCTAACATTGTTCGAACTCGTTTCTTCCCTTGTTTACTCCCCTTTTAGAACTCGGCGTCAATTCAGATTTTGTAGACAACCGTGAATGTTATAGAATCACGTGTTTACCTGTGCGATTCCTTGTTTTTAGGAATCATATTTATGATTTTGGTAAGTATCAGTCGGTATGTTTTTATCTAATTTCTCAAAGAATTTATATAAACAGCTTGGAAGCTTGACACTACGTTCGTACTCATCCGTACTCCAACTGCGTGTCCGTACTCAATATAACTCGAACGTAAAGTTATTATTCTTGAAATTGTGATCGAGTCCACCAAATTGTGAAATGATATGAACAGTTATTGGTAATTTTATGTTTGTAATAATGAGAGATAAAAAAATCGCTTAAAAATCTTCAGGATGTGCTTTAGATAGTGTTGTTTATTTCCGGGCCCTGGATACGGATATTTAAAACATGTTTACCGTTTCCAAGAACAACAGGAATGGTAAATAAAAAATGTACCGGAATCGTCAAGTCATCACATATGAAAACAATGCATAAATCGTCGTGAAATATTTTTTATGCAAGAATAGCGACAATACACGTTTGTTTTGTGTATTAACGTCTGCAGAAGCCCTTGGGATATGTTTGTGACCTCGACCTTCGGTCTCGGTCACAAACAATCCCGCGGGCTTCTGCAGACGTTAATACACACACAAAAAAAAACGTGTATTATCCCTACAATGACGTCAACATTATAAAACAACGCTGACATTCCCGCGCATTTCATGGACATCTAATGGCGTTGATGGACACTATGTTCATTTATTTGTTTTTACGCGTTTTATGCTAGAATAGAGTTAGTGCTTGTTCATTTCCTAGTATGACACCTAATTCCTAGGAAATCTGCAGGTGTTAAAACATTGAAAGAAACAAACGTTATTCCTTCATGGGTGAAGTTACCATTCCTAAAGAATCGTGAAGATCTAAAAAGTGATTATGTTTACTGGTGGAAACTCATCTTATTCCATATTACAAAAACAATCTCAATTTATCCCTTTTAGACACATGTATTCAAAAGTAACATGACGTCAGTTAACTAGATGTCGATTAGAAAAGCAAACACAAAAAAAAATTAAAGAAAACAACGGAGCATCAGCGGAGATTTTATTCATGTTTTGTTATTTCGTCTTGCTAGGTTCTTTTTTATATTTATGCAAATTATTAGTAAATATGTCTTAGCATAAACTCCAAAGAAACTAGAAAATACAATGTTCAACGAAAATGTGTAACAAATTTTCGTCAGCTTAATTCCAGAAGCGTATAACTTCATTTTATTATTTTTTCGTCTGGAGAGAAACGCGTTTAAAGAAAAGATCTGACTTGAACTTAATCTAGGTGAGTTAGACGTTTGTGGCACAACGATTTACCCTCTTCACGTTAGAGCTACACGCATATAAGTTAGTGCATGTTGTAGAGCGTATGGAGACAAATCCAACGATACCAAATACTGCATTTTGCCAAAAATGACCGTATATGCTTCTGGAATTAAGGTGACAATATTACTACTGGTTGTCTTAATTTCTTAATCAATGGATTATCAATTAACATGCTTACCAAGAAAACCTACATATTAGTGTTCGAAGTTTTAGAAAAAAGACTCACACACTTTTAGACAACAAGAACATCCTTTATTTTCGATAGCACAAACGTTTCCTTTGAATAGTTTCATTTACATGCACACATTACACTTTTCGATCAGAACGCGCGTTTTGCCTTCTCTTAAAGTCAACCATAGTCAAAGCTCATACATATATCTTATGTCCACCTGAACATATTGCATCCATTTGAAAAGAAATAAAGGACCTATAGGAATTACGATGTTCCAAAGATACACTATAATAGTCAATAGTCACGCCTTTGCAACTATGGAAGATTTATTTCTTAACAATCACAGCGCAATAGTAACACAACCAACGAATTATTTACAAGACTGCACCACAGTTACAAGACTGACAGAATAAATAAAAATAAAGTGTCAGCAGTATAAAAAAATCTTGCGAGGCTGCATAATAGTGATACAGCTAACAAAATGATACAATAACGATCAGAAGAAAACAAAATGATACAATAACGACCAGAAGAAATAATTTGCAAGTCTGCACAATAGTGACACGAGGTACAAAAATGATATAGTAAAGTGTCAATAGAAATCTTTTGCAATGCTACACAATAGTGACGGCACTAAACTAATATTATAATATTGTAATACATCATTAATAGCCATTACGTGTATTGAATTTGCAGGTAATAACTGCAGTAGCACATGTGCCAGATCGGACTCTCACCCACTTTTTACTCTTTATAAAATACTGTTATTTCTTTGAAATTCTTGCTTTAACAAACAGTATGATGAAAGCTATCAATCTGTACACTATCAGTAGAAGAATCAGCAGGCCTACATTTAACCAGAAATTGTCCTGAAATGAAAAGAAAAAAAATATGAGATAATGAATTTCATTTTAAACAATCACTGCGATTGGTCAGATACAGCGATACAGTATAAACAAGAGAACGTTGCCAAAGCCCTTTAAAGGGTCGTAATACCTTTTATTTAATTGTAGCTGCCTTATTCCAATAGGAATTGTTAGTCAAAACTATGACAAATACATAATTCTTTTCTCATGCTGTCAAAAAGACGGCGTCACCCAGGAAATGTCGCCTATGATGACCCTTTATACATATGATAGAATGTAAAAAGGGTCATCGTGGGCGTAATTTCCTATCTGACGCCGTATTTTTGACAACATGAGAAAAGAATTATGTATTTGTCATAGTTTCGACAAAATGATTAACTTTATAAAAGTACTGTATAAAATACACTGTTTTAGTAATTTCCATTTATGACTCCATGGGTAATATTGAAAGTAGCGTTTTTTCTAACTATATACTTATGTGTAGTCTCTATTTGGACAGCAGCATTTTCTGTTTTTCACATAAAATTAGAAACTTCTTGGAACTTAAAGTAAATCGAGAAAGACACTTTGAAAGGGTTAATAGGGAACAAGTATATAACAAGGAAAAATTCCATGCCCTAAATTCGCGTCAAAATTCGTTACTTTCTGCGTACATATGTAAGAGATGTCCGGTCTTTAGTGTACTCCTGCTCACCGGGTCAATGGCACATTTCAAAGGACTAAGTACCGTTGTAAAGTACATGTTCCAAGCTACAATATAAAACCTTGAGAGGATCCTTTGGTAGAGGCTTGGTCATACTGGAGCATCCTAGCAGTAATTGCAAGTTAAACGTCTGGGTCCTGGATTCGGGTAATTCGGGTCAAAATCCTTATTTTCTACATATATATGTATATAATTATGTACATGAAATTTGGCCCTGTATTTAGCGACTGCTGCTCATCCGCTCATAGGCACATTTTAAAGGACAAAGTACACGTGCCAAGCTACAGTATGATACCTTTCAAATGTGTTTCTACCAATCCTTAGCGCCAGGAGAAAACCGTGCGCATAAAGAAATATACAAGCACAAGTGTAATTTACCCGAAGAAAATTGACAACTGAAACTGAAGGGTTAGGCCTCAATTTTTCTATTTTTAAGTTAGAAAAATGCTTGGTCATATGGAATCACCGTAGCGTTGATTGCAAGCTTAACTTCTGGGTCCTGAAGTTGGGTGAACATCCCTACTTTCTACATATATATGTGTATAATTATGTACAAGAAATGTCCGTTTTTGCACTATACTTAGTGTTCTTCTGCTCATCTGCTCAAAGGCACATTTCAAAAATATAAGACCTTTCAAATGTATTTTTACCAATCATAAGCCCCATGAACACACCGCATGAGTGAAGTTACCCGAAGCCAATTGACAACTGCAAGAGGGGCGGAATAGAAAACTTAAAAACTAACAAAAAATATCATATCAAACTATCTATTCATTTCTTTACCTTATCAAAATTAAGGTAGTTTATTACTTGCTGACCGTTCTTGTATAAACATCTGTTGCTAGCAGTAGCATTGTTACTATCACAAGCTATAATAAAATAAAAAAATATATAGTAAAATTTGAATAGTTATCAAAATTATGGCTCCATCTATAAATTGCCGGTTCATAGATAGTGCTATGTGATCGGTCAAAAATTCAACAACATGCAATGTCAACATGGTCAAGACACATTTGAAAAATAAATAATTGAACTGTATTTCTGATATCATGTAATAAAGCACTTACAGAATGACTGACCGGTTTATAGTCCAAACTGTTCTATGGATTTTAGTACCCATCTTTATTTTATTGACCGGAAGGCCATAAAATAAGAGTATACGGTTACATATAAACTATTATCAAAGTTTTATGTACAAATATGTCAGTTGTTTTGAACTATGATACACCTGATGTCTTTTGATTTGATACATACATAATATCGCATGTTTGTTTGTTTGTTTTGGGTTTAACGCCGTTTATCAGCATGTATTTTAAAACAAAGGAACTAGCTACACAAGTTCAATTTAAAGACTTATTATAAGATAAAAGTTAAGATAATAATACTTTATTATTTAATTGTACACACAGAATCTATTGTTGTTACATCGAAGTGTACTAAAGATCAATACTGACAAACGAATTTTAAATATAACCTATGAAAACATTTACTTGGGAAAAACAAAATTTTATTTTTTCGTTAAAATTATAAAATTATTTATTTGGGAAAACAAATATATAGTATTCGTTATGGATTATGAAATAATATTTATCCGGGAAAATTTGAAAAATTGAAATTTGACTTACTGTAATATCATTTTGGATAGCCGTTATGTTTATGCAAAATATTTTTTAGAAAAATCAAATCTACGGCATCTATTATGACTAACGAAAATATTTATTTGGGAAAATTGATATCGTTACCAAATATGAAAATATTTATTTGAAAAGAAGAAGAAAAAATCAACAACAAAAAACAAAACAAAACAAAACAAAAACAAAAAAACCCACAAATATACGTCATGATTCGCCATGACTTATGACAACTATTTACTTGGGAAAACACATCTTACTTATTGTGTCAATATTGTCCCACTGGTTAACAACAAGAAGTTCGTTGGAGTACCTAAACCATGACAGGTATTCCAGCCATATAAAGTATACAGGATTAGTCCTGAAAATTGAAAAACAAAACAAAAGTTTACGTTAGGGTCTTATCCTTCTTGAGAGTCCTTAGCCTCTTTCACGAATCATATAATTATGCCACAAAGTGGAAGTTTTAGGTTAAAGTGACGTATTAAGAACTTGATATTATGAAATCAAGAACTTATCAATTAAGGAATTGTTAAAACAAATAGAATTAATTGAGCTAGAGTACTTGTTACTTTGATTCAATCATTTCATTAAACAGCTTTTTTTTATATCAAAAATCTTCATTAGTTATAACGATGAGTATTTTAAGTGTAAAACTGCATCCTTTATCAACTATGAATTTCTTCATGAAAGTTTTACTCCATTTTTACTCGTATACTAAAACATTTAAAAAAATAAAATCAGTTTACAAATTAAATTCAAAAATCAAATATACATAACATAGTATAATCTATATAATTATTTTCAAAGGAAGCGTGGCCCCCAAACACTTAATTAAAATAAATTAATAAAACACCAGCTTTTAAACATACTCTGTATTCACGAAAAATCCTCCAAACATAAACAGAGGCATCATCATAGGTGGCGCTAGAGCCAACGCCATGCTTACCGAATTAGACATCGTTGATACAATGTACCCTAAGATAAAAAAGGAATAAAATGACAGATTAACAATGACATATTATTGATGTTTGATTTTGATTTTTGCCTGTGTTAATTTGCAGAGTTGTATGTCCATACAGAATTGAAGACAGAGGTCTGAAGTTAGTTGGTACCGTATTGACAATCACCAAATTTTGCATTTCTCCGGGTTTTTTTGCGGGCCTTGATCTACAGTAACGTATGATGAATTCCGTATTGTATAATGGGAACGCATGATATTACGGACATTGCCAGTTGTCATATGCAGAGGATAGGTATCGTAATGGGAAATGTAAAGTTTAGAAACTGTCAGGTTTAGCTTCGGCAAAGCTTCAAATTTAGCTTCGGCAAAACATTTGAAGCATGTAATACATAAGTAATGTAGAATTAATTGATAAACTTTGAAGAAAAGCCAAAACAAGCGATTGACTTGACTAATCTAACATTTTTTATACTTTATACTAAGATCATTTAGCGTATATTATCTGTGGTTAAAACGAGAATGCTTGTACATTTAGTGACACATTCAAAATCAATTGTAAAACCTGCTCGTTCCAAAGATTGCGATCAGTTTTTAATTCCAAATGGCTTTATCAGTTTACTAAATTCTACCTTTATTGTTATAAACACATTATTTAGAGTGTAATTCCTTTTCGGTGTATAACAAAGGGCAATTAAATTACTTGACAGCAACTAAAATAGTTTATATAAAACCGACAAGGTTGACATTCATAGACATTGATCTAACATTATTATACAAAATTAAGTGATTGTAATCTTAATTAGACCAATTTGTATTGTTTACTTCGCCTGATTGATAGTTATTGTTTAACATGACTTCGTAATCAATAACTATGTTGTATTGAATATTAATATCTGATAAAACGTTTATCAAATCGACCTTTCAACGAAATATAGAATAAATCTGCAGAATGAATGTGACATTCAAATGAATTTCAGGTACAAACCTACAGTATATAGCTTCTTACTGCGACTGACAGGTTAAGATTCCGGGAAAAAAACGTAGTTTATGACAAGATTTCGTGGAGAATCCCTAAACTAGGAATACCAATGAGTAATAATCTCGGTTAAGGAAGCAGGTTATCTTAGAATTTGATTGTCCGCATGCCCGTACGAGTTCTACAAGAAACAGTTAGAATTCAATCTGTTTGATAGATTTTAATTTTTCCTTTGCTGGTATAAAGGAATGATACCTCCTTTATCCTTTTAATAGGATAATGGTTATGATAACAGATCGATATGACGATACTATCGTAATTTTCTGTGATTTTTACAAAACCACATGCTAACAATGACTTACCATAGGAAACAGAAACGTTGGCAACAAGAAGAAGTACAGCCGTAAACATGAGAAATGCTTCCAGTGATGAATATAATCCTGAAATAATTAGAACCAGTTTATACATGTCTAATTTGAATGCCCCGACTACTGTCATTTTAGATGTTTATTTCTATCGAATACATGTAGATTCTTTTTTACTACAGTTTATGTTTATGTGCAATTCAGTTTATTTTCATTGCATTCAGTAATATTGATGCACTAGTCGACAAGCTTTATCTATATATAGGCATCTATTTTTCCGTAGATAGACATCGAGAAACATCTATAACATCGTCCAATTTTAAACACACAAGGAAGTAGTCAATGGCACAGCGGATAGCAGGCTCGACTACAACGTCAAAATCAAATACACAGACAGGGTAAGTAGCAAACTGATTCGGAAGACACTACAACACCTTCGATCCAAGTTCGGTTTCGGTCACGACTGATAATTGACCAGTGTTTAGATATGAGTGATTAGAGTGGATGGTGGAAATGGAAATGACACCTCAATTGAAAGTAATCTCTTTCTCTTTCAGGTGGGCACTTTTATCGACTACACATTCTGAATGAGAAACGTTTTCCTCTTCACATAAGTTATGGTACCACGTTTAGAGTCTAAAAGAAAGGGTTCCGTGGCCATGCGGTTAGAGCCACTAACTTAGAATCGGTAGCACCTCATTGCCGTAGGCCCGTAACCTCACTTAATGTGCATATGTTTTCCATATGAGTAAGGCATCTAGTTGGCTTATGGGAGGTCAGTGGTTCTACTCAAATGCCTGCTGTGTCAAGAATAATACACGGAGGAGCACAATAGGTCTACCTCTGCCATCAAAAGCCCAAACACTCCATATGATTTACACATCAGTACAGGTGTGTCGTAAACCAAACAAAACAAAGTCTGGTAGAAAAATATCAAAACACAATAACATAACCAAAATGTGACATACCAACCATCCAGTAAGATATACCACAGAACACGGCTGGGATAATGACAAAAGATGGCAACTGTAATATAAATATGTATACAATTAGCATTTCAAAGTTCCATTTATATTAAATATTTACAGGAATATTTGGACATGCCAATTGTGCGCAATATTATACATGGATATGCTCATTAAAAATCTATACAAATTCAAATCTTTTTAAATGTGTAGATAAAGTACAATTCCATACCAAACAAAATGGTTTTGTACAAGTGAACCTTGACATATGGCACTGGTGCTAACTGACCAGATATCATCATAACCTTGTCTGTGACTTAGTGGTTAATATTGCTGACTCTTACACCAACGGCTTGCAGTAAAAGTCGTTTGCGTAATAGGGTTATTAGAAATCGATGTCTGCTCGTAGCTATAAAAAATACTGTAACCTAAGTCTTGACTTAGATTTAACTTTAAGGATTAAAGCTTTAAAATCTTCCTGTGATATAAATTTGTGTCAATTGAAAACATTTAAATTGATCATAATACCTCTGCTAGAACTTTACACATAAAGTAGATATCAACGCCATATAGACCGGAGCGGTATTCCCGTGAAAATACTGCCGCCTCTAAAGGAAATGACTGCAAAAGAAAATTATAGTAATTTTGATATGTATTCGAATTGTATAATTGATAAAGATTGTTAATAATCTATTTTATAAACATACATAATTTCCTTTTATTTTATATAATGGAATGACACGATACGTTAAACCTACACAGCACCAAATTAGGGCTGGTCATCTTAATTGTAAAGTAGTTGTAATTTACTTATACCACATCCTTTTAAACTATTAAATGGTAAGATGTGTTTATTCCCGAATAAATGGTTAATCATTTTCCACATTTTACAACATTTTACAAGAAAACGTTTACGTACAAAACAATTAAAAGGCATGTATGTACCATGTCTGTACATATTTGAAATAAAATCTGTAAAACGATCTGAACAATTAAGCACAGACCTTCAAGATTTCAAGTTTCATGGAACGTGACTGAACGCAAATCGACACATACGGCCTTTTACAAACTTACGCTCAAAACCGCAAACATGTTTACAAATGTCATGTTTAACAGCATTAGATACATAACGCCGTTGATATTCATAACTCCTTCTTGTGTAAGGTCCAGTTGGAGATAAAGTAAACCAAGAACTACAGCTAAGACCTGAAAAAAAGCTTTACAATGTATTGACAAACAATCAAGAAAATGCTAGAAGCAAGTTTTGTTTGTCATTAATCAGTACATTCCTTAAAACAAAGAATTCGTGACATAGATTATGTGCGAAGCATTATTGCGACGTAAATGGTGTATATATTTCTGACCACAGTCCTAAAACAAAGCTGTCATCGATGTGTGCGTTGTTGAGCATTTAACTGTACGCTTTTCTACGTTTCTTTTTTTCAAATGAAAAGTTTTAAATTACTTTTGGGCAAGTTTGTGTTAAGTACTACTGTGCCATAAATTGTTGAATTTCATCTTGTCCACAAAGAGCTACACCTTAAATAAATCTTTTACCGTTTTTATCAAATATTTAGGACATATCTAGACATGTGTCTATATGTTACACTGAATAAAATCTGTAAAAAGATCCTTTTGAAGCAGAGAATGCAACGAAGCAAAATATTAGCAGACACGGTTTGACTGAGTCTGTTCATGAGAGGTAATGGAAGGCACAACACCTCTCACGCCATTTATCACGGGTTTTAGTGGAATTCTGCTACACAGATATTGAATGGACTCCATGATCCCAAAGAACCAGACAATGTAAAAAAAACCTTATCATGAACAACTCGGATTGGTATTATCTTTAAGGCCAGTTAATGAGCATTTTAATTTAAGTAAGAAGAGTGTAATTACAATTGTTTGCGCTGTTCGCACTTTTATAACCATTGGTTCCCTGATTGTTGTTGTCCAAGACCGTGCAAATACGGAACCAAACTGTTGTATCCATGACGCTTCGTATCTAATAAAAAAAAAACAACAACAAATTTAGGAGTAATATCATTTAAAAAATCTATTCACAACACGTTTCAGGACAATTTTTGAACATTAATGGTATATTAACGAAATGGTCTTTCAAAAAATTATAGTTTCATTATAAAATTTTTGCTTATGCTCTTTTATAATAATTACACCAGTCTTTTATCTAAGACTTGCGGTCACACTTTTCTGTGTTAAATTGTAAATATAATGGTAAATAAACAAAAATCAAACAAAAGCGAGTTTGTTTCATCCACAATAAAGATCAGAGATTGCATTCTGTTTAGTTTATAATTTTTGTAATTGTATTGTAAACATTTATTTAAAATTGTCTTTCATGGGAGCTACAATAACAGATAGCAACTTGCCTGGACTTGCTGCTAAAGGCTTCTTCGAACTGAAAGATAAAATTGTAATAACATAGTCTTCGTAACAGACAAAATAGTGATATTACTGATTTCTTAAGACCTCTAGACAAATTATGTATGGCTTAAAGCCCCAACTTTTACTACCCTGGCAGTAAGTTTTGTAGGAGGGGCCTATCAAATAACAAGGCTACTCCAGGCTGTCTGTCAGCTAAAAATAGCTCACTTTCAATGATTCACAAATCAAATGTAAACAATGGTCAGTTGAAGAAGAAATATGAATTTACATGTTTTGATGATTACAAATTATTATTATACATATTTTGTGCATCCATATCAATATCATTGTTATGAAAAATTGAGTTGAGACTAGCATTCCTGATTTTTAAACTTCTTATTAATGTAAATTGAACAGTGAAACTCGAAATCAAACATTCTTAACTTTTCTGTCATTGCTGGCAGGTCCATTAATTGAGATAATGTAGCAATAAATGCAGAAATGATAAACTATTTAAGTCTGAGATGTAGCACAATGCACACAAATTAGCAAGTGTTGCTGTGATAAGGTCTAATAAAAATGATAAGCTATTTGAAATAATTTTCACTGTATGTCTGTTATTTAGTTCCCTATATCTTTAAAACATTTTTTAAATAACACATAAAAATATAACTGCAGAAATGATTGAATATGATATTCTATTCAGTTTAAAAATTCAAAATTACTTTTCTGGAAAAGTTTTACAATGCACTCTAGGTGTTAATTCTATTGATACATCAAGCCTTCTGCTGATCAAGTTTGTTGATAAAATTAACCACGTGGGAATTGTTTACATTCTCTGTTTTCTCTAGGGTTCATGACCTCATTAGCTCCTCCCGGCAAATTCAAATTTTTGGCAGTTAGGTTTAGATAATTTTTTGAAACTATACTTCACAATTTTTTGTTTTAAAAAATAAAAACACCAATTGATAAAGAATGTTTCAATGTGTATTTATGCAATTTTTCATAACTTTTTATTCAGTAGTTTATTTAAAATTTTGAAAAAGGGCTCTCTAATGTGAAACATGCATAATTTATATAAAAACCTGCCCCAGCGCCATCTTCTGGCTTTTATATGGCAGTTGGGGGTTTAATTTGGCGAGCTTCTGACAAAAATGTTTTCATATGATATATCATTAGTAATATTTTCCTTAAGATAATTGCAAATTTCTAAAGTTTGCATACTATGAAATCATTAATATTCGTGGGGGACTAATTTTCATGGATTTCATGGTTGAGTCAATCCACGAAATTTAATCCCAACGAACAAGTAAAATTCCCATTCATTTTATGTTCAAAAGTTGAAATCCACAAATTCATATCCCCGCGAAATTGACGTTTTGACTAAAACCACGAAATTTCATGCCCACGAAATTAAATGATTTTACAGTATAAGTCTTAAAAGGGTTTAACATAACATCGACACCACCGTAGGTCATATGTCAACGTTCTAGCTTTCGATTGTGCATGAAGATCCCAGATGCTACATCACGGATGGACGCTTAGTCCTTCCGTATGCCAGATAGACAGCTTCCCCACATCATAAGCAAGGTTTCGAACTACAGCGATAAAGGACAGTAGTGATATGAAGTCATCGACCTTAACAACTGGGCGGCGAAGGTCCCTTAGAGAGTTGATTGTGAAACGTCTTTCGGCGTTAAGAAATTGTTTTCAAACTAAATGTGAACGCTTTACATATATTTAAAATAGATTTTCTTATCGTTATAGAAACGAGCTCAGTCATGTTCTAACTGACATACACTCTGTCGTCTGTAATCAGCGTCACTTTTCAGCAAGGCCAATACGTACGCACTTTATTCAATATGTCTTGAAAGGTCTGTTGAATCAAAAAATTTAACGTTGTTGAATAACTGCGTCATAAATTCTGTATTTACAGTTTCTCTGATACTGTTTTCAAGTACCATTTTAAATAACGTAATACGCAAATACAATAAAATAATGCATGTTTCAGACTGAAGTTAACGAACAGTCGATAAATCTATTACTTAAGAATACCAAATGCCAGCCTTATGTACAAGTCAACACTTACAATAACCCCCGTGCGTTCTGGATTCTCACAAATGTTTTTGTTCTGCTGCAGTATGGCTTTGGCGTTCGTTGTTTGGTCGAACTGGTCACAAATTTTCTGGAAAAGAATTGGAAACAAAGCGTGACACTAATCATATTCTAGTAAAAGACTGCAGTTATTGTAATTTTCGGGGAGTTTTTACCAAAAGACGTATGTCTACAATGGAACTAAGTGCTGTTGCCACCCCAATTTAACATAATCTATGCTAACATCAGGGTGAAATGTAAGCGTATAACGGCTTTATAAAGCATAATTAAAACACCTTTGAAAGGCAATTTAACGCTTATTGACATAGTGTTAATCTTCTTAAAACATGTTTTACGCCAGAATAGCGTTAATGCTTGCAACATCTGCATAATCCATCGCAATTCGTTGATTTGTCCGCTCAAAAAGACTAGGAAACAGAAATTTTATCAATACTGTGTCCAAGAACGGGGAGATTTTATACGGCCCTAACCCGGTACTTTAATACCGCTTGATGATAGTTAACAAAGCCTATTTTAAATAAATGCTACAAAAATGTTTCTACAATATGAATTAGTTCCAAACGTTATTTGGAACTTTTTATGGTTTAAATGCGACTAAAATTGTTATTATCTCACCAAATCATCTTCAGTTATAACTAAGTTACAGTTACCTCAATTCTTTGTTTACATTCCTCTTCTTTCCCAGGGACAATGGCCATGGTCATGATGTAAAAGTCAGCGGGATTGAAGTTCACGGGGCACGGGTATCCTATGCTAAAAGATACAAATATTTTTAAAACTAAATATTCTTTCGGTTTAGAATTCAAACAAATAAATACAAAACTTTTCAATCATAAAGAAATCATTTTGTTTAAATTCGTTTATTTTGGTTTAGCGCCGTTTTTCAAAAGTATTTCAGTAAGTTTATCTAACCCGTGTTTCTGCATTCTGTTCTGTTTTCTGCAAGTAACTGCCAACTTCTCCACATGAATAAGAGATGCAGGACGAATTGACCTCAGATAGAACGTTTTTTTTATCAAATTATCACGAAGAACATACAACTCGCCTGGGTATCGATATTATGACCCCGTTATCTATAGATCTGCCTCCTCCTATTGAGCTAGAAAGCGTCAGTCGCAAAGATTTGTTTTGTGAAAAAAGCATTAATAACTAAATCAGAAACAAATATGAACTCCAGCTTTTGTTGAATATTTTTCACCTAATATACGATATACGGTATACATGTAACAACTTTTGAGAGAGATGGAAAAATATAAATTACATATATAACATTGCCCCTTATCGATGAGGTTCGGGTGCGAACCCTCGCTCTGTCTGTCCTTGATGATGATATTGTGTGCAGAGGGGCATCGTATGTCTTAATCCAACGCCAAAAAGTTTGTAAATCGCCCCATGACTTATAGCTGTGTCGGTACGACAATAAATCAAGCAAATGTAATTTAGATCGATCTACAAACTCACTTTTTATAGAAGTTAAGAGCTTCTTCCGTGTCACCAAGGAATGCAACTCTTCCAGCAGCAATAATCAAGACACTGAAAGATGTATGTTCAGCGTTTACACTAAATGATAATTCCTTTTGGAGGATGATTAATACTGTCCATTGAGAAATGTTTCTGAACTGATAACACCTATTGACATCGGTGCAGGAATCCACGCAGCTTTAGTGATATAATAATACATACATGGCATAACTGATACGCGAACATTATTTGGTGTTTTCAGTGAAATTTACATGTCGATATACATCTTAAATTTAAAATAACGAGATAAGACCTAATACAGTTGTATGCATTATTTTAATGGTAACAAAGATATAATATATCGGTGTTCAAGGCAAATGATGCATTACTGAACGACATACTAGCAATGAACATGTATATGTCTCGACAGCGAGCGGACGACAAGATCTTCTGAGATGGTCGAGATAAATGTTGGGCATGAATCCACGCACTAGTATTCATTCCCTGTTCTTATACAGATTTTTACAATAATTGTTGATGATTACTTTTAGGCAGACAGTAATATGTTAGAGGGATAAAAATATGATTACAAATTTTCTTTCTGATTATTCAGGAAAAGACACCGAGGGTATTACTTACTGGTGAAACAATGCAAACACCTCAGATGAAGGCTGGTGGATGGAGCACAATACAGTTTTTCCTTTGTCAGCCATTTCTTTTAGAGTTTGCACTATACTTTCTGCCATAAATGAGTCCAAGCCAGAGGTTGGTTCGTCACAGAATAACAACGGCGGATTTGTCAAGATCTTTCGGTAAGCAAACAAACAGTAGGTAGAATAAAAATTCTTCAATAAACTGTTAACAATCATTCTATTGGAAAATGACAAAACTGTGTTTTTTCTTTATTCTTTTGTTATTGTAAATAAAATGTTACAATGATATAATGCTCCATTAAAATATGTTTCAATACTCAAGCAGGAGATAAATGACAGCGCAAATAGTGTTTTAAACTTACTATCACCAAATCAGACACACTTCACTACAGTGTGATTATTGAAATGACCTTAAAATATAAGTAGAAAATGCAAAGATGCTAACATAAAAAGAAAATATCACGTGTGACTGACCTCTGAAGCAAATGACAGTCTCTTCATTTCGCCACCAGATATGCCCTTAATTCGCCCTGGATGGCCTATGATTGTGTCCTGACATTTACGCAGACCAAGTTCTAGAATCACTTCATCTACACGTTCAAGTCTTCTTTTCTTTGATACTTCTTTTTCCATTCGAAGCAAAGCCTATTTTGGATATATACGATACTGAATTTTCCAAACTGATACTATAATGCATATACTTCTTTTGGATAGATGTCTAAGGTATTGGACCCCTAATAGTAATGTTTAAAAATTTGCATTTGCTTGGTATATTCTCAAAGTTGACCATGTTTCAAACTGTGTTGCAAATTTTAAACAACTTTTACCGTGCCGTTTTTTGTACATTTTGTATAATTTATGGTATTTCCTCATGCTCAAGAACAGACAAAATTCAATGTGATGGCCACTATCTAAAACGTTTGCAGAGAATTCATTACAGCATTAATTTTGATAAAAGAAACACCAACTATTGTTAAACAATTATAAAACACAAAATAAAACTGTAAAAATCATTTTTGTCTGGGGTGCCTCAAGTAAACAAATTTAATGAGACAGAATTCTAACTCCAACATTGAAAAATTAAGGTCGAATCCTGTGGGTCTGTTCTGAATTTTGCTCACTTCATTCAAAAATAACCTTGGGGCAATAGTAAAACCCACTTGCATTTCTTCCACAATATGTAATCTAAAGAATGAAGGCAACATAGAGAACTTTTACCGCACGTAACTCAGTATTTTTAAAGATGTCTAACTCTACCCCTCCTGATTCAGAGGTAAATTCACATTGAACAGCAAAAAATCACTTATAAAATGAAAATTTTCCACTTTTGTACAATTCATCCATAATTAGTCTTGAAAGAAGTAAAAACTTACTAGTAAAACAGGAAAACATGGAAAAAAAAATTTGGTCCCAGTGGGGTTTGAACCTACGCCCCCCTGAAAATTGCAGTCAAAGTAGGTTTATGGTAGGAATTGAATACTCTTCAAAAAGGAGATACTCTATTACGGGTCCAATACCTTAAGATACCAATTAAGGCGACGAAATCAATTAAGATATATTGTAAGATTAAATGATTTATAGTTGTAAAGAATATTTGCATCAATCTATTTCAGTTTATTAGGGCATATCGTGAGGTATTGTTAAGTAGCTTACAGACACACATAATAACGAAATGTCTGTTCTGTCCAATATACTATCACAGAAATTAGTTCTAAATATACTTCGTTTACAGGTACTGAACAAGTTACTGTACAAATGTGTTTGTACAATAATTTAATTAGAGACGAATACTAAGATCAAGATATTATACCATCTAAATTTTTATTAAATATATAATTGATTCATTTAGTCTACCCTGAAAGTAAGGTGTTCTTTTACAGTCATTGTGGCTATAAAATGGTCATCCTGCTGCACATACGCTGAAATATTCCGTATACCATTGCCAACTTTAACTCCATTTACCATTACGTCACCAGATGACGTCAGAGACTCACTGTCAGTATTGGATGCTAATGCATTTAAAAGCATTGTCTTCCCAGATCCACTGAAAGTTAAACGTAATTATAGGTTGTTAGTTTTGCATAGAAATATGAGTACGAATTCTGCAGCAGAGATATTTACCCTTATCCGGCTAATTTTCTAAAATAGACTGGTCCATCATTCAATTTGGGCAGTACCACTTGTTATTCAAAGGGTGTTCACTGAAAATTCATTGACTGAAAAGCGAACAGTGCAGACCATCGGACGTGCAGGCTGGTCTTGGTCTGCACTGGTCGCAAAGGCTGAATCACTTACCGCTAGCAGTCTAAAGGTTATTAATTTTACTCTACTTGGGAGCGTTATGTTATTCCGTGTAAAAACGAGTGCATTTTTGCTTGATGCAAAACTAACATTTCTTTACAAAAAACATACTCTTGGCGATATTCTATAAAATTTAATAAACTAGTTCATAAGTCTGAATAAAATATTGCCATTACTGAACTTTAATGCGACGATACACATTAAAATAGCGTTACAATTGACGTCATGTACCAAAAATGAAGTTCGGACATCATTATGGAGAATAAATGGTGTTTTAGGGCGTACTATTGTTATTTGAAGAAAAGATGCATATAATTATTCTGCTCATTTCAAGTATCAGGTCTGAATAAAAACAACTTTTTAAGGAAAATTCATTGACAAGGTCACAAGTTGAATACAAAGTTGAATGAAATATTACAATAGATTTAGCTACCTTTACATTTTCAGAAGTATTTATATCAATAAAGCTTTATTATACTGCTTTGTTAGATCCATTCCTTATTATTTTCTTTTATTTGATCACTTAGACGTACCGACATTACAATGTTATCGTTTGCCTATCTAAATGAATATCAAAATCATTCTGATATTTCAAACTTGTGTGGTATCATACTTTTCGACGTGCGGTTACGTTAATTTTTAATGTTTTCAATTCATTGGTTTTGGTTGTACATGACAACATTAAATTTGCTTGCTTGACCATAGGAATATTATTAAAATAGACAGATAGACCGAGCTCTCCGATTCGCAAGCATTGTTTATATATGTCTGTGTACTCGATCTCTTGTATGTTAGTTCTAAAAGTACATATTAAAATGTTATTATTGTATATACCTGGCTCCTATAATTGCAAGAAGTGTTCCAGGTTTCACATGTCCATACGCTGAAAATTTATTGTACAAGTATTAATACCAGTGACATCTAAAATCGCTTGTTCATTTAAATTGTTTGGTTTTAAATGAGAAATTGAATTTCAAATTAATATCACTTATTCATTCACAGTTTCAGACATTATTTTAATAGTAAATGTTTATTGACAAAGTATATTTAGACATTGCTACATTTGAGTTATAAAGTCACCATGTTATTTGACTCATAAATGTCGGTTATAGAATAAAGAAGTTGCTTTCGGCAGGGCATACCATTTCTGATAATTTGTTTTGGAACCTCTGTGACATCGTTACCACTACAACAAGTTCGAGTCTTTGGACTTGCACTCACGTTAACATTTTCCCAGGATAGCACTACAGTTTCTGTTGAGTCTATGAGAGCATGATGTGCTTCGTTTCTGAAATATTCAAAATTTGTTGTTACTTTTCTTATGGATATAGAACTCTGCGTTCAAAGAACTATTGCTGTAAAGTAAAGCAGCTTATACTTAAGTATATAATAAATTACAGTCTACTGCGTTTAGCTGTTATTAATGTCATCTTCAACAGTCTGATTTTGTTTTAAATTATCCAAACTGCATAGTTAAATAAGGAGGACGCAGACCTGCAGCTTCTTTAGCAATGAGTCCGATTCCCAGGCTAGGCACAAAATATGATAAAAAAAACAACAACATTGTTTCCAAAGCAATTCATCTTCGACCTCTGTTTCATGCAGACAAATCGGCAGATACTTACGAAAAGCAGTACTGGTACAGAATCTAGAAACACCGGTTGGATTAACAAACCGCCAATACATAACTGAAATACTGTATAAACGACACTAGAGAGAAAGAAGGAAAAATGGTTAGGGTGAAAACTGCCAGGAATTCCTTATATATTATCAATTCATCATGCTAAATCTATTTTTATATTTTCATATTTTTGTCTCTTTTCCAGATTAATGCAGAAAGTTTTGCAAATTGTTATGGATAAATATTATTTTACAACAAACTTCAGTGAGTACGCGGGGTTTGTTAACCAAACAGAACTTGATTTCAACTCATTTAGATTTGAAGATTGAATACTGCTTAAGCCGGTGCTAGTGGGCGTGGGCAGTGTTGCATTTTCCATTACTGCTCATGAACAGACTCAATCAAACCGAGTCTGCAATTTTCACTGTTTGCATTGTTTTCGGTGCTTCCGAGGGATCTACTTTTCAGATTTTGTTCTTATTTCATCTGCTTGCTTTTAATAATTACACTATAACAGAAGTTATTCAAAAATTACTCACCTGATGTTGAGAACATGGTTATTTCGAGTACCTTTCCTGTCCTGATGTTTTTCATAGTGAGGAGATGGATCACTTGCATTTCCATTCATTTCTACATTTACTTTGTTGACAGGCATTCTAATGTTTTAAGTATATTGATTAATCTATGTCTCTTCCATAAGAACGTTTAACCTCCTGTATAACAACTTATTGTCGCTTAGATGTAAATTGCTGCACTGCAGGGGTAACCGGATATTTGACTGATTCGTCTATTTAACAGCTAAACGACATAACATAAAAATCGCAAATAAAAAACCTTTTATTTTACATATACTTTGTCAAACCCATGAACTAATACAGACGTTGTATTAAGTAATTCTTTAAGTCAAAATTTTGGTTTCATAAAAGCAATTAAAAAAACAACAACAAAAGTACTATAATAAGCACAAATGCATATATCCAGTATGTTTCAGACACAATACCTTTTAAATCAGCATATAATTCATTTCAATTTCAAATTGTTTTTGTTTCCGATTACACAGCGTTTTTATGATGGTAATATTTGACAAAATAAATAATGTTATTAAAAGTTATTAAAACATAAAACCGTCTTAAAACGAGAATGCCAAATTGAGATAATATCGGATAACACAATGCCATGTAGTTTGAATCATAATGGGGTATTATTCATTAATAATTATAAAGGTTTAAGATCAGAATAATGCCTTTATGTAGTATGCAGTCACGTTTAAGACCTATGGTTGCGTGCATCATGGCTATTAAGTAAACATCAGTGTACGTGCAAAGGAGTTTAGAAATGACCTTGACACTGACTTCTAAATTATTTATTGGTTAAATCACATACTCCGCACGAAACTGTTTTAGTATATTATTCTTGGCTTCAACGGACCGAAAACAAGTATTATGTTTGAAAAATTAGTGTCATTCAAACTCATTGTGTTAACATTTTTTTTTAATTGCTGATAAATGATAAACCTAAATTTGGAAACAAACTGACAGATATCTAGAGATAATACTTGTTCATCTTGACCCATTACCATTGTACTAAATTGTTGGTTGTTGGTTCAAACTCACTGTAAGATAGTTCATAAGCTGCTGGAGGTCGTCTTGATCATGACTGCCATGGGCAGCAAAATCAGGACACGAGTACTTTTTTATTATCTTTTAATGTTGCACTAGTTTGATTAAAAGTCTCATTTGCCTTCGCGTATGCGTCAGCGCATGTTAATTTCGTATTATAACACCTTCAGAATCCCTTGGGATAACTGCTAGGACTTCTCTATATACCATAGCACAATATAACATGCGTCATCTATACATTGATGGAGTTACAATGCTTAACAATCGTGATGATCTTAAAAAGTGTTTATATTTACTGGTGGAAAAAACTGTTTACAATCGTCGCCTTGTCATACTGAGACTATAAAGATACGAATTGTAGCTGAGTAAGTTTCATTTGAACACGAAACACATTAACAATGTACGCGGGCGCATTGACCTTCTAACATTTCAAAAAAGATTAACTTATTCCATGTAAAAATGAAAATCTCAATTTATCTCTTTTAGAAACATGTATTCAAATGTAACAAGACGACACAAAAATATAATTGTGTTAAACGAAAATGTCTACCAAATACTGGACTTGTTATTTTCTTAATCAATGGATTATCAATAAACTTGCTCGCAAATAAGACTTACATAATAGTCTTCAAAGTATTAGAAAAAATGACACTTTTTAGACAACAAAACATCCTTTATTTTCGATAGCATAAACTTTTCTTTTGAATGGTTTCATTTACATGTACGCATTACACTTTTCGATCAGAACGCGCGTTTTGCCTTCTCTAAAATTCAACCATAGTCAAAGCTCATACATATATCGTGTGTCAGCCTGAATATATAGTATACATTTGAAATAAAATAAAGCACTAGGGCCAATACAAATAACGATGTTCCAAAATTACACTATAATCTATAGTGAAATTCCTATAACCAACGAAGATATTTTTTAATAATCATCCTAGCACAATAGTTACACAACCAACAAATTATTTACAAGACTGCACCATAGTTACACAACGAACAGAATAATACAAAAGTAAAGTGTCAGAAGAAAAAAAAAACTTGCAAGGCTGCATACTAGTGACGCAACTAACAAGATCAAAAGAAATAATTTTCAAGTCTGCACGATTGTGACACGACGTATAGAAATGATATAGTAGTAAACTGTCAATTGAAATATATTGCAATGCTTCAGAAAAGTGACATAACTGAAGTAGTATTGTAACAGTGTAACACATCACTAGTAGCCTGTAAACATGCACTGAAGAAACGACGTATCACAATAACAGTAATATTAAATAAAAGTAGATTAACAATAACACCCTCCAGGAGAAAACAATATACAATGTACAAACACGGATGAAATTTGCCCTAAGAAAATTGAAAAAGGAGGGCTCTGGGTTGGGGCTAAATATTGCTATTTCGTAAATTAGGTAAATGCTTGGTTATGTGGTATCACCTTAGCGTTGGTTACAAGCTAAATTTAAAGGACCTGTATTCGGGTCAAAATCGCTACTTTCTACATAAATTATGTATATAATTATGTCCAAGTACAAAACAATCATCCGCTAAAAGGCACATTTCAAAGGGCATAGTGTCGTTGGATAGTACATGACATGTGCCAATCTACAATACACGCAGTTCCCCTACTTTCTACGCATATGTAGATAATTATGTATAAGCAATTTCCGTTTTGGGCACTATATTTAGTGTACTGCTGCTCATCCGCTCAATGTACATTTCAAATGGACTTTATGTGCTTGGAAATTACATGAGCCAAGCTACAATATGATACCTTCCAAATTTCTTTATACCAGCCACAAGGCCCAGGAGAACACCGTGTGGGTAAAGAAATAAATACAAGCGCGGGTGAAATTTACCCCAAGAAAATTGTCTTTTGAAAGGGGGATCATTCAGGCGTTGATTGCTAGCTACACTTCTGAGTCCTTAATTCGAGTCAAATTCCCTACTTTCTTCGCTTATGTAGATAATTACGTAAAAGAAATGTCCGTTTTTGGCACTATATTTGGTGTACTGCTGCTCCTCCGCTCAAATGCACATTTCAAAGGACTTGGTGTCGTTGGAAAGTACATGTACCAAGCTACAATATGATTCCTTTCAAATGTGTATCTACCAATCATAATGTAAAGAAATATACAAGCATGGTTAAAAATCACTCCAAAAAAGTCAGCTTAAAGTGGAAGAGCCCCGAGTTGGGGCTTAAAATTGCTATTTCGTAATTAGGTAAATGCTTTGTAATATGCGATCGTTCTAGCGTTGATTGCAAGCTAAACTTCTGGGTCCTTAAATTCGGGTCAAAATCCCTACTTTCTACGTATATGTAGATAATTATGTAAAAGAAATTTCCTTCCGTTCTGGCAACATACTTAGTGTACACCCATTCTACGTTCCATTTCAAAAGCCCTCAAATCGTTCGAAAGTCCATGTGCCAAGCTACAATATGTCACGTTTATTTTTATCATACAAGCGTTGATTAAAAAGCAAAACTTCTGGGTCTTGAATACGGATCAAAATCCATACTCTTTACATGTATATGTATGTATTTATGAACAAGAAATATTAATTTTGGCACTATATTTAATGTACTGCTAGCTGCTCATCCGCTCAAAAGCACATTTCAAAGGTATGGTTGGAAAGTACATGTGCCAATCGACAATGTGATTCCTTGTTAATTGAGGGATGGATGGCCCTGGACTGGGGCTTAATATTGCCATATCGTAAAGTATGCAAATACCTGTTCATACGAGACCAACCAAGCTTCGATTGCAAGCAATAGTTCTGGGTCCTGAATTCGGGTCAAAGGCCGCTATTTTCTACGCATCTATAGATTATTAAATATGAGAAATATCTGGGGATTTGGCACTTTGTTTAGTGTTCTGTTGCTCACCCAATCAATGTCACATTTAAAAAGGCTTAGTGTCGTTGGAAAGTACATGTACCAAGATACAATATGGTATCATTCACAAGCTTACATTGAACGTAGGATCAAATTGAAGAAAAGAAATTAAATAAAACAAGAAATATTACAATTAAATACTGGAGTCTTACTGATAACATATTCTTTTTTCTAACGTATGGTCCCTCTTTCCGAGATAGTTTGCAAATACATCATAACCTGTGATAATTGTCACCACGGACCAGCTGATTCTTTAGACAACAAATGCTATTATCAACTATAACTAAGAGTGAAGAAAGATCACATGTGAATGAAAGCAACTTTGCCGACCTCCGTAATATGATCTTTTCAAACAATTTTGACTGTAAATGCAATGCAACAGTCAAAATAAAATCATTCCCGTCAACCAAATTCATTTCCCGTACTTTTAGACGTAAGAATTATTTGGGAAATAGAAAAGTTAAAAACATACAAAATAATATATACAACTATCCCTTCATATCTTTACCTTATCGAAATTAAGGTAATTTATTACTTATTTACAACAACAACAAAACAACTAGCTACACAAATTGAATTAGAAGACTAAATAAAAATTAAAAATATAACACTTTCTCACTTAAATGTACACACAGAATCTATTATTGTTACATCGAAGTGTACTATAAATCAATACTGGCGACCGAATTCCAAATACATGGCATCCACTATAACTTATGAAAATATTTACCTCGGGAAAAAACAAATATATTTCTTTCGTTATAAACTATGAAAATATCTATTTGGAAAAAAAAATATATATATGGTTTCGTTATGGCTTATGAAACAATATGTATCCGGAAAAACCTGAAAAATGATATCTGTCACGGCATTAAGCTTGATTTGTTCTTTGTATTTATTTGCAGATCTGTATAATATCCAGACAGAATTTAAGACAGAGATCTGATGTTAGTTGCTACGGTATTGACAATCGCCAAATCACCTGTTCTCCTTACTCAATTTTGCCCTTCTCTGGTTCTTGATCTAAAGTAATGTGTGACAAATGCCGTATTGCATAATGGGAACACGTCATACTACGGGCATAGCAAAGTTCCATTTCCAGAGGATATGTATCGCAAAGGAAAATATGCTGTCCAACCACGTTAGAGCCAAGTTTAGCAACTGGCAGGTTTAGTTACGGCACTGCATTTTAAGTTTGAAATACATAAGTAATGTAGGATTGGTTGATAAACTTTGAAGAAAGTCTGATATCACCGACTAACCGACTGTTCTATCCTCTTTTAGATAATTTATATGAACTGTTAGTGTGTACGCTTGAGGATTAAGACGAGAATGTTTGTTCATCTAGTAACACATTCTAAATCAATGGTAAAACCTTCTCGTTCCAAAGACAGCGATCAGATTTTAATCCCAAATGGCTTTATCAGTTTACTAAATTATGCATGCTTTTATTATACACATATAATTTATAAAGTGTATATTACAAAGGGCAATTAAAATACTTGGCAGCAATTGAATTCAGTTTATATTAAACTGACAGGGTTGAAAGTCATAGATCTTAATATTCCATTGTTACACAAAAAGAAATGATTGTAATCTTAATTATATCAATCTGTATTGTATACTTTATATGACTGATATATTGTTTCACATGACATCTTAAACTATATAATATTTAATTTGTATTGAATATAAATATCTGATAAAATGTATACCCAATCGACAGTTTGACAAAATATGAAAAATGCAGAATAATGTGACATTCAAATAAATCAGGTATACTCAAACTTTATTTAGCTTCAAATTATTATTGACAGGTTAAGAATCCGAATAAATGTACTATTTGCATGATCTCGTGGGGGTAGCTCTAAACTAGTAGGGATCGTGAATCAGGAATAATTCCGGTTAAGGAAGTAGGTTGCCTTAAAATTTGATAATGCGCATGCCCGAACGAGGACGAGGTTTCTTTTACCCAGTAATCTACATCAGAGGACCAAAAGTTTGGTTTTCAACTTTAATTTAATTATTTCTGTATATTATATAATTATATAGTAACAGTTAAGAGTATGTTCTACTTTACAAGAAACAGCTAGAATTCAATATGTTCAGTAGATTTGAATTTCCCCTGGAATAAAGGTTTACTATATCCTTAAAGCTTTTCCTCTCATTCATTTGCTAGGATAACGTATTATGCTAACAGATCGATATAACGATATTATCATGATTTTCTGTGATATTTACAAAACCACATGCTTACGATGACTTACCATAAGAAACAGAAATGTTGGCAACAAGTAGAAATACAGAAGTAAACATCAGAAATGCTTCTAGTGATGAATATAATCCTGAAATAATTAGTACCAGTTTCAACATGAAAGCCCCGACTGCTGACATGTAAGATGTTTATTTCTAGCAAATGCACATAGTGTGGTTCAACTTCAATCTTTTTTCTACAGTTTATGTTGATGTGCAATACAATACTTGGCCCTGGTGTTTCTTTCAAAATCCGTCTGTAAAAGCCAACCTTTTTTGTATAAAGGCATCTAGAAATATCAACATTGTTCATATTTTTAGAAATATTTATATAATTTATGTTGATATTGGTAGATAGTCAGTGGCTCAGTTGTGAGCAGGCTAGATTACAACGTCAAATCAAATACATAGAGAGGGTAAGTAGCGAAGTGGTTAGCAGGTGGACTACAACACCTTTAATCCCGGTTCGATTTCCGGACTTGACTGGTACTTGACCAGAGTTCAGTCTTGAGTGATTCACTATTAAATTAGTATTGTATACAGAAGTATCGGCATAGACCGGATGCTGGAAAGGTAAATGGCACCTGACATGAGCTCAACAACAAGTAATCTTTTTCCCATCCATTTCAGGTGGGAACTTTCATCAATTATACACTCTAAATGAGAAAACCATTTCCTCATCACATAAAGTATGGAACTTTACCATGATAGGGCTCTAAAAGAAAAGGCTTTGTGATAATATGGTTAATATCACTGGCTTAGAACCAGTTCTCCCTAGAATCAATTGTACCTCACCGCTGTGGGCTCGAAACTTCACTGTATATGTTTTCCATAGGTATTAGTAATATCGGGAAACTGTGTTTGTTGTTCTATTGCAATGAAAATATGTCTGTGTGTTTAACCTTTGAAGTACAATTTTTGGGGAATTTGCTGCCGAGTAGTTAGGGCAAGATGACCGTCTTAATTTAGTGAAACAATTGATATTCTATATAAACACGGCCCAACGCAAGTGAGAACAGCACAGGATATAAAAAAGCCTTAGTAATATCATACACTGCAATACAAGTGTTTGTTGCTCTATTGCAAAAACAAATATCTGTTTCTACCCGTGAACTACAATTTTAGGGGATTAGCTGTCAAATGTATTGAGTAGTTAGGACAGGATGACAGTCTTAATTTGGTGAAATAATTGATTTTTTATATAAACACGGCTCAAAGCAAGTGAAAACAGCACAGGATATTTCAAACCTTAGTAATATAGGTGCACGCACTGCAGCACAGGTGTTTGTTGCTCTGTTGCAATGAAAGCAGCCTCTGAACTAGAATCCGAGGGGCTTCGCTGACAAATCGGTTGAGTGATTAGGGTCAGAACAACGGTTTCAATTTTGATTAAAATTTGAATTTTACATAGAAAAAGTTAATATACATGGCATATAAAATATTTTTGTCACTAGTTGAATTGTTTCAACTGTCACAGAAACCATATATAATATTGGGACACTGTGACATGGATGTTTGACCTCAATCACCTTGAAAAGTATCTGTTTATCAAGCATGTCAACCTGAATTTTAGGGGCATCGCTGACAAATCGGTAAATTGGTTAAGGCGGGATGGACGTCTTAATTTTGAAATAAAAACTGAAAATTAACATACCAAAAGTAAGTATACATGGCTTATGAAACATATTTGATGCCGGTGTAATGAAGTATTTCGACCCCCATAGAATAACGATCCCCCCGGTCATTATTCTATAGAAAATGTGACTCCTTTCCTGTAAAATATTGACTCCCCTTATAAAAACTGACTCCCTTTGAAAACTCTATAGAATAACGACCCCCGGTCATTATTCTATAGAAAAACTGACCCCTCCAAGTAAAATACTGACTCCCTAAAGATGACTCCCTTCTAATCTCATAGAATAACGACCCCGGTTATTATTCTATAGAAAAAGTGACTCCTTCCATGTAAAATACTCACTGCCGAAATTACTACATTTGAACTCTCATACAATATCGATTCCCGGACATTATTCTATTTAAAAAAGTTACTCTTTCCGTGTAAAACACCGGCTCCTAAAAAGACTTTCGACGATAATATCTATTAAAAAGTGATCCCCACCAAACCTAACGGACAATTTTACTAGATCTACAACTCTAGTACCCTCCATTGCCAATAGTTAACATTTTGATTGTACTACAACTACTGGTGCCGCTACTTCTATTGCTATTACTGCATGTACTTCTTCTTCTTCTTCTTCTTCTACTACTACTACAACTGCTACTACTGATACTACTATACCTGCTTCCACTAATAAGTCTTGTACATCTACCTCTTCTTCTCCTGCTGCTGTCACTTATTCCTCTGCTGCTGCTGCTGCTGCCACTGCCACTGCCACTACCACTTCTACTACTACTACTACTACTACTACTACTACTTCCTATTGTTGCCGCTACCGTACTTTACTGCCACTGCTAAGTATTGCAACTTCTATTAATACTAAGTTCTATGCTAGCATTTATTTGTGCAGTTTTCTTCTGAAGAATTACTTCATACCGAAGTTTGCAGGGATTATTGACACTGGTGTGTTTTGTGAACGTATTGTGAATTGTTATTTTCCTGAAAAAATTGTATATACCAAGACACAGCGTCTAGAAATAGAATTTCTTTTCCCGTTGCGGAATGCTCTGATTTCTGTGTCAAGTGATGGTATCCGGGGCTAATGGTCAAACGGAAGGACGGACGGACGGACAAGGGCAAATCTATATGCCCCCCCTCCCCCGAGTGGGGGCATAAAATGCAGCAATTAGGCCTTAGATAACATGAGTTATCACTAAATTTGACCAAATGACCGGGGGTCGTTTTTTTATGGGAGTCAATATTCTTCGTGAGGTTCAGTTTACTTCACGTGGGGGAGTCATAGTACTATGATCCGGAGGTCATAATACTATGACCGGGGGGTCACTTTTTCTATAGAATAATGACCGGGGGGTCATTATTCTATGGGGGTCGAAATACTTCATTACACCGGCCTAATAAATGTCAGATGCCACAGAACACAACCGTATATGGCACAACGCAAGTTAGAACAGCACATGGTATTACTTGTATTAGTAATATCGGGAAGCAGTGTTTGTTGCTCTGTTGCAATGAAAATATGTGTTTTAACTGTGAACAGGGGAGCGGTGGTCTAGTGGTTAAGGTGTCGGCCGCTCGACCCGGGGGTCGTGGGTTCGAGCCCCACTGGGGTCACGACCATGACTTCTCATATGACACCAGTACTTGGTTTTCCAGGAAGCGGACTCGAGAGTGGTTCAAGTAAGCTTAAAGCTTTCATCACAATCGAGCTAAAATAAATTAGTATAAACTAAACTAACTGTGAACTACAATTTTAGGGGATTCGCTGCCAAACGGGTTGAGAAGTAAGGGCAGGGTGACGGTCTTTATTTTTTGAAACAATTGATATTTTATATAAACACGGCTCATCGCAAGATATTATAAGCCTTAGTAATGTAGGTGCACTGCAACACAATTGTTTATTGCTCTGTTGCAATGAAAATACGGCTTTTGTACTAATACTCTGAACTAGAGTTTGAGGGGATTCGCTGCCAAATCTGTTCGGTGGTGGTTAGGGCAGATTGACGGTTTCAATTTCGATGAAAATTGAAATTTTACATAACAAAAGTTAATATACATGGCATATGAAATACTTTTTCACTAGTTGAATTGTTTTAACTGTCACAGAAAACATCCATACAAGGTGCAACACAAGTGAGAACTGCACATGATATTACAACCATAAATTATATCAGGTAACTGTGACACAGATGTTACCTTTCCATTTGTAAACGATATTATATATTTTAGAGCTAATTTATAGCCAAAGAGTGCTTTTACACTATTTATGCACGATGGGCGGTTACACGTCGGGCTCCATAATTTCACGAGGGCACGTATTTACCGCCCGAGCGTAAAAATGGTGTTTAAACACGGTTTTGCTATAAATTATTTTGATTCTAATATGTCCTTAATCTAAAACAGTAGATAAAATATGGTAGCGCTCTTTCTTGGTCGCAACAAAAACATTGACGTCACCGCACGTTAACGTGACGTCATTCTAGCTTAAGCGTGTTTAAACAGAGAAAAGCATATTAGAATATATATTGCACAGATTTTGTTTTATTTAACAATAAGATCAGCTTCCCGTCAATTCTGTTCACCAGACGGAACAACTGTTACGTCATAAAGGAACGTTTCCCTGACTATCATAACAGCGGTCCGTTATCACTTCGCAGCAATGACGTCACGTTGGCGCCTTTCCTTTTGCTGTTCACAAAAAAATGAACGTTATAATAGTCAATGGAAAAGAATATGGTCAATGTAAATATTAGATTTTGAACGCAATTTTAACCGAGAAAAACTATTAGCATTATAGAACGAACGGTATATCGTTTAAACGGTCTATGAAGTTTATATAGAGCTCTTGTCTTGAACGTATCCATTTGAGTTGTGATCATTTTCAGATTGATTATTTTCTAATATGTACCTTAACTTAAAAATGGATTTCCGTAAAGGTAAATAATTCGTATAGACAAACGAAAGAGTAGCACATTGATTAACGATTGTAGTTGACACAACCACATAAAAGCGCCTAAAACAGTTAATGCACATGTGCATGTATTCGCTGATAATGAGCTTTAATTAAATAATTTGACATTCAGTTAGAGTTGCCTTTGTTTTTTCGTTTGTCCGAATTTATGTCGTGTACATATCAAAAGTATTTCACCTAGGGTCGTCAAACATTATAGTACATTCTAAAACAACTTATTTTTTTCAAATTTTGCATTACATTATAGGAGGGGATTTCATAAAGGTCTGATTACTTAAAATTCTTTTCATGGTCCTCGTTCAAAATATTTCGGCCAATACCTCAGTGATAAACATCATGTATACGAAAGTAAACGAAATAATATTTTCCATATAAATAAACGCAGCATGTCTTCTCCAAATCAAATCGTCACTTACAAGTAGCTTTATATTTCTTCATGACATATAGAAAACATATTTTGCCTTTACAACTGGCTAAACAGCTTTAGATAGTAAACAGGTAAGGCATACAGCGACATAACATGGTATACCTCAAACAAAAGACGGGGTTTTCGTCAGGGAAGTAATCAACTGGCCGTCAACTGGACGAAACTGGGATAAAGATCTTAACCATGTTAACATTATTTATATTTCATATACTTTTGAAACCACTTATCATACAGAACATTACAAACAAAATCAACAGTTAAGAAACAATTTTGACAACTGCATAAAGGCAGGAGATTTGGCGTGCCGATATAAGTAAATCACGACAAAAAAAATCTACAAGCTCGAAATAAGGCAACGGTTAAACAGCAATTACGGATGTAAAAAATTGCAAAATTGAAAAAAATATACAATCAAAATGCAAAATCCATATCGATCTTACACTACCTGTTTCGAGAATTTAGTCACTCTGACTGTTCACTCGTACAAAATATTCGTATACTATAATGTATTGGGGCTTCAAGTAAGATTATGACGTACTTTCAGTTGTGATCAAAATCGCGCCGGTATAATAGTTTTCTTACTAAATACAGCCTGGCTGTCACACTGGAAAGTAGGTTACACCTTTTTACTTATCTTTCCGTTAGAAAATAAAAAAAAATGCAAGCACAGTACTGTATCACATTTATACAAACCTGTAAATATTTGCTTGATTTGTTTTTGGAAACATTCATCAAAGTAAGCGTACTGAGACGAACGGTAAACTTCAACACTAGCCAGTCAACATAACTAGCATTCCACAGTTGTATCCCATGAATTTAATAGCTTAATGACAGCAAATGTACAAAAGTACAAAATCTTGTTGACATTAAGGAGAGACTTAACACAGCAGACAGATCAAAAACATTGTCGTGGTATGCATAAGAGTCTTATTTTGGTGTTTGATGGAGACACTGGTATATAGCGCTGCCAAGAGTACATCTCAATGTTTATCTTCCGAAAACGTCGAAATAAATACAAAAGATAATAGGTAAGGGTAGATTTCTCGGAAGCACAGAGTACCACAATCACAAAATCTTTGCACAGAGTAGTATTTTTGTCAGGAAACTGCTATGTTAGAAATACTTCTTCTCATCACCTCTCCAAAACAGAACTAGTTAGTCTCTCCTTTCTTTCAATCTTCCATTTTTCATTTATTGATTGACCTCCTGTTTCAATTTCAATTTGGTTTGCTTCGTTATCTGATACCTTTACGCTTTGCGTATAATACATTTAACAATCTCTTTGGAGTTCATCTTTTCTCAAATCAGTTACATCTGATAAAACCTTAGCTCCGAATGATCTTTTTGCTTTCTTTCCTTGGTTACTTTTGGTAACCAACATCTTTCTCTTACTCCTACTGATTTTTGTAATAGGCTTGTGTTGCTTATTTGTTGTCCGAACAAACAACTTAGATCTTTCTCTATATGTCTGTATGAAAATATCATTAGGCCTTTTACCGGTCATTTTTGCATACACCATTGCGGACCATGCTGGTCCTTGACTTGTTTAAAGGCCACCCTTAAAACAGCGTGCATAAAAAGACCCACCGAAACACCTGTTTTTTCATTTTGCCACCATCAAACTTACATCAGACATTCATCCACGACTCTGCAAGATTGCTGGTAAAAATTGAGATAAGTCGGTCTGCCTTCTCTGCCATTCTATTGAGAATGAAATAAACATCTTTCAGAATTAGTGCCTCATACATATGTCCACTTGTTGTCTCACCTTTCCTTATTTGTGTGGATTCATCTTTTGTCAAATCCTTCATAGTATCAGTCACTTGCCTCTATCACTGCATCACCATTTTCCTCTTCAATAATTTGTTCATCTGCATCATATTCTTCCTCATTATTGATTACATCTGACACTTTATGTTTACAAAAGTCTATAGAAGATAGGTTATTTAAGCCAAGCACATGTCTTGCACAGATTCTAGTGTCCAATTTTAATTTCTGTTTTGCTGATGCTTGATCTGTTCCGGCACTCTGCATTTTGATGGCACATCTCACACCCTGAACAATTCGTTTCCTATTTAGCTTATTAAAATTACCATTTCCTTTATGATATGGTTTGTCATTAACCAATTGTTCAAGGTGAGCTCGCAAACATTTACATGAGTAATTAGCGCATTACACTTTCTGAAATTGTGCACGAGCAACATTTTCGATTATATTTACATACAGTGAGCTGCCATCGTCTGCAATTACCTTTATGTACCTAACACCGTGTATCTTTTCACAAATTAAAAATTATTCGAGAATGATGCCACTTTCCATAACTTGAGAAGATTCTCCCCAGTTTCTGAAACATTTATGATGTTTAGGTGTTTGTTTTTTTACTTTCAGCTGCACTACAAATATAACAGGTATTTGTTTCTAATACCTATGTGAAGTAATTTTTTGGTATTCAACCCAAAATTTCCCCCCACACTAGCCATTGCATTTTATCATGCTTATAAGAGCGCTCTCGGTGGTTCTACCCATTTGCCCGCTTGTAATGAAATAATGCACGGAGGGGCACCTGGGGTCTTCCTCCACAAATAAAGCTGGAAAGTCGCCATATGACCTATAAATGTGTCAGTATGACGTTAACCCCAATAAAAATAAATAAATGAATAGGAGAGCGCTTACACCACCCACTGTCACAAGCAACTGTAATTGCTAGTATACTCTCATGAAATGATTTCTTCTTTACTCAAAGAGTACTTTAAATTTTATCTTTTAATCTTTTAATTTAATCTTATTGACACCAGGAATGCCTAATATTCCCAAGATTTCATTTATACTAAAACAACCAACACCAGTCAACAAACTTCCCCAAACACCTCTAACATTAATTCTATTTCTGATATTGATCTAGCACCACTGTTCACACTATTTCTACTTTTCATGATAAAAGCATTTCCGAATCCTTTACACTGTGTCTTTAAAATGCTTTGTAATCCATCACTCACAAAAATAACTGAATCTACTACGTTCCAAGCAAGTTCACGTCCTTTTTTCGCATAAAGCGGAATGTGTAGCTATTTCCGACACTGCATTTTCAAAGAACTTAAATTGCAAACTCTATTTCCATTTATTTCTGATGCATCCGCAGAATCACTTTTTTATTAATAATGTACCTTTTTGCCTTTTTGCACTAATAATTTAGCAAATATTTTTCTTTTCAATTTGCTACTTTTATGTACATGCAACAGGTTTTTCTAGTACCTCATATTTTCTTGTATTTTTACATATGTTCCCTTTCCCTTCTTTTGGCTTGAGACAGTGTCGGCCTCCTGCAACACCAAACTTGCTGCAACGTAAACTCCCTGACTATCGATGTTTGCCCATTATCGCTAGAAAAAAAGTCACAGATATCACAAACAACTATTACACTATTTCCGTGTATTAAAACTATACTTATATCAATGTCCTGATGCAAAGATTAAATGGCTCTGATCATACACCATATTTTCCTGATAAACACACATTGCTAGTGATATGGTAGATTTCTTTTCACTGTGTAAACACTGCAATTGTTATTTATTTATATTTTTTTTTAATATTTATTTTAATTTTTTTCTAAGCAAGTACAAATAAGAAGTATGTATAACGTATAAAATGAAAACAAATAATAAATTAAATAATCAACAAGCAATTGAATTTCTATTGTTCTTTTTGTTTAGTCATACTTTCTAAAAACATATATACAACGTATATTTACGGCCTGCCTCAAAATATCTACATCTATCGTATACTGGGAAATGACATAATTTTATATACAGAATAAAACTGCATGCAATAAATCACATATCCTATTATATATATACCTCATTTCACGTAAATAAAACCCACAGTTTTGCTGTCTGCGTTAATTATTGCCGCCATGATGTAAAAAGATGTGTCCTCTCTCCTTCACAAGTTTACGTAGCCATGACGGGAACCAGAAACATGTATTAACTTCCGTTCAGCCAAACAACCGCCGGTGTAAATAATGTGTACTACTTAAACGTGATGTCAAATATGATGAACACAGATACACGGATTACTGCTTCTTCTGTTGAAAGTTATAGCAGAAACAAAAGTAGTTATGAAGTTGTTTGAGATACAATATGTAAGATAATAGGTAAGGGTATATCAAGGATACAGACGGCATTGTATTTTTCAAATGTCCGAAAATAGGCTCGAATCCTTGTTACTGCTGCCATTCACAGCGTTTTGGGGGGGACTCGATAATGCATCAAACCATGTGGATATATTGCTGGTATGTATGTCCAAATAATAATACATATCACATTGTTGACGGATCTTCAAAGAAGGGCAGACGAGGAACGGTGAAAATTGTTGAAAATAGTAATTTTTGTCATTTTCCAGATTTCCTTAAATGGGCTCGAATCCATCCTTGTTACTGTTGTAACTCACAACGTCCAGGAGGATTTGAGGAAGAATTAAACCATGTGGATATATTGCTGGTATATATGTCCAATTTAAAGAACATTTTACATAGCCGGCAGATTTTCAGGATGCCGACGACATACGCCCATAGAAGGCCTCATCACGAAATTGGAAGATGTTTGGTTCCTAGATACAACTGTATTCTGCAAATAAACGATTGACTTGAGTTTCGATTTGGTTTCCTTAGGTCATGGCCTTACATGATGGCGAAGAGCGGTGAAATGTGTTGAAAATCGTAATATTTGTGATTATTCAGGTGTCCAGAAATGGGCTCGAATCCTTGTTACTCCTGTAATTAACAGCGTTCAGTAGGGTTTAAGGATGCATTTCACCATTTACTAATAGATATATTGCTGGTATTATGTCCAAGTAATAGTATATATTGCATTGCCCACGGATTTTTAGAAAGCCGACGGTTTACGTCAAAAGAATGCCTCATTACGAAATTGGAACGCGTTTTGGTGCTTAGATACTGCTATATTCTGCACTGAAACGATGGACTTGAGCCACGATTTTGTCTCTTAAGGTCATTGTTGGAGTCTTTATGGCAGTTTGTTTAACGTTTATGAGACTGGGCTGCTTTAATATTTGTCTTGCGAGGAGTTTCCCATGTTATTCTGCCGTCTGTAAAGAAACTGATTATACGCGTATACCAGTGTTAAATATTATATTAACCTGCGACTTTGTATGCACAATAGGAGCGAAAATACGAATAAAGTTTGTATCATAAAGTTGATTAAAATTAGCCCAAAACCCAGTGTGTATCCGCTAAACTCTGTGATTTTTTTTGTTCATTACATGTATTCATAAAATGTGTTTAAAAAAAACTGGCGGGGATTACATTTTTAAATTTTGCTTTGCACAAATAACAGGTCGGCACCAATAACTGTTTGACACCAATAACAAGTTGACACCTAAAAGCAATTGATACCAAAAACTGGTTGACACCACTACCTTGTTGAAACACCTCATATTGATTAGAACAGGCAATTAATATTTCAATTAGTATTTAGTCATATGAGTACATTTATATTAAAATGTGGATAATACTATAGTCAGATTAATATACATGTAGATATAGGATGGTAATTCCATGGAAATGGGGACGAAAGATGAAAATCTAATTTAAAAAAAATGATAAAGCTGCAGCATTTATTAACTAAGACAACATTTCATCACTAAATTAGCAAAAATTATGCCGTCCTTCTTATTTTAGTCATACAACTGTATTTTTTTGTTATGTACACAATTGTCATATTATCTTCCCAGATTTATATAATGAGAAATGTTTTAATCATGCTTCCCCATGGCAAATTACTTTTTACAACCTTTTCGAAAAGGCCGTACAGATACGGTGTTGTTTATGCACCGTTTTATGAAAAAAGTATCAACTAATATTGAAGTTATTGTTCAATCAAACCGAGTCTGCTATTATTCTTCTTGGTTGTATTCTTTGCTTCCAAGGGTTCTTTTAACAGATTTTATTAACTATCACAACAGCAATCTTTAAGTGTCGTGTGGCGGCTGTAAAAAGTCTCCCCGTACTTTGATTCAGTGTTGTTATATTTTCTGGTCCTTTGGGATCATGGAGTTCATTCAACATATGTGTAATAGAGTTCCGCTTAAGCCGGTGCTAGGGGGCGTGAGAGGTGTTGCACATTCCATTACCTTTCATGAACAGACTCAATCAAACCGAGTCTGCTATTATTCTTCTAGGTTGTATTCTTTGCTTCCAAGGGATCTTTAAACAGATTTTATTGTTAACAGTTGAAAAAAATATGGAAATCACATGTTAGGATGAATCGCAAGCTTCATTTGTTTTGATATTTTAAAAACTAAAGACTATTTTCATCAAATATAGTAAAAACATATATGAAAAGCTAAATGCACAGTGTCCAAAAATACTGTTTCAAATTATTGACAATGGCGGTATTGTTTGTATATATTTTACTTCTGCGTGACGCAAGATAAGATAATGCAATGCAGATTACCTTTCTAATATGATTAAGCAAAATACCGTGACTGCTTCCAGGATGCTATTTTGTACTGCCCAACAAAGACCATCATTTAAAAAAGGAGAGTGCTTTTACCATGTACGAGGGTTGTTCGAAAATATCGTAGACATTTCCTCTAAGCAGGATACATACCATCATGATTCGCAATCTTTCTTTTAACTTTACTTCTAATTTCTTGTGATTATCATCATACAGCCAGGAATTACACCTCCTCGAAGATAGTCACTTATCCAAAATTTGGCGCACGGTACACCTATTTCAGTGACGTTTACGACTCCAGGGCTTCATCGAGATGCTTAAATAAAAAAGATAAAAATAAAGGGTAGATTTCTCGGAAGCACAGAGCATCATAAACACAGTCTCAGAGCCATGTATTTGCAAAGTAGGCCCACAACAAAAAGAATCTGTAACGGAAAAATATTATAGACTGGTTTCTTCAAAAATCCAACAAGTACAATTTAATTTTATGCAAAATATAGAAATAGGGGGAGGAAGGGGTAGACGGTTGAACAGGCGAGGGGGACGGTGAAAGGGAAAGTGGAACAAGAATGAATATTCAAAAGGGAATGCTAAGTTCCTTAATCACAGTTACCCTACACAGCAGCACAGACACTCATGTACGAAAGACATAACTGACTTACATAAATAAACAGACAAGTAAGATATAACAACTCTGTAGGGCACCGCCAAAGACACACATGCTCAAGCACACAAACGCACAAACATAAGCAGGAAAAAAACAGGCACCCCTTAGGATTCCGGCAGCGAAAAGTATGTAAGGTGGGCACAAGTTAAGTTTGAATTAATTTATATTTGAAAATCTCTTTCACCAAATCTTATAAACAATACCTAAGTCAAATAAGTTGTAAGGTTGACACACTGAAAATAGCATGAAAACTTATGCTAAGCATCTCAGACAGGATGTGCACCGTGTGTGGTTGGTCTTTATTCAAGACGACATAGATTAACGTTACTGTCGAATCACGATTTGTTTGTTTTCTCTCTCGGCGGCGATTCTTGGCCTTTTAAGAATCGGTTGTACCATTTGAAGATCCAGACACAGATGTCCGAACATTTTTTAGCGTCTGCTTCATTAGTTTATAAATTTCAGCTGGTGTTTGCCAACATCTCTACATAATTTAACAACTTTCTAATCAGTTTTGCGATCCAATGACGACATTATATGCGTTGCAAACAGCATTGGTGCATATCGGCTCGACGTGTTGCAGCACTTATTTTCCGGTAAGCAAGTGGACTATCAGTGCGAACATTAGTGGTCAATTCAAATCATGACAGATGAAAAAGCGACTGCGCCGGTTATGCGTAGCTATGGCAATTAAAACGGTCTATGCGTTTGGCCTTTATGACCAAATTACACAAATACTGCGAATTACAAGTTTATATTTCACATTGCACTATACATAACTGGTGTCTGACAACAAAAGTCTACTTTATTTTTAACAGCCCTCGTATCATTCGTTCAAACAGAGATAATAAATAAATATAGAACTTAATACACTCCTGATAAAAGTAGCTAACCCCTTTTGACATAGTGCAGTTAAAACTGCGATTCCGCCATTGACGCGGTCTATTTTATTTTTCTGTTTTCCTTTGGAGTCTGTTTGTTTACATCGTCTATGTATTCTTGGAACGTTACAGTTCTTATTAGATCTTTGTTTCTGTTTTTGTGTTTTTGTTTGTAGTCAGCATAAATGAAGTTTCAATTTATAAGTTTGTGCTTTCATTTATTTGTGAATGGTAAATATGAACAGTGCAGAATGCAAAATACAAACTTCAGTCAATTATATTTTGAATCACCATTGAAATTTCTAGAAACGATTCACTGAAAAACTATATTTCAATATTAATAACTTTTATTATATATAATTATATTGTGTCTGCTGTGTTCATAATATCAAAAATATGAAAACATCAAGGTTTTTTTTTATTATTCAATTTAGTTGGAAGGAGTATAATATGTTTAGTAATCGTTAAAATATATATGGCACATGTAAATGTGACTTATAATAGCAAAAGGGTCAATGCGTTTTATTGCAACATGCAAATGCTTTGTTAGGATTGAATAACTACTACAAAAGGCTTTTGAATTTATTCATTCGTCTTATTATGCGATATGTTTGATAACTGATCATTTATAGGAACTGATACATTGTCAAACAAAGGTAAATTTTTTTTAAAAGATTTAATATAAAATATCAAACGAAATTGTCTTTAAAATATTTTTCTCTTAAACGAACTTGTGGGAACATGTTTTTTATTTCTAAATAATTATTTTTAGGTAAGTAAAATTTGTTTTGGTTCAACAGTCAAATAATAACATTGTAAAGAATAAAAGTCTGATTGTGATTTAATTTCAATATTATCTTATATCATCAAATATGTAGATACGGTTTTTAATTTCTACTCATATTCATCAATTCATATTCAGCCATATTGAACTTTCAATTTTTCCAGTAATCGGTATTTTCGTTTTTTTGACACATTAGACAAAGAAGGATAAATTCAATGTAATCGTTATATCTTTTAAATGGTTTAAGATAACGAATTTGCTTCGGCGGCAATCATTGATATAATATTTCAGCTAAATGATAATATAATTTTAGAAATTGTAAGTTTATTATTACACTTACACTTTGAACCGTTTATATTATCACCAATATTTTCCATTGAGGTCAATAGGAAAAGTCTAATTTTGGACAAAATTAACGGTCATTTTTGTTGATATATTACAAAATACGGAAAACGGAAAAAATTGTCTTTTTTGCTTCGGCGATGTTTCAAAGAAAATTATTACTCGACTCAACCGTATAAAACTGAAATAAATGCTTTTATTATTTCGCTTGACACCGGTACAAGTCATACGATATTACAGTATCTGACAACTAATTCACAGTGAGATAATTATGTTCTTTCTTTATAATTGGTGATTACAGGTTTTTCAATGGCCTTATTGTCACATTGAGTAAAATGTGCAGCCAGACCGGGACTCAAACGCGGGTCCTCGGAATACCGTTCCGGTGCTCTACCGACTGAGCTACCCGGTCGCCTACACACTTTCTCCCCGTTTAAATATTCAAGTTCTATACCGTGACATATTTCCCCACCATTTGGAATTCGTCCTTGAAATTCAGCGGGTACTTTATATATAAGCAATTACAGGCGTCGGAGTCTAACTAGTTTAATGCCGTCACGGTCCTATGTTGGGCGCCAAATGTCAGAGGGTGAGAAAAATGTGCAGTCAGACCGGGACGCGAACCCGGGGCGTCGAAATTCCGTTCCGATGCTCTATCGACTGAGCTACCCGGCCGCCTACACATTTTCTCCCCGTTTTAATATTCAAGTTCTATACCGTGACATTATAGGTAGCTAAATTATATGTATTATATTTCAGAAGACCTTTAACGACATTCTGAAAAATATCCAATCAAGATTTCAGTGTAATACTTGGTTTTAGATGTCGTTGAGATACCGGTATATCAACAATCACGCTATGTTTTAAACATTTTTTTTATGATTAAATATTGTTGGTAAAATGTATACCCAATGCTAATGTTAAAGCCTGGAATTTTCGTTTTTTCACACTTCGCCATTGTGATCTCGCGCTTTTCCATCATGAACAGGCGATACGTGAAGCGCGGGATCATGGTGGCAAAGCGCGAAATCATGATGGCAAAGCGCGGGATCACGAAGACGAAGTGTGAAATCGAGAATATTCACATGCTCGAAATCACGGTGGCAAAGCGCGAAATTGCTAAAGTTTAGCGATTTCGTCATTCGCCAGCGTTATCTCGCACTTCGCATACCGTTAGAGAAAGCGATGCATAAAGCGCAAAGCGCGAGATCACGATGGCGAAACCGCGGTGTAAGAAACATTTTGCAGAATACTGTTTATTTTAAAAAAAAAGATAAGGGAAATACGTATAACGAAGTTGACGTAATTAAGACACCGCTATACCGGAATGCTTTCCCTAAGCAAGGTATCAGTTTCATAGTTGGTACATTTACTTACAGACATATCTCTTGAATGATATATCCGATCATATTGATATTTTCAAAGTATTTATTCACAGCTGATGTAGGCACAATCGGTATTGAAAAAAAATACAGAAATACAGAAATTCGAACACATTTACAGTAAAGAAATTAAGAAAAACAATACTGTAATCTCAAAATTTAAAACTTCAGTCTTGACCCCTTAATCATTTAATGTGGAATAAAGACTTCATCACTGCATTGTGTAGGCAGATAAATATCCTTAGTTTCGTTATATCAAACTTTTCATATCTTTCTGGAAGAGTTGTCTGAAATAACAGCAAAACCCAAGTGTACTGCCTCTTTGCTTCAGAATATCAGGCGTTAGGTAACAATTATAAATATCAGATGGTTCAAACGTAAATTAGTAAGTACAGACCAATACTTAACAACTCATCTCCATCACACTCTATGTCGAAACAGAATAAGTGGGAAGAGGACCATATAACACAATATCATCTTAGATTCTAATGCTTGTTTGAAGCAAAGATGTCAATATTGATGTTAACAAGTCTTAGAGTTTTTCCCTTTTTGCAGAATGTCAATAATATACTCACGAGAGGTAAGTAAGTGGCCTGTATGCATGATAATGTCAAACCATTTAATTTCATTGGCATAAAGTGTACTTTTGACGAATCACTTATTTCGAGGTGATATGAATTGGTTAACCTAACGACCTTTGCTGATAAATTGAATGGAAATTCTATTCGTTCATTTGGATTTACTTTCGCTTATTGATGTGACCACAGCCCCCATGAAACTGATATTCCAAGAATATTAAAGATTTCACAGTGCTGTGAGTGTAAGACACCGACGTACTCATGTTTTCAACATATTTTGCGAAACTAGATTGAGCCATTAATGTATTTATGCAAGATAAATTACAGTACTCAGTTTATTGCATGTACTCAATGAAATTATCTGATTCGAGTCACTGGAGAGTATCATATGGTCATTTGTCAAATGCATTATGTACTGATATTAAACGAATTCAACAGTCCATTTATAACATATACTCTACAACAAATCCCATTGAGTAATAAGGCAGCTAAATCTTGATATTTGATAAAAGCTGAGGGCCTCTTAGCCCAGAAGGTTGAGAATGCTGATTTTGAATCACTAGCACCTCAGAGGTGTAGGTTTGAAACCTCACTTGGGATTTAGAATTCTTTCATGTGAAGAAGCATCCACCCGGCTTACGGAAGGTCGGTGGTTCTGTACAAAGGTGCCTGTTCTATGCCTGAATAATTCCCGAAAGGGCACCATCGGTCTTCCTACATTATCAATAGCTGGAAAGTCGCTATATGACTTTTAATTGTGTCGCTCCGGTGGATATTGTATGCGAGTAGAGAGATAGAAGGATAGCAATTTCAGTGATGATAGAATGGACATTTGCATTTCTGCTATCACTCTCCAAACAATCCTTCCATTGCCTATTGTCATTTTCAGCAATAACTAGGTAACTATATCTTGTTTTGTACATTGATCTTTGTTATATGTCGCCCGTATTAAACATTGCTTTGGTATGCAAGAATAAAAAGGTGGTAAATTGGCGATTGAAGAATGGTAATTTAGCTATACCGTTCCATTAAAACTACTTTGCTATTGCACGATCACCATGCTATTATTCTACCATCGTCACCAGACTACCCCACCATCGCCATGCTTTTGTCCTTACATCGTCGCCAGATTACCCCACCATTGCGCTGTGGTAAGTGTCAATGATAGGAATAGGACATACTTGTCTATAAACTTTATATTGGAGTTTACTTTTTTCATGACAATATTCTTCAGTTTCTAACTAAAATCACAAATATTCATGAAATGATAGCTTCCGATGATATCAATGTATTGTATATTCAATAATTATGCTAGATTACCTTATTTAAGAGGAATATCCCTAGTGTTTAATTTATCTACTGACATTTACAATTTTGAAATTCAATAATCTTTATTCACTTTATATTTCAGAAGGAAAATACGCCTGAGGAAGATAGGTATGATATATGTTAAGGCTGAAGCTAGAAATTAATATCATCTCATGACACCGCTGCACATCACTTAATCTAACAACATGAGCAATATTTATAACATATTTTGAGTCAATTTAAGCATGTACCTTTTAACTTTAAAATATTGAGATATTTAGTTATATCATCCGCTCTATATTTTACCATTGTTTCGATGTAGTAGTTTAAACATTGTTCAAGATAATTTTAAGATATTGAGCGGACGCGATTTAATTTCGAAGTAAGACATTTATCCTGTCGATTTTGCTGCAAGCATCATCCTGCACATTGTCTCATTATGACAACCAGGTGTGCACTTCCTATCAGTCCGTCACAAAAGTGGGTCCGATCTGATGGGATGTTTTATCAAATAAACTGGCAAAAACGGTTTCCACAATGCGATTCTTTCAAATCACTTTACGCCTATATTTTGAAAAATCACGAGACAAAGGTGTGTGAAGAATGTTTGATTTTGATAAAGGCCATGAGGTCGAATATACGTTCTGAAAATAAGTGTGGCCCTACTGCATTTAGTATTAAAGACACATAAAACAGCTCCCTTAAAAGCCAGCATGTCTTTTCGTAATCTATAAGCACTTCATTTTATAAGGGCTTAGAAAAAGTGTTTCAATATACATTGATATAGCACCGAAAGCTTCACTTATAACTCATTTACTTCCCATTTTATTATAAAACACATCGACGCGTTTGTCAGACTGCACTATTGTTATATACTATTTGTACCTTGAATATTAGCATTATTTGATATGGTTCTCTATCTCTGTCTATGAAACAGTATTTAACTTGCAACACGTATACTTTACCATATAGACGTTTTTAAAATTATTAAAGGGCCATACATCCCTGTTATAAAATGTATGAACCAAATGCCCATTGTGTACTTTTTATTTATTTTGCTTTACACTTGTATAAGACCAATTTTCCGGAACACTTATTTAATAAAAAAAAACATATTACTCTTTTACACATCAGAAAAAAGGTAAGTTAGACAGTAGAATAAGTCGATTTTGTAACAATCATCACCGCATTGATAACCACAAGCGAAGCTCTTGTTTAGTTATATGTCAAGTCCTTGTTATACAGATTTTAATATTATAAAATAGGTCACTTCCGAGAAAAATGTTTTTCACCTCTCTTTTACAGGAAAATGAAACTAACGATCAAGAATGAGCTTGTTGAGCCTAAGTTTTGTCACAGTTTTCTACTTGCCTTTGAAAAAGACCAGACTTTAATTCATTACATGGAGCGTGCAGTTGAAATGAATAAACCAAGATTTGAAAGGTTACTGTTAAAGATATGAAATGTTAAATAATCTAAACCTGCTTATGTCAAAGTCTTTTCTCTCACTTTAAGGTATTCCATCCATCTCCATTGAATCAACTCTTCGTCATTAAATGTGTTTTTCAAAATTATTTCTGAACGGGTAGATTTCGCTATAGTTTTGAATTGTATATTATAAATTGATTTTGAGGATAAAACGACAAAATGTTATCAGTTTTGAAGCAATCAAGGTTAAATAATTTTTAGCAGTGTTGGTCATTTAAAAACAAGAAAAAAAATGCAAAATTACTTCACATTCTCTTTTACAGTCTTGTATTGTATGGGGCCAGTTTTGTATTGCGGTCTGTGTCAGGTTTCTGGATAAAATGGCTAGACTTATCTTAAATATTCAACTGTTTATTTTTGATGTAGAGTCAGTGTACCCGGTTTCGCACAGGACGCGGTTTCGCACACCTGCTGAAAATGAACGTTTTCTAAGTTATTTTCAATAAAAACAATGATGTTTTGTTCATTAATTGATCGAGGACAGCTTTCTATTGGTAGCTGACCGCCGCTTGTCGTTTTTGCACGCGAGCCTCGCTTTAAAAGCTGCAGCCGAACCAAAAACAAAATGGTCACAGGTCAGTGAGTACGGATTATGGATTTAAAAATAATTTACAGGTGCATAAGCCGAAATTATTCAATGAAAATACATCTTAACTGAAGAAAATGTTAACACAAAAGTATAGAAACATACAAAATATTTATTAAAACTCCATTGATCCTTCTTCTCCAAACTTAGAACTATCAAAATAAAGGAAACTTGATTCACCGCTGTGCAAGTTTACCATATTAAAAAGTTAAACAAAGTTCATATTGCAGAAATATACTGTTTATATGCCACATACAAGTAGATGTTGCATATTATTTTGTTCAAAATATTATGTTATTGAAGAATGTTAAAAACAGAGTTTATGTTTTCTTAAAATTGTATTTGCTGTGGTCCCACCTGCTTTATCCAGATGTTTACATGTGAATGCACTTCAAGTGTTTATTTGTAAGTAATCAGGTTCAATTACAATAAGACAACACATTTAAAAAAAAACAATATTTCCAAAATCGAGGTGTACTTTCAGGAAGAACATGTTCTCCATTAAGGTATTGTATTCAAGTGCTCCGTTCTCCATGACGTCATAAATTTTAACCGTTGTAAATACAAATTTTTAATACAAGAAATTTGTTCATTAATTTGATATTAAATCTGTATTTGAAGTTGTTGTCTTTAATTTTTAGCAAACGTTTATGTTGCAAATGTGTGCGAAACCGGGTACACCGCTTCTAGGATTCAAACGGGCGAGTATTTGTTGTGTAAAATAAATGAATGCTGAAATCGATTTTCCTAGCTTAAATGTAGGCGGTCGAGTCTCAAATCTTAACTGAGATATTGAGGGTCAGACGAAATGGAAATGGTCATCCATCTATATAGATAACCTTCCAGCTTAGATTTACGAAAAAAACGATCATGGGACACTTTTCTAGGCACCATTACTTTCGTCTGGCCACATGCTTCAAAAATATACATACGTGTTATGCCAGTCATTTGCAGATTTTATCATAAAGATAAGAGAATCGGCAGGCTAAAAATTATATGAAGTACATTCTACTCTTCCCTGACATTTCTCAAAATTGAAATTTTTTCGCACAAGTATCGACGTGTACAAGTTTCAAATATACTGTCCATGCCCCCAGTGCTTCTTAATAAAACACCAAAAGTAATAAGTATTAGTTACACCTTCATCATGAACGACAGAAAGAGACATCTTCTAAATTATGTTATCCTTTTTGCACTTTCAAATTTTAAAGGACATTTAGGTCGGTAATTTGCAAAAAAAGAACATTTTTATTTTTAGGTGTGCATGCACATTGTCAATATATGTATAAACTTTTGGCTAGTAACGTATATAATAAAAATACTTAAATTATATATTACCCATATTGATATAGCAGCCTTTCCATGACAAATACGTTCCTATGCCTGGACCAAGATTCGAATCCCGGGCCTCTGGATTGACAATAACCATTTGACCACCTGACCATTCTCCGATTATTAATGACACATTCTTTGAAAACATATGTAGTTTTTATGTTTCTAAATATTGCTTATTACTGATGGAATACCAAATATTTCAACCATGTCACTGACACTTTTTAATATGATATAATTCTTTGCATATAATTGTTTGTACTGAAACATTGTGTTTTTCTCATCTTAAATATGTATTTTGTGAAATGCATCTCATATAATCCAGTGCTGATATTTAACATGTATGATGGGATGGATATTTGACACAGCTACACACTTGATTGTGCTTGAATGATGGATTTAAATGAAGTAAAATATTTCTTTCATACCTAAAAATACTTTTTTTTCTGTTAGGTTTACAGCAAATTATAATGGGGATTAGGGCTACGTCATTGAATCCATCAATAGGGTCGCTGGTAACAATGAGGGGAGAAGTTGGCAAATATCAAACCAGCATGGAAAACTGAACGTTGGTAGGTAGTAACATGGTCACTTTAATAAAACTCCGATGATCTCATCCTCCATAAGGTAAATTAGCGACGACAAAATGGTGTCGGTCAGGCAGACATTATTATGTGTGCGTTTATATTTCATACCAATATACCTGTAAAATGCATAGAGGCTAGTCATGTTGAAACGTTCAATAATGCTAAGGATAGTTTGAATTTTCCTCAAATTTATAGTATTATGTAATCTAGAAAGGAATAAAAGAATCTTTCACTGGCTGAAGGGACGGATTGAAATATCTGACTCCAGGGTAACTGTTTAGGCGGTAACGAGGCTCATTACTGCCATCCGCAACCCATGCATAAATTAAAAAAACGTTTGTTTTTCTTTCATGAACTATTTGATTATAGAAGCGTATGAATTTACACATTCTTTCATATACTACAGCACGTGAGTCATCTTAGGAGTTTCTCAAGAACCGACAAAAATACGGGAAAATCCTGTCCTGTATGCAAGAAAGATCAACTTTTTTATTATTATTTTTGCTCCGGTCATGAAAATATCTTATTATTTAAACCGGTGGGGAATCACTTGACTTCACATGATAGTACGCACGTAAAACGGCTGTCATTACTTTCGGTTCGCCGAGGAAAACAAGACACTTTTACTTAAATACGTGAATTTTAATCCCCCACCAAGAGTCAGCCATGTCGGCTCAATGTCAAGGTCACAACTCAAGGTCAAATGATCATCTCTTCAAGACAATGTGCAGAACTTATGAGTTAGCCATGTCGGCTCAAGGTCAAGGTCACAACTCTAGGTCAAATGTTTGAGCCTTCCATTTTGTGTCCGCTCTGTATCTCCTAAACCCCTTGAAAGATTTTCGTGAAACTTGGGTCAAATGATAACCTCATCAAGACAATGTGCAGAATTTATGAGTCAGTCATGTCGACTCAAGGTCATGTTCACAACTCAAGGTCAAATGTTTGAGCCTTCGATTTTGTGTCCGCTCTGTATCTCCTAAACCCCTTAAAGGATTTTCATGAAACTTGGGTCAAATGATCACCTTATTAAGACGATATGCAGAACTAATGAGTCAGCCATGTCGGCGCAAGGTCAAATGTTTGAGCTCTGTGTCTCCTAAACCCCTTGAAGGATTTTCATGAAACCTTGGTCAAATGATCACCTCATCAAGCGATGTGCAGAACTCATGAGTCAGCCATGTTGGCTCAAGGTCAAGGTCACAACTCAAGGTCAAACGTTTGAGCCTTCCATTTTGTGTCCACTCTGTATCTCCTAAACCCATTGAAGGATTTTCAAATTCATTGATGTCGTCATAGATGGATTATGAAATATACTTAACAACGTCAATGCTTCCACCCAGTACCATCCACCCTTTCACTATCCATAACAGTGGTGTGGGATATAGCTGTCTTTCAGACTGCCTTGTTGTTATTGTATCATGCCCAGTCATATGGCCATTGTCTCATATGGTTGATACTTTTTACAATTTTCTATACTTTTCGAGAACACTCGGTATGTCTGAATCCATGAGACGTTTCCATAGTGGTGGAATGCACGGATAGAGGGTTATTTCTAGCATTTCTTTTTAAATCTTTCTTGTATTTGTATCAAATGAAGATAGTAATAAGTATAGAAAGACGTTTTGGATCAGTTGAGTATGATAGCAAAATTCAAAAAGTGATCGTTATGTTAGTAAGCATGCTAATTTTAGGAATTAACCGGAAGACAATGGCCATATGATAGGTCATATTGTAATTACAACAGTCATGTATTTAATTCAAAATGCTTTGTTTTTCTTGACGAACCGACAGACACTGCATTCATTTTCCGTTCGTACTATCAGGCGAACCATGAGATTCCCCGCCGTGTTTAAGAAGCGTTTGAAACTGAATGGTACTCGGTATTTATATAATATTATTCACCAATTTAAGTATGAGCCACTGAATGGTATTCAGTTTATATATATTATTATTAACCATTCTAAATATGAATCGTTAAATGGTATTCAATATTTATATAATGTAATTCACCACATTAAGTATGAATCGCTAAATATTAACAAATATCCCTATTTTATACATATCCGAGAAAATGCTCGTCCAGATAAGATAAGCCAGCAGTCGGAATCTTTCCGATTTACAAATTTAACACGAATCCCGATGTATAAAATAGAAATCAATCGAATATTCGAAATGATGTCAAATAAAATCAATAAGAACTTCCTTTAGAAGCATTTTGTTTTGTTTTGTTTGTTTGTTTTGGGTTAAACGCCGTTTTACAACAATATTTCAGTCATGTAACGGCGGGCAGTTAACCTAACCAGTGTTCCTGGATTCTGTACCAGTACAAACCTGTTCTCCGCAAGCAACTGCCAACTTCCCCACATGAATTATCAGAGGTGGAGGACGAATGATTTCAGACACAATGTCTTTTATCAAATCGTCACGGAGAACATACGCCCCGCCCGGGGATCGAACTCGCGACCCCGCGATCCGTAGACCAACGCTCTCCCTATTGAGTTAAGCGGGCGGGCTTTAGAAGCATAGATCACAAACCAAAGATCACAACCAAGCAACATGCTAACAGACTCGGTTTGAGAGGTACATGAATTTGTATTTGACTTGACTGATTTTGAAAATATGAAAAGCGTCGAGTAAAGGAAAACGAGTGTTTTCTTCCGCACAAAACGTCTGCAAGGCATTCTCAATACTTTTCTCAAACACTTTGCCCAATGTTTTTACTGACCAAATGTGTAGGTAACGTTTACAATGACATTTGGGCGAAGTTTGAAGAAAGCATTGAGAATGTGTGGCTGACGCTTTATGCAAAAGGAAGCACTAGTTTTCCTGTCTTCGACGCTTTATATCTTATCATAATCCGTCAAGTAAAAGAAAAATAGGTTTGCAAAAATGTTACCTAAATCGAATTATTACCCCTTTTGTACAATACTGAAAAGTCACGTGGTAATCCTGATAAAATGCAACAAACAAAATGACTGCAGACTGTTACATTGATTCTATTTAAGCGGAACTCAATTATACTTAAGATTGAAAGGATTTCGTAATCCCAAAAGACCAGAAAATGTAACAACGCTAGGTCTTAATACGGGAACACGTCTTATGCCCTCTGCACGGCACCTACTAATAGAAAAATATTTTAACCATTTTATAACAAATCTTTAGGAATGTTTAATTGCAGAAAGCTTATAAAACGCGTCTGAGTAGTACAACATATAGAGTTTATATATACATATATTTCATCATTTTAAAGAACTGTAATCTTTCAGGTGTCAGTAGCTATATTCCTCAAGAAGATGACACAATTGTGCTCGAATTAGCTGATTCGAGGTAAGTAATGTATGGATAATTTTGATTGGATATACACCATTTTAGATTTTCACATACTCATATATTCTTTAAATTTTACATAACCTTATAGAAATAGTTTCAAGTTGAAAGAATACGTTATTGAATATATTTATTAGCTTTTGTGTTGTTTGTTGACTTTAGCGGAAAACACAGTTTGAAACATACACACACGTGCGCGCGCGCGCTCGCGATGTTGGAACGACAAAATATCAGAAAATATAAGGTAAACTTAACGTATATATCTACGGGGTTTCCGTAGCCAAGTGCTTAAGGTCTCTGACTTTGAATCACACTCGCCCCTGATCGCTGCTAGTTCGAAACCTTACTTGGGATGTAAAATTTGTTTATGCGGGGACGCCATCCAGCTTGCGTACGGAAGGTCGGTGTTTCTACCTAGGTGCCCGTGTCTGAAATGATGCCCCGAGGGACACCTAGGGTCTTCCTCTATTATGGGAATCTGGAAAGTCGCCAAACAGCATAAAATATAGTAGGTGTGAATTTAAACCAACAAATGCACATCCTTTCAATTTTCAGGACATTTAAAATAACCATCAGGAATAATTTGCTTGAGCCAAACTTTTGCCACACCATTACACAAGTCATTGAAGACCGCAAGACACTGATTCGTTACCTAGAGTCAGCTGCGAGGAATCAACAAGGATTCAGGTACCTTTTCTATGTAATAGTTTTGTTCCAACGCAACATATGGTTCTTAATACTTTAAATTCATTAAAAGTCTAATAGCGTAGAAAAAAGACAAAATATATAATTAAAAGTGGTTAAACACAGAATTTGATACTAATTGAAACATAAAATCTCATTTTAAGATTTACAGGAACGTACTTTGGTGACCTGGGTTACTTCATGAACTCCTTTAATGGTGTGACTTCTGACTGGGATAATGACAGAACATCTTGGAAAATGTACAACCAGTATGGAGAAATTACAGTCGGTAAAAGCTATTTAGCTGTTCTTGATATATTAATTCTATGATATTAGATTAATTTTCAGCTGGACATATTCTTCTTTCAATATAATTATTAATTTGTTTAAAAGCAATGTTGTTCCGACACTCATATTCGTTGCTGATTTATCAGTCATACTATACGTAATCATTTGTTATAGTTTCACTATTCAAAAAGGCGCGTCTTGGCTATATACAAATGTGCTAAAACTAGCCATACAGTTAGTAATAAGGCCTTTTTTCATATCATAGATCTACTATTTGAAGCATCTTTTTCTTGATAAAGGTTTTTCTCCGATTTCTCTTTTAACCTTTAGCCTGCTAAATTTCAAAAACGGACTGGACTTTCATTCAGTTTTGGCAGTGCCACTCATGACTGAAAGGGGTGTTCACTGAAAATTTACCGACTGAATAGCGAACGGTGCATACCATTATCAGACTGCACGGATGTGTAGGCTGATCTTGGTCTACACTGGTCACTTGTCGCCAGCAGGCTAAAGATTAATATGACAATATCATCAATATAATACCTTTCTTAACTCCGAGGATCTACTAACTACTATCTTTATTAGTAAAAGAAAAAGGAATTTTGTTGGGGTACTTTCCTCTGAAAATGTAGCCTTTTTCGATATCAAAAATTTCAAAACATTTATCAGTTGCAAGTATATGAGAAGGTGCGAAGTAGGAATTGGTTGTAAAAATAGGAACCTTGGAATATGCTATCACGTGTTGAAGTGACTATAAACTATACCATCCGTAAGATAGAAACTGTTACATCTGTAAATAGAAATGAGACATCAGTTTTGATTTTAGACTCTCATTGGACAGGATACTATTTTATGTGAGAAAGTAGGAAAATAGATAAATAAAAAACTTACCACGCATGTTGCATGAGGATTCTTGTCAATGAAACTCTTTGATTTGCTGCACATAATATGCCTTTTTCACCATTGTAAAATATTCAAGAGAAGGTCTCGTGCAATATGTCCAAGGTAGTGTTTTGCTTTTAAAATGATCAATAATCATATCATACTAGCATGGTTTATTAATGAAATGATCCAGACCTTAGCAACATTTATCATCTGATCTACCACGGTTCAGAGTTCAAATATGTGGGAATTTAACCTCGATGTTGATAATACTAAACTTCATTGCTCCGAGAAGTAATGACCTACACGCCATGAGGCAATTTGACATCATAATTTGACGTCATAATTTCACAGATCTCAAGCAGAGAATTTTGTATAAAATGAAGTAAAACTTCTTTGTACTACTGGCTAGCGACCACCAAACCGGACAGTCCCGTGAACGCTTTATTTCGGTCTTTAACCTGGTTAATCTGTTCACGATCAAACGGAAGCTTGATTTTCAACAACAAAGCGAAGTTACAACAGTTAAATTTAAGTATTTTACAAGAAATGCTAAATTTCATTTCGTCTGCACTCACGGAGCATGTTTACATGTCGGGGTAATTCGGAAATGGCACAATGCGAATGCGCAGTATTTCCATGAGGTCCCGCCTCCCATGCAAGTTTGAGGTAAGCAGACGAGACATTTAGTGAGCACTTAAACCAGGGAAATACAGCTTTGATAATTTAATGCATGATTTTAATACACCCTAAAACACATTTTCATATCAAAATATTCACTTAAAAAAGTTTTGATCGGGAGTGATACGATCAAATTACAGATTCAAGAGAGGTAATTCGTAAAATTCTATGACTCAGACACTCTACGACTACTTTCCCTTGGTTGAAAATAAAGTTTAATTCCATGTTGAACGTAAATTGAAAATCAATAAAGTGACAACTCGCTGTCCAGAAACATGGTACTGTAAGACCTTACAACAACGTGATTTGGTGGCCCTTCGTTCAGGCCTCGAAAAGTACTTGACCTAATTTTATAAGTAAACAAATCAGCTCTTTAGTTGGGAGCAGAACCTAGCTTTGTGCACGTAAAATTTCAACTACTACATGTATCTATTTCCCGAGTTATCGTGAAAAATATTCCAAAGGTGTCCGGTTGTAGGACGCTAGCCAGTAGAGGTCAACCATAGCTATTGGCCTTGATAAAAAAACTGGTTATTTATTCCTTTCAGTGACTTCTTTCTTGTAATTTAAAAAGACCTTTCCGAAATATATAGCTAGTTTTACATAATCTGAAGTATGATAAATTCAAGATAATAACGAATATAATCGGATTAAGTGAAATTACTAGGTATTTTTATGAATTTCTTTTACCTTGTCATTTTAGCTATTCAGAACACTCTTTACACTAGAACATTGATAAATGGGCTTAAGCCATATGCCAACAAACATGAAATAATACCAAATCAATAGAAAGGTATATATTGTAATTATAATCAATTAGCTTATGACAATTTATGACATATCTGGTCAAAGTAATATGAAGTTTTTAGTTTTTTCCGTGTAAAAACGAGTACATATGCATAGATAGATCAGGAGGCAGCCGTATTATTATCAGGACCGATTTTTGAATGTGACAGCTAGTGATCTAGTCTCTAGCGTAGTCTGAATAATGAATGTGTTATAATATATAATTTTTTTCTGATCCATGCTTAATGCAGTGTATAACTTGTCAAGAGATGATATAACTGAAATTTAAACAATCTTGTATTTTCTTCCGGAGTCAGTATTTATATCCTATCTTTTTTTTCATTTTTCAGGCGTCAGTACTTATATCCCAATAGATAAAGACGAACTTGTATTTGAGCTAGTTAGAAGTGAGAAAGAAGAGACATGTGAAAACCATTAGCGTTTTGATGTCAGAATATCGTGTGCCATGAGCGTTATAACAAACTTTATACATGTATCTTATACTACTGTAATTCTGTTGTTAGCCTACTAATACCGCTGGTTATATTACAATGTCAGTGTGCTAACGTCTCAGAGCCCATCGAGTCATTGTCATATCTTATAGCTAATATAAACATATATGTGATGAAACAAAACAATAAAGATACAATGAAAGCTAATAGGTTGGGTACAAGTGCTTCTAACATTTGCTAACAAATAGTCTTCCATTTGATGTCAACAAGATGTTATATATAGGAAGGAAGGAGCCTGCAGGTGGTCTACTCTTACGAAATCAAGTGATAGTGGTTATTTAATTTTTTAACGAAATGCATAGTTTTGCTCATTATCGTATTTTAATCTAACCTTGTGACTTATAGAAACTCATACGACCATAGGCTGTCTTTCATCGAACAGCATAATCCTTTCTTTTTCTCTCATATATCCCAGAACGATTATGACGAATTTTTGTTTAATAGTAAAGGAAGTACTCTTTGTGTTGCTTATTTACTTAATGACAAAACATTATGGTGACTTTAATACATATTTGCCAAAATTCGAAATGTTAATTGACATATGTACAATTTAAAAATATGCACGATGAAATGTTTACTTGACGCGAGGGTTGAAATAATATCATTTTCAGCTATGCTGAATACTTTTAAAATACTAGTATTTAATGTTAACATGCTATATTGTGCTTTAAATAACACGTATCAAACAATTTTGAACATGTAATTGTTTATTAAAATATTGACAACAACAATATATATTACATGTTAAAAGATTAAGGACAGCTTGCTGTTGTCAAAAGATATTTGTTACTATATCCAATTTGATACTATGTTCCAAGTAATACGAGTATTTATTAAATTCATTTATTTTAATACATGTACATGTCAATACGATAAAAGATAATAATTATTTTACGATTAAGACATTCGAGAAAAGTGTAAGTACAATTCGAATACAAAGCGGAGATGATGTCTTTGACCCTCTTAGAAAGGAATACAAAAGAATATAATATCGGACTTTCCATTTATTATCTATGTTTGGTATTAATTATTCCCACTGTTTGATATTGTAAACAAAATTTCATGTTATCATGTTATCATTTAACTTGATTTTTTATTCATTTAGTTTTGAATTTGAGATTTTGATGTCTTTCTTTTTGTGTGAACTCTTAATAAAGTGTTTAAAGTCCTTTTGAATTTTGTAGGTTGTTATTTATATAACATTATGCCCTAGTATTCCTAAGGAAGCGATATCTTATGGCAATCTTGCAACTTGTTATGTTCTAGCGGACTAGGACATATTTTTTGACAATTTTAAAACCGCTGATTAAGAATATGTAATAAGTAGCTATTTAAGGCTTATCTAGACTTTAATATTTGATATCGATAAATATAATATTTTTAGGTCAAATTATAATTCTGTCTTACCCAGGTTTTCTTGTTTTGATTCCGATATCTTGGTTTATGCTAAACTTTTTTGTTTACGAAATGAATGTTTTGAATATTTACTATTACCCTTCCAAACAATATTCAATGTAACAAAACGTCTTCAATTGTGATTAAGTGGTATTTCTTTTTTTCATTATTAATCATAATAATAGTAAAACAGTAGCTATATAATATCACAAACGTATTTTTTTCACATCTAAGTCAGTGTCAGGGCACAGTGGCTACTTTTGAAATACCAGCATTTTAGACGCGGTTCATTTAGAGAGACCAAAATGACAGAAGCAAATAATGAAGTGCAACCAGCCTATGCTTGAAAGACGCCCTTGCCCATAATTTCATCAAGTGTATAACATTTTTAACTTAATGCAAAGGAATGACAGACATTTTCTTGCAATGATCATTCTAATGCAAAACGACCCATACTAATTGGTTTACCGAGTATTTTAGTAAAAGTGAAATGATTTCAAAATGTTTTGTCAAAAGTGCATTTAATATAGAGTTGCTGGCATATTTATCCCTTGTTCCTAGTGTCTTTGCTAGATAAATTTACTTTCTTTCCAACGTCAAATAACAACAAAAAGTGGAATTCTATTACATTGATATTGAATAAACTCTGTGATATTAATTGGACTCAATAATCACATATAGCTAGTGCGGGGAGGCTTTTTGCGACAGCCACACGACACTTTACGATTGTGAAAGTTTAAGAAATGCTTAAAAAGATCCTTTCAAAACAGAGAATTCAACCAAGCAAATAATAGCAAAGTTCGTTTGAATGGATCTGTTCGTGACAGCTGGCTGGCGGAAAGTCAGTGGTTCTTACAAGATGCTCATTCATGCCTGAAATAATTCCTAGATTGGCGACTCAGTGTTTTTATCAACTCTTTAAAGATAAAATGTCTCCGTACGACCATAATTGTCGTGATTTGACTAAAATTCTAACAACAACAACAACATTTTACTCCCGGAAGTGCTAGTTGTTTATCGTTAAAGGAAAACCACTGGCACCAGACCAGAAAGAAAATGCCTCTGTACATGTTATACCCAACCCCTAGATATTCTATAAGAACCATGGTCGTGAACGGGAAAGTGCACTTATCCATTTCAACCGTAAATTTCTCACCTAAAACGTGCAGTTCGGTGAATGGGTACCCAGCATATTAAACAAGGGATAATTTATCTTCCATCGTGCACCAGTCACATTGTCTCAATATTTTATATTGCAGAGATACTCCACATATTTTATGCTTTCGTTAACGTTACAGAAAAACTTGCGTGAACTCCCCTAATGAACATCCGGTCTAGAGGTCACAGCAGTGTGCACATGTTAGGCGAAATGTAAACAAACAAAAACAGAATGCAAAATATTCACAGTTTAACAATAAAACTCGAAATGATGTATGAAATTCATCTTATATATGACTTTGAATTTGAAGTCATACATTGGCTTACATCTGTACTGTTGAATAAATTCATATTGCACATTTATGCTGCACATACACATATTAGCGAACACGTGTAGTTAAACCACGACTGACATACATTTTCACATCAGCCAATCAGGGTGTGTCTATAATCTAGACCGGAACTTCACTAGGGAAGTTCAAGGAAGCTTTTTATGTATATTGAAAAAACTATAAACAACGCGTTGTTTCTCTCATATAAGAAATATTGAAGAAAAGTGACTTGTTCACAATGGAAGACAAATTACCGCTTGTTCAATATCTACAGCACACATTTACCGAACTGCGCGTTTTAGATACGTAATGCGCGATTGAAATGGGTAAGTATATTTTCCCGTCCATGACCATGATTCTTATAGAATACCTAGGGGTAGGGTATAACATGTACAGAGGCATTTTCTTTCTTGTCTGGTGCCAGTGAGGAAAACCACATGTAAACATAAAGAAAAAAAATATGCAAATTCCACATTTAACGGATTGGGCTATACAGAATACCTTGGTGAAAAAAGTGAAAACTTTTCCTCTTATTGTACGGTCATATGTTACTTGTTGACAATGTATGCTGAGTAAACTTTCAAATTACCTTGGGGAGGAGGAGGGTGGGGGCGTATGTGTCATTATGGGGTATAGGAATGGTGTGGGTATGGGTACTACAAAACTTCGTCAAGAAAAGCAAGATAAAAAAATTGAAAGAGGTGGACTGGATGAGTTAAATTCCTTATAAAAGTCTATGGGCACAGCTTCATATGCTTAACAACATTTCTATAATTACTCCAAGTCAAATCACTTTTGAGATACGTACGACACAAGCTTTTAGGCCCTTAATGCATATCCCAAACAAAACAAGGTGCATAAATTCACATGCTAAATAATGCTGAACAATATTCCAGTACGGTTTCATGACTCTAGGTCTTTTGTTTGTTTGTTTGTTTTGGGTTTAACGCCGTTTTTCAACAGTGTTTCAGTCATGTAACGGCGGGCAGTTAACCTAACCAGTGTTCCTGGAATCTGTACCAGTACAAACCTGTTCTCCGCAAGTAACTGCCAACTTCCCCACATGAATCAGATGTGGAGGACTAATTATTTCAGACACAAAGTCTATATTCGACTTTTAAGGGTTTTACACATTTTGTTACTAAGTCAAGGACCATAACTCTGGTATGGCAATTAAATTCCAAACAGAATATCAGGTGCACAACCCCGCATGCTATATAATAATTCCCTAATGTATCATGACTCTAGGTCAAATAAATTTTAGGTGCTTTCAACATATACTTTTATTTATGCATATTTTTGACTAAGTCAATGGCCGTAACTCTGGCCTGGCTGAGTGAAATCCATACCAAAGTCCCAATGCACAACTTCACATTCTGATTAACAATCCTATGAGGTTTGGTGACTCTATGTCAATTTCTTCTTAGATATGCACGTCACAAAATTTTAATTCGAACCGAAGGGTGCACGGACGGACAGATGTACCTTGGGCAACTCTAAGTTTCCTAAAAATGTTTTGGGGTCGAGGAGAGAGGGGTTGATAAAAAAGTATCCTATATATAACTAAAGAATAAAGTCAGTGTTTTTAAAGTTTAATGTGATTCAGACATTTTATAATATTCTAAGATAATCTCCCATTTGCCGTTCTTTTGTAGTGTCTTTTAGTTGATTGTTTACTGGAATCAACAGTAAATTTTAGCAACACGCGATCACCTGGGCTTGGTATGTAGTAGCTTACACCTGGAATAGATAACAATCAAATTTACTGGTAACAACCTTAAACCAGGAATTTTGAAAGTACATCTCGCAGTTTATTTCTGATAGAGATATTTTCATATAACTTTCTTGAATACTATAACTATATGTACGTTTCAAATATCAACAATTAAAATGAAAGGTTGTGGTGTAAAGTTTGAGTAACATTAACATTAAAGTGAGACGACCCTCAAGAAAACTAGAAAAAAAATCATTTCAAAGCTTAAAAACACAATATGTACAATTATTTTGTGTTTTGATGCGTTGAGTATTTGAATACATTCTGACACAGAAAAACGTCATTCTGTGACATCAGATAACTACGATCATATGTACAAAACTGATAGAGACATATTTGTTTTAAAGAAAACAAATTCTAATATACAGATATGTTTTTCTTTTGTGTATGTGTGTGTGTGTAACTAGCTGAAAACAAAATCAACAAAATGAAACAAAAATAACCACATCTTGGGGAACTAATTTTGTATTATATGCCAAACCTTATCATCTCCCTTTTAGAAAAGTATTCATGAATTTGAAGGACAATCAAACGGTGTCCACATATTGTAAAGGTCACAGCAATAGACTGTATTAATCTAAGAAAAAATGTTTGTAGATTTACGAGTCATTTATCCGTGATTCTTACTACAAAGAAGCAAGCAGCACCTAAGTGTGGGATAGACATGTCAGAGCCTCAGGATGGATTAACCGAATAAACGTTTGTTCAGAACGTTTCTTACCTAATATTCTCTAAAACATTGGGTTTTCATCTACAATTCTACATAGTTATTTCGAGTTACTGCTAGATAAAGTATGATAACAAGAATGACGCTATGCATGTAAAGACGCGTAAATGATACTATCGGGTGTGCCTTTATATACAACGATGTAATGACAAATGGTTCAAATACACAGTTGAAACACAATACCTGGAACCTGCTAATCTCACAATTCCAGCTATTTCGAAGACATTATTAAGTATCGTCCTAAAAACACGTGCACAAAATACCATTATAAGTCGAATTTCGGTTAATCTCGAAGTAAAACGGTCGATCCGCCGGAATTCAAGATGCCGAGATTTTACCGTATATGAATTTTCAAGATTTGAAACATTTAACAATGCCAATGAATCATGTTAAAATATTCTTAGGTTTCTTAAAAGTGAATATGTAAACAGAAAGTGAATCCTCTTGGACGTAAGTTGTTAGAATTATTCTGGAAAAGAGAACTAAAAATAACCGGCACAAATCAAGTACGCACCAAATCAGTAACACACTAAAATCTTGTATTATACTGCTACTTACCGACATTTAGTGCGGTAGTGGCATTCCAGAACTCCCAGTATGTTCCATTGTTGTAATAATTATCACGGATGCCATTTATTGCATCGATGTAGTAACCATATTGGTGATAATATGTTGCCGTGAAACTGCGAAGGAAAAATTCAATATCAGTTGTTTTAAAGTAGTCATGTGACAAACACTACGTCCAAAATTTTTGTCTTTTATGACATAGTAAACGTTATCTCCCTAACTGCCGAACATTATGTTACACGTGTTACAACAGACTTCACTCATTTCTCACAGATAGCTTCGCTCAACATTACCACAGACAGTTTGGATCCGGACCAACGCCACTGCCAACCATTCTAACCAGTACTGAGCGTAGGTGACGATCATAGAACGGTTTTTGTTACAATTTCAGATGCCAACATTTACTTTTACAGAGTAAAACAACTCTAGAAGTTAAGAAAGATCAACGCAAATGGAACTGTCAAATCAGTTTTTCATTGTTTAAAAAGTTATAGAAATGCAAATATTTGTCATTTACTTTATAAATTGCTTCGGCTCCATTTCGCAAGCTTGCTGCATATAATGAATGACAGGTTTGTTTCCGTCTATTTTGAATGCAATGGAATTGTTGAAATATGGCCAAATCAGGTGGTTAGTAACTGTATACGTGAACGATTCCATGCATACCATGCCATTTCTACAGCCAGTATTTCTGAAAATGTAAACAACAAACTAAAACAGATGTGGTATAAAAGATTCGTGCTTTGAATTGTCCAATAAAATAGCGAACAAACAATAAAGGGATATCACAGATATCGGCGGTAACATCAGTCCACTTATAAAACCCACCATTCTGGCATGGCTCGACATAATGGCCAGTTTAACAAAGAAGAAAGGCAAGCTCTGTATATTCTACGAAAAACAACGGCTGCCGCTCGAACCGGTAAGAGAACAATATGACGTCAAATTGCCGCATGACGTCCGGTTCAATAATACCAAAATGAATAAAGCCCAGTATAATTTTTACCCCCAAGAAAAAGAATGGTCATGTAAGAATGAAAACAATCAAAGCCTTCTTGTCGTTTGTCGTCTAATTTTCCACGGTTCATCGTTCAAATGCTTAGATATTAAACCACTCGTGTTCACGCCCTAATGGTTCATTTTCTGCATATCTGAACTCTGAACCATGATAAATTAGATGACAAACCACTCGGAGGCTTTGACCATGATAAATTAGAGGACAAACCACTCGGAGGCTTTGATTATTTGTTAATTATTCTAATATTATCATTTTTATAAATGATTTGTTTCCAACACAATTGTAATATAAATGTTATTTCAAACATTAAAAAACAGAACACAATTACACTTTTTATATACTTACACACAGTTTCCGATTTGGCATACAGCGAAATAGAAAATACACTGATAAACATAATATGGCTAAACCATTTGCCCTAGTATTTTAATGTGAAATGTATAAACATTCGTGTATTTAAACTTATCATATTGACTAGAAAAGTTATGTTTGTACATGTAGAATTCAATTATACAATAAACTAAATATTTTTGTTTAAACTATTAAAAACAATTAATCGATTTTTCAGAATCTAACATTAATCAACTTTGATGTTTAAAAGTTCTTAAAGAATTAACTATACATAGATGATTGTAATAGTATCGTTATATTTACCCTTTATCGCCGATCAGAATATGCAGGGGATACTGCTACAAAATGATTTTTATTTTCAATATGGTTATATTTAAATACGTTTTCGTTATTTTTATTTCAAAATATTATTATGCCTGCCAGTAAAAATACAGCATTTGTAGTCCAGCAATATTTTAAGTACATTTCACGATATTTCACGATGTATTTTTACTTTGATTTTAAAATGTGAACGTTCTTTAAACAAACAAAGAGGATATTTCATGTACATTTCCAATATGCAGGTGTGACGCCCCTTCACCCTGTGGATTAGCAATAACAAGTTGTGATGGCGGGAAGATATCGCGTCTTCGCATCGTATTCATATAAGCGAAATAAATAATAACATCACATTCATATAAGCAGATGAATTCACTGGAAACAACAATAACATCACATTCCATATTGAATAATGATTAGTCTTTGTAGTAATTTTAAGACTTTTACATAATATAATTATTATACTTTTACATTAAAAATTGTGCCTTTAAGATAAAAATACAAATCTTATAGAAACGAACCAAAACACGGTCAATCAATTTTGAGCGTCAATAACATGAATTTAACAATATATTTTTAATTTCTACAATTATATGAAGAAACGAGTAGCAAAAATACAATATTTACGTACCCTTCGGTCCAAGCTGCCAAAGCGATCAACGCAACGCCTAGAACAGACAATTTTAACATCGTATTTTACTAATTTTTAGAAGACAAATGATATTTTTGAACGATATAATATAAGTATTGTGGTAATTTTGAGTACTTATCATATTAAGTGTTGTTCTATTTAATTAGTTCGCATATGATCTTTACATATTTTTGTTTTTATCAATAGGTCACAGTTTTATCCAGGACAAAGAGAAAAGGTACTCGCTCTATATATCATTCACCTGTGCATCGCCTATCCTATACGGCCGATGATCGAATTAGTTAATCATTACAAATTGTACAAATCAAACACAATACTGTTTTAATAACACACCAGTTATCCATAAATTACTGCAGATTGGGACATGAACTCTTTCTGCGGATTGTAAATATTTGAATATGGTATAATACTGCAAAAGGAAACATATCTGTATTTCGTTAAAAACGGTCAAGTCAGGTCGAGAGAATATAAGGTGAAACTATATAGCACGGGTTAATGTCCTCATTTTACAAAAGGAAAACACAGTTATAGACAAAGTGTACCCTCTCCATGACTATTAATCATATCTCTGCCTTGAATTTGCGTGATAATTATTTCAATAGTTTAATTACGTTGATATCATTTGGTAACCTTAAAGTACTTGTAAATCTGTTATTGTAAACGTAACAATTAACGGAAGAAAATTTACTGAAAATTTAACAATTAAACACTGTATAACTGCCGATTAGTTTAAGATAATATTTGGTTAACCTTTAGCCTGCTAAATTTTTAAAATGGACTGGTCCATCATCAAAATTGGGCAGTACCATTTAGTACTTGAAGGGGTGTTCACTGAAAATTTACTGACTGAATAGCGAACAGTGCAGACCATGATCAGCCTGCACTGGTCGCAAAGAAAGAATCACTTGCCGCCAGCATGCTAAAGGTTAATTTGACTAACCCCAACTGTAAACCAGCTGAAAAAGATGCTGAAATAGATACTTCGGAAATTAATACTTGATGTTTTCCTATAAATTAACTTATTGATGAATAAAAAAAAATTGAGATCATATGATGAAAACTTTAAGATACAGTAAGATAAGAATGTTATGGCGAGAGGGCGGTATACAAGCATAAGTTTTGTTAGAAAGTAGAAACAAAGTCACAAGATCAACAAATACAACGCTGTTTAATATCAGTGATTTCAACAAATTCTGATTTTTTTTCTAACAATGATAACTTTCTTTTCTATTCTTCAGATAGATAGTGGAATTCGTCACCTATATACGAGTTGCACAATGTAATAATATAATCAACGAAATCATTATATTATAATTATACATAGTGTTTATACATGTAAGGCGTTTGAAAACTTCTGAATGTCTCAGTAAGACTTTATTCGTTAATCATCCCAACTGCAATTCAAGTCTTCTATCTTCTCTAATCCGTGGCGCGAGAAAAGGCTGTGAGGTTTAACAGCACAGTGTCTCCGTCCATTGGAATGTAAGAACTAGCACCTGCCAAAAACAAAACACTGTAAGGTATGTATACACAAGTGTTGCCCTGTCCATGCGTAGAAGTTGATGGTACCAGTATCTGCAGATACTGTGAAAGTGTGAATGGACATTCAATAAATGTAACCAATAGGTTTTAAAAACATATTTAAACATTTAAATGTAAACTTTGAATTAACACGTGTCAAGTTACAATTCTGTACATAATTCGTCAATGTAAAATAATTTTGAGATGCACAATATAAATATATGAACTTTTACAAATCAGTTCACAGGAAAAGAGCACAAATGGATAGGTACATGAATGCCAAAGAAAAGATTACACCCTTACAGGTACATGAATGCCCAAGAATAAAGCATATGCTGACATGTTCATGAATGCCCAGGAAAAGAGCACAAGTTGACAGGTACACGAATGCCCAGAGAAAGAACACATATTGACAAATATATGAATGTACAGAAAAAACTGCACAAATTCACAGGTACATGAAAGCTGAGGAAAGCAACACAAATTGACATGTACATGAGTACTCTGTATAGATCATAGCTTTCTTCTTACCGAACAAAAATGTCCTGAGGTATTTGATATTTGCCAGAAGGTTTGCTCGTGTGTTTACGTAATGATAACAGCCCAAAATTTGTCCAAAAATATTTTATATTTGCCAGTAGGTGTTGGCATTTGTTACGTAACGTAATTGTATTTTATCGACAAAAAGAGGTCCCAAGGTATTTGATATTTGCCAGTAGCTTTGGTCGTCTCTTGAGTAACTTATTAACTGCTTACCTTCCGCCCTAAAGAAGTATACAGGTATTTGATATTCGCCAGTATACCAACCAAAGATGTCTCGAAATATTTGTTATTTGCCAGTAGGTCTGATCATTTGTTATGTAACATGATTTATCTTACCGCCCAAATGGGACCCTGAGGCATTCACTTATTGCCAGTAGGTCTGATCATTTGTTATGTAGCATGATTTATCTTACCGCCCAAATGGGACCCTGAGGCATTCACTATTTGCCAGTAGGTCTGATCATTTGTTATGTAGCATGATTTATCTTACCGCCCAAATGGGACCCTGAGGCATTCACTATTTGCAAGTAGGTTTTGTCGTCTGTTACGTTGAAAAACATAAGGAAGAATATATGCTTAATAAAGTTCCATACAGGTGTGTATCCTTTTTACTTCATTTAACAACATATTCAATCCTGTATTCGTACACTTTTGACACACAAAGCTGCTTGTCGGATAAGTATCGCAGAGGTTTGAAATATATTCCTGCAAATTAATTGTGTGCCTTTACATCGTTTCCCTGTCATCATGCAAATGTCATAATATGGAAACAAATCATTTGTTTTAAATCTTTGGCAGAGTTCTATCAAGCTGGGAACTGTGTATAAAATGCAGTTAAACGTCTGGGTTTTCGAGGCTTTTCCTACCGATATGCTATTCTAATCTAAAAACAATGGATAAAACATTACATTATCTCAAATGACCTGTGTTTTTTATAGTCATAATCATTGCAGTGATTTTCGTTTCATATATTTGGAGATTAAGACCATTTTATACTTATTTTTTCTATACGACAAGATACATATATTTGAAGATTTCAGCGAAAACGAGTTCATATATTGTTATTTTGTCAACATCAACAGCCAAGAATCTTTTCCTGGTAGAACTTATGTGATTCTTTTTTACACTGATTGTTTTTGGATTTGCTGTCTTATCAAACCTTAACATGCAGAATGTGACAAAGGTTTCATATACATGTCAGGTATTTGTAATCGAACACTATTGGATCAGAATAAACGATCTTTTAAAAATCTTGACATGATTTTTTTTTTTAATTCTACTCACTTCTTATATGTCTTTATAAAAAAATAAATATGTAGATTACGACAGCTTTCTTTATTATAAAATATTACATGTACTAATTAAATTGATTTATCTCTTTACTTAATCCTGTCTAAAATTATTTTTATTTTCACATGTTTGACGTCGTAAGGGTGAAAATAAAGCCTGTATACATGTTAGCCATTAGCCTCATTTTTTTGGCAATGGAACTGCCAAATTGTATGAGGGCAACACCCGATAACTTAGCATCGATCCTAATTCGATTAAAGACTATCTTCCTTAACTGTATATATAGGATATCGACCCCGCTGCAAACGTTCTGAGTAGCGCTAAGTCTTGAAATTGAATTCATTAAACAAGCCGAATTAAATAACAAAATGCGAGGGTCTGCATTTAATAAATTCAATTGGGAAAGATAAACATGTAATATTCTTTTTATCACATATTAGTTTCTCCTACTGAAATAACAAAAAGTTTTTTCTTTCTTTACCTTTTATAGACTTAGTCAATTCTGCTTACGTCTTCAGTACTTAAAACGACGTCAATGCTGACGCTTTAATACATTATCGCATAACCAAAATATTATATAAATGCTTTATTTTCACCCATAAGTCGTCAAACATGTGAAAATAAAGATAATTTTGGACAGGATTAAGTAAAGAGATAAATCAATTTAATTAGTACATGTAATATTTTATAATAAAGAAAGCTGTCGTAACCTACATATTTTTTATAAAGACATATAAGAAGTGAGTAAAAGTAAAACTTAAATCATGTCAAGATTTTTAAAAGATCGTTTATTCTGATCCAGTAGTGTTCGATTACTAATACCTGACATGTGTATGAAACCTTTGTCACATTCTGCGTGTTAAGGTTTGATAAGACAGCAAATCCAAAAACAATCAGTGTGTCACAGACACTAAATTCGGCAATGGAAGGAAAGTAAAATGTCTTTTTGCAACCACCTTTCGTTTGTAATTTTTCTTAAATTTTACTGATTTATTTGATAGAAATACTACGTGTGAGCCTATAAACCACTATTATACAATTTATTGTCACAAATGAGGTGATAAAGGCGTGTTTACCTTACAAGTAACCTCGCTGTCAGGTCCTCCATGATAAACATAGATACCAACAACAATTCCTCCGACAAAACCGACACAGAATAAAACAACTCCAAACACCTGACCACAGATGAATTCCCGATTCATTGACATCTTCTCTTCTGTATCTAACGTGGCATTTGAAATGACGTAATTGCTTGATTTCATTTAAATACTAGACTCAATAAAAAGATTCTTTGGAACCATAGAACATGTAGAACGCTACCGAGCAAACAAAAATGCCTGCACAAAAGTTTTTTTTTTTTTTTGCATTTACGTTTGTCAAAATTGTACGATGAAATTACTATTACAGTGTACTTTATACTACAAAATGTAACATCAATCCGCAAGTGTACGTGACTGTGCTTTAAAATTCGTGTTATTGGTCAGCTTCGAGTTGTTTCTTTTTTTTATAAAAGGTCATTATATATTTTTTCTGATGCTGAGCAAGCCATTTCTGTGTCCTAGAAAAATGTTGTCGAAATTATTAAAATAATGATAGTAAGATAACTTTTTAATTTAAAGATTTTACAGTTACTATATTCATCAAAACAAAATGCAATTTAAAAGTTACATTTACTATTCCTTACGTTAATGTGGAGTATAGCAATTTATGAAAAATTGTATTCTTGCCATGCGCCTCAGTCTTTCGAAAAAGGGGAAAAAAACTTTAGGTACATAATTCTATTCGCTTAGATCTACAACGGTTTGCATTTTGTAAATCATATTTAGAATATTAATTGTATAAACCTATGCATAATTATATCATTACATGTATTAAACAGCAATTGCTAAACTGAAGTAGTTTTTAGCATGATTGGACCTGTATTGCACAACAAAGGTTTTAGAAAATATTTTACTGTTTTAATATTTTATTATTATTAAAATATTTTATCATTTTAATATTTTACAAACAAGAATGCTTTAAAATAGAAGAAAAACAGTTGGGGTCACCGTGCATCTAAGAGATACATTAAGAAGAAACTATCAAAAACTAGTAAATTTTGATATTTTTATTTCTTTTTGTTTTAACGTATACTTCCCAGATAATATAAAGTGCTATGTTGAAAACATTTTGTTTCAATTGTAGCTTATCATTATATACATCAAAAGAAAAATATCAGAACCAAATCTGATCTACTTGAAAAGATTTTTGAAATTACCGACCGCTATACATCTTACATCAGATTAAGGTATAAGACTCGTAATAGAGTACCTCCTTTTTGAAGAGTATTGAATTCCTACCATAAACCAATTTTGACTGCAATTTTCAGGGGGCGTAGGTCCAAGCCACACTGGGGCCAAATTTATTTCCCTTATTTTCCTTTTTTCTAGTAAGTTTTTACTTCTTTCAAGACTTATTATTGATTTATTGTACAAATACTACTGCAAATACCTAAGCATAACTGACAAGGTACCGGTTTATCTCCGTAAACAAAGGTTTCTATATACCAAAATGTTTGTTAGGATCTGTAGATTATAGAACTGCATGATGCAGTTGCATCATGTGTGGTAGATAACTGATATTCAAGATGGCGTCCAAAATGGCCGCCGAAAATTTTTAAATTTCTGTATATGGAGCCTTATGGGTATACAGCGGTGCTAAATTGTATACATCTTATTGAAATACACTAAAATGTATGTTATGTTGTCAAAAAGATAATAAAAGGGTTATTTTTATGAAACATCACTAATATCCAAAATGGCGTTCATGATGGCTGCCAAATTAAGTAAGATTTTTGTTTCAAGACTTTGTGGACAAACTGGCAATGTTATAATTCCTTTAACAAATAATCAATACTGTCTTTTGGAAATGCATTTTCACATTTCACTCTAGATTACAGAATTGCTTGATGCAGTTGCATCTTGTGTGGTAGATAACTGATATTAAAAATGGAATCCAAAATGGCCACCAAAAATTGTTAAATTTCTGTATATGGAGACTTATGTATATACAGGAGAGCTAAATTGTATATATCTTATTGAAATGCACTAAAATGTATGTTATGTTGTCAAGACAATTACAAAAAGTTTTTTTTTTTTATGGAACATTATTAATATCCAAAATGGTGTTCATGATAGCTGCAAAACCTATCTATCTATCGATGTTTACTGCCTCACGCCTCTTTATGGTTTCATGGCATCTGTCTGGTGAACCTGGCTGGGGCTTCTTTGTAAGCTGGAAGCGGGATGGCTACAAGATGGTGATAAATCTTGTAGAACATGACCACTTTGGAATCTAAACGTCTCCTCTCACGTGTGCTCCAGCCTTAGGTGTTCTGTAGGTCCGTTACGCTAGCTACTGTTTCGTGAATGATCGTTTGTAACCCATCTGACTGTATGTCGCTGCACCATTTCCAGCTTATATATGTTAACCTGTGTTTAGAGGACCATACAGATGAGACGAATTCTAACTATGGCCTGACCTGTGTTTTGTATGAGAGTGCTTGGACGTTTTCGTGTTTTGTTTTGATGTTGCATTTAAGGAAACATAATGTTCTGTTTGCATTTGTTGTTATTCTGTTGATATGTGTGTTCCAGTTGAGGTCGTGGCTGATGTCGACACCAAGGTATTTTGCATCCTTATCTAGGGACAGTGTTTGACCATGTAGTTTATAGGGAAACTAGGTTGGCTTTCTGCTATGTGTGATGTGAAGGACCTGACACTTGCTAAGGTTAAATTCCATATCCCACATTTTCCCCAAGTTTCTAAGTTTAGAAGATCAGTGTGTAACATTTGGCAATCTATGAGGGAGGAAACTGCAAGGTACACGCTGTGTCATCTGCAAATAGCCGTACCTGGGAGGTGACTGTATTAGTGAGATCGTTAATGTACAGTAGGAAGAGCAGGGGTCCCAGGACAGAGCCCTTGGGGACCCCTTGTTTGACAGGGACGTGATCAGACATATGACCGTTGACGACGACAGACTGGGATCTGCTTATTAGGAAGAATCTGATCCAAGACCCGATTTATTTGGGAACACCATGTTCTTGGAGTCTGAATATTAATTTATGGTGACTGGCCTTGACGATGGCTTTTCTGAAGTCTAGTAGGATAAGATCGGTTTGTTTGCCTGAGGAAAGATTCCTTGATATTTCATCAACAAGTTCTATTAGCTTGGTCTCACAGGACCGTTTTTCCCGGAACACGTGTTGCAGCTCATATAGAGTGTTCTGTTTTGAGAAGTGTGTGGATAGGCTAGCGCAATAATATAAGAGTTTGCATAGAACACACGTTAGAGATATGGAAATATAGTTTGCGGGGTCACTAGTATCACCTTTTTAAAACCGTGCGGCAACATTTGTCTCCGTCCATTCCGATTTAAGCTGACCAATATTTAGGGATCTTTGAAAAATCAGTAATACTATGTCAAGGATCTCATATCAGAGCTTCTTCAGGAAATGGGCTTAATCAAATCTGGGGCAGCAGGTTTTGGATAAGTTTCAGGATACCTCTGGGGTCAAAGACAATATCAGCCATAGTTGGGTATTTGGTTTTTCCAAGGGCATTCTTACACAGTTGGGTCAGTGAGAGTGCAGAACTCCGGAAAAAAAAATAATACTGTTTATTAAGTATGTTTGCTTAACCAGTGCATTCCGAGTTAATTTTAATAGTTGTCTGTTTTATGTCAAGAATGTTCTTGATGTACGTTTCATAAGATAACCTATTTTTTTTTTGTTGGATGAGGTGTTTGATGGTTTTGAATTGCCTGTAATACTGATTTTGACCTCTGTGCAACTTGACCTTTTGATATTTAATAAGATATTTGTTTCAAGACAACAATGTTATAATTCCTTTTATATCATCAAATAATCAGGATTTTCCTATGGAAATACATTTGCACATTGCACTCTTTGTAAAAAAACTGGGTGTATTTCATAACAGATAAAACAACTTGGGAGATAACCTGTTAAAGATGATATAGACTCATCTGTTACATTCAGCAGTTCACAGTTTGGTTCTATCTTTACTAAATCGTCTGTAGACACTAACCATTATGAATATGTGTTTATCACTGACATTAATGTATATGTAAAACATTTACATGACACACACTGATTGAAGTTGGTATCTATATCTAATCTGTTACTATTGCTTCATTAATAGACTCGATAAGCCGATCTTATGAAAGCATAGAAAAAAAGAATATAATAAAATATGTGACTGAGTTTTCTAATGCGAAAATGAAATGTGCAACAAGCCTGACACATCTAACTAAAGCGGATCTTTATCATACAGTCTTTGAATGGACTTTGATAGTAGTATAGTAATTGTTTGTGCGAGCGTTCGACCCCACTTGACCTATAACCCCTTGATCCGGACTGGCCAATGCCAGACAATTTAAAATCCACAGGTTTTAAACCCAGTAAAAACCTCTGATTTAACTAAAGATGATTTAATTAAAGATGATTTAAAATGAAGAAAACATATGTCTTTATTTAAAAATAGTTTCCACTTAAAAACTTTAAACACTACACCGAGAGACAAAATGTAGAATAAGTTTGGCCTAATATAACATACAGGAAGTAAAATATAATGTGGTTGAATTTAGACCACATTTATTTTCTGTTTAAATCACTCTTTTACTTCCTTGTTTTGTAATCCTTCTACATAGATAAAACAACTGTTAAAGACATTAGAAATGACACAAAATGTACACAATACCAATAAATATATTAATAATTATCCATGAAACAAGAAAATTTCAAACTAAAAATAACTTAGACCGGGAAACCAAACGCTAAATATAGCAAATATAATAAGGTCAGGTTATTTACAAATCTATCCCTCTTTTTATTAAAAAACAAGTAATATCTCCCTTTGATAATTGAAATTCATACAAATTATTTTAATTAATATTGGAAGAATAAAATTACTTTAGGAGTTGTTATTATTTAAAAACAAAAAGTAATTGAATAAATTATAACACATGAAAATAAAATTATGATAATTTCAAAACCATAACACTATTATAATAAAGAATATACACTATATATAACCGGTTTCAACTTTTATATCATTGAGTCGTGTTGTGTTATGCTTAGTTCCTAAAAATAGGCGTTTACATTGTAAACGTTACTAAAAATAAATATTACTAAAAATAGGCGTTTACATTGTAAACGTTACTAAAAATAGACGTTTACATTGTAAACGTTACTAAAAATAAATGTTACTAAAAATAGGCGTTTACATTGTAAACGTTACTAAAAATAGGCGTTTACATTGTAAACGTTACTAAAAATAGGCGTTTACATTGTAAACGTTACTAAAAATAGATTTACTTTATTTACACAGTAATTAATTAAAATTTTAATTAAAGCTTTTAATTCAAAAGTTTGTTTCCATCATAAGATACAGATTCATCTGATATGTAGAATTTGATGTCACTACCCATCAAAAGCATAAATGTTACTTCTGTAGATGCTGAATCGTCATAAGGATGAATATCAAACATTGTCCCTTGTTTTAGATAAATTTTAATTTTTTTCTTATACATAGATATTAACTTATCAGTGTCAAAGTCCTCAGCTGTCTCAGCTGTTATATTTACATTATCAAATATATCAAAAAATAAAACATCATCCTGAGGTCTATAATTCCGCCACCTAAATATAAAATGTGATATTGGGCTTTTAGTCGGTTTATACGGTTCACCTATAGGGCTCGCACCCTTTAATAAAATCTTAATATCTATTATATAAGTTCCGGTTTTTCTGACTATAAACACACCACTCAAAAGCATATCTAGTACATCTATTTTATATTTTTGGTCTATGAGTATAAAATCTTTATAATCTACGATAATTCCAGGTCTTATTTCAAATATATTTAAATAGTTCAGATCGGCCATATTTTTATATGTTGAATATATCCAGGCACCACGACGGTCAAAATACTTTTTCATTTGTATGTAATCAAAAGTATGATTATAATAGTATTCAAAGAGAAACACTTCATGTCTCACTTTTTCTATTTCTTTTTCCAATTCTTCTTTTATTTTTTTGTCTTTCTTTTTAAGTTTAAGAATTATTTCAGCTAAATCATCAAGTCGTTTTGTTGTAGCAATTTCAGAAGCAGATAAATTGTCAACAACGCCTTTTGTTCTAGCTAATTGTGTTTCTTGTTTTAAAAAAACATTTTTTACTTTTGTAATTTCTTGAGTATTAGTGGTAATTTCTTCAACATTAGCGGTTATTGCTTTAGTATTAGCAGTAATTACTTGAGTATTAGCAGTGATTGATTCTCCTTGTTTAGCTGATATTTTAACTACAGAGTCCAAATCATTTATTATTATTTTAATTTTATCATTAAATTTATCATTAAATTTATCATTAAATTCATTAATATCTTTTTGTAATAAACCTTTAAGTTTACTTAACTCTTCGTACTTTGTATTGTGACGTGCATCAACATTATTAATCAGGTCTATAAGTTGTTTCTTCAAATTTTCTAGCTGATTATTAATTATGTTAATTGCTTCAGTATTAGCAGTAATTAACTCTCCTTGTTTAACTGATTTTTCAACTACAAAGTCCAGTTCATTTTTATGTTCTTCAACTTTAGCATTAAATTCATTAATATCTTCTTGTAAGTTTTTTGTAATATTACTTAAGTCTGCATACTTTAAATTGTGACGGTTGTCAACAATACTAATCCAATTTCGAATTTGTTTTTTAAAGTCATCTATTTTAGAATTTAGCTCTTTTTTAAAGTCCTCTAATGCTGTGTCATGATCATCACCTCTTTGTGAAGCTGCCTTTTCCAGGTCAGATTTATATTCTGCAAGTTTATTTGAAATTAATTCTAATAAATCTTTATGCTTATTTTCAGTTTCAGTATTTAGTTTATTTATTTCTGTTCTGATTTCTAACTGATACATATTTTGTAACTTTTTCTCAGCTTCAATAATCTTGTCTTTTAGTTCTTCATGTTTAATCATACTATCTTTTAATTCTTGAATTTGAGTGAATAAAATGTTTAAATTAACTCGAAATACTTCTTTTATGTATCATCTGTCAAATCAGATTTCTCTTCAAGTTCTTTAATAGAATCAACCATAGCTTTCATTTCTTCTTCAATTTTACCTTGTAATTGATTAATTAATAATGAATTCTTTTTAAAATCTTTTGTTAATTCTTCAATATTCTTTACTTCTGCTTCTAGTGTTTGTTTTATACTTTTGACATCTTCAAGTTTATAGTCATCTATTACACTTTGAATTTTTCTATACAAAAACCGTCTTGGAACTACATCAGTGGATTTATCTGGATTTCCTAGGTTGATTATTTTATTACCTCCCATATCTAATGCTCTGTTCATTGTGTTATCAAGTTACTTATTTCTGTGAAGATATGATTCCATGTCCTTCCTAAGCTTTTTGTATTGTTTTTTAGTAGCATAATCACTTAAATCAATATCAAATTTAACTTTACTTATACTTTCAGGTTCACTTATTTGTTTTACATCATTAAAAACTCCCATTATATATTACCAGTAAAGTTTTTCTTAAAAACTTCCTTGGTTTGTCAATATATAAGAAATCATATTTTTGATTTGTTGCATTAGCAAAAGAATCGTAATCTATATTTTGTTCATTACAAATCCTATCATTTTCCTTTTTACCTGGACTTTCAAATAAAATATAATGTGAACAGTTAATTCGAATATCTTTTGGTGTTTTATAGTAAGACTGACTTAAATAAATAACACAACAGTTTTTGTGTCGTCCTTGAATAAAGTATTTTGTTATTTCATTTTGAACTTTTTTATCTTCACATACAAAATCATCAAATATTACTACTTTTTGTTTTTCTGATTCAAGATTCTCACAAGGTTCAATTTGGTTGGGATCAGCTGAATATTCAAGTATTTCATTTGGATCTACTTTAATTTTTTTTGCAATTTGACTTAAGTTGTTAATTAAATCTTGATATTTAGATTGTTCTAAGTTTTTAGCATACAAGTATAATTTATCATAATATATAAGAGGTTTTCGAAGTATATGCATTAATGTATTTGTTTTTCCAGATCCAGAAGATCCACATATTAACATTCTAAAACATGAATCTGGCATAAAAGGATAAAATTGTGTAAAGTTATTTGATTTATCACTTTTTGTATCATAATTTGGAATTTCCATTTATATAATATTACATTATTTTACATTATTTTACAATATTTTACATTATCTTACATTATTATATAAATGCAATCAAAACTTAATGAAATAAGAATAAGAAAAAAATTAGTCGGACAAAAGATGAGAGCTCTTAGAGAAGAAATAATGAGAGAAAAAATAAGAAAAGCTACAAATCGGGATATGTACACTGAAATTTATAAGCCAATTACTGAAAAAATAGAAAGTCAAAAAGAACAATTATCAAGTCAATTAAAAGCATTACCTGGAATTAAAGAACAACTGGCATTAATTCCAGAACAGTTTGCTGATAAGATACATGAAATAGAAAATCTAAAAAGTTTGGAAGAGCTAATCCGAGAACCAACACGATTATTACCGCCGGAAGATCATATGGGTTTGGATGATGAAGATGATGAGTTTGAAGACACTAGAGAATTTCCTGAAGAATTAGAAGAATTAGAAGAATTTGAGGCAAATTTAGATGTAAATATTGATAAAGATGTATTATCAGATTGGAATTTACCTGTATTATCAGAGTTAGTAATAAACAAAGATAAAGATGATTGGATAAAAACAAAAAAAGAGGTTACCGAAAAATTAAAGAAATGTACTCGTAGAATAAATGAATACAGTAAAAAAAATCCAAATGAAAAAATTGAATTTACAGATGCAAAACCTATGGCTGCAGGTGAGTATGTTTCGGAGTTAAAAACAGACAAAAAAAATCTTAAAAGATATGGTGAACGTTTATCAAAAATGATTAATGACTCAGAGGTATTTGGAAAAGGAATAAAACATCATAACCCATATAAAGTTTCACCAAATGGACAATATGGTAATTTAATTATTAACTTAAATAAACTTTATGGTCAAAATAAATTAATTGCTAAGGATAGAATAACTGGAAAAGAAGTCATTAACACTAAAGTAGATGATGATTTAATTGATTTGATTAATAAAAGATATAACAATAATAAAAAGCATTCAATTCATTCAAGAAAAATATTCAAAGAATTAACAGAAAAATCAGAATTACCTATCAATAAAAGATCTATGGAATTTAAAAAAGTAATTAGGAGACACGGTTATGACGTTTGTCCATGTAATCCAAAAGAATTGGTTAATGACTTGGAGTTAATTTGTGGTTCAATTGATGCTGGAAATAATAATGAAGAACTAAAAAATGAAGGTATTAGAATAATTGATGAACTATTAAAAATGAAAAAATTGTTACCAGAACAACATGAAAAGTTATATAAAAATTATTTTTCTTGAATATATAAATGGAACAAAAAATAGTATTAAGTTCTGAAACAGTTAAAGATAATAAAAATACTCCGAGTGATTTTACAATCAGATTTAGTCGTTCTTTAATTTTAGATAAAAATAAAACTTATGTTGTTGGTTTGGATAGTATTAACACTATGACCTATTCTTGGCATAATATTAGTGATGAATATGATAATAAAAGAATTCGTTATAATAATGGTAAGGATTGGAAAGATATCATATTTACAAATGGTTCTTACAGTTACACAGATATTAATAATTATATTAGGGAAACATTAATAAGTAATGGAGATTATGAATTTGATAAATCAGAAATTGCTCCAATAAGTTTGGAATTTGATTTAAGTAGTTTTAAGATTTTGATTTCAATTACAGGTAATTTTAAGTTGGATTTGGAAACATCAAATTTTCATACATTGCTTGGATTTGAGACAAAAAATTAGACAATACTGAATGGGGAACTAAAACACCAAATATAACTAACTCTGTGGATACAATTTACATTCATTGTGATCTTATTGATAATTCACTTGTTGATGGTAATTTCAGTGATATTATCTATGCTTTAAGTACTGCAGATTTAGCAAGAGCTTATCCATTTACAAAAGAACCACAAAGAGTTGGATATTCTGAAATTAATAAATATATTATAAATTCAATTAGAATATATATTACAGATGTATTTGGTAGAATAATTAATTTTAATGAGGTTGAAACAAGTTTTACACTAATTTTAAAAGAAATTAATTAAAACTAAAGTATTAAAGCTTTAATTAAATTATTATTAAAATTTATTTTAATAAATAAAAAAAGTTTATGACAAAAATAAAGGAATATTTATTTATGTTGATGCTCACACAGGAAAAGAAATCATACATGGAATACCTTTATACTTTAGTTTTAATTAATTTCTTTTAAAATTAGTGTAAAACTTGTTTCAACCTCATTAAAATTAATTATTCTACCAAATACATCTGTAATATATATTCTAATTGAATTTATAATATATTTATTAATTTCAGAATATCCAACTCTTTGTGGTTCTTTTGTAAATGGATAAGCTCTTGTTAAATCTGCAGTACTTAAAGCATAGATAATATCACTGAAATTACCATCAACAAGTGAATTATCAATAAGATCACAATGAATGTAAATTGTATCCACAGAGTTAGTTATATTTGGTGTTTTAGTTCCCCATTCAGTATTGTCTATTTTTTTTTCTCAAATCCAAGCAATGTATGAAAATTTGATGTTTCCAAATCCAACTTAAAATTACCTGTAATTGAAATCAAAATCTTAAAACTACTTAAATCAAATTCCAAACTTATTGGAGCAATTTCTGATTTATCAAATTCATAATCACCATTACTTATTAATGTTTCCCTAATATAATTATTAATATCTGTGTAACTGTAAGAACCATTTGTAAATATGATATCTTTCCAATCCTTACCATTATTATAACGAATTCTTTTATTATCATATTCATCACTAATATTATGCCAAGAATAGGTCATAGTGTTAATACTATCCAAACCAACAACATAAGTTTTATTTTTATCTAAAATTAAAGAACGACTAAATCTGAGTGTAAAATCACTCGGAGTATTTTTATTATCTTTAACTGTTTCAGAACTTAATACTATTTTTTGTTCCATTTATATATTCAAGAAAAATAATTTTTATATAACTTTTCATGTTGTTCTGGTAACAATTTTTTCATTTTTAATAGTTCATCAATTATTCTAATACCTTCATTTTTTAGTTCTTCATTATTATTTCCAGCATCAATTGAACCACAAATTAACTCCAAGTCATTAACCAATTCTTTTGGATTACATGGACAAACGTCATAACCGTGTCCCCTAATTACTTTTTTAAATTTCATAGATCTTTTATTGATAGGTAATTCTGATTTTTCTGTTAATTCTTTGAATATTTTTCTTGAATGAATTGAATGCTTTTTATTATTGTTATATCTTTTATTAATCAAATCAATTAAATCATCATCTACTTTAGTGTTAATGACTTCTTTTCCAGTTATTCTATCCTTAGCAATTAATTTATTTTGACCATAAAGTTTATTTAAGTTAATAATTAAATTACCATATTGTCCATTTGGTGAAACTTTATATGGGTTATGATGTTTTATTCCTTTTCCAAATACCTCTGAGTCATTAATCATTTTTGATAAACGTTCACCATATCTTTTAAGATTTTTTTTGTCTGTTTTTAACTCCGAAACATACTCACCTGCAGCCATAGGTTCTGCATCTGTAAATTCAATTTTTTCATTTGGATTTTTTTTACTGTATTCATTTATTCTACGAGTACATTTCTTTAATTTTTCGGTAACCTCTTTTTTTGTTTTTATCCAATCATCTTTATCTTTGTTTATTACTAACTCTGATAATACAGGTAAATTCCAATCTGATAATACATCTTTATCAATATTTACATCTAAATTTGCCTCAAATTCTTCTAATTCTTCTAATTCTTCAGGAAATTCTCTAGTGTCTTCAAACTCATCATCTTCATCATCCAAACCCAATGATCTTTCGGCGGTAATAATCGTGTTGGTTCTCGGAATAGCTCTTCCAAACTTTTTAGATTTTCTATTTCATGTATCTTATCAGCAAACTGTTCTGGAATTAATGCAAGTTGTTCTTTAATTCCAGGTAATGCTTATAATTGACTTGATAATTGTTCTTTTTGACTTTCTATTTTTTCAGTAATTGGCTTATAAATTTCAGTGTACATATCCCGATTTGTAGCTTTTCTTATTTTTTCTCTCATTATTTCTTCTTTAAGAGCTCTCATCTTTAGTCCGACTAATTTTTTCTTATTCTTATTTCATTAAGTTTTGATTGCATTTATATAATAATGTAAGATAATGTAAAATATTGTAAAATAATGTAAAATAGTGTAATATTATATAAATGGAAATTCCAAATTATGATACAAAAAGTGATAAATCAAATAACTTTACACAATTTTATCCTTTTATGCCAGATTCATGTTTTAGAATGTTAATATGTGGATCTTCTGGATCTGGAAAAACAAATACATTAATGCATATACTTCGAAAACCTCTTATATATTATGATAAATTATACTTGTATGCTAAAAACTTAGAACAATCTAAATATCAAGATTTAATTAACAACTTAAGTCAAATTGCAAAAAAAAATTAAAGTAGATCCAAATGAAATACTTGAATATTCAGCTGATCCCAACCAAATTGAACCTTGTGAGAATCTTGAATCAGAAAAACAAAAAGTAGTAATATTTGATGATTTTGTATGTGAAGATAAAAAAGTTCAAAATGAAATAACAAAATACTTTATTCAAGGACGACACAAAAACTGTTGTGTTATTTATTTAAGTCAGTCTTACTATAAAACACCAAAAGATATTCGAATTAACTGTTCACATTATATTTTATTTGAAAGTCCAGGTAAAAAGGAAAATGATAGGATTTGTAATGAACAAAATATAGATTACGATTCTTTTGCTAATGCAACAAATCAAAAATATGATTTCTTATATATTGACAAACCAAGGAAGTTTTTAAGAAAAAACTTTACTGGTAATATATAATGGGAGTTTTTAATGATGTAAAACAAATAAGTGAACCTGAAAGTATAAGTAAAGTTAAATTTGATATTGATTTAAGTGATTATGCTACTAAAAAACAATACAAAAAGCTTAGGAAGGACATGGAATCATATCTTCACAGAAATAAGTAACTTGATAACACAATGAACAGAGCATTAGATATGGGAGGTAATAAAATAATCAACCTAGGAAATCCAGATAAATCCACTGATGTAGTTCCAAGACGGTTTTTGTATAGAAAAATTCAAAGTGTAATAGATGACTATAAACTTGAAGATGTCAAAAGTATAAAACAAACACTAGAAGCAGAAGTAAAGAATATTGAAGAATTAACAAAAGATTTTAAAAAGAATTCATTATTAATTAATCAATTACAAGGTAAAATTGAAGAAGAAATGAAAGCTATGGTTGATTCTATTAAAGAACTTGAAGAGAAATCTGATTTGACAGATGATAACATAAAAGAAGTATTTCGAGTTAATTTAAACATTTTATTCACTCAAATTCAAGAATTAAAAGATAGTATGATTAAACATGAAGAACTAAAAGACAAGATTATTGAAGCTGAGAAAAAGTTACAAAATATGTATCAGTTAGAAATCAGAACAGAAATAAATAAACTAAATACTGAAACTGAAAATAAGCATAAAGATTTATTAGAATTAATTTCAAATAAACTTGCAGAATATAAATCTGACCTGGAAAAGGCAGCTTCACAAAGAGGTGATGATCATGACACAGCATTAGAGGACTTTAAAAAAGAGCTAAATTCTAAAATAGATGACTTTAAAAAACAAATTCGAAATTGGATTAGTATTGTTGACAACCGTCACAATTTAAAGTATGCAGACTTAAGTAATATTACAAAAAACTTACAAGAAGATATTAATGAATTTAATGCTAAAGTTGAAGAACATAAAAATGAACTGGACTTTGTAGTTGAAAAATCAGTTAAACAAGGAGAGTTAATTACTGCTAATACTGAAGCAATTAACATAATTAATAATCAGCTAGAAAATTTGAAGAAACAACTTATAGACCTGATTAATAATGTTGATGCACGTCACAATACAAAGTACGAAGAGTTAAGTAAACTTAAAGGTTTATTACAAAAAGATATTAATGAATTTAATGATAAATTTAATGATAAAATTAAAATAATAATAAATGATTTGGACTCTGTAGTTAAAATATCAGCTAAACAAGGAGAATCAATCACTGCTAATACTCAAGTAATTACTGCTAATACTAAAGCAATAACCGCTAATGTTGAAGAAATTACCACTAATACTCAAGAAATTACAAAAGTAAAAAATGTTTTTTTAAAACAAGAAACACAATTAGCTAGAACAAAAGGCGTTGTTGACAATTTATCTGCTTCTGAAGTTGCTACAACAAAACGACTTGATGATTTAGCTGAAATAATTCTTAAACTTAAAAAGAAAGACAAAAAAATAAAAGAAGAATTGGAAAAAGAAATAGAAAAAGTGAGACATGAAGTGTTTCTCTTTGAATACTATTATAATCATACTTTTGATTACATACAAATGAAAAGTATTTTGACCGTCGTGGTGCCTGGATATATTCAACATATAAAAATATGGCCGATCTGAACTATTTAAATATATTTGAAATAAGACCTGGAATTATCGTAGATTATAAAGATTTTATACTCATAGACCAAAAATATAAAATAGATGTACTAGATATGCTTTTGAGTGGTGTGTTTATAGTCAGAAAAACCGGAACTTATATAATAGATATTAAGATTTTATTAAAGGGTGCGAGCCCTATAGGTGAACCGTATAAACCGACTAAAAGCCCAATATCACATTTTATATTTAGGTGGCGGAATTATAGACCTCAGGATGATGTTTTATTTTTTGATATATTTGATAATGTAAATATAACAGCTGAGACAGCTGAGGACTTTGACACTGATAAGTTAATATCTATGTATAAGAAAAAAATTAAAATTTATCTAAAACAAGGGACAATGTTTGATATTCATCCTTATGACGATTCAGCATCTACAGAAGTAACATTTATGCTTTTGATGGGTAGTGACATCAAATTCTACATATCAGATGAATCTGTATCTTATGATGGAAACAAACTTTTGAATTAAAAGCTTTAATTAAAACTTTAATTAATTACTGTGTAAATAAAGTAAATCTATTTTTAGTAACGTTTACAATGTAAACGCCTATTTTTAGTAACGTTTACAATGTAAACGCCTATTTTTAGTAACGTTTACAATGTAAACGCCTATTTTTAGTAACATTTATTTTTAGTAACGTTTACAATGTAAACGTCTATTTTTAGTAACGTTTACAATGTAAACGCCTATTTTTAGTAATATTTATTTTTAGTAACGTTTACAATGTAAACGCCTATTTTTAGGAACTAAGCATAACACAACACGACTCAATGATATAAAAGTTGAAACCGGTTATATATAGTGTATATTCTTTATTATAATAGTGTTATGGTTTTGAAATTATCATAATTTTATTTTCATGTGTTATAATTTATTCAATTACTTTTTGTTTTTAAATAATAACAACTCCTAAAGTAATTTTATTCTTCCAATATTAATTAAAATAATTTGTATGAATTTCAATTATCAAAGGGAGATATTACTTGTTTTTTAATAAAAAGAGGGATAGATTTGTAAATAACCTGACCTTATTATATTTGTTATATTTAGCATTTGGTTTCCCGGTCTAAGTTATTTTTAGTTTGAAATTTTCTTGTTTCATGGATAATTATTAATATATTTATTGGTATTGTGTACATTTTGTGTCATTTCTAATGTCTTTAACAGTTGTTTTATCTATGTAGAAGGATTACAAAACAAGGAAGTAAAAGAGTGATTTAAACAGAAAATAAATGTGGTCTAAATTCAACCACATTATATTTTACTTCCTGTATGTTATATTAGGCCAAACTTATTCTACATTTTGTCTCTCGGTGTAGTGTTTAAAATTTTTAAGTGGAAACTATTTTTAAATAAAAACATATGTTTTCTTCATTTTAAATCATCTTTAATTAAATCATCTTTAGTTAAATCAGAGGTTTTTACTGGGTTTAAAACCTGTGGATTTTAAATTGTCTGGCATTGGCCAGTCCGGATCAAGGGGTTATAGGTCAAGTGGGGTCGAACGCTCGCACAAACAATTACTATACTACTTTTGATTAAAACGGAACAGTCTGGGGAAACTTTTTACAGCTGCCACTTAGCACCTTTAAAAATATTCTCTTCGTTGCATACTTGGTTTTGTCAAGTCAGCAGTGTTTTGTACTTCAAGGTCACATGATTGGATATTACAGATATTAATATCACCAAGAAGCAATGAAGACAATATAGAAGTTATGTTTAATTTCTGTCTTGCCCTGTTGAACGTAAAGACATATAAACTGCTGCGCCCTGGCCTGATATGATTTTAAACAACTGCAGAAAGAATTCAACTTGTCAAAACAAATTAAGATCTGTCAGCAAGAAGAGAAAAAGGAAGATACAGTACAGAAATACAGATATTATAATGAGAAAGACAAATTAATTTGGAATAAGAACTTCCAAAGTGTATTGGTTAATGTTGCTAATTTCTAATCAATTACGATGTCGTCATCAAGTTTGTCCTGATATCTGAGCGATACATGTGAAGCTGTGAGACTGACATCTTGAGCATATTACCCAAGTGATTCTTAGATTTTATAAATTATCCTTGGACGTACCTCTAGACATTTTAGGCAATTTGGGTATTCAGTTCCAAAAAAAGTGATCAAAAGCTACCATGGAACTACTCATTGATAAATACATTATAATGGAATCAAGCCCTCCTAGACCATTTGGATTTTTATACAATGTTTCTGTAAAAAATTACTAGTTTCTAGAGTTATATGAGTTACATATGACTTGCGGATGTCTCAAAATTGCTTTTTGTACTTTTAACATGTGTAAATGTTGAGTTCTGCTCAACCCGGGGCTAGAGGTCGTGGACGGTAGCATGCATTTCCACTACCGTCCATGAACAGGCCCAATCAAACCGAGCCTGCAACATTTTCGTTTTTGTCGTGTTGGGCGACCTATGAAGTTTCCACATTTTTCTATTGCATTTGTACTTCGTACGAAGGATGCCATACCTTTAATTGTCTGAAAACGGAGGTATTCTTGTTTTTGTTCGTATGCCACCACTTTCGAATGAATAAGTTATGACCCTTAAATTCAGTTCAAAATCTACATATGGACAGTACATCTTAAAAGAAGATTGTCCTTACAAGAAATTATTTATGCGCCTTATACTTTATAGTTGTTTTCTTTCTCAGATTTTTTCATGGCAAAAATGGTAACAAGGGAAATAACTATGTCAAATACACAGATAAATAACCAGCTGGGAAAGTAAATGTATATTGTGTACCATAAATAAAAATCTTTAAGAAGTATTAAAAGGGACCACCTGTAGTTAATCTATTTTTGCAATATTGAATACATACAGAGCAAAACCGTTTGGAAACCCTTATGAAATGTACTATTTCTGTTTGTTTTTGGCCTGAACTTCCTTAATTATAGTATTATTTGTTTCTTTTCTCTATATTACTGTGTTTTTCTTATTTATATCTTACTGTCCAGTCAATATCAGCTTAATAACACAACATATGCTATTATTTTACACGTAAACGTAAATAAATGTAAACCTATCTATTTTGGCAGCCATCTTGGACGCCATCTTGAATATCGGTAATCTACCACAGATATTGCAACTGCATCAAGCAGTTCTATACTCTACAGTTCCTAACGAACATTTTGATATATAAAAACCTTTGTTTACAGATGTAGACCGGTTACTTCCTTAAGGAGGCAATATATTGCCTACCATTTGCACTACTAAAAAGTGGAAAGTTTTCATTTGATAAGCGATTTTGTGCTGTTCAAAGAGAATTGACTTCTGAAACAGAAGGGGTAGAGTTAGACATCTTTATAAATACTGAGTTACATGCGGTAAAAGTTCTCTTTTTTGCCATCACTCTTTAGACTTCATATTGTGGAACAATTATAGATAGGTTTTACTTCTGCCCCAAGGTAATTTTTGAATGAAATGAGCAAAATTCAAAACAGACCTACAGGATATGACCTTAATTTTTCAATGTTGGGAATTAGAATTCTGTCTCATTAAATCCGTTTACTTGAGGTACCTCAGAAAAATAATATTGACAGTTTTATTTCGTGTTTTATAATTGTTTACCAAAAGTTTGATGTTTCTTTTATCGTACACCCTTAATCATATAGAATATTGAATACAAATTTAACGATATTTTTACCGCCACAAAACAGGGTAACACGAAGTAAAAATGGCTGACAAAAAAAAAACGATTATAACGCTTGCTCCCGGTTAGAATGCCTGTTTCCGGTTATCTGGCCTGGGTTACAAAATTTTGCCCTATGCAGTTTTGTTACAGTAGAGTATATAATATTGATTATTTTTAAATCAAAACAAATGCATTAAAATCTTTATGATTACAACAAGTTAGAGGTCTCTAATGTCATAGTATGGAACAAAATATGGAAAAGATGTTCCCGTTTGTGGAGAAAAAACACCTCATTTTTGCATGAAAATAATTTAAGGGATCCCAAATACTATAAGAGGAGGAGACATGCTCTATCTGCCCTGGAACCTCCCTTTAAAATCAATACAAAAAGGGAGGTAAAAAGGTCTTGAAAAAAAGTTTTTCAATTAAATTAAAATTTATCTATATAGTAATGTTTCACATTACCTAAACATGGATAACATGTTACTGACATGGACCGACAACCATTTGATATTGACAAATATACAAAGTTTGCCCCCGAAACACTCCTATTTCTCAAGATACATACTAAAAGGGGACGTAATCAGATATATACTTTATGTGAAAAGAGTTGTCTTATGAAGTAAGCATGAAAGTTTGTATTTAACTATTATAAAGTATACTGAATCAGGAAAGGATTACACATACGATTTGTTAGCTTGAATCAACATATAAAAAGGGGGCCCCAAATGGGAACTACGTTTTATTTATTTCAATCAAATATATCTAGAACTATTTCCGAAACGTTAATTCATGACCTTAATCAAATATAACCCTTGACACAAAATTTATTCAATTCCATTTTATAGACATTCTAAATACATGGCTCAGGGAAAACGGCACGATGTCCTTAAAGGGGAAATTGTTTAAAAAATACCCTTCAAATGGCAAATTAATTTCTTTTAATCTTTAAAATATCATTTTTGACTTTTACATAAACAAATAAACTGAATTCATGTATATCATGTATAAGATATCAAAAGGTCAATGAGTTATCTCATATAACATATTTTATATATACATGAATAGTCAACTTTACAATTTTTGAATATTCAATTTTCAATCCTGTTCTGTACTGGTTTCACTCTTACATCCATTTTAAAATTGAAACGCAGTATTTGGTATAATAACTGTTATACATGTGATTATTGTTATACATGTAATTATAAGGACAACAGATTTATATAAAAAAGAGAAGCCCCTCAACGGATCATTTATGTATGTTTTTTGTAGGGAACATCAAAATTAACCCCCTTAATTGTTTGTCTGTTACATTACAGTATATGACATAATCATGGACGTATCCACAGACCCATGAAATGATTAAAAAGAAACTGATATTTGCACCGCTTCAATAGATATCTAAGAACTGAAATATGTTTTCCAGTATTTCTCTAATTCATTTTATTTAGTAAATTTGCTTTCCCTATACATGATTGTGTTATTGCACTTGCATTAAATCGGTTCTATGAAGTGTACACCATAATGGAACTCAAGTGTTATTATTGGTCCATCCAGAGTCAACAGGATTAAGCAATGCAAGGTATACAAACACTAAATAGGAAACAGGAGCGAATAAATGGTACTCCTTTTTTGTACTGTAGAGCTGTTTTCCTTTCTTTCTCTGCACTATTTTGCTGAAATCATAAACAGATCTATATCCAAATCTGGATATAAAAATACCATTTAGCAATTTACGCGGTTTTAATTTGCGTTTGCCAATATTAGATCTTATTTACGTTAACTAGAAAAAAAGCTACTTTTCGCGTGAGAAAACTTGAAATATTTGCAATGTATGGGTATATTTTATTATAAACCTGTCAAAATACAGATGCAGAAGTCATGCATTAAATTAAACATGGATGGAGATTTCTTAGTTTGGAAAACTAGTCTTTTGTTGTTATCGTTTTTGAAATCTTCGTCAGTGCTTTATGCACTATCCTTAGTATGTGAGTTTTGCCTATGCAACTAAATGGTTTTAGGATATTAAATAAATAAATGGTGATAATAACAGCTTTGCACGCGGTTCGAATATGCGATTTATCCACATGTGTAGCAGTTGGGATTACATAAGAACATTGTTTGGTGACCTCAATATGCCAGTTGGAAAATAAAATATATCATAGAATGACATAGTATTTCAGTGACGCAAATATTTTGAAACATAACTATATATTTACTCTTACTGTTGCTTTAAAGTTGTGTCCTGGACTGTATTGTATAGAGCAATTCACAGAGGTCTGATTTTTCTACATTCTGACCCTGGCATAATTCATTTTTTTTATTTATCTTTGTATCGAAGTAATTAAAGGAAAACTCGAAATAGATATTAAACATTTTCAAATCTTATATAGAATTATTAATAAATACTAGTACGGGCCAATTATTGTGCCAGAGCGATCAAGCTTTTTAAACACTCACTTTCGAGGGTAAATTTACATAGGACTCTATACCATTATACTCCTCAAAAAATCATGGGCTGCTCCAGTTGCAATTTAAGACACTGTCACGATCCCTGCCAGTAAGCATGAGCGGTGTGATAAACTATGAATTTAAAGGATTATCTTTGTGATATGTAGTACAAATGTGACAAACAAGATATATTAACGCTGGCATATAGCAAGAGAACGCATGTCTTGCCAAATTTTCTCAATATTTGCAAGGGGAAGCCCTAAAAAACCCAATCTGCCAGGAGAAGGACTCACCTACGCCACACTCGCAGCATCTCTACTTGGTTCGTAGCTAGTACGATGATGAAAACGCGAAATCACGAAACTACGATAACGAAAACGCGACAACACGATGATGATAACGCGATACCACGATAACGAAAACGCGATGATACGATTGCACGATGATGATAATGCGATATACTATCGCGTTATCACCATCGTACTGTCGCGTTATCAACATCGTACTATCGCCTTCCGGTGCCCATGCGCATAGAAACATTTCCCCTCCATGTGACAAAATGTCTGACTCAGAGTCAGATTACGAAGGTAAACATTAGGCTAATTCTGATTCATAAATAAGTACAATGGTGCGATAATGATAACGCGGCAGTACGATGGACGATAACGCGATACGATACGAATGACGATATAAGCTACAGTGTACGGATGTGATAACGCAATAGTACGATACTACGATAACGAAAACCCGATATCACGATATTACGATGGTGATAACGCGACAGTACGATGGTGAAAACGCGATAGTATATCGCATTAACATCATCGTACTATCGTATTATCGCGTTTTCATTATCGTAGTATTGCGTTATCATCATCGTGTTGTCGCGTTTTCGTTATCGTAGTTTCGTGATTTCGCGTTTTCATCATCGTACTATCGAGTATCGCGTTTCAGATCAACACATTCAAAGGCGATGGCCCTAACGGAATTCCGTACTCCACCGGCTATACAGAGAAACAGAGAAATCAAGCTATCCATATGTCATGTACAATATTAGTACTGTCAAAACGATTTGAGAAGGAAAATGATACGGAACAGCAATACGTATGAATTACAATATGTACGTATATGTGAACTTGTATAATGAAATACCCTTATTGAACCTTAAAATGTAAAGAATGTTTAAATAATGATTTGATATCATTAAATACTACAATTGCTTTTGTTTACTTAAGTGATATGATATTCATACCCAAAAAATTAAGTCATCCTGTAAATGGGATTTTTAAACAAGTTTTCCCCTTTAAGGACCTCATCTGTGTCCTTTGTCTGTGTCTTATATATCAAATATGTATAAAGTGTAGCTAGATAAATATTGTCTAAATATTTTCTCAACAATTTTAACTTACTAAGGTCATAGATTAACGTTTAAGATCTTTAAAAAATATATGATTACAATGAATAAAACATAGGTCCCTTTTTGAGGCCTCATTTTAAGCTGATTGAGGTCGGCGAACTGCGTTTCTCCTTTTTTGGATTCAGCATACTTCAAAATAGCAATATACAAACTTTCGGGTTTTGTTCACAAAAGAAAACATCTTTTCCCTATAACATATGCGCTTTAACCATTAATATGTGAATATTAACATGTGGATAATATAGAAAACAAACACAGGACGCCCAAAACGAAACGAACATTTGGCATGCTCGGTTTATTACAACTTGTTCATAGACTGTATTAGTAATGCCCCTAGCTCTGACTTGAAGAGAACAAAAGATATTCACATGTTACAAGAACTAAAATACAATTAGAGACATCAACAACTGAATAAGGCTTACAGACATAGGTGACCCCTAGTACCAAAATATTTTTCTCAAAATTCTGTGACATGGTAGTTCAGTATACAATGTAGTAAAATGTAATAATATAGGTTTGATGATAAATTAGGTAGAGGTCGAACAATGAATAAAAAGATATCATAGCATTATACAGTATTGTTGAAACATTCAAATGTTATTAATAATAGTGTTTTTTTTTTAATCATGTGCCCACCAGACAGATATTTTGGTACTTACAGTTTTCAATTGCCTGAAAACGTAACTGGCATCCCCATGTCAGAAAGCTCCATAGTTTTCGAATTAGAAACATTAAGTGAAAATATATGTAATGGTAACATATAAATAAAAAAACTCGAATGTTGTTGAACTCGATGTTGTTGTATATCTCTGAAAACCATGATGTCATTTCTGTATATAGATTTCGTATAAATAAGCATGAATAAGAAAAAAAGCACTTTGAAGAAAATCATTTTTATCTTATTTATTCTATCATTTGTAGAATACGCATGCAAAAAAAATATATATAATTGGTCGAAGGAGTAAATTGGTATTATTGTCAAGCAAAGCCTCGTTACCGTCGGATATTTGCATATTTATCTACAATCAGTGGCGGGTAATAATAATCTTAAACGTGGGTCCTGTATACGGAAAAAAGTAATTTTCCAAGATTAAATTACAACTCTGTTGTGAAGTAATAAAACCGGCAGGGTTTCTATCCTTCTTTGGATTAGAAATAAAATTGAAAATGTTTGGACATGAAAAAAAAAATCAAATAACATTGTAGTCATCTTCAAATTTAAGATTCTGTTTAGTTATCTTTCAAAATAAGGTACATGAATAAAAAAAAAAAAAAAACGTTTTCTTAGTTTAAGAATCTGGAGTAGAAATATGTGTCAGAATTTACATTAAAACTATATCAAAACCACCATCACTAAAGACGAAACGTCGCCATGCATCTTTACAAAAAAAACATCAAACGCCTTTATATCATGAAAAGGATGTTATTTATACTTATTTTGATACAGACGATTCAATTTTCCACATTTTCAAGAACCTTTTTAACCAATAAATACACATCTTACCACAGGAATATAGCAGGTTGAACGTTCGCGCACATAAAGACAATTAAACAAATGAAAACAAACAATTTACTCTCAAAAACTAATAATCAATTTATATTAACAGTTTCGCATATAATGATAATAACATATACTATAAAAAGAATAAAGCAAGTTAATGCAATGCTAGTCATAAATCAAAACAACCTATAAAATATGAGTCATATTGTAAGTATGATATGTACATTGTTAACGAGACATCTCAGTAATTCAACACACATGTAACAGAAAATAACAATCATTGTGGATAGTTACAAAGAGATTATATATAATTGGTTCTCTATGCGACTTCGTTTGATATTACTTATAATAATGATGATGATGATAATGATTATGATGATGAAGATGATAAAGATGATCTAGTAGTAGTAATAGCATCAGCACTAGTAGCGGCAGGTGGAAGGCTAAACTATAATCGGCCCTGTAGCAATCTATTCGGTCAAAAAGTATAAACTGTTGCTTTTCAGCATAGGTGTTCGGAATGTTGTCATGTCAGTCAGTTATGGCAATGTTAATACAATATTTTTGAATACGAAAACAACTATTTAGTTAACACTTGTGGAATGTAAAGGAGTTATGGGACGGATGCGTTAAATATTTTCGGACATGGCAACGCACAGAGCAACTGTGCTTTCCAGAACATCGAAGTGTTATTTTGCTAAAACGTTTGAATATATATCTGTCGCTGCTGAGGTACACTTCTTCTATTTCCACAAATAAGTGTCATTAGAATATACAGTAAAATTGAATAGCACGAAGTCTCCATCCATTGGAATGTAAGTACTAACACCTAAAAGAAGAAAAGGACAGTCTCACACATTTTTTTCCAAGAACAGTTATCATTACATACATGTAGGTTGACTGGAGTTAATTATGAAGCATTCTCTACTTTAAACTTAGTGATCATTTTGAACTGCCGAGAGCAAATAGTTTTAACTGTTGAACTGAGATCCATTAAGTATTCTCCGCTGCAGAAATTAAAAACAAGACTGTCAATTTTAAAATCACTTCCCTGGTAACAGTGGAAGGTCCTTATAGTTAAAATATCTACGCTGCAGAAGATAAAAACGAGGCTGTCGATTTTAATATTACTACCCTGATAACAGTAGAAGGTCCTTTTTGTTACATTATCTACTCTACAGAAAATGAAAACAAGACTTTCAATCACTACACTGGTTATACAATGGAAGGTCAATTTACTTATGGCAACAGTCTATTTATCTTAAGCGGGGGGACTATCTGCATGTGTTCTTGTATTCATTTTCCTCGACATCTGCTTAGAGTGTATATAACTGCATGTTATTAAACTTGCATCAAGAAATATGCACGAGCTCTGCAGCGGAAATACTGCGCACCATTAGGAACGCAATATTATTCCGCGAAAAAATGAGTGCTTATTTCTCAATGCAAATGTAATAATCTTTTATATTACATAAGTATTTACACTTGAAATTCTTAAAAGTATTACATAAATAACTCATATTAAGCCTGAGTGATCGAAAATTTCGACGTTAAAGAACATGCAACTGGCGTCACAAATGATGACACACACCCAATATGAAATTTGAATGTCAAGATGTAAAAATATTGACGTTTCATTTTGAAACCCAACGGAGTGTACAAAAGGAGTATTTAATTAGAAGTAAATACCTTGCATAATTTGTTTTTCGTACGGGCGATTTTTGATCACTATACAAATCACCTTCAGACATTTGCAATTAATGCTAAGAAAATCTGAACCAATTGCATCTTTATGAGACTGTACTCTTTACATAATATTTACTTACCAACTGTTAGAGGCACTGAATTATTAAATATTTGCCAGTAGGTTTTGTCGTCTGCAAAGTTTCCAGCTATACTATTGATAGAGTCGATAAAGTATCCTAACTGTGAGAAGTGAGTAGTTTTGAATCTGAAGAATAAGAAGACAATGGAAAGAAATGGATCAGAAAAGTCTGTATAGTAAAAGCATGAATAATAAAGGGTTAAATTTTGTGCGGTTAGATGGAGTAGCTATCCTTAGACAATTCGCTAGTTTATACCCATATAAACTCACCAAAAGTAATTTTCAATCCGTTAGAATATTGATTTTGTACAATAGCCTTCAACTTCAAAAATGTGGATTCTTTCCATAAAAAAAATAGAACATCACAATAAATGTCTGATTATATATTTTAACAACCTTAAGTTAAGACAGCTTTAAATTACACGAAAATGACATAGCAGTGTTAGTTCAATTTTGATCTTTACTGTTAGGAAAGAATAATTTGAAGAAATATAAAATTTATGTGCAATATTCAACACGAACCGTCAACTAAGAAAAAAACTGGTATTACAGAAAGTGACTGAGTTGCTTGCGTTATGAATACAAATATAGATCATTCAAAATTTTAGTGTACCTTGTGAAAACTTCAGGGTCTTCATCAACAGACTTTTCCATATAGCAGATAAGTGGATTATGGTTCTCGATCTTCATGGTAACGCTGTTGTTGAAATATGGCTATTGTATTTGATTGTTAATGGTGAAGGTAAAAGTCTTTCTGTGAAAATACAAAATGAAGGTAAGTGACATGTGGTTTTAACATGTATATTCTTAAGGTCCCATTATACGTTAATTATCAGACATTTACCACGTGAGATTTCAAAAACAGGTATTTGACATGGTTGTAAATGTTTGTATCACTTCAGATTGACATTAAAACATCATTTTTCTTAGTTGCAGGATTTACGTTTCGCCGACTTCTTTATCGTTCATGTCCCAGGTGCCCCTGCATAACTTTCCTCACGTGAGCAGAGCAGACTAGAACCCAGCGAAAGGACTCAAGACCTAGTCAGACTTTAATCACCAGTGGCTAGGGTCAAGTAATTCGGCACTTAACTGAATGCTGTTATTTACTTTTGGTTTATATAGTAACATGCGTATAAGTATCATTTCACAATGTGACTGTTTTTACACAGTTATTTCACGTTGATGCACATTAAAACTCCGAGCTTCCTGTAGCCTCCTCGTCCTTAAGGACCGTGAAATTAATTTGATCTTGATGTATCAAAAATTTCTGCTTAACCCTTACCATGCTAAATTTTTATAATGGACTGGTCCATCTTCTAAATTGAACAGTACCATTTATCATTTGAAGGGATGTTTACTGAAAATTTACTGACTGAATAGCAAACAGTGCAAACCATGATCAGACTGCACGGATGTGCAGGCTGATCTTGGTCTACACTGGTCGCATCGTGTCCAACATGGTAAGGGTTAATTCAGTAGGAGTACATGACGTACGCTCAAACATTACTATTAGGGGTCTAATACCTTAAGTCAAGTACTGGCAAAAAATAAGGGTGCTTTTTTTTCGCAAGAGGTAGAATCTGATTGGTTAAATTGTACATAAGTAGTAATATCCCGATTATTTAGCATTTATTTTCGGCATAAGTTTTGTTAGAAAGAAATGTTCAAAGAAATATTTTTCATAAAGGGTAACAGAACAGGGTAACACGAAGCAAAATTGGCTGTCAAAAAAAAAGATTTTAACGCTCGCTCCCGGTTAGAATGCCTGCTTCCGGTTATTTGGCCTGGGTTACAAAATTTTGTCCTAGGCAGTTTTGTTACAGCAGAGTATATAATATTGATTATTTTTAAATCAAAACAAATGGATTAAAATTTTTATGATTACAACAAGTTAGAAGTCTCTAATGTCATAGTATGGAACGAAATATGGCAAAGATGTTTCCGTTTATGGAGAAAACACCTCATTTTGCATGAAATTAATTTAAGGGATCCCAAATATTACAAGAGGAGGAGACATGCTCTATCTGCCCTGAAATCTCCCTTTGAAATCAATATAAAAAGGGAGGTAAAAAGGTCTTGAAAAAAAGTTTTTCAATCAAATTGAAATTTATTTATATAGTAATGTTTCACATTATCTTAACATGGATAACATATTACTGACAGGGACCGACAACCATTTGGTATTGACAAGTATACAAAGTTTACCCCCGAAACACTCCTATTTCTCAAGATACATACTAAAAAGGGACGTAATCAGATATTTACTTTATGTGAAAAGTGTTGTCTTATGAAGTAAGCATGAAATTTTGTATTTAAATATTATAAAGTATACTGAATCAGGAAAGGATTACACATTATGTTGGCTTGAATCAACATATAAGAAGGGGGCCCCAAATGGAACTACGTTTTAATTATTTCAATCAAATATATCTAGAACTATTTCCAAAAGGTTAATTCATGACCTTAATCAAATATAACCCTTGACACAAAATTTATTCAATTTCATTTTATAGACATTCTAAATACATGGCTCTAGAAAAATGGCACGATGTCCTTAAAGGGAAAATTGTTTAAAAAATATCATTCAAAGGGCAAATTAATTTCTTTTAGTCTTTAAAATATCATTATTGACTTTAACATAAACAAATAAACTGAATTCATGTATATCATGTATAAGATATGAAAAGGTCCATGAGTTATCTCATATATCATATTTTATATGTACATAAATAGTCAATTTTACAAATTTTGAATATTCAATTTTCAATCCTGTTCTGTACTGGTTTCATTCTTACATACATTTAAAAATAGAAACGCTGTATTTGGTATAATAACTGTTATACATGTGATTATTGTTATACATATAATTATAAGGGCAACAGATTTATATCAAAAAGAGAAGCCCCTCAACGGATCATTTCTGTATGTTTTTTGTATTAAACATCAAAATTAACTCCCTTAATTGCTTGTCTGTTACATTACAGTATATGACATAATCAGGACTTATCCACAGACCCATGAAATGATTAAAAATAAACTGATATTTGCACTGCTTCAATAGATATCTAAGAACTGAAATAGGTTTTCCAGTATTTCTTTAATTCATTTGTTTTGTAAATTTGCTTTCCCTATACATGATTATGTTATTGCACTTGCATTAAATCGGTTCTATAAACTGTACACCATAATGGAACTCAAGTGTTATTATTGGTCCATCCAGAGTCAACAGGATTAAGCAATGCAAGGGTTACAATTAAGGTATACAGACACTAAATAGGAAACTGGCGCGAAAAAAAATGGTACTCCTTTTTTTTGTACTGTAGAGCTATTTTCCTTTCTTTCTCTGCACTATTTTGCTGTAATCACAAACAGATCTATATCCAAATCTTGATACCAAAATTCCATTTAGCAATTTACGCGGTTTTAATTTGTGTTTGCCAATATTAGATCGTGTTTATGTTAACTAAAAAAAAGTTACGTTTCGCGTGAGAAAACTTGAAATATTTGCAATGTGTGGGTAGATTTTATCATAAACCTGTCAAAATGCGGATGCATAAGTCATGCATTAGATTAAACATTGACGAAGATTTCAGAAACGATAACAACAAAAAACTAGTTTTTTGTTGTTATCGTTTTTGAAATCTTCGTCAATGCTTAATGCACTATCCTTCATAAGTGAGTTTTGCCTATGCAACTAAATGGTTTTAGGATATTAAATAAATAAATGATGATAATAACAGCTTTGCACGCGGTTCGAATATGCGATTTATTCACATGTGTAGCAGTTGGGAATAGATAAGAACATTGTTAGGTCGCTTTGGTAATATACAGTATGCCAGTTGCAAAATAAAATATATCATAGAATGACATAGTATTTCAGTGACGCAAATACTTTAAACATAACTATATATCTACTGTTACTGTTGCTTTAAAGTTGTGTCCCGGACTGTATTGTATAGAACAATTCTGATTTTTCTACATTCTAACCCTGGCATAATTCATATTGTTATTTATCGTTGTATCGAAGTAATTAAAGGAAAACTCTGCGAAATAGATATTAAACATTTTCAAATCTTATATAAAATTATTAATGAATACTAGCACGGACCAATGATCGTGCCAGAGCGATCAAGCTATTTAAGCAAACACTTTCAATGGTAAATTTACATAAGACTGTATACGGTTATACTTCTCAAAAAAATTATGGGCTGCTCTAGTTGCAGTTTTAAGACACTGTCACGATCCCTGCCAGTAAGCATGAGCGGTGTGATAAACTATGAATTTAAAGGATTATCTTTGTGATATGTAGTACAGATGTGACAAACAAGATATATTAACGCTGGCATATAGAAAGAGAACGCATGTCTTGCCAAACTTTTTCAACATTGGCAAGGGGAAGCCCTAAAAAACCTAATCCGCCAGGAGATGGACTCACTACGCCACACTCACAGCATCTCTGCTTGGTTCGTAGCTATGCTGCTCATATTTGGCGTATAGTTCATCCAGGTTCGCTCCTGTCTGACATATAATGTAAAAATGTTGTTTTTTTTCTGATGTTCAATAAAAAAAATTAGAAAGCCTACATATCTTTCAATTTATTCTTTTGGGCGTTACCCTGAAGAAGCAATTATTCTAGGCCTTAAAATTAAACAATTTATTTATTTATTTATTTGGGTTTAACGGCGCACCAACACAGTATAGGTTATATGGCGCCAAACAGGACTACAAATTTTGGTTCCACATCTCATTTACATCGAAATAAAAACATGAGGTATGGAATAAAAAGCGCACATATCAGCTATGGTTATAACTATGACGGTCTGCAATAGCGATTTCCGTGATGAGCTCCATTAGCTATACAGAGAGAATCAAACCATCCTTATGCCATGTACAATATTAGTACTGTCAAATCGATGTGAGAGTGAAAATGGTACGGACCAGTAATACATACTATTGTATGATTTACAATATATACGTATATGAGAACTTGTTTAATGAAATACCCTTATTGAACCTCAAAATGTAAAAAAATAAATAAATAATGATTCGATATCATAAAATACTACAACTGCTTTTGTTTACTTAAGTGATATGATATTCATACTAAAAAAGAATAAAATCTTGTAAATGAGATTTATTTTTAAACAATTTTTCCCCTTTTATGACCTCATCTATGTCCTTTGTCTGTGTCTTATATATCAAATATGTATAAAGTGTAGCTAGATAAATATTGTCTCAACAATTTTAACTTACTGAGGTCATAAATTAACGTTTTTAGATCTTTAAAAATATATGATTAAAATGAATATTTGAGGCCTCATTTTAAGCTGAATGAGGTCTGCGAACTGCGTGTCTCCTTTTTTTGGATTCACCATACTTCAAAATAGCATTATGCAAAGTTTCGTGCTTTGTTCACAAAATGAAACGTCTTTTAACTATAATCTATGCGCTATAACCATTAATATGTGAATATTAACATGTGGATAATATAGAAAGCAAACACTTGACGCCCAACACGAAACGAACATTTTGCATGCTCGGTTTATTACAACTTGTTCATGGACTGTTACAGTATTAGTAATGACCCTAGCTCTGGCTTGAGGAGAACAAAATGTTCACATGTTACAAGAACCAAAATACAATTAGAGAGATCAACAACTGAATAATTAAGGCTTACAGATATGGGTGACCCTTTGTACCAAAATACTTTTCTCAAATTTCAGTGATATGGTAGCTCAGTATACAATGTAGTAAAACGTAATGCTATAGGTCTGATGATAAATTAGGTAGAGATCGAACAATGAATATTAAAAGATATCATAGCATTATACAATATTGTTGAAATATTCAAATGTTATTAATGATAGTGTTTATTAACCTGTGCCCACCAGAGAGACATTTTGGTGCTTAAAGTATACAATTCCGTGAAAACGTATCTGGCACCCCCATGTCAAAAAACTCCATAGTTTTCGAAATAGAAACATTTAGTGAAAATATATGTAATGGTAACATATAAATAACAAAACTCGAATGTTGCTGAACTCGATGATGTTGTATATCTCTGAAAACCATGATGTCATTTCTGTATATAGATTTCGTATAAATAGGCATGAATAAGGAAACAAGAAATATTTTTAAAAATGATGGTCGGCGAATTGTAATAATAAAAAATAAGTTTATGTAATTTTCATCTAACATTCATCTTTCATCTAACATTTTTCAAATTGCAAAACTAAACACCGCACTTTAACAATTTAAATGGTTCTCTTTTAATTTTTCGCAAAGGTTTCGTAGGGTTGCAATTTTGTTTCGTTTATCCTTAGACGAATAATTACAGCAGTAGTTTGATGAAGATTCATGAAGCGGTTCATGAGAAGAGGTCATTAAACGTGTTAACATTTTAGCTAAATTGGTCCCTATCCCCATTTGTAACAAAATAGCAGGAGACCTTACGATATTGTTACACATCGAGTTTGATAAAAACCCATTACATTTTAGTGGTTAATGCGAAGAAAGGCATATCTACTTTTAGCTATAGTGGTCCCTAATAGGGCCCAAGTTCCTATATAAATAAATTTGGAAGAGGACCTTATAATGATGCTCCAGACCAAGTATGACAAAGATCCACCAAGCTGTTCATGAGACGCTGTATAAAGGCATTTCTAGTTTTACCTCTAGCAGCCCCTAAAAGGGGTCAAATGTCCCAGCTGAACAAAGTTGGCTGCGGGCCTAATAAAGATGCTACAAATCAAGTTTGATTAGAATACATGAGAAAAAATCAATTAAAGGATTTTTTTATTTATTATTTTTATTTATTTCTAAAATAGGCCAACTGATCCCGCTTTAACAAATAGCATATTCGCTATTCATGAATCTTTGGACAATGACGTCACACTAATGAAAAAGTGAAGGTCAAGCAAAACATACAATTGTATTTCAATATTTCTGTTTCATAAGCAAAGTTTGTAATTATTTCAATATTTCTGTTTCATAAGCAAAGTTTGACCGTAGTCATATCACATAGTTAAACTGTATGCAGCGTACCTTCATTTCAGTGGAATGAGATTCAGTCATTATATAGCATATATATAATAAAACAGATTTCAACTGAGTTCAATATTTGCATACCATACTAAAGAAAAATATTCATATATAATAAATCAGTTAAATAATTTATAACAAATATATCGATCAAAGCAAACAAGTACTCATTTTATTATGCAATCTGAATAAGTCACAAAAGCAAGAAACCTTTTCATATACAGACGACAATTCTAACATGGAAAATCTTTTAAAAAGCACTTCTCTACATAAAAGACTCTTATCACACCCTTATTCATGTGATACGCAGACCGTATTCAGCTCTTTCTTTAATTTGATATATGTTGGTATTTGAACATGTTTTTATCATATTTATTAAACTTACTTATCATTTTGAGATATATCAATATTCTTGCTAAATATACTGAGCCAAAGTTAGCTTTAAAACTGTGAACAGCGTCGTTTAGGATAAACGCTTTGTCTACATTTCACTCAGCGTAGCACAATCAACAGAGTGAAAGAAATTGACACTCTCGGCCAATCAGGCAGAGTGTTGCATAAATCTTCCATTTTGATAAATTATCTATAATGCGTTATCAAGTAGTTTGATTGGCAAACTGAAGTCACGTGGCATAGGTAACGAAAACGAATTTAGACGGCGTCGCCGAAAAAAGCACTTCAAAGAAAAACATTTTTATCTTATTTATTCTATCATTTGTAGAATACGCATGCAAAAAAATAATTGGTTGAAGGAGTAGATTGGTATTATTGTCAAGCAAAGCCTCGTTACCGCCGGATATTTGCATATTTATCTACAATCAGTGACGGGTAATATTAATCTTAAACGTGGGTCCTGTATATGGAAAAAAGTAACTTTCCAAGATTAAATTACAACTCTGTTTTGAAGTAATAAAACCGGCAGGGTTTCTATCCTTCTTTGGATTAGAAATAAAATTGAAAATGTTTGGACATGAAAAAAAATTCAAATAATATTGTAGTCATCTTCAAATTTAGGATTCTATTTAGTTATCTTTCAAAATAAGGTACACGAATAAAAAAAAAGTTTTCTTAGTTTAAGAATCTGGAGTAGAAATATGTGTCACAGGTTACATTAAAACTACATTAAAACCACCATCACTCAAGACGGAACGTCGCCATGCATCTTTACACAAAACATCAAACGGCTTTATATCATGAAAATGATGTTATTTATACTTATTTTGATACACGCGATTCAATTTTCCACTTTTCAAGAACATTTTTAACCAATAAAAACACATCTTACTACAGGAATATTGTAGGTTAAACTATTGCACACATACAGACAATTAAACAAATGAAAACAAACGACTTACTCTCAGAAACTAATAATCAATTTATATTAACAGTTTCGCATTTAATGATAATAAAATATACTATAAAAAGAATAAAGCAAATAAACGCAATGCTAGTCATAAATCAACCAATCAAAATATGAGTTATAATGTACATTGTTAACGAAACATCTCACTAATTCAACATACACGTAATAGAAAATAACCATCATTGTAGTTACAAAGAGATCATACATAATTGGTTCTCTATACGACTTCGTTTAATACTAATGATGATGATAAAGATGATCTAGTAGTAGTAATAGCATCAGCACTAGTAGCAGTATGTGGAAGGCTAAACTATAATCGGCCCTGTAGCAATTTATTCGGTCAAAAAGTATTAACTGTTGCCTTTCAGCACAGGTGATCGGAATGTTGTCAGGTCCGGCAGTTATGGCGATGTTATTACAACATTTTTAAATACGAAAAAAAAAACTATTCAGTTAACACTGGTGGAATGTAAAGAAGTTATTCCAGAACATCTAAGTGTTGTTTTGTTAAGCCGTTTGAATATATGTCTGTCGCTACTGATGTACACTTCTTCTATTTCCACGAATGAGTGTCATTAGAATATACAGTAAAATTGAATAGCACGACGTCTCCATCCATTGGAATGTAAGTACTAACACCTATAAAAAGAAAAGGGCAGTCTCACACATTTTTATCAAGAACAGTTATCATTACATACACGTAGGTTGATTGGAGTTAATTATGAAGCATTCTCTACTTTAAACTTAGTGATCATTTTGAACGCTGCAGAAAATAAAAACAAGACTGTAAATTTTTAAATCACTACCCTGACAGTGGAAGGTCCTTATTGTATCAATACCTACGCTGCAGAGAATGAAAATAAGACTGACCATTTTGTTATCACTACCCTGATGACAGTGGACGGTCCTTAGTGTTATAATACCTACGTTGATGAAACTGAGAACAGGACTGTCAATTTTAAGATCACTTCCCTGGTGGCAGTGGAAGGTCCTTATAGTTAAAATATCTACGCTGCGGAAGATATAAACGAAGTTGTCGATTTTAATATTACTACCCTGATAACAGTAGAAGGTCCCTTTTGTTACATTATCTACGCTACAGAAAATGAAAACAAGACTTTCAATCACTACACTGATTACAATGGAAGGTCAATTTACTTATGGCAACAGTCTATTTATCTTAAGAGGGGAAACTATCTGCTTGTGTTCTTGTATTTATTTTCCTCGACATCTGCTTAGAGGCAAAAAAACTGCATGTTATTAAACTTGTATCGAGAAATATGCACGAGTTCTGCAGCGGAAAAACTGCGCAACATTAAGAACGCAATATTATTCTGCGAAAAAAATGAGTGCTTATTTCTCAATGCAAATGTAATAGTCTTTTATATTACATAAGCATCTACACTTAAAATTATTACATAAATAATTCATATTAAGCCTGAGTGATCGAAAATGTCGTCATTAAAGAACTTTTAAACGCGACGTAATACATGAAACTGGCGTCACAAATGACGACACACACCCAATATGAAATCTGAATATCAAGATTGAAAAATATTGACGTTTCATTTTGAAACCCAACGGGGTGTACAAAAAGAGTATTTAATTAGAAGTAAATACCTTGCATAATTTGTTTTTCGTACGGGCGAATTGATAACTATACAAATCACCTTCAGACATTTGTAATTAATGCTAAGAAATCTGAACCAATTGCATCTTTATGACATTGTACTCTTTACATGATATTTACTTACCAACTTTTAGAGGCCCTGAATTATTAAATATTTGCCAGTAGGTTTTATCGTCTGCAAAGTTTCCAGCTATACTATTGATAGAGTCGATAAAGTATCCTAACTGTGAGAAGTAAGTAGTTTTGAATCTGAAGAATAAGAAGACACTGTACTGAAGAAACGGATCAGAAAATTCTGTATAGTAAATGCATGACTAATAAAGGGTTAAATTTTGTGCGGTTAGACGGAGTAGCTATTCTTAGATAATTCGCTAGTTTATACCCATATAAACTCATCAAAAAGTAATTTTCATCCTTTAGAATATTGATTTTGTACAGTAGCTTTCAACTACAAAAATGTCGATCCTTTCCATAAAAAAAGGAGAAAATCGTAATAAATGTCTGATTATATGTTTAAACAACCTTCAGATACAACTGCATAAAAGATACGCCCAAGATTAGTTTTCATTCATCTTAAGACAGAAACACATTTCCAGACTTAAGTCAAGACAGATTTAAATTACATAAAAATGACATAGCGGTGTTAATTCAATTTTGATCTTTACTGTTAGAAAAGAATAATATAAGCAAATATAAAATTTATGTGCAATATTCAACATGAACCGTCAACTAAGAAAAAACTGGTATAGAAAGTAACTGAGTTGCTTGCGTTATGAATACAAAAAATTAATATAGATCATTCAAAATTTTAGTGCACCTTGTGAAAACTTCAGGATCTTCATCAACAGACTTTTCCATATAGTAGATAAGCGGATTATGGTTCTCGATCTCCATGGTAACGCTGTTGTTGAAATATGGCTCTTGTATTTGATTGTTAATGGTGTAGGTAAAAGTCTTCCTGTAAAAATACAAAATGAACCTCAGAATTGACATGAGGTGACAAGCTAATTGACGATAATTACCATCTAATAATTACAGGTTATTTGATCATAACAAAAATACTATCACACCTTTTCTTATCGGTTTGAATTGAGAAGCTCATGTCATTTTGAACGATACCATTCCGAAATATTGAAACAGTTGCTTTCTATCTATTCAAAATATTTAATTAAAAAAGAAAAGAAAAAAACAAACAATATTTTTAGTCGTCCCACCTCTCCCGATCCCGTCGGGTTTCTCCCGATTCTGGATGTAAAACCGGATCAACCCGATAAGAAGTCCAAATCTCCTGATTTAAAAAAATCAAACAACGAAAAAAAAAAAAAAAAAAAAAAAAGATTCAATCCTTTACAAATACTAATCCTAGCTAATAACGAATCTGTGAACAACGGTTTTCGAATATTTTCACACCTATTTACCCCTGTTGATTGTTGTTTATTGCATGATATAACAAAGCCAGGTGTTGATAAAGTGTCACAACTGAAACAGGTATTTATTTTTTCTATCAATAAAAATCAATTACAATCAAATTTAGATAAGAAAATATATTGGTCTGTGACAGGAAAGGCCGTACCGGCGACAGTAACCATCAGAACAAATCAATACCCTTTACAATATTTACAAATTTATTTACATAAGATGATTATTTACAATGAATAGATGATATGAATAAAAAACTGATTATAAGAAAAAAAAATAAAAGTTCAGTATCACCAGATACAAAGTTCGTATAGTTCCATTCTAATGTGACGTGGTACAGTTCTTTAATTTAATTGCGAACTTTAAGTAGCACAAACAAAACACATCTCTAAATCCAGTCCCTTTAAACCGTGAATACGTTGATTCCGTATTGGCTCCCTATGGTGGTAGGTGATTGCATCCCTGAGCTGACTTCAGAGGATAACAAAAATCAGCGTCTTTGCGGTCTACGGCACAACCATGGGACGAAAGCTCTGCGCTGGGAATATCACATCCAGGCGAGTGAAGACAAGTGAACCTCGGGCATTGTACTTCCGGGTTATGACATTACCAGGTAAAATCGTCTGGCGGAAGAAGCTAAAATATATAACATATGGTAAGTACCATAGCAAAACAAATAAGTCAGGGCACAAAACTGCTCATTTGGGTACACCATACCTCCGTAGGCTCCCATAAATAATACGTGCTACTTATACAAAATGTATGTGCTACTAAGTTCAGACGTCACGTGATTAAAATACGTCACCAATTACTTCCATTATTACAAAAATTACTTACTTAAAAGACTAAAGTTAAAGTATGAAATGATATGAAAAGTATATGATGAAACATTATAGATACGGACATGATAAACTGCAGCTATTATTTACAACTACAAATAAACAAAATTCAATATAAATCAAACGTTATATCATAGTTGGCATCCATATAATATCTAATGCCATACACTACAACGGACATTAATTAGATGTGCTATAGACTGGCACACAATTACAAATTACAATAATATATTACATACATGGTACTAGACTTGCCATATAGATTTATACATAACAATACAATGCAGTAATGGCGTTCCATAATTAACAAAATGTTTGACATAAGTTTTTGAAACAGTGCTTTACAATTATCACGATACAAATTTCAGTATAAATCTAACATCTTATATAAACGAAACGTTTTAGATTCCTCTTTCTAAATAATTTACAAAAGTCTGAAAAATCTAATAAATTATCCTGACATACCGAAACTAGCCAAAATCATGTGCCGAAAAGTAAATGTTACAGAATTCTGTAGAATGAACAAAACTTTACCAAATAAAAATCGTAATGCAAAAATCATACAAAAATCTAACAAATAAATTTCTTACCTCGATCGAGCATAAATTTCTAGCAAGAAAATAATTCAGACATAGATTCGTCTACAATGTTGGAAGGTGGTGTGCGCAAGGCATATCTAGTCCAGTCTATTTAAAGGGTAATGTCCCGCCAAATACTAAATTTCATGGGATTCACGGCCTATGCGTGAACTCTTACTATTTCTATTTTCACGGGATTCACGATATAGCCGGGAAATCTGACTACTTTGGCGCGGATTGAAATTGACAATTTGAGGCCCATTATAGTGGTTTTGGGATAAAAACATAAATTACTGAAGTTTATAAAATATCAACTTTCTTATTACTGAACCGAATTTAATGAAATTTACATGGAAAATTAAGTTATGAAATACAGAAAAACATGAGAGGTATTTTATGCGTGAAATCTGACATTTACCTCAATAACTAAAAAATTTACAAAAAGATGATGCAATACCTGCATTTACATTACAGATAAAATAAGGCCCGTATGTCAATTTGTGACATGGTCCTACCTTTTTCTACAAGTTTTTGATATCGAAAGTAGATTGTCGCGGTGCCGAATTTGATAAATATTTCTCTTAAATAATTTTAGTAAGAGAATATGTCAAGGTAAATATTGATATCAGGTACTGTTAAATGCCGTTAAACTGTCTTTGCATCATCATAGTTTGTCAAACACATCCTTAAAATTGAAGATATGGGCAATGTTTACAAAAGCGTAACAGTGTCCGGACAGACAATTTTGGATATCAAGATTTTAAAATAGTTTTACTAGTTTTATTTTCGAGGAAACTAAGTGGGTTCATCAAAGACGCAGGTCGATCCAGCTCCTTAATAGAATGTTGAATTGTTGATAAATGTAATATGAGAGTAAAAATGAAAGTCAACAAGTTTGTTTTTACTTTATTCTGTTTTTGCCATTTGTCTTGACTTGTACTTTGCGGTTCGATTTATGTATAAATAGCTGTCATTTCGAATATATAAGGCTTCATTTTGTGAGTTTTAACTGAAATAAATCCCATGTTGATGAAAAGGACCATTCAGCTGAAATCTTAGGAGTCTGTATGTACACTTTTGCTTATTTTAAGAGTCAAAATCTCCAGTCCAGGTAGTTGTTTTAAAAATAAAAAATAAAAAATAAAATTCTCTCTCCCCACCCCCCACGCCCCCTTTTTAGCCAAAATTTGGATGATAATCTAGGAATTAATTTATTATGGCCTTATATTAAAACAGCATTTTTCTAAGTTGCAGGATTTACGTTTCACCGACTTCTTTATCGTTCATGCCCCAGGTGCTCCTGCATACCTTTCCTCACGTGAGCAGAGCAGACTAGAACCCGCGAAAGGATTAAATACCTAGTTAGACTTTAATCACCAGTGGCTAGGGGCAAGTGATTCGGCACTTAACTGAATGCTGTTATTAACGTTTGGTTTATATAGAAACATGCATATAAGTATCATTTTACAATGTGACTGTTTTTACACAGTTATTTCACGTTGATGCACAGTAAAACTCCGAGCTTCCTGTAGCCTCCTCATCCTTAAAGACCGTGAAATTAATTTGATCTTGATGTATCAAAGAATTCTGCTTAACCCTTACCATGCTAAATTTCTATAATGGACTGGTCCATCTTCCAAATAGTACAGTACCATTTATCATTTGAAGGGATGTTTACTGAAAATTTACTGACTGAATAGCAAACAGTGCAGACTATTATCAGACTCATGGGTGTGAAGGATGATCTTGGTCTTCACTGGTCGCAAAGGCAAGCATTGTAAGGGTTAATTCAGTAGGAGTACATGACGTACGCTGCTTCTATCATTACATCTATTGAACAGACTCGGTCAAACCGTGTCTGCTATTATTTTGCTACTTTATAGAAAGTCATACAGAACATTTCAAATGAAAGAAAACACAAATCAAAACTAAGAAAACATAGTTTAGTATAATTTATTTCAATATAAAATAAAGGCATGCATGATTCAGTCATGATAAGCTCTAATGAAATTCAAAAAATACTAATTACATTAAATGCTTTCAACAAAGATGATATCAGTCTGATATAACAAATCTCAAATAATAAATATGATGTTCAGTTTGACTAATTCACATTTTGCAATTAGCGCGTACGATTTTTTTATTATTTTTTATTTTTTTGTATTTCATACTTCCTTAATCAATGAAGCGCAAAATACATAGTGACCAATCCTGAGCAACCGGGTTTTATTTGTATACTAACGTTTTTTGTCGAATAGTTTAGATCAACATAACATGTTTACGTATATTTGATAATCAACACCATTTTATAATCAACAAAGAAGAGAAATATGGATAGTATTTCTCATCGGTATTTATTTATTTAAAGCGAAGTTTTAAGAAAGAACGCAGTGAAACCCATAATTTAAAAATTAGTATATTTAAATGAATGTATGTTATGTAAATATACATTAATGTGTTAAAGTTGTCCAATTAAACGTTAGGTAGCTTGAATAGTTTCATATCCTTGTTAGGCTATATTTATAGTTTGACAGTATAATAGCAAAACAGCCATAATAAGTTAACTAGCAATATGTTTTTGTGAACATTATTTAATATTTCATCAGCTAACTAGCAATATGTTATGAACAAAATGATTTAGTATTTTATCAGAAACTATTATAAACATGATTTTATATTTTATCCAAAAAAAAAATCCTAGAAAGAAGTTACAACAAATACGATTGAAACTGCAATCAAATTAAGTTCATGCGGGACAATACTGAATTGTGGAACGTAATTGTTAATTAAAGTTTATAAAGAAAAATTGCAGGTAAACAAATGCAGCTTCAATATTGACCACATACACCATTGTGCAACAAGTAATGATATACATATTTTGAAAATCTGAGGCTTCTGGTTGTGCATTTAGCCTCGAAATATATAGTTTATGGCTGTTGGGGGAAGCTATGTGTTTCCGAGAAATCTACCCTTACCTTTTATTTTTATCATGTATATACCTGTCAATAGACCTGAGTCACTGGACAAGAGAGAGAGACACGCAGAGAGAGAGAGAGAGAGAGAGAGAGAGAGACAGAGAGAGAGAGAGAGAGAGAGAGAGTAACACTTACCCTCTATGCGTCTACAGTCAGTTATAAAATATAAATATTCTAACATATCTGAAATGGTACAGGTTGCATTTCAAGCAAAATAACATGACCAAGGAGTTTTTATTCCATCTTACTTTTCCATTTCTGTCACTACAGTAGATGGAGAAGTTGTTGTATACTTTGTTTGGACATACTTCGTAGTTTTTTCTCCATCTTTAAGCCAGTCTGGTAGGTTCTGAAAGATACGTACATGTTTATTTTGCCTTAAATACAATTAGTGTATTATATATCAGTCTGCACGTTTTAAACCAACTCATTTGCACATGGTAGAGGAAAGGTAATATATTGTCATATTTTTTTTATTTTTGAAAAAGAAGAACTTAGATTAACATGAAACATAACAAAGCTTTACGTAATATATGATAAATCAGTTCTAAACTAAAGTGTAGGAGGAGATCGGATGGACGGTCGGATAGACGGATGGACATGGCGGAAACTATACCACCTCATTCTCCGGAATTCATTATATGATATAATTCACAAGTCAAAATAAAATTCATCAAAACTTAATTACCTTACAAGTAACTTCACTATCCGGTCCTCCATGATAAACGTAGATACCAACAATAATTCCTCCGACAAAACCAGCACAGACTAAAAGCACGCCAAACAATTGACCACAGATAAAGTCCCGTCTCACAGACATCTTCTTGTCAGAGTCTAGCGCGTCTTTTGATGGAAAGAAAATGTCGGCATGCATTTAAAGTTATGTATACACAAAATATATTTCACCTGCTTAGTTCAAAATGGTCTAATAGTTATGCGTTTAAGCGACGTGTATTTATACAAATTTTAATCGAAGCGTGACCCTGTTGTAATGCCTTAAGCAACATTTGTTTCGCAATATATAGATTCACGTCGTACAAACACAAATTAACTTGAGAATTAAGTATATTAATTTACTTGATAATTACTTTTATATTCTATAACTTTTAGAAACATAATTCATTTTTAACATTTACTATTTCTCATCGTGAAGGTATTGCTTCAAGAAAATGTATGCGGTCTAAACATGTTATTGTACATCAATCGCCGTGAAGGCAATGTTTTCTTGTAGCTCGAAATGCGAAATTGCAAGACCAAATATTTTCATAAAAGTGTAAGTATGATTTTTTCCAACTGGACAAGGGAATTCACCCAATAACGTTTACATAATATTTTGTATGACTTGTTTCCTTTCAACTAATTAATAACTGTATTACGGATGTTATTAATTTTCATAAGAAATACTTCTTATTATTTTACTACATGTAACTGTGGTTTCTACGGAGGAGCAATAGTGCCTGGTGTGTTTTTTATTAACTCGAAATTTCGAGTTCGATTTATTAACTCGAAATTTCGAGATGCATAACTCACATTTTGACTTACTAACTCGAAATTTCAACTTACTAGGTCGAAATTTATACTTAAGTATCTAGAAATTTCAAGTTAATAACACGAAATTTAGACTTTTAACTGCAAAATTTGAACGTCTATCCGTCTGTCAAAGGCCAAAAATGTAATGGACGACTTTTGACTCTTCAAAGTGGAACATTCTATCTACACATCCATATACTGTACCCAACATGTACCATAATCAATGTATGACCTACCCCATAGCCTCTACAGCTACTCCAGATTTCAAACTGTATCCAAGATATATACCTTCGTTTACATGTATAGTATATGTTCAGGTGGTAGGGGCTAGAACTAGGTCGAAAACTTTCCAGATATGATCACAATAGTGGCATTTTTTAAGTTTGAATACTTCCCGATCACCTTCTATGACCTCTCCTCAAAATCTAGATCGATCCAGGTACCTAGTCTTGGTCACACTTATTACCTCACGTTCAGGTAGGGTATGTCTATATTTCCTTGCCCTATGGGTTCAAACTAGGTCGAAAACCTTCGAGACTTAAACATGGTTTAAATAGTGATATCTTTTATGAGCAAATGCTGCCCGGTCATCTTAATCCTATGACCCTGTAGGATGCCTAATCTTGGTCAGGCCTTATACATCAACGTAAACTATTGTAGTTAGTAACTCGAAATTTCGAGATACGTAACTCGAAATTTCGACTTAATTATAACCCTAAATTTCTACTTAGTAACTCGAAATTTAGTCTTAATAACTCGTAATTTCGAGATACGTAACTCAAAATTTTGAGATATTAACTCGAAATTTCGACTTAGTTACGCGAAATTTCGTACCTCGAAGTTAGTTAATAATTAACATACACCTGGCACTAATGTTCTTACGTAGGCTTCTGTATTGGATGACAAGAAATATCTTATTGAATTTCAACCATCCTAGTAATTTTTTTAACATCTATTTATAAAACAACATGTTTCATTATGTTTTCTCCGGCATAATTTAGGTCAACAATTCTTGATTATGTTACCTTGTATTAACCAGTTCTTCGAAACCAACGATTATTGAGTGTCACATTTTTCCCTAAACCTCGTTCATACTCCCTACACGGATTTCTTTTTCTCTCTCGTAAATCGATAAAATTTGCTTACTGTGAAACTGATCAGTGAATAAACGTATTAAAAAGATATTTGAAAGTATCTTAGTAATACATTTTCCATAAAAATTAACAGACAGGTGCTCTTAAACCGTTTAAAACGCTTTTGAAAATTATATATAAAATACAATTTTTGTCCTTCTTTTCACTAATATGTAACTGTCACTCTATTTTGACTCTCTTTATCATTTGTCGATCCAAACAATATAATAAAATCTGTAAAACGAACCTTTGGAAGCAAAGAATGCAACCAAGAAGAATAATAGCAGACTCGGTTTGATTGAGTCTGTTCATGAGAGGTAAATGAAATGTGCAACACCTCTCACGCCCCCTAGCACCGGCTTAAGGAGGAACTCTATTACATATATGTTGAATGGACTCCATGATCCCAAAGGACCAGAAAATATAACAACACTGAATCCAAGTACGTGGAGACTTTTTACAGCCGACACATGGCACTTAAAGGTTGCTGTTGTGATAGTTAATAAAATCTGTAAAAAGATCCTTTAGAAGCAAAGAATGCAACCAAGAAGAATAATAGCAGACTCGGTTTGACTGAGTAATGAAATGTGCAACAACTCTTATGCCCCCTTTCACCGGCTTGAGCGGAACTCTATTACACATATGTTGAATGGACTCCATGATCCAAAAGGACCAGCAAATATAATAAATTAATAACACTGAAGTATATAAGTCAAATATGACATGAATGAGACTCCGTATAATCGTCATTTATTACATGTTTGACGTCGTGGGGGTGAAATAAAGCCATTACATAAATTTGATAAGTATTAAGTGTAATAAAGCTTTGACGTTGACGTCGTTTATTTATAGGAGACGTTGGTCGAATTTACTTGGTTTATGATAGATAAAGAGAGAAGAAATTTTGAAAAGCTTACATGTGATATTACATTTGTATATTCTCGCACTGAATTCATTAAACTCATTGAATAAAATTAATAAATGCTCGGCAAAGCCTCGTATTTTATTGTTTTATTATTTTATTCAATGAGTTTGATAAATTCAGTATAAAAAACACTCATGTCATATGTGATATCCTTTATATGTACATCACTTCACTTGGTATGCAAGTCGATCATTTTCACATGTCAAAAACTAAGAAATTTTGAATAAGCTATCTTTTGCACTAAGAGCAGTATTTCCTTTACAATATACAATCAAAGGACTGAAAGTACTAGAGGACCGATTGTCTTTGAACAACACAGATTGTACAAGATTTTGAAGATTATATTGTATTTACCATTTATCAATTAACATAACCTATTTGACATCGACGGAACCGGCTACCCAGCCACTGCCTTCTCCGCAGGTAAAAATATGTTTAATACATACTCCTCGTCAACCATTTCTCGAAACATATAATTTATTAGCATCTGATCTGTTATCCGTAAGCTATACTCTGTGTACATATGAATTAAAATACTGCAAGTAAAATAAGACAGAGTACTTTGCAACATTTTGCGTGACCGATAAAACCATAACCCGCCATCAGTATTAGCCCGTAATTGCATTCATGAATACTTTTGACCGTTTAACTAAACTTGATGCTTTTAAGCATTTAGAAACAAATAACTGTTTGATTTACTAGTACGTAATATATTTTTCAAAAAATAAAACAACATTTCTATACAAATTTCCAAAATGAAGGTCTGCAAAGCCAGCGGAAGATTTAGTCCCTGAAATAATTTCTGTTCCGTTTTGAAAACGTTTCAGCACTTTATAAAAGTGTTATCTAATCCATCCTTGGGCCACTATCTCTTTTATTTTGGATAGATATCGTAAAAATGATGTCAGCCCATTATAGTTTTACTCACTGGTTTTAAGTCGGACCGATGATATCGATTGTCTATTCGTACACTGGGGATACTCCGTCTTTTACGCAGTTCACTGTTATTGACAAAAAAAATCATCAACGTTGACATCGGCATTCCAAACAGCTTACATTTATTATAATTAAATTACATTCTTACGACATCTGGCCAATACTTGCCCTTTGTTGTTTTTGATGTGTTTAACATATATGAATGGTTAGGTACTGACTGAGGGGATTTTTAATCATATCTCACACACATAGCACTATGCCTAATCGTTAGGAAAAATGGTGTGGGTCATACTTTTATATCGGGTAGACATAGCGCCTACCCGCCAATATTCTGACTGCTGTCAATCCGATATAGGCATGCAAACTGAGTGACACATCTATGAATTAGGCGCGGAGGATAATCAATATTAAAGTGTAGCATGTTGTTCAAAGTGAACCTTTGCTTAAAAAAATAACGAGTAATGTTCCTAGCCCGGTCTTTTCATCACTGTATCAACATTTTGATGAAATACATGTACATTTGTATTTAAACGCTTCTGGCGGAATGAATAATTAAGAAAATCAAAAACAAAACATCTATAAATCGAACAAATATTTCTCATTCACAAATATTTACAATTCAAAACTTTCCCGTGTCTCGCTATGCTATGCTACTATAATCGCAAATGTATTAGCCAGAATCCAAAATAGTCGTAAATATATTAGCCAATAAATCTATTTATATCTTCGGCGTTTGTCCGGTAGTTTTCGCGCATTAATATGTTACTGCAGACAGAACAAAAACAACAGAAATGCATATTATACGGACTGAAAAATACGTTGAAATTGACGTTCGACAGTTAAAAATACCGTCGTGGCAAAATAGTTATGTTTTGATGGTTAAATAAATGTATTGCACGGAACTATTTGTTTGTACCTATGGTACTACTTTTGTTCGGTCTGCAGTAAGCAAATTTCTACATTGTAAACTTTGGATCGATTGTGAGACAATCGATTCAAAAATGGCTTGCTATGTTAGGTATAAGTCTGGTATAAATAAGAACCTACAAGAGGAAGACATACACAAATAATCATCATAGTCACAAATCATTTTCTTTGGAATTCGTTTTTATTGTTCACTGTTTTGACAAAGAAAATCAAAATTACAACAATGATGAAATATATTAAACACATTTTGTTCTGAATGGTTACATATTTGAATTTTATTTTCACTTTGCAATTCGACATTCAAAAAACATATAAGAAGTAATTAAAATGCATATTTAAACACATAGCATGAATAGTAACTCGATTGTACACAAATAAAATATTAGCAAAGAGTCACTGGTCCGACTAAAAATGGAGAATATCCAGTTAAATCAACAGTAAAATGTACACGATTTCATTTGAGCGAAACGACTGAAAATGAAACAAAAATGCATGCTATAATCTTTCTTTATTCTTTAGTATTTCAATCATGTTTTAAAAAGAGTCATTTTATATTTTATAGTTACGTGTACTATGGTAATGTGATGTCATGAAAATGAAACTGTGTTGGTGCGCCGTAAAACCAAATAAATAAATTGAAAATGAAACAATTCGGCCCAGATAAAATCTATAGATTACATACAAAAGGATTTAAGTACAAGAAACATACAATCTAGTTTCACCTGTCATCGTTGCATCAGTGTATGATGCAACTATGATAGAACAATTGGCGGAAAAAAGTGTTTTTGGTAAATAATGTGGTTAGTGTTGTGCATTTATTAAGGTTGGGTATTTATATTTAGATAACCGGATAATATGCGCAATTTCACTTAAAAAGCAATGCTTTCAGTTTTGTTGTAACTAAGCCCGGGATATCTTTATTGCAAAATATTTCATTTTGTAAAATTTCAATGGTACATAGCTCTTGAAACATGCATAGTTCATATATTTTCTTACAATATGCGCAAAAAAAACTTTTGAGTACAAACAATTGGAAACTGTAAGAGGAGATATCCAGACAAGAGTTTCAGTAGTGTTTTCTTTTTTGTCAAAAATAAGGCTTGTTTACCTTGCAATTATTTCCGACAAAACCAGCACAGAATAGGAGAACGCCAAACAATTGACCACAGATAAATTCCAGTCTCACAGACGTCATCTTGTCTGAGTCTAGCTGTCTTTTGAAAGAAAGAAAATGTCAGCATGCACTGAAGTTACTGCTAGTTGTCCTGTCTTAAGAAAGCTTTAAAACGATTTTTCCATTGAAAATTGCAGAGCGTATGTGTTGGGATAACGATGTTAATAAGCTTTATATAAAATAATCATTAAGTATAAATTATTCTTTGGAGTAATGTTCAATATGAAAGAAAGCTATTTATTATATACCGGGTTAATTCTGCGGAGTTTTAATTTCTGCTAAATCTGCGGATCGAGAGTGTCACGAAGAAATAAATTCGGAATACGCACATTTGAACTATCAGCAGCATCTTTTGACGCAGAAATAAACTTTGATGTTTCGCTTAATACAATGACCCGTTATCTTTATCTCACGAGTTTTTCGTATGCTGTCAAGTTATTCACACCGTTGTAGTTGATTGCTTTTGTTATTGCATCAATCTATTGTCCACAAATGAATTGTTACCGTTTCGTGCGTGTAATCTTTACAAGTGTATATCACAAAACACTCTATAGTGCGTTTTATTCGACCTGGTGGGGCGGGGTTAATCTCTGACTTATGCAAATAATGCAAATCTATCAAAAAACGAGTAAATTGGTTGAGCTACAGTGGTTACAATATAAAGTAGATGGCCAGTAAAAAAGAAATCAAAATGCCGAATATACTGCATATCCTGCAAAATAATGCAGTAGACCGTCGCAAAGCGACGCCCCGCCAGGTCGATTAAAATGTACTAAAGGTTTATGAAAAGTTAAACAAACTAATTATTGTGTGTTGTAACTGTTGTAACTGAATGGACTGGTTTTCTGGAACTACTTTAGTATTCTTGGGCAGTGACTTTGGCAGATCTAACATTTGAAGTGGAATGGAATGTATATAGATAATGAAGTAAACTTTTTAAGTCAAAATATAGAATCAAAAATGATCGCAGCCATTCTAACAGGTATTTGTACGAGTATACGGCATTTAACCTTCCTTTAACTCGGACATAACTCGGAAGAACGTTTGAAACGCCAGAAAAGAAAACCAGAACAAAATGTCGAATTTATTGGAAACTGAGTGTTATACGTAACTCGTACAACTACACTTTCTATTTAATGTCTTTGCAGATGCTGTAAACGTAACGTTTTTCGTCTATTTCTAAAATAAGACTGAATTTCGCCTGTACGGATTTGTAGTTGTTGTCGCTCGTTCTAAATCATAGTAAATGTAAACAAACGACGTATTAAATCACTAAGGTATATAATAAACAAAAAATCAAGTTTTTTCTTTTTTTTTTTTTTTTTTGCATGAACATGGTTTTTATTTTGACCTCAAGGTATGAAAATTTCATATTTCATTTTCATTACACTCGAAGAAAATTTAAAAAAATAAAGAAAAACATACTCATGCAAAAGACTTGAATATCCTCTATTTATTGCTGAGGAAATCAGAGTTCGATTTCTAACTGAGACATGTCTTTTTTATTTAGCTTGTCTTTCAACTAGTTTAGAATTAGATATTCATGTTCTTTTAATCTTCATTATATGACCAAACTTTTTTCTTTGAAAAAACAATTGTTTAAGTCAAAATATGGAGACTTAGTAATACATTTCCAAAGATTTTGTACAGAAAAGAGCTTGTAAATCGTTTGTATCACTTTTGAATTTATATGGAAGACCAACATTTGTCCTACTTTTCACAATTATGTAACTGTAACTCTTATTTTCACTCACTTTATCGCTGTCAGTTTCATACAAACTGTGGGGCGAGTAGCAAGTAGCTTTAAATGTAATAAAACTATAATCCCTTTTTGTGTAATATCGAGTTTTCTGTAGTAAATAATATGCAATAATTGTGACTTGAGCCTTTGGATATGATGTAATATTCACCGGAAGAGGGCAATATTGACCTCGTCTGTTTTGCCCTCTTCCGGTGAATGACCTAAAGAACTACAGGCCTGTATCAAACCTAGCTTTTGTCTCCAAAGTGTTGGAAAAAGTAGTAGATAAACGCATTGTGTGCTACTTGACTTCGTAGAACCTACATGAACAACACCAGTCTGCATACAGAAAGCATCACTCGACAGTAACTGCACTTCTCGAAATTCAAAATGACATTCTTCAGTCCCTGGATCGGGACGAAATCACAATGGTAATGCTTGACTTGTCAGCTGCGTTTGATACTATCGACCATGAAACAATGCTAAAACGCTTAGAAAAGGACTTCGAGATCATTGGAAAACCACTTTGGTGGATAACTTCTTATCTGAATGACCGCTACCAAACAGTCTCAGTAACTGGCGAATATCTTCGCCAGTCCATATGAAATACAGTGTACCACAAGGATCTGTCCTAGGACCGAAAAACTTTGTCATATACACAAAACCCGTCAGTTCAATCTGCAGAAGCCAATGACTGTATCATCACTTTTATGCTGATGACTCACAACTATACTTGTTGTTTAAACCAACAAATATTTCCTACCAACATGAAGCCCTATCTCGAACTGAGATCTGTCTCAAAGACATAGTCTCCTGGATGCATCAGAAAATGCTGAAGCTCAATACTGACAAAACTGAGGTCATTTTGTTTCACACAAATCACACAAAAATACCCGAAGATATCTGCGTGAAAGTAAGGGCCCTCTTGGATTAAACCATCAGTTTGTGTGAAGAATCTCGGTGCAAGAATAGATAAAAACATGGACATGACACAGCATGTTAACTCTCTATGTAGAACGAGTAATGCACAACTACGGCAAATATGCCACATAAGGCAATACATCACAGCTGATGCTACCAAGTCTCTTATGAACTCTCTGGTTACATCGAAAGTAGACTACTGTAACTCATTTCTGTATGGAATTTCCATAGTATGTATGTATGTGTTCAAAGCACGTCTGAGCATACATATTTTGTATGAAGAGTGCTATATAAATGTGGTATAATGATAAAAATATCACATTATATCCAATGGCTCAAGAGTCAGTAACTGTTTTATTGTATGTGTTCAGCTTTATGAATAAGTAAAATATATTTATTGCAACATATTTAATGTTTGAAAGTAACAATAACGGTGTGAAAACCTAGTAAAGTTTAAATGAACACACTTAAAATTTCTGGAATCATTGTGTATACATATTGAAGTTGATTGTAACCAGAGCATTTTGGCCAGTTGTCATTGGCTGGGATAACTCTTGTAGCTGTGTTTTCCTACAGGTCATATTGTAACTAGAGCTACATGTCAGTTCAACTTCCATTCTATTATTAGAAAGTTTTGTTAAATGAGGAAAACCCACTATCCTTTAAACGTGAAATATGTTTTGAAAAACGACGAGCGGTTTCGGCCAATGAAATTTAGGTTATTTTTAGAACATATAATAATGGTTAAACTTCACCTGGAATAACAGTCGTCCATTTTCACATATCGAAAAACTATAAAATTTTGAATAAGTCTTGTTCAGTATGAGCAATATTCTCTTTAAAATGTACAATTAGGCCTGGTATGTCATGTATACGATCTGGTATAATTAAGAATTTGAGGACTCACACAAATTATCATGGTCACAAATCATTTTCTTTGGAAATCATTATTAATTGTTCACCATTTTGACAAAGTTAATTAATATAATCTGTAAAAAGATCCTTTGGAAGCAAAGAATGCAACCAAAAAGATTAATAGCAGACTCGGTTTGACTAAGAGGTAATGAAATGTGCAACCACTCTCATGTCGCCTGCATCCTTTTAAGCGGAACTCTATTACACATATGTTGAATGGTGGACTCCATGATCCCAAAGGACCAGAAAATATAACAACACTAAATAAAGTTACCATAATAATTATCATGTTATGCACATTTTTTCTGATTGGTTATGTAGTAGGGCTTCATGTCTAATTCATAATACAACATTCAAATAAACATAACAGTAATTAAAAAGAATATTTAAAATTATAGCGTCCGACTAAAAGTAAAATGTACATGATTCAATGTGATCGAAACGACTGAAAATGAAACAAAAATGCATGCTATAATCTTTCTTTATTCTACAGTATTGCATTCCTATTTTAAAAAGAGTCATTTTATAGTGACAAAAAAACAAAAACATGCCCTCACCAATGTCGATTTAAGCCCTGCTTGGAGCATACATTTTTATGTGTGGGAAGCGATCCAGCTGGCATAAGGAAAGTCGGTGATGGAATAATGTCCTGAAAGGCTTCTGGGGGCTTCCCCCGCCATCAAAGCTGGAAAGTCCTCATATGACCAATAATGTGTCGATGTGAAGTTAAACCCAACAAAAGCAAAAACAGAAACAAATATATTTTAATCTTTTGAATTGCCTTTCTAAAAAAAATGTCCTGTATAAAGACGAGCTGTATATAGCATTACAATTTATGTTTGCATGACTTTGTAATTAAATCCCTACATCAGAAAGACGCAAATCTATTTACTTTTAAATTGTAAACTTTATGTACTTTTGATAGCAGCTTCATAGCAATTTTGCGTAATAGGTTTTTGTTATGATTCGGTGCATAATAATTGTCAACTTGATACTTGGCAAGTTTCATAGCTGATAAAACGTTGCAAGATGGCTTAGATTTCCTCCTTGAAACAGCTTATTTGAAATTTGATGACCAGACGAGTATGACCCTTTGCAAATATCGGTGTTCAGACACACAACTTGGGAAAGTTAACAAGTGCAGTAGCTTAAACCCCAAGTAGGGAAGAAGACTTGAAGGCATAAGGATGGTGAGTGAAATGAAGACTCAGAGATGTTTGCACACAGTTATCTACATTGTAGGCAATGGAATAGTGTTGGAAGTATTTTCCTACAAAAATTAGGAAATGAAATATCTCGAATACTTTTCCTAAATATGACCAACGCATTCAGCTATCGCTTTCGGCACCGATACAATATAACTAATTTGAAACTGAGAAAAATTATGAATCTATTTAAAGTCATAAAAAGTGCACAATGTTATTTTTATAGCACGGTTTTGTTAAGACAGTAATCGTATATCAAAAGAAAATATATATTGTATCTGTGACAAGAAATATGAATATCAGAAGTCTAAATGTACTATGAAAGTGTTAGTAACTTAGAAAAAATTGTCAAGAGGTTGAACACCTCTGACCCGAGAAACATTTGTTAATTTATCTCTTGGGTAATCATTTACATCTGATTTTGCCATTGATGAATTACGAGAGGGCGGGAAGGTGGTTATTTCGCAAGTCTCCTTTTTTTGAAAAGTATCTCAGCTCGTATCTACCATTAGTATCAGGCAATGTTTTTACCTAACAATCCTATGAATTTCCCATCTTAAGAGCTTACAGTTTATAAAATGCTCTTTATTAAGACATAATAATAAAAAATTTTGCTAATAAACAACAATGCAAATAAATGCCTACCACGTTAGGTACTGGCGACTGAAAAAGCACTAAGACTTATTTTGCAGCGTTATTTATACTGTATGTGTTTCGAAAGCAGTTTCATAATGCAAGATTCTTTCACTGGTGGAAATGACGAGTTTTTACAGCACCGACAAGATCCTGAGAAGAACCTGTTTGACATGCAAGAAGATCATTTCTATAGCATCTGCATTTTTCCATTTATCTATTATTGGTGCAAGTTAGGCCGAAAAAAAATGCAATTGGCAGCTGAATACAGTAACATGTATAATGGTATAACGCATTGTGTCATTTGCGCTTTTACCTTTTACATGAGATATGAGGTTACTCTGTCTCTTAAAAACTTCGTTAAAAGTACAATATAACGTATAATAACATTTGTAAGAAATTTTGACTGTCGGATGATTTGACACATTCGTCACGGCACTTCTTGTCAAGTTCTTCCCGCTACAAGAATTGTAACTGAGGAATGCTTCTCCTACCCACGGCTGCGGACAGTAAAATTGAATAGCACGACATCCCCTTCCACTGGAATGTATGTACCGACACCTAAAAGGCAGAAACAATCATAAATTAAATGTATTAATATATACATTTTACGTTCATTGGAGCTACTGATGAAGGATTATATATAAGTGTACATCCATTAAATATACAAAACTCTTGCCCGAAGTCCGAAAATTCAAGTGCAAATGTTTGAACTATTGAACGGAAGGCTATATACAGTAAGTGTTTTGTAACACAGGAATAATTGTTCAGAAAAGATGTTCTTAAAGTTTTGATATTTAGTCCTTGAAAACATGTATTCAACACAGGTCGGTCATACATGCAAACTTGATACACAGATTCATTTCATAATATACCGTAATATTACAACAATTAACCCGCAAAAAACGAGAAGAAGACTGCCAATTGATGACGATAACTATCGATTTACTGATGACAACATGAAAGTTCTAGCGAGTTGTCATTCTTATATAGAGAATTAACTTTTGCTTTGGAAAATCAAAGCAGGGGAAAGAGTACTGATTTCATAATTTTATACGTCTTCTTTAAACGTTTGCAGTTAATGCTCAGCTCATGAAATTTGCACATGTTGGCAGGTAATCTTTACGATATATATACTTACCGACTTTAAGAGCCCCTGATGTATTAAATATTTGCCAGTAAGTCTTGTCCAGTGCGTAGTTTGAGGTCATATTATTGATAGAGTCGATAAAATATCCTGATTTTGAGTAGTAAGTAGCTTTGAATCTGAAGAATAAAACAAATTTGTGCAAGAGAAACGGATCAGAAAATGTTATGTAGTAAATAGACTAATTTAGCATTTTTAGGATTTCTCATCAAATCTTAAGGGACAAGTTGCCAGCTTTTAACCAAGTATTAAATGATAATGATGCAAAAGTATGATCTTTGACAATATATAGAACCATTTCTACAGGTAAGTCATTGATCCTGAGTTCCATCGTTAGAATATGATAGGATATACAAGACATTCACTCCGCCATGCATCCTCAGCTATAGCTGGTTCAGATACTGAGTGATCTGACCAGAGGGACAGAGCGAGAGAAAGCCATCCTCCTCCGCGTGAACAGAGGATCGACAAGATACGTCCTTTCTAGCTAATTAACGCATAGACAGACAATCTGGTTCTTTAACGTACTAGGTGTGTAGTATCGATACACGCGAAGCCATTGGTTTCTTTGCATAAGGATCAGAAAAACCCTATTACCGATTATCTGATTTTACAACCTTCAGATAGAAATGAAAACAAACGACATGCCTACGGTTAATTGCAATTTGCCTTGCGATAGAAATGCTGTCATTGATTTTAAGTTGAAGATTCCTTCAGTCAACTCAAAAATGACATTGGCAGTTCGATTCAATTTTTGCCATTAGAAGAAAATATTTTTGAGCTATAACTGGATATTCTTTTGGACATATTTGTAGCCAATTTTAAGGTATTGTTTCCATAGACTACATTTTGTTAGGATACTTTTTGTAAATGACGTTAAATCGTCCTAAAGGGAGTCCATTAATATCGTTCTCCAAATGAATGTTGTCTACACGAAAATAAACATTTGTTGTTTTGTTTTTCTATTCTTAACAACCACTTAGTGAATGGGACATAACAAAATACACACAAACTTTAAAGCCAATCTTTCCATCAGGAAAAAATGCTTTAAGTATTGATTGAATGCAAATAAACATATTTCTAAAATATTTAGTGCACCTTGTGAAAACTTCGGGGTCCTTATCAACCGCCTTTTCCATATAGTGCATTAGAGGGCTGTGCTTCTCGATCTCCATGGTAACACTGTTGTTGAAATATGGCTCTTGTATTTGACTGTTAATTGTATAAGTAAACGTCTTTCTGTAAACATGTAGAATTAAGGTAAGCGAAATGTGGTTAATATGTATCTATTAAAAGCTTTAAAATTCAGTTTTTTAGGCATGGGTTTGTTAGAAAAAATCTGAAACCATCTTGCTGGCTTTCTTCCCGGTAAGACTTGTTTCACCGGTGTTATAATGTTAAATAAATGTGATTTCTATCAAAACATGTATCTAAGTATCATGTTTGACACAGTTATCTCGCATTGTTATTAGTGTGTCTGTGTAGAACAAACAGTCCTATAAAGTTAATGAATTTTAAAACATACGTTAGTCTGTTGTTTAAGTATAGCAAACGTCTGCTTCATACTAGGATCTTTAGGAATGGGGAGAGTTAAGACAAAATTGGAACTCGAGGGTAAGGCGTTTCACGAACATCTTTTTAAGTACATTCATGTTAACTACTAGGTTATTTTTAGAATCCGAAAAATAAGGTTGATGTTTCATAAAATTGAATTTAACACACATTTGAAAAAAATAATCAAAATTAATGTGTTTAAAAATTCCAAACTTAGGAGAGAACCAAGAATGAAACTTATGAACCTTTGTGTAACAGTTCCATGATCGTTTAAGTTAAATCATTTTTATTTTTTATTATTATTTCTAGCTTCATTGATTCAGGGTGTTATACGCAACACTTTATCGTCATCTGTTTAGAACTCATTATACATACCCCGGCATTTATTACATAACGAATCAGACTCAGTATCGTCTTTGTTTATTTTATGTCATTTTTTTCTGAATTTAAACATATTTAAATCAGGTTAGAACGCGTTTTGTACATATAAATTAAATTATAAAACAGCAATTTCTTTCGTAGTTTGTTTGGTTTTTATTCTTTTATTTAAAAACGTTCAAAATAAGTGTGTATTATTCCCTTTACAATATATATCAAACTGGATTTGTTTACATATTTACGGACCAAGTCGAATGGTTTAGATTAAAAACTCAACAAGGAAAATCAGTAAGGAAAGCTTTGGAGAGTCCAAACGTATCTAAATTTCTCATCGGTATGTAATAAATAGACTTGTCTCTTCCGTGATAAGAAAGAACGCAATTCAACTTTATGTTGTTTTCAAATGAAAATGTTATGAAGACATAAGTTACAGTGTTCAGTGTTCAAGGCATCCATTTACAGGTCAGGTTACGTATCCTAATAACATTATACTTATAGTTAGACAGTCTTATATAAAAAAAAACTAGCAATAGGTATAATAATGTTATAAAATAGTACTGAAATTGTTAACGGAGACGAAGTCAAAGGATTAAACAATTTAAAGTATATAAAAGAAACTTGTAGATGGCCTTACACAGCCTCACTATTTGCCAAAATTAAATACTGTGTGATCAGCGGTTCCAGTACATCGCACACACTGAGAAAGTAACATTTTGTCTATGATTTCCTTATTACTTGACAAATCTTCATATGATAAAGGGTGTCGACGTTACACTACCTGCGAAAGTATGTACGGTATCTACACAGTCTTTCAAAGAAAAAGCAGTATGGCAAAGTGTCTGAGGTCTGAGAACAGTACTGAGAACAGATGGTAGACGCTTTGTGCAGAGGAAAGCACTCATTTTTGCCCACTCATTTTTGCGTGTACGGTATCCAAATCATGTGAGTTGGCCACCCTGAGTACTATACAGATTTCGAAACAAAAATCTTCTGATTGTATATTTAGACTTGAATGATATAGTTTAAAGCTATAAATTTTGATATAATATTAGGTGACATAAATTAGTGAGCAAACGACAGAGAGAATGCGAGAGAGAAACAGAAAGGCTCTATAAATCAATAGGTTTACACTTAAGATCCTTTATAAAATTAAAAGGTATATATCTTAATATTTTCTCAGATAGAGCGTGTAGAATTTTTTACCCAAAATATATGACTACTATATGAGTTACTTTATTTAATCTTACTTTTTCATTTCGGTTACTTCGGTAGATGGAAGAGTTGTTGTTGAATTTGTTTCTCCATTTTTGAGCCACTCTGGTATGTTCTGAAATAAAAAAGTACGTGTCTGTTTATCTTTTGCTTAAAATCAAGAGGTATGATAAATTTTGCTCTATAAGGTTAGTGGCGAAATAAAATTTTGTCGGATTTCATGTTTGATTATTCTGTCGATGCCATCTTGTTTAAGGAAAACAACAAGCAATTTATCTACATTACATACAATAGATGGTAAAACATGCCTATATCTAATAGTCCTGAAACTGTGTTCCTTGATTCTGTCATAAGTCTTGATGGTTATCTCATATTTTGACGCATATGTACAGGCAGCAGGGACATTTGACTTCCAATCAGGATATAACCTTGTACATTTCTGTGCATTTTTTTTTCTTTTCGTTGTCATAAAAATCGCCTGTTATAATTACTTGATTTCATCTTTGCATATTTTTCGTTTCCATTTAGTAATCATTGACCCACCACTAAGTGACTGTTTGAGTCCGCCTGTAGTAACTATGCACAATTTTCCGTGTCTGAAGGTAGAGTAGTCGCTTAAGACTCTAATAAAATCTTAGCAGAGTTGTCCATTTTCTTTATCAAACATTTTACACAGAATCATTTTTTTCGGCTCAAAAAAGTCTTTTTCGAAAACAGTTCCTTTAATTTTTTTCATATTGTGAACTTGGATGCAGTTATCTACACAAACGGAGTATGTAATTTTAGTTAGATTGCATAACGATTTCTTATAAATAATATTTTTATCAGATACGTGACGTACGAATCTGCAATTACCAAAATATATTTTCAGAACGGAAATTGCGCTTAACATCGGAAGTGTGACATAGACTTCCTTACTTTCTTAGGCACTTAGATTTCTACACTTGAATCATGGAATATTTCAACTTGAAAGGGACCGTTATGGCATTAAGATCGTTGAGGAAACGGTTATCTGTTTTCTGATTCAATCGGCGTTATGGCCTGTATAAATTTAACTTGGGTCTATCTTTTGCTTACCGATGACGGTTATCTCAGCTTATAGCTGAGCTTCGTCTAAACCTTCACTCTGTAGCAAATTCAACTGAGATTAACAATATATACATAAAGTACAAAACAAGGTTAGTATTATTTTTTCTTTCATTTTATAATGTTAGGGATTTTTAAAAAAAAAAAGTTCATTAGCAAGTAACGTAGCTTATTAACTTGCGTGTCATTGTGTTTTCTGCGTTCATAAACCCATTCTTTTTAGGCTAGACAAGACTCGAATTTCGTATTTTCTTCCGATCATCGTACTCTAAATTCATAAGACAGTAACCGGATATTCTAAATTTCTTTAATCTCTTCCAAATTGTATGCAATCTTCAGCGGTATTACTAACTTTTTGAGATAATTACACTTGATGAATCCTATTCAATTTAATATCATTTTTAGCTGTGTTTGCTATCTCATCTTGACCTTTAGCCTGCTAAATTTCTAAAATAAACTGGTCCATCATTTAATTTGGGCAATATCATTTATTAGTCAAAGAGGTGTTCACTGAAAATTTACTGATTGAATTGCGAACAGTGCAGACCATGTGCAGCCTGCACGGAAGTGCATGCTGATCTTAGTCTGCACTGGTCGCAAAGGCAGAATGACTTGCCGCCAACAGGCTAAAGGTTAAGATACTTACATTTCTTGAATCTCTACAAATTTTATGCTTTCATGAGCGATATTTGCTAAAATAGCTCAAACCTGTTAATCGATTTTGATGCAAACTTCCACAATATCAAAGACTTATAAAATAAACCTTCATATTTTTTTTTTTATATATTTTTGATCAAATTCCCAGCTTCTACATCCTTGTGTCTTTGAAAGCAAACTATAAGTGAAATGATATAATTATGTTAACAATGGTTACTGTTACTTTATATACTTCTTGGGAGATGTAAATAGAAGGGAATTCGTTTACTGTGGTGACGCTTTGATACAGAGATATACGACTGATAATAGGCGGGGAAAATGTTTTTGGTAAATATAGTGTTGGGTGGGGTGCATTTATTAAGGTTGAGTATTTATACCTAAATAAACTGACAATATAAGCAATTTTACTTAAAAGCAATGCTTTTAGTTTTGTTTTAACTAAGCCTGAGATATCTTTATAGAAAAATATTTTATTTTGTAAAATATCAGTGGGTCATAGCTCTTGGAACAGGCATAGTTCATATATTTTCTGACAATATGCGCAAAATACCTTTGAGTACAAACCATTGAAAAATGTAATGGGGATATCCGGACAAGAGTGTTTTCCTTTTAGCTAGATTTCGAAGGAGCAAAACTCCCTAGCCGGTCATGGTACATTCAGTCCAGATAATATGTCAAAACTAATATCATAGTGGTACTTTCCTGTTTGTTTGGGTAAGGAGTAGATACTCGGACATGTTATATTGAGCAACTTACAACATACTGTTAAATTTCAAATGGCCATAACTTTTCTAATTTCAAATGGCCGTGACTTCTCATCAGGACATGGAATAATCATGTCTAACACATGCGCAATTTCATTCCATGCTGATATATTTCTTAAGTTCGGGCCAGATACCTTGAAAACTGTAGCAGGAGTTATGTGGACAAGGCTTATAGTAGAACTGAGCCATTCACAGCATTTTGCAAAATTTCGAATGAACTCCTAATCTGGGCATGAAGAATCCATGTCTAGCGCAATATGCGCAACGACCTTTCATAGTACATTTCTGTAAGTTTAGGCCTTTGAAAACTATAGATAAACGGCACAGAACTAGCAAAATTTGGTGTCATACTTTGTATATAACATTAATTTAAATCATTACATAACATGTTACGGTAAATCAGCTGTATATGAAATTGTAGTTATTCGGACAAAGAGTGGACAGACGGACGGACGGCCGGGTGGACACTGTATGCTTCCTCTACCATAAATACAAAGTTTATTTTTCATAAATGTATTTCACTAGTGGACTCTCCAATTTATATAATTCACAGGTCAAAATCAAATTGAATAAAGCTTTACCTTACAAGTAACCTCGCTGTCAGGTCCTCCATGATAAACATAGATACCAACAATAATTCCACCGACAAAACCAGCACAGAATAAAACACCTCCAAACACCTGACCACAAATATATTCCCGCCTCACTGACATTTTCTTCTTAGAGTCAGTTGTGTCTTTTGAAAGAAAGAAACGTCCCGGATGCATTTAAGGAGATATACAAAAATTAAATGTTATATTCATTTGAAAACGGTAAGGTTATAGTACAATGAAATGTCTCATATTTATGTGCTTAAAATGTCGTGCATTTACACTAACTGTAATGCATGCGCGACCACGTGGTATAATATTACCTTAAACAACATTTGTTTTACAATTATATCTTAGATTCACATCATAAAAACAATATTTACCTGATACTTGTGGAGTTATCTTTTCCTTCCTGTAAGAAAACGCTAGAGTGCCACGTTGTTGACATAAAATTGTAAAAAAAATACTTATGGCATACTCCTCATAAAATTTACTGGTCCATAGTTTGTGGTGCTGACCGAACTATACCTCAAAACCGAAGAATCCTGGGCTAAAGTCGGATTTTTACTAAAAAACGAAATTTTGAAAATTTATTTCTCATGTCATGTTATAAAACATATATTCAAATTATTTGTCAGCCATTCAATATGTGTATATTATTAACACCATTCTGCCAATACAGGTGCTGGCTTTTGATTTTGGTCTTCATCAAGGTTTTGGTTTTCTAACAAAAATGCATTTATAGAAAAACTGATTAATCTGATATAATATTTAGCAAAAATCAGTGGAAAAAAGTGTCGTAAATAATGAATGATACTAAATCAATAATTTTCAAAAAATGTTTAAAACTGACATGCTTTAATCCGTGTAGGACAAATGTTGGTTTAGTTGTTACTTATTTTAAAACAAGATAGAACATTACTTATTGTACATGGACTATCAGCTGGTCCATAATTGTGGAATGTCATTGTACGACGGTCTTTCATATTCATTGTGCAGTTCTGTTTTATGTGAAACCAAAGTTCGGTGGATCTACGTTATACCCGCATGCCTGATCATGATGTAATCCGAGGATGCGTCCATTTGTCATTTTATGTTAATTAGATCTGGATGGAGTTTAGACGTTTCCGAATCGCAGAGGTAGTAATTCTGTAAGTTGTTCTATAAATAGCAACCAATATAGCACGTAATTATTCAGCCAACTGTTAGGATTGGTATCCACTCCGATATCTGCGCAGATTTTGTCACAAGAATTAAAGTTACTGTGCAAAAGCTTACAAAAAAAGAGCGACGAAGTGTACAATTTCAAACTACACCATAAGGAAGCTTCACATTTATTATGTTATGCAAAGTAAGGGAAATACCACAGGAAAGTATAGTAGCAAGTGATTTTGTTATTTATGTCCCTTGTATGTATACATGGTATATTGTCTGATTAATTTTTCTTAGAAATTTTCCTTTTAGTATAAAATAAACGTCAATTTTAACATAGAAATGCAATCAACTGTGAACAGATAATTTATACTTTGGATTCTTCTCAGACCAAGGAACTAGAAACTGACAATACTACTACTCCATAATATTTACTGTCCCAGAAAAAATTTAAGACTTCAAGGCATCAATTGCAAAATCACCACTAGAAGAATCCGGAACACTTACATTAGATAGTATAGCACTTGGAATCAGGCCAAATTTCACGAAAAAACTTAAGTAATTGCTAAGTTAAATCTGTTATTTCAAATGCTTGTCTTTGCCCTTTATGCGTCTTCAATGTTGACTTTTTCATCTATATCACACCCGTACATGACTACTTCGTAGATCAAAGTACAACAACTCTGAATTTTACAGAAAATGAAGAATAGAAATAAGAAATATACATAAGTAAATACTTAAGTTCGTTATATCGTGCTTAAATAGAAATATAATATTTGCAATACTGAAATAATTACTGCAGACAAATACTACTAACCATAGTTTAATTTAGCTATAAATACATTGGTATAGAAAAAATCAACATTAAATAGCAATAGCTTCAGCAACAGCATGATTTTAAAATAACAGACTTAACTAAGTAATTACTTAAGTTTTTTCGTGAAATTGGGGCAAGATGCTTTGACAAAACTGGCAGAGATAATTGTTCTGAAGACAACGATGGTCTAATGCATAATGCATAGGCATCAAACTGCAAACAACAAACAAAACAAATACAAAGACACAATAGAAATGGCCGCGTTTAAAACACACATCCCCTATAAGACACACAAATATGTTTTAGTCAAAAATGCTTACCATTATCGTTGTCATTTCTACTTTTGCTGTAAGAACAGCTTGCTGGCTATTTCATTTGTTTGTAGTTTAGTATTTCCTCCATTAGCGTTAATATTTTCTCTTTCTGTTAATTGTTTGGTATGCTCATTTATTGTATATGGTGTTTATATATATGAGCCGCGCCATGAGAAAATCAACATAGTGCGTTTGCGACCAGCATGGATCCAGGATCCATGTTGTTGCTTTCAAAGCCTATTGCAATTTAGAGAAACTGTTAGCGAACAGCATGGATCCTGACCAGACTGCGCGGATGCTATGATGGTTTTCTCTTGGCGCGGCTCATATATATATCGGTATGTTCACAACAAGTATTGTCCTGTCTACTACTGTTTTTAGTTTGGTGTGCTGATTGTTTCATTTCTCGTATTTGATGTTTATATATCAGTATGTACAACAATAGAATTGACAATTAATATCTCTGTTATGTGTTCGTTTTGTTGATAAGGCTTATCATATGCATAGAGCTGTTCCTTTGTTTTTGGGGACATCACATCTTTCTTTACTATTGAAGTCTTGTCACATAATGAACATTAGAACTTGAGCTGTGCCTCTGCATTAGAAACTATCTTAAAAATTGCTAAAAAAAGAACTTGTCAGAGTCGTTAATCGAAACCGGGTTGCCTTAGTAATGAAACCCTTCCTACCATTTTGACCAATGCGGCACGAGTAATTCGTATCTAAAGACCGTTGGCATAAAGCTTTTAATTTTTCATTAGAAAATTTAGCTTCGGTAAGCCATGACAAACACTTCAGTTTTGAAAAGGAACAACCAGTAGAAACAACTAATTCTCATATGTTTCTATAACATATTATCTGTCAGTAGCTTAGTTTCAAAGCTTTCTAAAGAAATATAGCAATAACTTCCTGGTGTTTTAATTTATTTTCCTTTGTCATTGTTGTACGATCTGGAGTCAGTCCGCTTGGATCTAATCTTTCCTTGATTTATTCAGACCAGGTTAACAATTGTGAATAAAACAAGCATGAACCCCAAAAACAAAAGCAACGACTCTACAAGAATGAAAAGCCTTATCAGCAAAACAAACATATAACAGACGTATAAATTGACAATTCTTAAAATGCACATAAGAAACTATAAACAATAAAACTATCAGCAAACCAAACTTAACACACAAAAAAAGAAATGACAGGACTAATGGTGGACATACTGATATATAAACATCAAATACAATAAATGAAACAAAAACCAAACATTTAACAGAAGTAGAAAATATAAATTCTAATGTTTGGAAATACTGAACTATAAACAGCCAGTGAATTAAGCAGCAAACCATACATAGAAGTCGATATGACAACGCTAATGGTGAGCATTCAGAACTATAAACGTCAAATGTTCTGTGCAACTTTTATTCTGATTAAGTTTCAGAAAAAAATCAAAAAGCACCAAACCATAGAAAGAAAATGTTGTTTCGCATGAAAATTGAACAACATATGAGCCGTGCCATGAGAAAACCAACATAGTGGGTTTGCGACCAGCATGGATCCAGACAAGCCTGCGCATCCGCGCAGTCTGGTCAGGATCCATGCTGTTCGCTTTTAAAGCCTACTACAATTAGAGAAACCATTAGCGAACAGCATGGATCCTGACCAGACTGCGCGGATGCGCAGGCTGGTCTGGATCCATGCTGGTCGCAAACCCACTATGTTGATTTTCTCATGGCGCGGCTCATATAAAATATGTATATTACTCTACACAACAAGTCTGAGATAACTGATGTATACATTGAATTCCAGAAAAAGGCTGCATAAAATGGCTATACTTTTGTACAGTTCAGCGCTTTAAACCCTCACCATTTTCAAAGAAATGTTACATATCTTCGTTTCGATGCATTTGCAATTATCTCCCAGTGTTGAAATTTCTCATTACTAGGTTGAACGTAACAGCGATTGTTTATCTTTATTGCTTTACAAATGGTATTAATTTTAAAGGGGAACAATTTGTTTGAGCATATTTTAAGTATCCATCGTACGGAACAGTACGGCAGGACATGTAATGGTCAGGTAGATTTTTGGTTAAGATGTTGTCCGTTTCACAAATATTTCTGTGTTTTGAAGATATACTCCTAAACCTTAAAAATTGTTATTTAAGAAATTTGTACGAGTATGAAGATACTGCTTTACCTTACAACAAATGCAGAACATAAAAGACATTATACGAGAAGTTGATGAAACTTGTCTGAACACAGAAGGAGCATCAGCTGGGGAAATGATCACCACATAAGAATACAGAAGTACTGTAACAAAATCTACCCATTTAAAACAATCAAACTCTTCTAAAATCCAAGTAATAAGACTGAACATGTTTAAAAAGTCATAACACAGATGAAATTACTCGGATAGATGTAGAAGCTGAAAAAGGAACAACTGCTTAGATGCATAGATACCACTTATTCAATTTGTTCTGTATTTACTCAGTGGTTTGGAAATAATTGACGTTTTGCCAAATACATTGTTCATCTATAATTCAAGATCGGGTTGGAATAACAAAAACTACAGTCAAACATTTCGATATTAGTAATGGAAAAAATCATGTTTCAGACTGTAAAAACTTGTGTCCAATGCCTGTTAACTCTCCGATCGGCCAGATTCCAATTCACAGTCAAAGTAAAGCCCAGTTAACACAATGAAGGAAATAAATAGAAGCATTGTAGCGTCAAAAGCATTGTAACACTTACAACTGTTGATATAAACTAGTTATGAAAGGCTATTTTTCACAATCATAATGGCACCTCTGAGGCAGGACAATTGTTTAATTGGAGCCCTACTTTGATATTTTTCACAATTATGTAATTCTGTAGAAAAATCAATAGCAGTGTCTGGCCTTGACATTTCTTAAAATGTCTTAAAACGCGAATTCCTTCTAACTAGTGTTAATGCTCACAGTCATGGGATTCACAGCTCTCCATTTATTATTCTCTAGATAACAATATGTACGATTGTTACGTAAGTCTCAATAAAATAACACACGCGTTTTTTATCTTCACACATCTAGAATTTTCCAGTGTATGGAAAAGTGTGTTTGTAGTTCGATGATTATGTAATTCTAATGAATTGTTTACGATTCAGATAAGTGTTTCAAGGTTGGCATTATTTTCTTATTATTCCACTCGGAATTTCCATTTGTATTAGGCGTACGTTCTATTATAGGATTTGTGGGAACCTAAATGAAATTATCTAATCAAAAGAAAAAAAAGACATTCTGTGCACAGCTTCATCATACATACATGTTTAGGAGACTATGATTTATCGGGTCCTGTAAAATGCGTTTCAAGTAAATGATTGATGTCTGACAAGTGTTGTAAATATATGTACATGGTAAATAATGTCTTGTAAACTTACATATTTTCAAGATATATAACATCCCAAACATTCATCTCGATGTTGAGAAAATATGATTGTTTGAACTTCAGACGCGATTGAATTATATCACGAGAGTGGAATGGTAATATGAGTTTGAGCGACGACAAGAAAAGCCATAGTTTGGGATATATCATTTCAATTCTAATACGATATAAATGCTTATTGTCTACAGCGTTGACGACATCCCTCAAATATTTGCATTCATATCTATTGGCCTTGCTATGACGTGTGTCGCTATGACTTATACTTGTGACGTACAAACATGATAACGTCATTTTCAGTCTTCTTCGTTTAACAGGGAAACAAACGGAATGTTACATAACATTTATACGTCCGTTTGTTTGTTTTGTGTTTGCGTCGTTTATTTACAGTATTGCAGCTATGTAACGGTGGGCAGTTACCTCGATTACGTACCAGTACTAACCTGTTTTCTGTAGTAACTTCCAACTCCTCCACATGAATTAGAGACGGAGGAGGAATGACTTCAGACACAATGCCTTCTATCTCCTATCATAAAGCTAACACTGTTATTGATTCTTATGCAAACGTTTGCATCGACTATGCTTTATATCGTCAGAAGATACCTTCTGTTTATGTTGTTTGATAAGCAGCTTTAGCGGTTCTTCACACACTTCTATTCTATTATAAATACAAAATAGTTGTGTCCTCTTAGACTTTGGTAGACATGGATCGATCTTGTCTGATGACAGAAACTTACCGATACTTCCATTAATTTACGTCTAACAGTCATTATAGGATGGCATCATGCAACCTCTGATCTATAATCTAGATCTTAGCTACCTTAGATATCGGGTGCTGAACGAATAAAGAGTTCAGGCAACCTCTAAACCCATTTCTCTTTAGTAGTACACATTTGGGCTGTTGATAAAAGCTGGATCATAACCTAAGATTTCTAGCTAATAAAACAATGTCAAAAATCTTCATGACTAAAATTTTTAACCTAAAGCCTGATGGCGGCAATTGATTCTGCCTTTGCTACCACTGCAGACCAAGATCAGCCTGTACATCCGTGCAGTCTGATTTTGGTTTGCACTGTTCGTTATTCAGTCAGTAAAATTTCAGTACACATCCCTTTGAATAAAAAATGGTACTGCCTAAATTGAATGAAGGCCCAGACCGTTTTAGAAATTTAGCAGGCTAAAGTTTAAAATTCACATTGCTATTATTAACAAACTATACAGCATACCGTGTACTACGTTCTAAATTCGCTCTTATTTCGTTTTGGATCAGGAATTCATTGATTATATTCATCAATTGAGTTTCTTCTAAGCTGGTGGCAATAGGGCTTGATGGTGTTGCAGATTTGATAAACCGTAATGAAAGAACTTATTGAATAAAACAAAACTGTGTCTTGTACTTTTTTTCTTGGTTGCGTTCTATCCTTTCAAATAATCGTTTTAGATATTTGGTTTCACACATCCTGTTACGCTGCATTAAACGAATGTTCCGAATTTGTGCCAGTCCTATTTTATTTAGCGTGGAGGTTTTGGGTCTTTTTAAAAATTTGGCAAAACTTTACGCCATGTGTATCCATATATCGTAGAAATGAATTATTTGTCTATACAAACTTTTCTGTGCAAGAGGCATCGTCCACTACTTAAGACAGAACTTTGATTCGATGTATATGCAGTTACACGTTGTGAACTGATTGCATCATATATACGATCTGAAAACTAATTTAAAAGTTCAAATATATGATCGGCAGTACGCCAGACACATGTTATGATCTTGGATCTCGGCACTGCGTTGTCAATCTCGGTTGAACGTTGTGCATGATATGATACTTGGCTGTTACCCTCAGATTGTATTGTGTTGCCAGTTGTCTTTACATTTGTATTCCACCGATAATTGATCAAAAAGACGGATGTTTCTTTGAGACATGGAAAAGCGGATTCACAAATCCTGAAAACAACAACTGATATATTTCTGTTGTACATCACTAAAGTATATCATATTGAAATGTATCCATTAGTAATGACATGACATGGATTTTATTTTTATTGCCTGGGTTTTATTTTTCATTTGCGAACAATACAGATCACAAATCTGCCTCTCAAATTGAATGAGAAAACAACGGATGTATATGAAATAATGGAAAGCTGATAAAACTGGATTTCTTTGAAATAAATATTGAATATTTGATAACAAATTGTCATTACAATGTCAATAATCCAACCTCACGAGCTATGAATCTATTTAATTTTTCCCTGAAGACTTTTTAAAACCATTTCCTTTATTTATAAGTGAACAGAATTTCACTGTAGACCACAAAAGACGTAATAGTCAATAAATAAATATATATCTTTTAAATTACGTAAAATGCTTCAAAATTAATTTCAAAAACGACGTTTGAAAAATAGTGTATCTGCACGTTGCTCCAAACATTTCATCTTATTAACAATTTATCCGTTGGTTGAAAAACCAAGAGCTACCGCCAGCCAAGCAAAACATAAAGTATCGAGTACATCAAAAGATCAGTACATTGAAATGGTTGAAACATTATTTTTTTGTTTACAGTCGCATCAAACCAGGAACAGTTTATATGGCGACTTCCCAGTTTTTCAAGGTGGAAGAAAACACCAGTTAGCCATCTGTTTATTATTGCAAGAACTATCAGCTTTACCTAAGCCAATGTATTCAGATACATGAAAGTCTGATTTTTTTTTCATTTTATGAAAACATTCACTTTTAAATTGTTACGTCAAAAATGACGTCAAAATGTGATGATGGTGTCTCGACGATCCATGCGTCAAAAAAGTCACTGTGTCAAATGTGATGTATGTTTTAATTGTCTAAATTATAGCCTGCAAGTAGACAGAGGTTTATAATTATATAAAGGGTCTTAAAAACACAACCTTGATCTAAACTGATGCATGCGGCATTCATAGAGTTTATCAGACCGCATCAAAATCGACGCAATCGCTTCGTGATGTCAAATCCCGGCAACAATACATCATTGCAGATCAGGGTACTATAATAATAACCCTATTATACCTACTGATATTTCAAAATAGATCTTAAGTTACAAATGAAAGGTTAGTAGTTATTAGTAGGTGTTCAACTTTAACCTTCGCTTTTTACTTGTGAAAATAAATGACATATTACAGACCGTAGTGGTTTGACTTTTAAAGATTAACTTTACATTGCAGGTAGGAAAAAAGTAAATAAGCTCGGATATAACATCTCTGTAATCTTATTACCACATATTCATCTTTATATTGTATTAGAAATTTGCAGTAGGGAGAGAGAAATTTTATCAGTGGATGTCAGGATACATTCCAAACACAACCTGATACGGTAACACCTACTGTTGTTGAGACCATCGCTTGGATGATTAAAAAGCGTTAGTTTACCGACATAAGCCATATGCAGATTAAGTATGGAGTTTCTTTCAAATCGTTTATCGTGTGTTTTTTTCTTATAGTAGGGATCAAAGTTGCGGAAACACTGCACAAACAAGAAAATGTGCTACCAGATATTAGAAATATCAAGACGACGTATAGAGTGCACCAATTCCAACATTAAGGTCACACTTAGAAGTAAAGGATCAGTTAGTCCGCTCAGTATCTTCTAAACCACTGAAATGAATTTGATTAGAGTAGCATCAATTCTACACAACCTTGGTCACTAGTTCCAAGGTCAAGGTCACGATTAGAAGTCAAAGATCAGGAGTTTAAAATTGTCCGCTCTATATCATCTTGACCACTAGATTGTCAAAAGACTAACATCAATTGTTAACCTAATCAAGATGACATGTACACTGCACAACCCATGACAAGGCTCAAGGTCAATATCATATTTGAATGCCAAACGTAATGAGCACAACCTTCTTTTACTTACCCTGTATCAAAGCGGCGTCTGTGAGGTGGGTGTTCAACAGCTTTAAAGATAGCCCTGGTTCATTTCTGACTTTGTTCAACTTAGGTGAAACATATGGGCATCAGTGGCTGTGCAGTATCAGAAATAATGACATGGAAGATCGCTGAGCTTGATTCTTTCGCTTTAGGAGTTATTGCTTTGGCTGTAGGAACATTGGTTCGAGGTAAGTTTGAGATTCAAATAGCCAATAAATGAACTCAAGTTTAAAATCTGATTATTTGCTGTAAATTATCTATCGCTAAAACACGTACAAGCCATTAAGTTCCAACGGTATGTCTATTTATAAATGTACATTTCTTTAGGAAGTGCAAATACTGTTTTCTGAAAATTTATTTTGCAATAAATTGGCCTTAATGGATTGTACTTCTCTCACTTTCTTTTAAAACATGTCAGCATGTGACTGAATTTAAAAAGTCGACTATTATTAAGTACAGATGTATAACAATTAAAACATTATTGCTTTAAAAATGGTATTGCACAGTCTTTGTTTTTTTCTTATGGTGACATATCGTATGAGATATAACAAAAATTGAAGTAAAGGAGAAATACTCATGGATTACTATGGATCTTAAATGTATTATGTACTAAAATTATAAATTCGGAACACTTTTACGAAATCTCATCTTAGCGTTTGCTACTATTCCCGGTTACATTATTCAATTCATTTTGACATAGTTTATGAAGTGTTAACAGAGTATATCGATATTATAAAAATAGGCAGGCCCGGCTCTATGATAGGCTGGGGGAAGGAGAAGCATCACTATCCCTCATAAATGGAGGCTTTGAATATCTGTTAAGTAGATATTGTATTTCAAAAGGGTTTTACTAACATTGTATATCGAAATGTAAGACATGCATTATGTTTAAACAATGTTTACTCTTAGTAATGTCTTAAGTGAAAATGATTTATATACAATAAATATTTTACAAGTGTAAAGTGTATATTAAGTGTTTCTTTATAATAGCCGCATCCACTATCTATTACTTTCTGAAACTATAAGATGTCATAACCTTTGTTTTTCTTTTTTTTTTTGTAAAAAAAAAATCTGTTTCAAAATAATTTAGTTTTACAAAAGTACAAATGCATGTACAAATACATGTTACATGTGATTAGGTATTGATTTCCTTAAAGGCATGTTTAGTGACTGGCGTTGAAACGACATGTACAATAGTGGAATAGCAGATGTCGTTTGATCTATTCCGTTTTAAGTAGTAGTTTTACAGTCAGCAAGAGCCTTTTAGAATCTTTGTAAATTAAAATCATCAAATGTCAAAGGGCATGTTTTTATCTGATTATCAGATGGAATGAGAGACAACAGTTGAGTGCTGATGTCCCCACGCGAACATTTCATATTGAACTCCTGATAGTATGCTGTATCTGGTATGGGAGAGACGACGTCAAAAAGATTGTAAAGATAGAAAGGAAACGTAATTAGTCTGCGAACTTTTTTCTTGTACATTTTTTTTAATTATCTGTAAATATGAACTTTTAGAATAAGAAAGTGCAAATCAACACGGCTACATTTATGAACATTTTTTTCTCAAAACGGTAAACCATTTTCGAAAATTTCAGGACTATTTTATCATTTTTTCAAAGAAACACTTAGACAATATAATTTAAAACAAGTGCTAAATGCATCATTTTCAGAAAATTGTATTGCTGTAATAGAAGTAGTTTTCAATGTGTCTGTCTCTATAAATGATATTCATCGTTCTAAACTTCTTAAAGTATAAGCGGCTTATTATCAGAAAAAATATGCTAAATATACTTTCCAAATTCATTTCTTTTCATATTCGTGACAATAAGTTTGCTTTGCTGAGAGTATACAAACAACTGATAGCGTGCTAGAGTGTGTTTAAGTGAGTATTGGCATATCTTCATTTGCTCTTCTTTAACGTCATTAAGTATAATGTTACACTTATCGCAAACAATGCATCAAAGAAGACACTTACGAGTATAGGGAAATATTCTGACCAATTTTCATAATTATACAAATTCGTATGGTTTCATCAATGATAGATTACAATTTATATTGTCTATGATACCAGATGCTATAATAATCATCGAGAATATTTTAATGTGAAAATATTAAATTAAACAAATTGTTATCTGTTCATAGTATAATGAAGATTGGGTAAAATTCGCGTTGACTATAGTTTTCGCTAACAATCGCGAATAATATCATCGTGAATACCAAATATCCGCGAATAATGTCATCGTGAATTCAAAATATTCGCGAACGATGACATCGTGAATTTTTCGAATAATGTCATCGTGAATTAAAGATATTTGCTAATAATGTCTTCGTGAATTCAAAACATTTGCAAATAATGTCATCGTGAGTTAAAAATATTTGCAAATAATGTCTTCGTGAATTAAAAATAATTATAAATAATGTCATCTTGTATTCAATATATTTGCAAATAATGTCTTCTTTCAAAATATTTATGAATAATGTCATCGTGAGTTCAAAATATTCGCGAATACCAATCGTCATCCTGTCCTTAAACAAGCATTTAAAGTTTGCGATTTCTTTACCACGAGAATAACACTGCTAAACATATACTCGCTAAATAAAGTCAAAGAGAAAATTCTACAATCTATAGTATAAAATTCACGACTATTAATTCTCATACACTTCCCAATTACATTATAGCATCCGTTTTCAATTTCTGTTATTATTTAGAAATATTTTGAGAATTTGGTCGACATCCCATTAATATTTGCATCGGTTTGAGTAATAAGGTATTCGTATTATCATATTAACTAAATAACAATATCACACTTTACTCTAGTCCAACGATAGTTATTTTGTTACAATTACTTTCTAGTTTAAAATCATATTGGGATATTCGCTTAACAGTTACAAATAAGTTTAGAACAGATCCGTATTGATACAAATGTATATTGTTGGTAATATTTAAAGTATACAGCGCTGTACAATTGTAAAGTTGCAGCATCCAGATAATTCTCTCATGTGCCCAGACGCCTTATTTATGCATCGCAGTTTTTCGGTCGTCCTCGGAGCGCGATTCCTGAATGTTCTTTGGATATTCCGTGATGTCACTTATAAGCTATGGTCCTAGAAACATTCTGATGTGTTCAACATGAATATTTCGTCATTTTACTTGACGCGTTTGATCACTCGTATACATGTACTTACGTGTTTTTGATATGAACGTTTAGCTGAAATGTCGACACTATGTTTTGTTATGATAAGGTGAAGACGGATCACACATTTTACATTTTTGCGCCCTAATGGTGTACCGCTCTCATGAATGGGACCTCAGTAAAATTTCATTAACAAATTTTGTAAAGCTATTTTCGATACAAATCAATTATACGAGTTTCTTGGAAACAAACAGAATATACTGCGATTTATTTTTAAAGGAACTAAGCGGTCGCCATCGTAAATGGTCAAGCAACTATGTTTAGATAAACTTTATTGCACATTAATTGTTTATAATCAGAACTTATATAACAGAGAACGACTTGGTAGCCTAGTGGTAGAGCGCCCGCTTCGAGTGCGGGAGGTCATAGGTTCGATCCCTGGCCGCATCGCACCAACGACGTAAAAAAGTACTAGTAGCTTCCTCGCTTGGCGCTCAGCATTAAGAGGATAGTACTAGGACTAGTAAGTCCGGTGTCAGTATAATGTAACTGGGCGGGGTATCATGTCACGTGTCTACGGCCTGATATTCCAGTTAGGCAGCACTATAAAATTTAGCGTTGTGCTCACTGCTACAAGCAGACACCGTCGTTTATATGACTGGAAAATTGTTGAAAAAGACGTTAAACCCAAACACACACGCAATATAACCGAACAATAGACTTTTGCCATGTTCTAGATTATTGAATCGCACCTGTGCGTAGCTTTTCAAATGACATTAATATTGAAGTTCGTAGATTTAATTTCTGGATTAATTGTCAAGTCGGTCTTTTAGACATAACAGTCATATTATATTTTCTTACAATCGGTTCCAAAGTTATCATCTTGGTTTTAAATCTGGAGATTTATATAATTTATTTATATAATTAATTCTTTGTCGTTTGAACGGCAGTATCACACCATAACATCAATGGTCACTTATGAAGCGTCTATTATACTTTGTCGGTTTTGACAAAAAGGACCCTACCTAATATCATGACCATTAGCTTATGCATTAAAAAATAACGAAATAATTGCAGGGGAATGCAACATGTGACAGAAACAGTTAAAAGGAACTATTTTATATGTTAAAGTAAAATATTTAAGCAACAGTTTTTCAATGAGAAATGATGATAAACCAATGTATTCTAAGTTTGAAACAGTTTCCTTGTTCACTCGTCGATTTTACAAAGTTATAAGTAAATATGACATTCATGTGTCCGGGAATGAAAAAAGAAAGTGTTAATCGGTTTTAACTTTAAAATTAATGACATTAAAAAGATAAACTAATAAAGTTTCAGCAGAAGTCGTGGTTTTAAACCCACTTTTATATCTTAATAAAAATCTGTAAAAAGATCCTTTGGACGCAAAGAATGCAACTAAGAAGAATAATAGCAGACTCGGTTTGATTGAGTCTGTTCATGAGAGGTAATGTGCAACACCGATACTTTTTAAAAAATTCTTTGTTTTATATGTTGCCAGATTTACTGAGGTAATATCAATCTATCCTTTCATCAAATGGAAGTTTTTAATAATTTTAAAAAATATGCTATGATATCAAAAGAAATTATATCACGCTTAAAGATAAGATTTTATAACAAAGTGTAAGTAAACGATATGTAAGATGTATCTAGTGCAACAATTATAAGATAAATTGTCCATAGCTAGAATGCAGAAATGATCGCTTGCGTTTTATTTTTTTTAATCGTCCTAGCGTTCTTTTTCAAATACCATTCCAAACGTATATTATCGTGTTCAGCAATCCACAATATGATTTCATATCTGTTGATAATTACAGAAATGAATGAAGACATGCATCGAAATGATGAAATGATACCAAAACTGGAATCATGATTAAATGTATTCATCAAGCACATGTTGTGCGCGTTTCACTATTACGTATCAGAGTTTGCTGTCAAGTCTCATTTATTCCACTGTTAGCGGTCTTGTTAAGACAATACATTTATGTAGATTGTGTTTTTATTTGTCTAAATGGCATTCTGTGTCTTCTTTTTTTTTTTTTTTTTTTTTTTGGCAAAACAAATGTGTTTTCTTTATCAGTAACACCATCTCAACAGCACAACGGGTACTAACAGAATAAATACTGTTTTAAAGACTGCCAACATATTGTCTGGCTAAAATAGCGTCTCGAATTAACTAAGCCTGAAGTCCCTAATAGATCTTTAGTTAAACCATGTTTTTGGTCGAATGTCGTACTTATTATTTTTGTATAAAACAGTTTTGTTAGCGGTGTATTAACAACAGATGGAAAGAATGCATTCAAGCACTCATCAGTCTCATGCGCTGTTTCCATCCGCTTTTACTTTACTTCGGACCAGAGCTGCATCGCCAATGACTGATAAACATGGTTGTGATACATTTTGATTATGGCAGCACTCGTAAAGGTCACATAGTAACAGAGATCATATGACGTCACAGCAGCAATGACGTAAAACGTGTAGATAAATTTGGCCACTGTTTAGTTGATATAAAAATGCTCCGACATTTTATATTGTTTTCATTGTAAATGTGCATTGTATATTAAACCAGAAAACATCTTTTATTCAAATCAAACATATCATGCTGAGAACTTAACCACGAAAGCTTTCATTGCATTTAACGAGAATGTATTTGTTTTGAGAATTAGCTATTTTCTATGTACAAAAGTTTGCCTAGGGAACACAAGGGTCTACATAAAATGCTCAAACATCAATAGTAAAATGAGCCGCACCATGAGAAAACCAACATAGTGCGTTTGCGACCAGCATGGATCCAGACCAGCCTGCGCATCCGCGCAGTCTGGTCTGGATCCATGCTGTTCGCTTTCTGTTCGCTTTCAAAGCCTATTTAAATTAGAGAAACCGTTAGCGAACAGCATGGATTCTGACCAGACTGCGCGGATGCGCATGCTGGTCTGGATCCATGCTGGTCGCAAACGCACTATGTTGGTTTTGTCATGGCGCGGCTCAAATAAATTGTATTTTGTGCAAGCTTTTCAAATGGTTATTAGGTAAATATCATATTCATGTGTGGTCACCTATTATGTGGAAACAAATAACGAAGCATAACGTACTGTTATAGTAGAACAGCAACTGGTACATTCAATTCATTTCAATGCACCTGGTTCAAATCTGACTCACTAAAAGCCAACAAGCTGATTATTAATCATTATACGATTTTTTTTTCAGTTAACAATAAAGTGATTTTTTGTCGGCATAATCATATTCAGTACTTAATCAATTTGTCGGTTGAAGCCAACAACTAATTGTGTCGCAGAATTTTAATCAATTTAATTGACGCAAAACATGAGTGCCTTTAAAAAAATCTGTTGAATTTGCAACTTTGATGCTCCTCTAGGGACAACAGTAACACTATATCAGATATCATTTTTTTCAGTGATTCCTATTAGTAAATGGATTAAGATTTTAAAATAAAACAGGAAAAGATGCAAAAACAATAAGGTATTTCACTTAGCATAGTTTCTATGCATTTACTTCGGCCGATAAGTTAGCATTCGGAAATGTATTCCAAATGTTTCTGAATAGAAGAAGAAGAAGAAGAAGAAGGCTTTGTAAACACGATGTTAGCTGCAATAAGACACTTTGTCTGTGTGCGTGACTTACAATAAACATGATTACAGCTGATGGAAGATTTAATAACTGTGTTTGAAACCATTATTGACAGTACAACATTTGCCGATCGTAGGCACGTATAAATATCATGAAAAAGAACCTGAGTTGCAACAAGTAAGGAGAATATGAGCCGCACCGTGAGAAAACCAACATAGTGCATTTGCGACCAGCATGGATCCAGACCAGCCTGCGCATCCGCGCAGTCTGGTCAGGATCCATGCTGTTCGCTAATGGTTTCTCTCATTGCAATAGCCTTTGAAAGCGAACTGCATGGATTGCGGATGCGTAGGCTGGTCTGGATCCATGCTGGTCGCAAACGCACTATGCTGGTTTTCTCATGGCGCGGTTCATACGTTTTGTATGTTTCATGGAATTCCTTGTATCTTTAGCAACTAACAAGCTGTCTAGTGCGACATTCAGTTTTCGTTACAGGGCTGAAATAACATAACTTCTCTATCAATGGCATGTTCTTATGGTATAGTACTACTTTATTTTGACTTAAAGTGTCTTTTAATGTCAACAGCATATGTTTAACATAGTAGGAGATTCTTCCCAGAACCATTACCGTCACGCACCTTACAACATGTGTTGAATTTCGCCTCATCAGTTTTCTACGGAATTCTTTTTCTCCAATTAACATGTCAGATTAACAAAAACAGATAACTTGAAATTAACTGTCGTGATAGCACAAGAACAAAACACAGCAATATTATGTCATAGTATCGGTCTTTTTGCTGGCGGGGCATCACACGATAACACGAGGGCACTACACGTTATTGTGCCTTTGTTGCTCCTTCCGGTTGACATGCTCAGAATAATAAAACATCCGTAGTTTTCAATTAAAGGGAGAAAAAACAGAGTGATTACTCGTCACTTAGTACCCATTTGCGTGTATTATTTTCATTTTATTTAATGTTGTTGACGAATGCAGTTATTTTCTATCGGTATTCGGGTAACGTTTAAGCGGGCATATAGGTCCTTTAGCTCACACCAACCAGTAGGCGTGTTATCTTGTCACATGGCGCTCCAGCAGAATGCTACTTAGTCGTGTTCTCATGTTGTCACGTGGCTTCACACCAGTACGAGGGCATGAAGACATACGGCGCGAGCGTAACGGAAAACAAATTGTTGTACCGTCGCCCTACTTTTGTCGTGTTCTCGTGCTGATAGGGGCAATAAGACGACAACACGATATGGTAGAAACGAGCCACCATTTTTGCTTTATAATGATTGAGTCATAAACTTCCATTTTTCAATTTTTTGTGGTAAATTTATATAGGTGCGAATTAAAATTAAAAACTTTACTTCAAATGCTGAGGCGGAAACAGAATTCCGTAGTTTCTTAACAGATAGTCATAATACTGTTTGCACAGGTTAGCTGAACTCGTCAGCGTAATGAGAATTTATCATCGGCTTTCTTTCCTTAATTTTTACGGTTTGATAGGCGTTTACATTAAATTTTAGAAAACGGGACGAAAGTGTTTGATATCTGTCCCCGGTGCCTACTGTTTCTTTAAATGAGCATATTTGTGTCTCATATATTTAATTTCAATGCGTTAATGTAGAGTTCGGCATTAACTTTTTGTGGGGAGCAATTTTATTTAATGCTTTGTAATTTTTGAGGCGAGTGAAAGTTTAAGAGTGAGTTATGGTACCGTTAATCTTGGTTGAACTGCCTTTGTAGATTTGCCAATGACTGTTTCAATAGGGCTGTCTCCCTGCTGCGTTCCTCCTTAAAGTATGTCTCTTTGTGTTTGTTATATCTCTATTTGTTTTTTTTTTCTATACATCTTTAACATGTGTGTGTACACCGTCTCTTTGAAAAATTCAATTTTCAAATTTCAATGCAAAGTCTTTTATTGGTAACCGTGTTACTTGCATATGAATTTTCCTATTGAACTTTTGAAACGTACTGCAGCTTTTGATCTACAAATCTATAAGACCAAAACGAAATTTGTCTTCAAGAGATTCTTTTTTGCGTGTGTGTTTATGTAAACATGCATGAATGAACCGCTTGCCAATTCCAAATGATATTTTATACATCATACAATTTTACAGAGAAATTATCACTTCTGACCTGTTCTAACATTTGTCATTCAAGTGGACAAGTATAAGTGTTCGTGTTAAGTCATCAAAATAAGAACAAGAACAATAAAAACACTAGAGTTTTTATTTCTGTTGTGATATTTGTGTATATTTCCTTTTAAGCATGTAGCTATGACCATCTTTTAGGTATCACTTTACTATCACTACCGAGGAAATGTTACTTTTATTTTTTTATCCAAACATATTGAGAGAAATGATTTTTTCTGTCATTGTCTGTATTACTTTAGCGCTTGGTCACAGAGAGGCTATATAATGATCTACAAATCAATCAAAGTAAACACATTTACAGTAATAAATGATTTACACAGGCTTTGACGACAAAATTTTGCAAACAAAGGTAATAATGTCCACGAGGCGACATATTGAAATTAAATTCTTCAGACATATATACGTTAAGTTACGAAAGAGTATAAGTGCTAGGTGTATGTTATTTATTAACCCGATATTTAGAGTTACTAAGTCGAAATTTCGAGTTACTAAGTGGTAGGGCTCGACCTAGGTCGAAAACCTTGCAGATATAGTCAAAATAGTGAAATATTTTAAGTTTGAATACTTCCCGGTCACCTTCTATGACCTCTCCTCAAAATGTAGATCTGTCCAGGTACCAGATCTTAGTCAGACTCCTAACTACACGTTCATTTAAGGTATGTCTATATTTCATTGCTAAATGGGTTCAAACTAGGCGACGTTAATCCCAACAAAATAAATAAATAAATAGGCATGGTATAAATTATAAGATTATTTCACTGGCTGTAGGTGCAGATGGGAAATTCCGGCCTCGATGGTAATTGTTTAGACGGTAATGAGGCTCCAGCAGAGTTACTGACTAAACAGATACCCGAGAACCGGATTTTCCCATCTGCACCTATAACCAGTGCAAGAATCTTTTTCTTGCACACCGATATCAAGAAATTATAATGAAAATAAAATCAATCGAACGGCTTTCTTTTTAGAACTATTTCTTATAGAGTGTTTTTTATGATTTTTTTATTTTTTTTTTTTTTAAATAAAATATAGATAACTACATAAACCTTCCACATATCGATATATGTAATTTGTAATGCGTCGTTTAAAGCACGATAGTCATCTTACACGTCGGTTTTTTTTTTCAAGCATCGGTAAAAGTACCAGAAATCCCCGTCTGGTATGCAAGAAAGTGACATTTACTATGAGCAAACGCTGCCCTGTCATCTTAATTATATGACCCTGTAGGGCTACCCGGTGGATACACCAGGTACCTAATCTTGGCCAGGACCTATACATCAACGTAAACAATTGTTGTTAGTAAATCGAAATTTCGACTTAGTAACTCGACATTTCGAGATACGTAACTCGAAATTTCGAGTTAATAGACAAAATGCACCTGGTACTAATACCTTCCGTATTTTTTAGTTGTTCATGTCTTCGCAATTTCTTTCTAAACAGCTTTTGGTACGAGGCATTATTCTAAAAGCCAACTGTTCGAAATGCTGGGCGATGGATGTATAATTATACGAATGGTTTAATAACTTATTTTAAGGCCAAATAAAAAATAAAAACGATTGACAAATTAGAGACTTCCGGTAAATCTAAACGAAACTGATCAAAATTGAATATTGACATTTTTTTCTATTTTATATCATCTTGTTAAGTCTAAAGTTTATCATTTTAATGTTGTAGAAGAGAAAGATTAGTACATAAACAACGATATGTCATTCCAATGAACTTTATTTCATAAAACTTTTTTATAATATCTAAAAATAAGTCTAAATAACTGTTTTAATATCGTCTCCATGACCACTTTGATAAGCCACGCCTTCCACGTCTGCCGTTTCGTCCTCGACCTCGTCCTCGCAGAGCCTAAAAAAAACAAAGTATGCTTTTCATGTTCAACTTAAAAAACCTAATAAGTTTTTTGAGACGTCATATACTGGCTTCATGAAATTCCTATAGAATTAGTAATGTCATATCGCGTGTGTAATTATTCCATATGAATATGAATTTTTGTTAGTACTTTCCAGAAATGGATAAAATATACTAAAATGCAGGGTAGTCAGAAAGACATGATATGTTTGTTTGTTTGTTTGTTTAAAAAAAACAAAACTTTTTTTATATAATGTATGTATTTATTTTTTTATTCATTGCTAGCAAATACGCATAACAGTTTTTATATTTGCAATCGTTCGTTAATCTAATGGATTTTGTCAAGCATCTTGCACGTATACATTTGTATATTTATATGCACGTTGAAATGTGCTTTCCAGAACACATTTTCAAAAATTGATTAGACATATATATAGTTTATATTTGTGATATGAAATAACTAAAATAAAAAAGCTGACTCTCTAATTCGAATCAGCCGCGAAGCGGCGAGATGTCACGGTACCTCGTACATTTATTTTACCCTTTGAAAGATGAGACTTGTAATAATTTGTAAAAACATTGACGACATAAAAGAAAGAGAAAATACGTTTCTTTCATTCACGATCAAACATAGTTCACATGTAAAAGCCTAAATGCAACGCATAATCAATAAGTACGTTATAGAAATCTTTCACTACGCGAGTTTTGTTTAAATGTCTTCGCTATCGTATACATGAAAGTCGGGATATAACGCACATATTCTGCTTGTCCCAATGATATCACTACAACTAGAGTTTGCTAGGCAATTTTGCATTTTGACTCTAAACTGAAAAAGTAAATTGACATTTTCTTACATTGTATTAGTCCAAAATGTAAATAAGAACACTTTATAAAGCCATGTGTTGCAACACCATCTAAGTAGGAGTTGTTAGCACACAGAAAATATATCATTTAGTTTAAACATAGTTTATTTCAAACAAAATTGCAATATTTACAATTCATGATACACGGTACATAAGATAATGCCTGAAAAAGGATCAGAGCCGAAAGCAACAGCTTATAGAGGTCTTCTCCTACAGAAACATATTGTTGTAGGTACAGTACGCTAACAACTCCTACTTAGATGGTGTTATGACGCATATCATTTGATCTAAAAAAACACAAGACATTGTTTTTTACCCCAAGTGAAGGAACGCATTCTCGTATAATTGCTTGATATGTATATCCACTACCACACATTGCCCTCTTTGTAGGTACGTCATCGATTATTTGCATTGCTTCTTCAATTTCTTCTGGACTGTACTCATCGAGGTCAAGGTCGTATGGTATACTGGCAGCTCTTGTCAGTGCTGGAAATAAAATAATGAAAGGTCAAAGTAATGTGGTATACTGGCAGCTATTGATAGTTTTAGAAATAAAATGATCATGTTCAAGATCGTATAAAACAGTGTTAGGTCTTGTTTGCGCTAGAAATAAAATGATCACAGTTGACAGAATAATTTGTATATTCAATGTATTGCTAACGTAACACATAAGCACAGATAGTGCTTTACTCCTTTTTCATGCTATCTTTGTTATAATTATTGTTGATTTGCTGTTAAACATAGACTTTGGGTCATTTCTAGCTAATTTGGGTTCATTATGGGGATAGCTGGATCCCATTAGCATTATGAGGATCCCAGCATCACACATTATGTCATATACAAAAGTTAAAGGGAACCAGGTATTTGATAGAGCAAGTACTCGTTGTTAAAAGCTATGTTTAACTTTGGACCAATCAGAAACAAGTTCTAAAAATAGCATGTCTGCTGCGGTATAAATAGGTAGATGGATGACAGAGAGGGCATTCGGTATCCAGCGCTCGAAGAAGACACATCGAGGATTCAACTAATAATTTATCCCAGTACGTTGATAAGGAAGTTATAGCAACTACACTGTCAGGGCGGATAAATTATTAAAAAGAAAACGTTTGAAGTTCATAGACTAAAGAAAAGTTGCAGAATTTCAACAAGGTTTCGAGCTATAGGGCCAGCGCATAGGAGTTTTACCTTAAGGGTTATCGAATGCTATAGACGATAGCAAATATAGGCTGAACATCAGAAAGCTGAGACAGAGACCCAGAGTTTGGTAATCTACTGAGATAGTAGGAGAGCTCCAGCTTATCGACGGTTCAGCATTATTGGCGAAGTACAGCCAAGGCACTGGGAATAAACCTATATGGACGAGAATGACAAGTGATGCTTCCCAACGTTTAAAGCTGACAAATCATAATACTGTTTGTTTGTCAGAAAAAGTCTCGGCGTCATAGCATTTCTATTAACTTCTTTTCAGGGGTATTTTCAAGAGACTGATTGTTTCCTGATTTATATGATATACATTGTTCCCTTTATGTTGCGACTGTGTTTAAGTCAATAATAGTATCTCATTTTTCTTCTCTCTTAAATTGCATAACGTTCTGGAGCTTACTGAACTTTAAATAGTTATGCATGTACGAAGTTCTTGGCAAGATACAAGCACTTTGTTTCTCACTGATGTAATGTCCAAATATGAAACAAATCTTGAAAAGTCTGGATTAGTTTGGATCCAATGGTAGAAATAACTATTAGGGGCCATGCGGCTTTATCACAAACAGTTTCAATCCAAACAAGTCTGCAATCATTTTGGCGTGTGTTCTAAAGGACAACGTATAGATTTCATTAACTTTGACTACAACAGTCTTTGAGTACCATGTGGTGGTCCGTAAAATGTCTCCCTATACTTGGTCTTCGTGTTGTTAATAGTTTCTGACCTGTTGAAATTACTGATAATATTTGAAAAAAAAAAACTGAAACCGGTGCCATGCGAGGACTTATGACAATGAAGTCTTTTATACAAGACAAGTCTGCTACTCTTTTCATGGATGTGTTCAATGCTTCTTAAAGAACTTCTTTTGAATTTTATTCAGTTGGTAACCTGTATTACACAATACAATAACGCAGTACGTTTAACCCTCGTTGAATGACACCTTAATGGAGAAAATAACTCAATGCATAGGTAGGTATTTTATTTGCAACTACTCCAGTATAATGAACTTATCTCTACAGTTTATCACAAATATACATTTGTATTAAGGTTCCCAACTGGTACAAATGTATGATTTTTATCGTATCAAAAAGTTTTATTCTGATATGAAATTCAGAATTGCCTGTAGACTGAATAGGAAAGAAGCGAAAATATTATTTAGGTGTTTGAGCATATTAATAGCAGTACAGATTAAAACTGTTTCGGTTCTTACATTTTACATTAAAACTTGGAGTTTTACGGTAATTAAAATTTGGAGTTTTAATGCAATGTTTTGAGAAGTTGTGATTTTTTAGGGTTTCAAAAAATCTACAGACAAAAAGCTTCTATTATTGAGTTCAGTTTGTATTCAGTAATATTCTCTTGTTTTAATTCGTATTTTGTTGTGTGTAGCATACATGTATAACAAAAATGGTGTTTAATCATGTTATGTTATTGCAGAATTGATATTTGAATGTCTTAAATGCATATGCAATTGATACTAAATGCATATTTTTCAATTATGCTGGACATACAAAACAGTGTTTAAATATGGTTTCATTTTTAAAAATAAGAATTCAAGAGTAGCCATGCATCCGCCATAACGCTAAAATAATAATTGTTTGGGTTGTGGATTTAGAAACAGGGTTGGTGCCGAAAAATATGTTTTAACTTCTCAGGGAGGATTTTTAAACCGTTCCAAGGCGGTGCCCTGCTGACTTTTTATCATGCATGAACGTTAGTTATATCATTCATTCTCTTTTTGCTTGGTTTAGAGTTGCGCTGGCACATTTTAGGATAAAATTTTAATGCTCGTCTTTTTCAACTTTGATGCTTGGGGAAGACCACCTGGGTAGAACCATCAAAATTCCGCAAACCAGCTGCATGGCTTCCTCACATAAAGTATTTTATACCAAAAGCGAGGTTTTGAATCCACATTTATTAGCAAGGGGCGAGTGATTCAAAGTCAGGGTCCTGAACAATTCGACCACCGAGGCCCTTCTCTTATTTGTGTTTATGTGTTCATGTGTTCAGGTTCTCATATAGCGTACTGCATGGATTATTCTCAGTCATTGAACTGTTGAGACATTCGCATCTCTCTATCTGCCGACATGTGTTATTTTTTCGGTCTCCGAAGGCATATGAATGTGAAATTTCAGCGTCACTAAGTACTATCAATAGGATCTGAATTCATGCTCTATATTTATCTTAAGTAATCTGAAAATAATAGAGCAAGCAGACGACATTGTAAAACATTATACAACTTAATGGATTTTGAAATGATTTCCAGTGTAAAAAAATGCTTTCCTGGGAATTGCATGATGAATTCGGCAGACAAATATTTGATCTATATTTTAATACATTTTTGAAATCTATGCTATTCAGCGTACATTGTGAAGCTGAAGGTAAATGAAAAGTGTATGCATATGTGACAGTTTAGTGAATCGCTTTCAGAAACAATGCAATGCTTTTTGGAGAGTCGACTTTACTTATAAAAAGTGTTTCTAGCATTTGTGTATTTTCTCATAAAGCCAACACTATGAAAGAATATACTGTTTCGATGTATGATTTATCCTGTAGCATTTTTGTTAACTGTGTAGAAATAACAGTAACTCCAGTAGATATTTGTATTGTTGTGGCTTAATGGCACATCGTATGAACTGAAAGTATATAAATTGTAGTCGGATACGATGGCATCAATTATAAATTATAATATTATTTATGTGTTATGTTCAAACACATATCAAGCCGTCAAAGTGTTCATGGTGCCCATATTTAATAAATTGAGTCTGGTAATTTATCATATTACTGGCATGCCTTTTAGTGTCAATTTACCATACATTAAAACTATTGGTTGAATAAAACACTATCACCTGAAACCATACTGGTCCCACAGGACGCAAGTTTACGGTGCCGAGACGGTTTTGACAAATAATATTTGAGGCAGTTGAACTAGTTCGTACGTTTTAAAAAAAATACAACAATGAATAAAAAGGAAAAGAATGAAACACACTATAACAACAAAATCTGATGTCTGAAGTTATGATTTATTCTATTATATTATGCTTCCTCTGGACAAGAAATTGCGATTGCTTTGGCAATCTGAGAACCCGTGTCGTTTTGAGTTGCTCTTTGCGACTTTCAAACGTTCGTCTTTGACTTGTTTATATATGTAGATTTGGCTTATCTTATTGTCTGATGAAGACATCATGCATCTTTGGGATTTTTTTTACAATAATACGATTTTTTTAAGTTACTGAAAATGTCCAAAATCCTCTCCAATTTCTACATGATTTCGTTGAACTATAAAATAGAGAATGTAATTTAAACGATTTGTGTGTGTGTGTTTTTCGGTTAAATGATACTAATTCAAAAATAAAACCACCACATCCTTATCATATTACCATATGGATCTACATTTTGAACTACTTCACATGTATCACTACAAAGACTACTTTTTAACGTGACCTAACCGATAAAAAAAAAAAACAGAGTAAACAAATCTGATTAGATTTAAACTGGAATTACAGAACAAAACCAGATCTACTTGATTCTAAAGGTAAAAAACCTTTAGTTCTCAATAATTAACCGATTTTAATAAAACAATAAAATCGCCTAAACTACAATTACATTGACAAGCAGATGACAGAGAGGGCATTCGGTATCTAGCGCTCGAAGAAGACACATCGAGGATTCAGCTAATAATTTATCCCAGTACGTTGATAAGGAAGTTATTGCAACTACACTGTCAGGGCGGATAAATTATTAAAAAGAAAACGTTTGAAGTTCATAGACTAAAGAAAAGTTGCAGAATTTCAACAAGGTTTCGAGCTATAGGGCCAGCGCATAGGAGTTTTACCTTAAGGGTTGTTGAATGCTATAGACGATAGCAAATATAGGCTGAACATCAGAAAGCTGAGACAGAGACCCAGAGTTTGGTAATCTACTGAGATAGTAGGAGAGCTCCAGCTTATCGACGGTTCAGCATTATTGGCGAATACATCCAAGGCACTGGGAATAAACCTATATGGACGAGAATGACAAGTGATGCTTCCCAACGTTTAAAGCTGACAAATCATAATACTGTTTGTTTGTCAGAAAAAGTCTCGGCGTCATAGCATTTCTATTAACTTCTTTTCAGGGGTATTTTCTAGAGACTGATTGTTTCCTGATTTATATGATATACATTGTTCCCTTTATGTTGCGACTGTGTTTAAATCAATAATAGTATCTCATTTTTCTTTTCTCTTAAATTGCATAACGTTCTGGAGCTTACTGAACTTTAAATAGTTATGCATGTACGAAGTTCTTGGCAAGATACAAGCACTTTGTTTCTCACTGATGTAATGTCCAAATATGAAACACATCTTGAAAAGTCTGGATTAGTTTGGATCCAATGGTAGAAATAACTATTAGGGGCCATGCGGCTTTATCACAAACAGTTTCAATCCAAACAAGTCTGCAATCATTTTGGCGTGTGTTCTAAAGGACAATCGTATAGATTTCATTAACTTTGACTACAACAGTCTTTAAGTACCATGTGGTGGTCCGTAAAATGTCTCCCTGTACTTGGTCTTCGTGTTGTTAATAGTTTCTGACCTGTTGAAATTACTGATAATATTTGAAAAAAAAAACTGAAACCGGTGCCATGCGAGGACTTATGACAATGAAGTCTTTTATACAAGGCAAGTCTGCTACTCTTTTCATGGATGTGTTCAATGCTTCTTAAAGAACTTCTTTTGAATTTTATTCAGTTGGTAACCTGTATTACACAATACAATAACGCAGTACGTTTAACCCTCGTTGAATGACACCTTAATGGAGAAAATAACTCAATGCATAGGTAGGTATTTTATTTGCAACTACTCCAGTATAATGAACTTATCTCTACAGTTTATCACAAATATACATTTGTATTAAGGTTCCCAACTGGTACAAATGTATGATTTTTATTGTATCAAAAAGTTTTATTCTGATATGAAATTCAGAATTGCCTGTAGACTGAATAGGAAAGAAGCGAAAATATTATTTAGGTGTTTGAGCATATTAATAGCAGTACAGATTAAAACTGTTTCGGTTCTTACATTTTACATTAAAATTTGGAGTTTTACGGTAATTAAAATTTGGAGTTTTAATGCAATGTTTTGAGAAGTTGTGATTTTTTAGGGTTTCAAAAAATCTACAGACAAAAGCTTCTATTATTGAGTTCAGTTTGTATTCAGTAATATTCTCTTGTTATAATTCATATTTTGTTGTGTGTAGCATACATGTATAACAAAAATGGTGTTTAATCATGTTATGTTATTGCAGAATTGATATTTGAATGTCTTAAATGCATATGCAATTGATACTAAATGCATATTTTTCAATTATGCTGGACATACAAAACAGTGTTTAAATATGGTTTCATTTTTTAAAAATAAAAATTCAAGAGTAGCCATGCATCCGCCATAACGCTAAAATAATATTGTTTGGGTTGTGGATTTAGAAACAGGGTTGGTGCCGAAAAATGTGTTTTAACTTCTCAGGGAGGATTTTTAAACCGTTCCAAGGCGGTGCCCTGCTGACTTTTTATCATGCATGAACGTTAGTTATATCATTCATTCTCTTTTTGCTTGGTTTAGAGTTGCGCTGGCACATTTTAGGATAAAATTTTAATGCTAATCTTTTTCAACTTTGATGCTTGGGGAAGACCACACGTCCTTCTCCAGGCACCTGGGTAGAACCATCAAAATTCCGCAAATCAGCTGTATGGCTTAAAGTATTTTATACCAAAAGCGAGGTTTTGAATCCACATTTATTAGCAAGGGGCGAGTGATTCAAAGTCAGCGTCCTTAACAATTCGACCACCGAGGCCCTTCTCTTATTTGTGTTTATGTGTTCATGTGTTTAGGTTCTCATATAGCGTACTGCATGGATTATTCTCAATCATTGAACTGTTGAGACATTCGCATCTCTCTATCTGCCGACATGTTTTATTTTTTCGGTCTCCGAAGGCATATGAATGTGAAATTTCAGCGTCACTAAGTACTATCAATAGGATCTGAATTCATGCTCTATATTTATCTTAAGTAATCTGAAAATAATAGAGCAAGCAGGCGACATTGTAAAACATTATACAACTTAATGGATTTTGAAATGATTTCCAGTGTAAAAAAATGCTTTCCTGGGAATTGCATGATGAATGCGGCAGACAAATATTTGATCTATATTTTAATACATTTTTGAAATCTATGCTATTCAGCGTACATTGTGAAACTGAAGGTAAATGAAAAGTGTATGCATATGTGACAGTTTAGTGAAGCGCTTTCAGAAACAATGCAATGCTTTTTCGAGAGTCGACTTTACTTATAAAAAGTGTTTCTAGCATTTGTGTATTTTCCCATAAAGCCAACACTATGAAAGAATATACTGTTTCGATGTATGATTTATCCTGTAGCATTTTTGTTAACTGTGTAGAAATAACAGTAACTCCAGTAGATATTTGTATTATTGTGGCTTAATGGCACATCGTATGAACTGAAAGTATATAAATTGTAGTCGGATACGATGGCATCAATTGAGCCGTGCCATGAGAAACCCAACATAGTGGGTGTGCGACCAGCATGGATCCAGACCAGCCTGCGCATCCGCGCAGTCTGGTCAGGCTCCATGCTGTTCGCTAACAGTTTCTCCAATTCCAATAGGCTTTAAAAGCGAACAGCATGGAGCCTGACCAGACTGCGCGGATGCGCAGGCTGGTCTGGATCCATGCTGGTCGCAAACCCACTATGTTGATTTTCTCATGACACGGCTCAATTATAAATTATATTTATGTGTTATGTTCAAACACATATCAAGCCGTCAAAGTGTTCATGGTGCCCATATTTAATAAATTGAGTCTGGTAATTTATCATATTACTGGCATGCCTTTTAGTGTCAATTTACCATACATTAAAACTGTTGGTTGAATAAAACACTATCACCTGAAACCATACTGGTCCCACAGGACGCAAGTTTACGGTGCCGAGACGATTTTGACAGATAATATACGAGGCAGTTGAACTAGTTCGTACGTTTTAAAAAAAATGCAACAATCATGAATAAAAAGGAAAAGAATGAAACACACTATAACAACAAAAACTGATGTCTGAAGTTATGATTTATTCTATTATATTATGCTTCCTCTGGACAAGAAATTGCGATTGCTTTGGCAACCTGAGAACCCGTGTCGTTTTGAGTTGCTCTTTGCGACTTTCAAACGTTCGTCTTTGACTTGTTTATATATGTAGATTTGGCTTATCTTATTGTCTGATGAAGACATCATGCATCTTTGGGATTTTTTTACAATAATACGATTTTTTTAAGTTACTGCAAATGTCCAAAATCCTCTCCAATTTCTACATGATTTCGTTGAACTATAAAATAGAGAATGTAATTTAAACGATTTGTGTGTGTGTGTTTTTAGGTTAAATGATACTAATTCAAAAATAAAACCACCACATCCTTATCATATTACCATATGGATCTACATTTTGAACTACTCCACATGTATCACTACAAAGACTACTTTTTAACGTGACCTTACCGATAAAAAAAAAAACAGAGTAAACAAATCTGATTAGATTTAAACTGGAATTACAGAACAAAACCAGATCTACTTGATTCTAAAGGTAAAAAAAACCTTTAGTTCTCAATAATTAACCGATTTTAATAAAACAATAAAATCGCCTAAACTACAATTACATTGACAAGCGGAGAACCAGCTATAGCAATATATAAAACCGAAAAAGAGACTACCGGTTTTTCTAAATGAAACTTGTTTCCATTTTGTGTATACCAGTACTTTGTATTTCACAGATCTTTCAGTTTCAGTTATGTTGAGCATAACAAACGTGTTGTTGACTAGCTTTAACAAGAAGCTAAGTTACCTTGTACATAACTTAGGTCAGTAAGTTGGCGTTTGCTCTACTTCTTTTGCCTTTTTCGTACCATAATAGGGTATGCCACTACAACCAAGCCTTCCATTCCTAATTTGTCAACGGAATTCTTAGAAACAGAAGTATTCTTAATCAAAATTCTCAAAGAAATGAGAAAACACGGCAATTTTTCCATACTTCACGGTAACGGTTTATGCCCTGAGTGCCGTAACGGTTGTACAATAAATATGTTACTATCAATGTTTAATATTTTTATAACCAAGATTTAACAGTAAATATAACATATTCGTACCTTAGTAATATGTACAACTATAACAAATTGTAAAGAAATTTATTACATTATCTGGTGTCTGGTACCTATCCTCAGTTGTGTTTATTTTTATTTTGTAATATTATTCCTCGTATACAATTGTTTGTCATAATAAAACATATTAAAAATAATGACAATATTTACTAGCTGCAAGAGGAAGCAAACGTCCTAAATTTTACAAAAATATCTTCTTCTTTTTTCAAAGAAAATACACTTTCATCATTTTTCGACGCTTTAACTGCTTGTATAAATATGTCAAACGCACGAGTTGCTTTTTTGTGTGCTTTTGGTTTAGGGCCGTTTTTGAACAGTACTTCAGTTACATAACGGCAGGCAGTTAACCAAACCAGTGTTCCTAGATTCTGTACCAATACATACCTGTTCTCCAGAAGTAACTGTAAATGTTTCCATATGAATCATAGATAGAGAATGGATGATTTCAGACACATTGTCTTTTATCAAATCGTCCCCGAGATCATACAGCTCACACGGACAATCACGATACTACGATCGAGATTTGCGCCAATGCGGCGCACACAACATTTAAATATAGTACATGTTCTAGAGATCAATCAATGACACTAATAATTATCCTACCTGACATTTATCTGTGTACCTAGTTGCGTATGACACCAGTTAAAACTTGGGTTTTTTTAGTAAATCATTTCAGTGTAATGTCAATTTCCAGTATAATATAAAGATTTTTTATTCTGTTTAAATTATTATCGTGTAATGTACAAATTCTTCCGCAATAATTAGCTGAACGTGGAATGTTTCATAGCAAACTATCTAAAAGAACATTTCATGGTATTAAATAAGAATTCAGAAAAGTTTAAAAGCAGCTTAAAATGTCACGTTTTCTATGTAACAACCATTAACAGAACCATTGGAATTTGTCGGTCTTGATCCCTAGGAATTTAACTAAGACATTAGTCTCTTGTGGTCCAGAAATCGTAATTATAAGTTTTTATTTCTTTTCGACTGAAACTATTTTTTAAAAATAAGTTTTCTACATGTTCATACCTAGAATAATCTATTTGGTACTTTTTTTCAAAGTGCTATCAAAGAGGAATTATGTTAGGACTCTAACGACTGATCTGTCTATTGAACTGGCTCCGTGAGGACTGACCAAACAGATTTTTAAGCTATTTCACCCAGCGATACGCGAAATCAATGGGAATAAGCAAAGCCTCTGAAATTAATTCTAATGTAACATGCATAATATTTCATGTCTCATCAACTAAATTCACTATAATGAATACGAATAGATTCTAATCCTGCAATCAAGTGATATGCATTTACAAATTCAGTGGAACGAATTAAATTGTTCGATTTACACAGCCGTGTTTTCAATAAATATGCAAAAAACAGACATGCACAGTGGAACAGATACATCCCAATTTGATAACTACACCTAAATCTATACACAAATCTCAAATATATCACTGCAACTGCGAGTTCATTTTCTTTTTTTTTTTCTCGTGATATTTCAGTGATTATTATGTCTAGTGAAGGCATGTTTCTTTTGATTTACAGAATTGTTTAAGACTAACATATCGGCACGATCATGAATATTTGATGTTATTTGTTAAGAAGCTAGCAACTAATGTTGTCAAAGATTTTATATTTCATCATTTCAAGCGTAAATAGAATGACTTGTTTTAAAACTTAATGCAAGTATTTTACTGCATTTAAAGCATCTTTCTTTAATTTCTTTAGATTTTTTTTATCAGCAATAAGAAGAAAGAATTCATTACGACTTTTTTTAAAGGCTTAATTTAAATACTAAAACAACAAATTGTATTTCTGTAAGATAGAAAAGCTTGCTGAAGCTCGTAATAAACGTTGCAGAGTCAATACTCGTATATATGCTTAAAAACATGTTCTATCCGTCCAAATTTGCAAGAATTAAGTTCCTTTGCTTTTATTACAATATCAAATATATTGTCTTGTATAGAGAATGTTTGTGTTTTCACTTTTCACTATTCATTTTTCGTACATAAACCATAATGATAATTTTATTAGTTTATGTCTGTATAATGATTGTGTTGCCTCACAATAAATAAATGCCTGGCGAGCGGTATGCTAGCAGCCGTCAGTTTGGAATGCCTTGTTATGTGTTATTTTTGTAAAAAAGGTATAATAAAGGTTAAGCTTAAGCCTAAGGGAGAATTATGGATGTTATGCATTTCATAACCTCTGATGAACAGACTCATTAAAATCGAAGTTGCTATCGCTTTTCTTGGATATGTTGTTCGCTTCATGACAGATTTCATATAGATATTATTATATGTATTCATTTGGAATTCTGTCTTTTTGTAAACTACATTTGTAGTTTATTATTCATGATACAGTAAATACTTTAATAATTCTTGTTTTTAAAATCACAAGGTCTGTTTGTCCTATCGCTGGAGTTGTTATCATGGGAAATAACTCTTATGTCTATCTGCCTGTCTGGAAAGATATTTTTGGGTCACTATTAAATAACAAATCGCATCCTAACTCATATACCTACTCTTAAAAGTTTGCAGAACGGAAATGATTTTTGTCGACATAAGTAATATAATGTAATGTAATGTAATGTAATAATAGTATAATAGTAATAATGTAATGACAATTTTGCTACCAAGCATAGAATTAATCTATAATTATGGGCATGTCAACATCAAACAAGGTCAAGGGGAAAGGTGGTTAAGGTGTCGGCCACTCAACCCGGAATCCATGGATTTGAGCCCCACTGGGGTCGAAACTACGCCTTCTCATATCACACCAGTATAGGAGAGATCGCCCTGACGTCACACATCAACACCTGTTTATCTGACGGTGGGCAAAACAAATATTTTTACATCGTTTGTGTATGGGATCGGAATTTTTAATTTCTAATAACTTTTTCGTTCATTTATGGATTTTAAAAATTCAAAAAGTTTTGAAATGCTAACGATTTTCATATTTTTACATTCAAATAACATTTGAAAATTTATAACCATTTTAAATGACATATGATTTTAATAGCGGCGTAGCGATGCTCCAAACTTTTAGAAAAATCACTGTAAGTTAAGCGTTCATAATTAATCGGATTTATTTCGAAATAAAAATTAAAAGTTATCAATAAATTGCTTGTTTTATATCCTTTCCATTGATCAAAAGATTATTGATATCATTTATGATTTAAGAAAGTTTAAGCCGTTAGAAAAACATCAATGTTTACAAAAAATCATGGACGTTCGGCGACAGCCCACCCGGTCTTTGTCTTATCAGTTCTAAAAATAGAATATACAACGGATTTGTATACAAACACGATCTCTCCTATTGGTTTCTCAAGGAAGCGAGAGTGATCCAAATAAGCTTTACATATAGGTTATAGATCAGTTATTGACTTTCTAATGCAATTAAGTAATAAGTAAGTAAGTAATAAGTGTATCTATAGCCGACTTAAAGTTAAAACGCCCCTTTTCGTCAATCAGCAACATCTCCGTCTCAATAGGGAACCCTTCTTTGGAATTACCTTAAATCAGTAGAAAGATATTTTTCTTAAAAAATTGCACATTTGTACATAGTGACTTTTTACAATATCTTATTAAAAAATCTGTTTCTGTTTTATTTTGCAAAGGTGACTTTGAGAAAAATCTTTAAGATTTGAATTTAAATTTCCCTGGGAGATGTGGTCAACATTGTCTGTACACAAAATAATGCGGATGTAATAATAAATACATACTAGACGACTCACTTATCGAGTAGTTTGTAGAACACAATATTACATTCTTATTCAATGAAAGTATAATAAGCAGGTTTGTTTTTAGACCAGTAGAGGTTAATTGACCTCCGGTTTACATTTGAATTTAATAAACAATAGGAAAAATCAGATATATATATAAATAGCAACAAAAAGTGCACTTCAGGCTCTAATGCTGTATTAAAATCGTGGAGTTAATACAAAGAGTGAAAGGTGCAGAAAGGTAAAACTTGAACTATGAAAGTACAGCTTGTATTATAAAGAAGAAGAAAAACAACATATTTTTTTTATTTATATATATAGATACATTATTTCTTGTATGCAGTCCCTGTTTTGGCAGTTGCTCCGCATCCCTGAATGTGGGAAAACCATAGTAGGCGGAACGATGAATACAACAACAATTGCGGAAGGTTTTCCCAAGTCAAGAAGGGTTTTAAAGCCGTTTTATACCACTTCATGATTAAGTGGACCAATGTTTTCAGTTATGAAATAATATGAAAATAAGTTGGTTACTTTTTTGAAAATCCTTCGCTTGTCATTGGATAAAAAAAGATGTTTGAACTATAAGCTGGAAAGTCGCCATATGACCTATAATTGTGTCGGTGCAACGTTAAACCCAACCAAAAAATAAGCTTATATCTTAATCGATCTAAGATAAATTAGTATAAAGTAAAACTAAATAACGTTACAGCAAGTCCTTTCCGTAACAATTTTCAGGACTGAGAACACTATTGTGTCAAAAATATCATTACCATTTCGTAATTATGAGACACGACTTCATAAACTCCGTTAGACATGTCTTTATAATTTCTTTTAATTTATAATTTCAATGAGACACGACTTCATAAACTCCGTTAGACATGTCTTTATAATTTCTTTTAATTTATAATTTCAATGAGATATGATTTCATAAACTCAGAAAGACAGACGCTGAAGCTTGTTCGTAATAATTTTGTCAAGACTGAAACAATTTCAAAATTATTAACAACAGTCTAGTCCCTGGTGCATGCTTTACAATATTATTAAGCTGTCGTCTGACAGACTTCGTTATAATCAAATACTTTTTATCATTTTAAAGGGAAGTGTTGCAAGATGTAAATCAATTCCTTTCAAGTTGATATTTCTAGTTTCATGTATAGTATATATTCCATTTTTCTAAATCAAAGTATAACTTGACGAGAAACGTGTTAGAGAGGTTCTGTACGCTCTGTACAGGCTACATGAGGTTTTTGTAGAACTCATTGTAACATTGTCTTTGAACTTTTAAGCGCTCTGTTACTTACACATGAGAGACGTTATAACATTTCGAGATATATGTCAAAGGAAAAAAAACGAGTGGACAGGATCAAATGAACTGTATTGAAAATGTCAAATTGTAGATACCTCACACAGTACCATAGCTGTAAAAAAGCGTTTTAAAAATGCTTACATCAAAATAATATATGTTACGTTGTTTAAATTCAGTTTGATCATGAAAAAGTACGATTAAAAACACACGATTCAGTTTATGTGGGGACTTTTTCACCTTGCCATTGTCACACATTTAATCCTCTTTGCTCCGAGTGGCGCATATGACATTGGAATTGGAGCATACGGCCTCACAACTGAGAAATTGCGATCCACTTCCGTCTTCGTCCCTTTATGGTAACGTCTATGGGTGTCCTTCAGCATACTTCTTTGAGATCTGTTTGGTCACCTGATTTGTAATATCTGTAAAAGATATTTGTCTTATGTATTTTTCTTCTGTTTCCAGGTTTCCGAGGCATACAGTGGAAATGACTTGACACTTGATAGGGGCATATGAAGTTTGGTCTTCTTGTTTATAATCCTGTTCAGTCAGACTGGTCGTAGAATGAACGACATACTATGCTTTTCCGATAGTGACTTTGATGTCCTCACCAGCTCCTCTCGTTTTTCTTGCAACACTTTCTAGATAGGTAAAGCTGTTAACAACTTGTTATATATTTTAGTCTGGTTTGAGCAGCCTGATACGCGAAGATGTGCTAGATCTTAGTCTTGTTTGCATTGATTTCCAGTCCTACGAAATTTGTTGTTGCCTCAAGAGATTATATTTTCAGATGAAGTTGTTGAAACCGATGCGCCAATAGATTTTAGTGGAAACCATCGCCTTAAAGTACGAACTCCTCAAACATTACAATCAAAGCTTTGCCCAAACATGTGCTATCTAATTGCGGTAAAAATTGAATTACAAATCTAATAAATACTTAGTATCATTTGCCATCCTACCTTCTCCAATCTCTCACATTTGTAAATTATCGTCTGCCGGAGCTAGAATTCCAACCGTAAATTGAAGATACCATGAATACTATTGTCGTGTTGCGGTATTGCGTTATTCCTCTTCTTTTGTAAAGGCAATCATCTTCGATAGAAAGTGAATTTAATCAAAGCCTTGTTTGCTCAGACAGATATTTTGTTTGGAAAACACGACAAAAACTGCACATTCTATGAAACAATACGGCAATCCTGCTTTAATTTCCTGGTCATGAAATAAAAAATCAGACTGAATTGATTCTATTTGAATGACAATATCGCTTCACTATTAAACAAGGTGTATGGGTGTTTTTAAATTTCAAGTGGATTCTTTTACTGATTTACACCCATTGGGAATTAAATATAAAGAATTCAATTAGAGTTGTTATTTAAAGATCCAGAACTGCGACTGTTGTGTATTTTTATCATAAGATGGAAAAGGATCCTATAATAGATCTGAACAGGATTTTTATGCTTTAGATTAGTGTTTGATTAGTATTTATTTATATTATGCTAGAAACGATCAAGATTGAGCGCTGTATTGTTTCAAGACAATTAACTCTATACTTATAAAAGAGCTAAACGCTGTGGTATGATGGTAGCAATTCAGAGGATATGCATCTGCGGGCTCTTAAAGGCCATTTTCATGCCGGCTGTAAGCTTTACTTATTCTTGATTGTTACGAGAACTCTCTGTGGATGATTCTAATCTACGTTATATGCTTCAAAGTTTGTGCCGAGCTGCTAGGTAAAATGAAAGTTTAAGTGGGTATTTCCTGATGTCTACCTGCGCAATATTAGCGTTTTCATCACATCTCTCAATCACGTGACCATGGTTTCATTGCATTATTTTTAGTATTTTTGATTGCCTATTGACAGACCTTCAAGACAATGGCAGGAAATCTGGACATGCTGATAAGATGTCATATTTCGATATTATTGATGTTATAAGTATTAGAAAATATTAGCGAAGAGTTTTCGTATGCGCCATTTAGAGAACTGTATTAGGTCATGCATATTAAATGAAAGCAGTCCAGCAACATACAGGACAAAAATACGGATTTTTTCCTGCCTGTCGTATTTACTTGTAAAATAAAAGCCATAATTTTGACAGAATTTATATAGGTATATGATAAAAAAAAGTTTGTATGTTGTGTACGGACGCGCGCTATATATGCTTGTGATGTTTTCAAGTGCACTTATGCATGTAGGCCGTTTTCGAACGTGTTGTCTGTATATGCTTGTAGTGGGACCAGCAGAGTTAATCGCATGAATGCCGGTTCGCGTAACTGTGCACTTTTATATTTTCTACTTTTTTAACATCCAGGAATAGCTTGGAGAATTTTTCCAGTATAAATACACGCACACTTGCGTCTTTATTTCTCTAACATGTCTAACATTTTATCAGATATGTGTGCTCGAAACTGACGAAAATGGTGTTACTGAACCTTTAAGACGTGCACATGGAGCGACATTTTTTACACGTTTTGTTTGTCTATGGCTGTTTTAATGAACCCTAATGTAAGCAATCAATCACATTTCAGATTGAATTCGCCTCGTTTATATGATTCCACGGCTAAATGTCAGTGCTTTTGCAAGACAATTTCACACCAAAATTATCAATCTGCGATAGCGTTTGCATCGATCTGGAAGAGTCAGATATAGCTTTAGCTCAGGAAGGCCGTTGGTAACGACAGCATATCAAGATCGGTGCATGACGTTAACGCATCTAAGTAACATGTTTAAAACTGCTACAATTATCTTTAATTAATATGAAATATATAAACAAAGGCTTTTTAACCGTTTGAGCGCAAACACAATTCTATTTATGGCTTGACGTCCCTACTTTGACCCGATTATATATAATCGTAATCTTAACCCTCGGCTGTTCTTAGATCAATCTCATTTACGTTGGACTCATGTTCTATGGATAACGTTGTTGTTTTGCGGCGAGCCCCGTTTCAATCTTAGTATTGTTGGTTATAGGGTACGCGTTTCCTACAACCTAGATGAACGTTTTACTGATAATTAGATGTTGAAGCAAGATTGGTTTGGTGGGGGCAATTTTATGGTTTGGTGCGGGTTAAAGCGGGGGTCGGGAAACACACCCGGTCAACATTTCTTACAATCCAAATGCCAAGCGTTAACTTTACGACGTTTTCTATCCAGTGATGGTTCCGTTCCTACATCAGCATTCACGATAAAACAATGTCACATAACACTCGTCTGACGCAATAATACCTCGCCAGACATAATTTCAACGTAATTCAGTTGTCGGTTTGCTCGTTAGACATGAATCCAGTCAATTGCATTAATCAAATGAAGCACATATGGGACCATTTTGGACAGAGAGCAAGAAAAGCATCATGTCATCAACAACATTCGTGACTTTGTACCAGTTCTTGTCCAAGAATGGAATGTCATTCCATTTTACGTCATTCAACGTTACGTTTCGTCGATGCGGTCTAGAAACGTTGTTTTGATTCGTAGGAGACTTTGTCACAGTTGGCATTGAATAAATTTCAGATTTTCAAACAACTTTTCAGTGACAAATGAAAATAATGCAGACAATTGACAAACTGAATGCCATGAGTACATTCCTTTTTAATTTCAAGTGTCATTATCTTGGCTGTTTTTTTCTAATTAAACATTGACAAACTTGTAGGCTGCAATGTTATGGAATGGGACGTTTATGCATAGAAAGCAATTAATTTGTTGTGTTAAGATAAATTATAAAATGCTTTTTAGTAAGTCGCGTTTGATGTGACCATTGGGAGACAGTTAATTCTAAATAGCAGTGAGAGATGCGTTTGATCAGTAGAACATTTTTATTGAAGTTTGAAACAAATTTATAAGTGAAAATGATAAAATGCGTCACACGACTATTAAGTGGTGTTCATATCTGGTGTAGTATCACTGCGTGATTTCCATATATTTTCCCTAAGCGACTTTCCTGATAAACTGAACGCGCTAGTAAGACAGGGTAAGATCTTCAAAGCAAAAAAAATATCTGCATCCTAATTATCACAAACTGATATTTGATAAAAGACCGAAGAACGTATTTACAAATATTTATTACATATTTTTCATATTAGAATGAAATATACAAAAATGTGTATCTGGTATTGCCACAGTGAAAAATATCAAATATATATTTTCACTGGTAAGAAACTGTAAAATGGAAATATTTAGTCAAAACGTGAAATACAGAGAAAATGTGTTTGTTTTACATGTAAGATCAAAATGAGCCGCACCATGGGAAAACCAACATTGTGCGTTTGCGACCAACATGGATCCAGACCAGCCTGCGCATCCGGGCAGTCTGGTCAGGATCCATGCTGTTTGCTAATGCTTTCTCTATGTGCAATAGGCTTTGAAAGTGAACAGCATGGATCCTGACCAGACTGCGCGGATGCGCAAACGCACTATGTCGGTTTTCTCATGGCGCGGCTCAATTATCTTTCACTCATGAACACCATATCTTACATTGTCACTCGTGGCTATGCCAATCGTGAAAATATTACATCTGATATTTACTAGTGAAAGATATTTCAATCTTACACTGAAACAAGTAAATATATAATATATTGCATAATATCATTAATACTTTTAGTCACGTACACAAGATTCATAGACAAATGAATATTTAATTTGACCTTTCAGAACCATTTCCTTAGCCAGAAAATCATACAAAGTGAATTTCAAAGTATCACTAGCACAGATTTGAAAAGAAAGAGCGTGGGAAATTTAGACGCATTTGCTCTCACACTGAGTAATATTTTATCCCATGTGGTTCATATTTTGTCCTGTGTATTCTGTCTGGATAGTGATGCCAGTTTCTTTTAAAATCATTTTTGTCATTTGCAAAGATTAATCAGTGTCACTTAACATAATATCTAAGAATGGGAAAATGAGGCATATGTGCTCTCAAACTGGACGATGTTCCCCAGGTCGACAAATAAACAAAAGATACTTTATTACTGAAGTTGATTACACAGTAACTTTATATATACGGTATTTTTGGTAACCTCAAAGGATGACCTCCCGAACGTGATATTTGATTTAAAAAGCTACGTGGGTCGTTCACAAAAGATGTACAGTGATGTCATAACTTCAAAACTAGCCAACAAGGACGTCTTGATTTTTTTCTTTTTCAAAAATAATGCATCTACTACAAGAATTTCAAATCTGATATTGTAACCTTTCATTATAATTATTTGTTTTATCAATTTAATACTTTTTATTGATAAAAATATACAGAAAATCTGTTCTCATTAACTCAGTCTTATTCACATGAAATTTATTAAACGAAACACACATCACATGATATTCTACATTATTTTTACATACGGCAAGTCTTCTGAGATACGTGCATTTTCATTTTTTTCGGGCGTTGACAATGGAAAGCCTGCGCTTTGACAGGACGTTTTAAAGTTTGTTATTCAAATTACTTCTGTTAGTGGAGTTTGAAAGGGACGAGACACTAAATGTGTCAAGGCAATGTGAATTAAAAAATAAAATAAGAATGTTCGTAAACGCAATAAGGCTCTCACTCTCCACACCTATAAACACTACATTGCACATATAAACGGAAGAACTGAACGATTTATTTCAAGTAAAAAAGCTTCTGATAACTTATTCTTGTGCCGCACTAGTTATGATACTGTACATATTCTTCCATATTAAGAAACTCAGTTTCAAACTTTTAACTTTTGGAATGTTCATGGTCTTACACTGAGCTGCACCAAAAACCAAACAAGCAAATATAATTATCACAAACTGCGTCATCTGATTATGGCACTGCGGAGAGAGTCATCTGCAGAAATATTTATAATTGCTAGACACTAACATTGTTTTCTGAATAATTATGCCATGGTAATCACATGCACACTCGACCTTTACGATTTCCTTACTCCTGACAATGACGAAGCTAATGTACTTTTGAATTTAATGTGCTACTTGAATACGCCCTCTCTGCAACAAATTTCATCGGCCTACAAACATGTTATTTTAGCACAAATACTACCACAGCGGGCAAACAAAAATGTCATTTCATCCTCAACTTGATTGTTACATGTTAAAATTTGATGCCACCCTTTAACCAAATGCAAAGGAATGATTCTGGATCAATACAGCTTGGTGCCAAAATGACAATTTAGTAATACTTTCAGAGTAAGGTACATATAATAGATATTCTCAAACTTCGCAAAGTTTACCGTTGGGAAGGTTAAAATTACTGGGAAAAATGAATGCGTACCATGTACCATGTAATAGATTGTAAAATCATTCCATCTTAATAAACAATGACATCAGCACTTAGTTTTGATCAAATGCACTGCGATGTTTTTAAACTGTAGAATGCTTTTTGAAAGAAAAAAGAACACACACATGATATACTCCGTTGTAACAATATGAGAAAAAAAAGCTTAAAGATATTATGCTCAAATTTCGTATTTCAAAATATGAAAATTACAACACATAAACAATAAATGCTTTTGCGGTAAGTCAATCTCACACTTGCAAAAAAAAAATCAAATTAACAGACAAGACAGCATAAATTAGAATTCACGTGAAGAACGTTTTCTAACACTTGAAACAAAACTCACGAAAATAGAACATTCAAGAAAGGTCAGTTCAAAGGTACCAGTATACTTTCGAAATTAATCAAAAAGTTAATTTATTTTTCGCATCTGAAACGTCAATATGAACTACCCGTTTCAAAATATCCGTTGGAATTATTCCAGAATACATTAACTCTGGACACAAAGCACGTTTCTGTATCTGAAATAACATTTCAGACTGCAGTCGTCTGATAATTAGTTTCATCAGTCAAATTTCGCGATTTATAATCAGTAAGCAAAACAATTGAGGGATGATCCGTAGAAAAGTCTTCTTTTTAGAAATATATTTACGCCAATCAGATAAAAGTTTTGAAATAAGAATAGCCAGTAATCCAACTTTCCAAATTGACATTTTGTTCTTATTTCAACTTGTCTTAAGCAGCCAACTGCGTTAAGCAACCAGACTGTGTCGCCCCTTTGGTTAGCTGTTTAAATACCGGTTTGACTGTAATCTGTTTTATCTAATGTACTTAACATATGTTATTCATACGGAGACTGTCATTAGTTGTTTTTGTAAACATTACTACGGAAGAACACTAAATACCGAAAGTTTTTTCAGGGTTATTGTTTTCTTTGTAAAACGCTTTATGGGTAAATTTTGAGAAGATACATATACAACCTATATTCTAAGCATATTCTGCGCTTTTATGTCCCTCAAAGTTACTTGCCGGTAACGCATATTCTATGAAATATAAAACATTAACGAAGCGAAAAATGGAAATTCCACACAGATTTCCCAACACGACAAAAAAAATGAAATTTTGCAGGCTCGATTCGATTGAGCCTGTATATGGACGATAGTGCAATCTCCGTGCCTTTAGCCCAGGATTGAGCAGAACTCAAAGAAGAGAGTTTTTTTTGTTTTTTCTTCCTTTGCAAGACGACAGTTTGAAATGTGGCACATTTCGGATTTCAGCCAAGTTCGCACATTAATACTTTTCCTAAACAGACGTGTCCAAAAGAGTATCTTTTGATTTCCCCAAGGCCTCCGCGTTCACCGGCCATGCTGACAAGTGATTGAAACAGATACATAAACAGTGTTTGAAACCATATATTAAAGTTATCTGAAAAAAATATACTTACAGACAAACAAACAAAATTGTAGTTTTTGAATTTTACTAATTTCTGCCCCATCTGTGAAATTTCCGCGGATAGGACAATAATTTTGAAGATATTTTAGGTATGTAATGCTTTCAAATTGATCATGATCAAAGTACAACTCTTTTGCTCTCTTTCCAGCATTGTCAAATGCCTATAAATGAATTTAACGTTTCACTGCATTCACGAAATGGAAAGATTGGTTTGTTTATGAATATTTACTGTACATATCAACTTGACCTTGTCCTCGACAGGAGATGATAAGCATAATACGAAGTTACATAACATTTAAAAATAAACGTTCAGATAAAACAAAACGTTTTAAATGCAACACAATCTTTTAAGATTATTTCTCTGATATACGTGCCGTCTCTCCAATGCAAAGTCTATTACAAATGTTTCAGACTTACTGAACTGAAGAACACTTGAATCAGGATTAATGGAAGGCAGACCTATAAATGCATTATAACGACGTGCTTTATAATGTTTTACATTTTTAAAAATGTTTTAAAGTAACACCATTTGTAGTGCGTAATATTTGTAAAGAGATGTAATTGTTGAAGGGATTTTCAAACACAGCGCAAGAAATCTATATTCAAAGGCATTTGAGAAAACGTTAAGTGATCAGTCGTACGTAATTCAGAATATGTGTGTTCCACAAACATTCCCCTAACCTTGTTTTCAGTGATTTCCCTGTCACAAGACAAATTGATATCTAAATTATTTTAAACAAGGGAATTATTAAAATGGAGTACAGCTAGAAAATGTTTATGTAGACCATGGTTCGCCAGGAAATGTAATAATGAAGTAGTTGAAAATCTATGATCTGAATTCGAAATATTTCTCCCACAAAATTGAAATAATTTTGAAGATTCCGCTGTTTTAGATAAACAGGAATTTTTGCTGCTATTGGTAGATGCGATTTGCTATCTAATACTGATTGTACTAGCAAAAATAATTTTAATATACATATTACACTGAAATAACTTATAAATACAACACTTCTTATTCAAATCGTTCCAGAACTTAGCATGATATGCCTTTCAAACTTTACTAAAACTTCACCATGACGCAATTAGCATAGCTATGTGCTTCAGATGCCATACACTTCCAAAATGAAGGTCAACTGAATGACACAAAATGCATTTACATAAAGTTTTGACCTGATAAAATGCAAACTTACTTTTACTGAGTTGCCTAATGTTTGAGACTTTAAGTTCAAAGCAGCCTATATAATTGTTTTTAACACTGAATGTAATCTGTCAAGCAAAGAACTTTCCTTAACGCTGTTTCTTGAGAACAAAGCTAAAATTATGATGGCATATTTAACTTGAATATCGTGTAGTTCACAGGGTGTTTCAGTTCAAGTCGTACTTCCAAATAACATCAACTCATAAGTACATTGAGTAGGGAAAAGGTTTACATTCCCCTTGTCTACATAATATAAAATACACGTCGTTTTTCATGACATAATATTCAATAGAGAAGAGTATTTAATCATTCTTTGCCATGCTCGTCGCACAAAATTCATCAATTTTTGAGTCAATACTTGAAGCTATCAATATTTCTCTGTAGATTTACAGCAAAGAAGTTGAAATCTAATGCTTAATTAAAATTCCAGTTGTCGTTTGTCTATCAGGTCGTGAAGCCGATGGCGGAAACAGGATTTAGTGCATTACATTTAGACAGTTGCGGTTTCGAAGTATCCAAGTGTAGCTATTAAAGTTGTTAACGATAGCAAGGGAATTGCAAAAGAAGTACCGTTTGCATGAATAATGAAAATAAAAAATGGCATTTGTTACAGTATTTGTTTAATTTGTTTAATATTTAACTCGGTAAACATCAAAATGCAAGCTGATTTCTACTAAGCCGTAGTGGAAGTTTACAAAATACAATTTACTCTATAAATGTTTTTAAATACCTATTGAGTTCAATAGGTCAATGGCCTAAACTTTCAATGGGCCGTTCTATTACAAATACCTAGTGCATTTGGTTAAGTAATAATAGTAATCGAAAATCAAGATGTTAGATTTTTGAATCACTGGTAAAGTTCCATAAAATTCAAAATTTCAAAATTTACGTAATATTGCGTCTCTCCAGAATTTATGATTTTACGAAATTCGAATGATTTGCTTATTTTGCTCATTATGGTATATGTTTTCCTACACAATGGGTCATAGTGAATGATCCCTTTTATCAAGGCGGTATACGACGAATTTTCAATTTTACTAATAGAAGGATGTTCTAGCTACCCGAAAGCATTTTTTTATTCATAAAATTCGAGGCTGGTACAAATTTTCTCCTTTTTAAACATTGGCGTTACTTTCCTTTTAAACTTTTGTTTTTTTTAGTTAATCCAGATTTATGAAACGTAACTGAAATCAGCGACAACAGGGAGAAAAACAAAGTGCAGAATAAGTAGAGCGTGCTTGCTAAAGGCAATATGTTCATCTGGAGACTTATAAAACAGATCCACCGTATTCTATAATAACTGATGGTCATCGATTCGGACCGTGATGGACTATTAAATTAATTCAGTAATTAACTGGATGTTCATTTGCATGATTTTCAATGTTTCTCTCCTGAAAGCGTCTCTGTGTCGAATTTACATTTACATCAACCTGACGAGGATAACCAAAACATGTCTAAACCCGTTAACATTTAGTAGAAGTAAATTTATTTCAGTCGAATTTTAAAAAAATATTTGCATCATTTTGCCGTATAACGTGCAAAAGGGGAAAGCTGTACATAGTTCCTTAGTTTTGTTATAAACATTAAAACAATCAAGCGAAGACAGGATTTTCAAACACCTTTAATAAATGGAACGTGCTTGTTTTAAGACAATAAGAAACATGCTAACAGGTTTTTTTTTTTTTCACATAAATTGAGGCTGGTTTAAAAGGTATCTAATTTACTTCAAAATATAGTTTGCTGCAATTCTATATCTAGCTTTTTTTCTGTTTCTGAAACAATACAATTAATTCTGTCAGTTTAACACCATGCTAAAATCCTTTAACTTCATCCCATGTGAATATAGGAAATTTTATTATTTTCGGAGGAATAAAAAGCGGCAACTAAAAGCATGATGTAGTGGAGCGCTATATGTTAATCATGTCACATACTGTTTAATCATTAATATTCGTGAGGGCCGAATTTTCGAGGAATTTTAAACTCTAGCTAAAAAATCCATTAATCGATAGCGGTAAGATATAGAAATATGAAGGGCATAGTACTAATTTTACTTAACGATGTAGGAGCGAATCTTTCCTAACGTAAAGAATTTTTTCATACTCTGTGACCTTGAAGAACATTTGTTTCCATGACAAACAAGAGAAGAAAAAACATAGGTCACCGAACTCGTTTTCATTTTATAGGGCATTTTCTTCACCCACTGCTTAAGCATTTCTGAAATTTTGTAAAATTAGAAAAATGGTGATACTTTATGAAACATATAATATCCCACTTAATGTTATAGGGATTTCAGGTGTTACAGGTTTATATGAATACAAGGTGATGCCAGTATTATATAAGCATAAATGTCACTAACAATTCTCTTTCATTTTTACATATTGTCATAATTACCCCACCCACTTTATTGTCAATGGAAAAAAAACATATTTAGATCTACAAAAAAAATTCTGACGTTAAGATTTTCAAGAAGTTTTGCAGCTTTAATGACCCACAACAATGCTTCAAAATGGAAAGAAAAAAGTTTGTGTCACCGTGCATCTACGAGATTTATTAAGAAAAATCTGTTAAAAATTGGTGAATTTTGATATTTTTTGTTCTTTTTGTTTTAATATATGTTTTCTAGATAATATAATGTGCCATCTTGAAAACTTTTATTTCAATTATAGCCCATTATGATATGTATCAGTCAGGAAAATTTGAAAACCAAACCTAATCTTCTTTAATAGATATTTGACATTACCTACCCCTACCCCATTGTAAATCTTACGTCAATTTTTGGCAAATACCAGCCAAAAATAAGGGTGAAATAAATTTTTTTCGCAAAAAGTAGAATTTATTTGCTTAATTGGTACATTATTAGCCATATTTTAATTATCTATCATTAATTTTTGCCAAAACTTTTGTTAGAAAGCACTATTCGGAGAAACGTTTCACAAAATGGCGGATATCCTGAAAAAAAAAACGCTCGTACATCCTTAAGAACAAAAATATTAATAATGAGAATCCTTAGATGTAAAAAGCTTATACGTTTTCATCATTTGTTTCATCACATGCTATTCTTAAAATAATTTTTATCTTTTATTTTGACTGACCCGCGCCAAGATTTATAACGCCATCATTTCGTCATTTTCCCCTTCTATTTTCTATATAAAGTGTGTAAAAGTTCATCTAAAGCAACTTTTTATATTAAACAATTTTTATAAAATCTTAGATGCAAGCGTTTCCTTTCTCTCAATAAATATATCTTTCTAATGATATTTAGTTCATTTTTGTAAAACAAGGACTTGATGGACCCAAATACGGTTTGATTTCACTAATTTTGGCGAATAATTAAGTTCAATGCGAAGTTGCGGTTGTATGGCGGCCATATGCGGACGATATATAATGGCGCGTGAACACACTGTATCATGATTGGTTGCACCAGTTCCAAAGAACAAATAAAACCCTTTCAAAGTTTAAAGCCACAAATTCAAGTTCCCATGAATTAGCAATTTGTGCCGAAATCAAGAAATGTTATACCAACGAAATTAAATGATTTAACAGTAATGTAGAAATATTTCGTTCATCATTTCATCAAAATGCGTAAATGCAATAATTTAAAACAGCTGACCAAATGTGCGAATTTATAGAATCTATATATGCCTTTCCACCTATACAGGTCATTGCTTAACAAAAACATCCCATTCCTTTTGTCCTTCAGATAAGCTGTAGGAAAAACTGATTTTGAAATTAAAACAATCAACTAACTTAAAGTGTACATAGTACAATAATAAATCTGATCATTTTTAGTAAAAACTACAAACGAATAAATGCATCCAACATATTTAAAAATATTTGAATTTACGAAAATAGTAAATATGACTCGAACTTACCATTAAGAATAGCCAGGCACAGGCAAACACATACCAGAACTTTTATTAGTTTTTCCATTATTACCGGTATTTGTGATGAAATAAAATTTTACTCTACTGTTTGTTCTACGCTATGTTTTAAACTGAACATGAATCCAGCTTTAACATATTCGCAGATGTATTTCAAAGCCGCAAAAACAATTGGATTCCCACGTGCCAACTTCTCTTAACCAATCAAATTATTTTCGTTGACTCGCGACAGCCTGAGTACTCGTAATAAATCCAATACTCGTTATACGAGGCTCAGTTCATATTTCATTTTAACATGACGACAGAGTTATATTGACTTTACTATGTATCAACAAGTCAAACCGCTTTTAATGAATGAGACAGTCTCCCAAGAGTTACCACATTCTGCATGGTTATTAATTTATCTATCACAGAACTCGTAAATCGACTGAATGTATATGGCTATTGAAATAGTAAAACAAACTGCTCTGTCGGCAGAAAATTGGTACAATTACAGGAACACATATACCATAAATATAAGACTTTGCATGGCCACTGAAATGGTAAAACAAAATGCTTTGTCGACGCAAAGTGTGTACAATTACAGAAACACAGAAATCATAAATATAAGGCTTTGTACGGCTACTGAAATGGTAAAACAAAATCTTTTGTGTTGACGCAAAACTAGTACAATTACAGGAACGCAGAAATCGTAAATGAAAGACTTTGTAAAGCCACTGAAATAATATACACCAACACAGATACTGTAAATAGAACACTTTGTATGACCACTAAATTGGTAAAACAAAATGTTTTGTCGACGCAAAACCGGTACAACTAAATATTGAATTGTTAGATATAACCCATTAAGTAGAATACAAGTTTGAACAGTACTGCTTTTTACTTTTACCAGTGTTTCATTTGATATAAATTTGACGTGTGACTATATAAAAACCATCCTTGGGAGAGCCAAAATATTGTCTTTATTTGGGAGGTGGGTCACTGTAAAAGCTAAAATGGGAAAAACACATGTGGTCTTTAGAGCCAGTGATTGCTGAAAAGCTTATACATTTAAAACTATTCTTTACACAAAAAAAACAAGCAATATTGTCACAATTTGCGACGTAAGTTTTGAGAAAAATAGATTATTTCCTATTATTTCGGAAAATGAAACTTTAAACAGATGTAACTGAAAATCTGAACCTCAATGATCTTACTCTGTCATTTAAATTTGCTGATTTAACGGTCGTCCTCGTACGTAATCTGTGATTTGATCGCTAATGCCGACATACCAACTACCGACGAATAGTCAGTATGAAGAAATGTTAAGTACAATAGTCAGCTATGACATTTTCTTCTTGTTGTTTCTTTTTCCAATCGCTTTTAAAGCAGACTACATAGTAAAAACGTTAATTTTAAATGCAAAGCACATGTGTTTCTTGTGTTATCTTTGAATATCTATTACAATAAGTATTCCAGATCCATCTTATATAGAGAAAAATTATAAAAAAAGGGAAACCCTGTAAAAGAGTCTACTGGGATGGATTAAATATATTTATAGCTCACGATCTTTGACAATTGACATGATAATGACAATTTGTCATAAAATATTCATTTATTTTTCAAACAAATCCAGTATTACGAGCTTTCCATTATTTCTTGTACAGTCATTGGTTTCTCATTTATACTTGAGGTAGATTTGTAATTTGTATCGTTCCCTAGTGTAAAATGAAAAATCGTGTCATGTAATTGTCACAGGATACAAATGCTGTACTTTGGTGATGTTGTACAAGAGAACTATAATGGCAGTTGATTCGGAATTTGTGATTCCATTATTCCAAGTATCATAGCAACAACTGTCCTATTATTTATCTAGAGTGGCTACGAGAAAAACTAACTTTGTATAACACAAAATCAGCTGGGAAAGGCAACGCAACGTCAGGCACTTGTGATCACGCCATGCCAACGGAAGATGACAAAACAACAACAACAGAGGAAAACAAAGGCAACACCCACCGATACTGACAACACAAATCAAATCAGAGACTACACAGACATTATAAAAGCAATGACGATGTTAACCAGGAGAGTCAAAGCAAATCATATCCAGCATGGCAGCGGTACAAAACTCTATGCCAGTCTAGTTATGGTATCTTATATCAGTATTATCTGCACCAAATGTATGCACGTTGATAAAAAAGTACACGTACAGAAGAACTGAATAAAGTCCGTGAGATGCTAAATTCTTACGCTTACTAGGAAAATAGGGTGATAGTTTTAAAGGATATGTGAAAGCTGTAACATGATTTTTGAAACATAGAAAGCACCATCTAACTAAGTTGATAACTCGTTCGTTGACTTTGTCAAAAGGCTCCGGCTTAGGCTAAAAATAAATGGAATCTATTATTTTAAAGGAACAGAAATAATTACTGAATTTAGTATAATTACAGCATTTAGTACACAAAAGCTGTTTCTGGGTCACGGAATATTGTGACGGTTTGTTGGAACTTGTTTTCGGGAAAAGTAGTCGAATGTTGTTGTTTCTTTCCAAATATTTCCTTAATTTTTTGCTAGCTTGTTAGCTAGTATATGAAATACTAGCTATTGCTACTAAAGAGAAAGAGGCATTTCAAATGGTAGCATTGTCATTCATGTCAGAGACCTTAAGAGGCCACCCCATACTGATTGTTTGGCATATATCATTTGAACTGTCAATCACTTTTCGCCGCCGTTAGTCTTAACAGCAGCATATAACAAATTTCTTGATTACTTTCCAGATATGGAAAGTTATGGAGAATAAACAAAGCAAAATAACAGCAGACCCGGTTTTACTGATTTTATTCACGAGTGCTAATGAAATGTGCAACAGACCTGACGTCGCAAAAAGCAGCTTGATTTCGAATACACCTTATGACCCAAAAGGATTTAAAAATGTAAGAACACTAGTCCAAGTGCAAACAGACTTTTAAGGTCGCCACATACCACTGGTTATGGTTACTAAATCTGAAGGAAAATCCTTTCGAAGCATACAATGCAGCCAAACATTTTGATATCAAATTCGGTTTGATTTAACCGGTTAAATATTCAACACCCACTACACAATCTAGCACCGGCTAACGCAGTATTCTAGGATAAAAGTACATTGAATGGAATCCCGAAGGACTATATTAATATAATAAGACTGAGACCATCAAAGCACCGAAAAAAAATGTTTGCTGCCGTAACGCGAAACTTGAAGTTTACTGTTGCGGGTAATAAATATCTCCATAACACCATTTTAGGAAGCATAGAGTGCTTTAGTAAATTTGAAAATATCGTTAATTCTATCATAACACTTCAAAACTAAATTGTGAGCATCAGGGGAGGATAAAATGTCTAAACATCAAGCATAAAATATTGTTAAAACTGTATTTAAAGATACACTGTTCTCTTAAAATAATGACAATTTCATGAAGAGTGTCGAAACGACGTTTAATTAAAGCTGTCAAAAAAAACAACCGCCCATGTGTCTACAAGGAATTCGGGGCTGGTATCATATGCGTTTTTGAAGGATGCAAGGATGATGATCTACAAAACGTACTGGCCTGACGTCAAAGGTGTTATATAAACGGAAATGCGAATATTTGGAATGAAATAAAAACATAAATATCTAAAGACGATTTTGAGAAATTAGATCTGTATTTTGGTTTAAACAGTATTTATTTAGAAAACTGCACATATAACAATATATATGAATTTGTACATGAATGGATTAGAAAACACGTTTACAAAAACTTATATGAATTCTTCTCCATCTTTTTATGGTATGCAGTTTAAAGGGCGAATATCACTTCGACATACACTTCTTCATGTTTTGTCCAGCAACCGAAGTCGGCATACTTCTTGTAGTACTGAATATTGCCATTTTTATAAGATATTCTATAAATGCCATAGGGAAAAGTTATACCAACAGACAAGTCCAGGACACCTCTATAACTGTGTAAACAAACATTTATTCTTCAGAAACCTGACACATTAATTAATAAACCCATGTACCATCCAAAGTTTAAACGGTGTCCTACCTTAAGTATTTTACATATTAAGTTAGTACATGTATTTGGAATTTTAGTTACCTTGGTAATAATTTATACTATAAAATAAAAATGTTAATAAGACAGCAATTTATTCAGACAAAAGCTATACAAGATAATGTTTGTTCCTATTGGCAGTCAATTGTCTATTATAATGAATACTCATGTACAGCCTCATGTACATGTCACATACAGATTTCATTTAATTCATTAATTGTCATTTACTGTACTCGTTTTGTTTTTTCAAATATTTTACTATTACTATTAACCTTATTATAGTAAGCTGCTGAATGTACTTCTTGTATGTTTAAAGAATTTCTTAAACATATCTCGTTCATATATAAAACATAATGTTCTTTTTTCTACCACTTTATTGTCTTCTTTCATACAATATACCTTTTTCTGTTGATCAAATTATTTCATTAGTCTGTCCTGTACCGCCTAGGAAAGATTATAGAATATGCCACTAGTGTGAATGCAAATTCCATGTAGAATAATATTGTGCGAAGGAAATAAGACCAATTCTTAAGCTCTCATCTGGAACGTAAATAATATATAAGCAACTTCGAGCTACAGGCACATATTTTCATAAGGGAATTTCTACACGTGGCCAGAGATACATCGTCCTAAAACACATGTAGTTATTTCGTTAAAACGAAATCATTTCGTTTAAACGAAATAAAAAAAGTCTCACATTACTTAAGTGGAAAAAAAGTGTGTAACATGTCACTTTAGGGGCACTGTATGCAACACGCAGATGTGATGAATCACTTTTTATTTGCAAAAGAAACTTTGAATATAAATATATTCTATTACTCTTTTTTATGTAATTTTAGAACTGCTTCTTAAAATAGCGCCTATATATTGCAGTTATAGGTCTGTCCAGATACATTAATCCTGATTCAAGTGTTCCTGAATTCCCTAAAGTCTGAATTACTTCTAATAAAGTATACACTTGAGACGCTATTCACAAATCAATGAATTTGGATTATTATTGATGCATAATTTTTCCATGAAACTCGCTTTTTCTGATAATACTTATTTATTTTAAGCCAATTGTGAAGCAAGTTCTTATATTAATAATACTCAACACCTCATTCCTTTTGGAATCCATCGCAACGAGAGTATGAGAGAAGAAAAGCCCATGTTTTAATGCTGAGCGCTAAGCAACGGAGCAGCTGAAACCATTTCTTTGCGTCTTTGGTATGACGCTGCCGGGGATCGAACCTACGACATCCCACGCTCGAAACGGACGCTCTGCCACTAATTTATTGAGACGGTTGATTCATTATTTGATTCTAGGTGACTTGGTATTAAGCTTAATACTCCTCCTTTGGACTCATTAACAGCGCATGCGCAGTACATGCTAAACATAGAATCATTTAGGAGTAATAAAAGCACGTGTGATACATAATTCATTGAATAAACCGATATAAAAGTGCAATGCGTCCGATAGAAGCAAACACTCAAAACTACTGGCTCTAAAACGGTATGACATATAAATGAACAATGTTGACAGACAGCGCATGCGCAGTACATGTTAAAGATAGAACCATTTAGGAGTAACAATAGCATGTGAGATACATAATTTATTAAATAAACCGATATAAAAGTGCAATATGTGCCTTTAGAAGCAAAAATCAAAACTACTGACAACAGTACAATAGACATGATAGGACATATAAATGAACGATGTTGACAGACAAATGTCTTTCATGGCAATACGCTTGCCTGTCTGTGAATAAATAAAACTATTAGACAACTTTATTTCTGATTTCAAACAAAACTTCTGTTTAAGTTTAAAAGTCACTTGTGAACGAAATAATTGATGGCGAATTTCTTAGAAAAATCTAATGATAATATTTATGATATGTTTGTTTTAAACAAATTTTGTCAAGCATGTTCAATTACAAGAAACAATTTAGCTCAGACGTGTTTAAAGTATACGAGCTTCCCCATTAAAGTAAAACCTGTAAAACACGTAACAAATTCGTTGTTAGCCCGCCCGCTTATCTGTGTGCGGAGAGCGAAGATCTACGGATTGCGGAGTCGTGAATTCGATCCCTGTGCGAGGCGTATGTTCTCCGTGACGATTTGATAAAAGACTTTGTGTCTGAAATCATTCGTCCTCCACCTCTGATTCATGTAGTGAAGTTGCGGAGAACAGGTTTGTACTGGTACATAATCAAGGAAAACTACCCGCCGTTACATAACTGAAAACGGCGTTAAACACAAAATAAACAAGCTGTGATCATGTTTTATGTTTTAGAAAACGGTTTTACTTGCATATAACTTTGAGAATCAGAAACACCCAGTAGTATGACAATGTAGCGGCACCTTGTTCATTATCATATCTATTAATAGAAATTGCCAAAGCCTTTTACAAAGTTAACAAACACTGTGTCGAGCTTATTGTCCAGTCAGTAGTGTGTTCAGTCAGTAGAAACGTTTGAAATCAAAATTGAATAACAAATGACGTTTAGATATCAAAATATGTGTAAAGAAATATTTCTATATATTTACTGAAATATAAGAATTAGAAAGGTCCATGCAATTCATGAAATGATTGTTTGATATAATACTGAAGTGGGGTTAGATCAAATGAACGTATGATATTTGTGATTTGTATTTACAGTTATTGCATAGGTCACTTGCAGACCTTACTGCACAAATATTCTGCAATACTTCCGGATGTTAATTGTTTTAACTTACAATATCTAATTTAATAGTCATGTTTTTATTAATACAATGCTTTCAAAGGACATTCTTTTGTATTTTTTGTTATTAGTTAATAAAATCACTGCGTGTTTAAAATATAAATAAAAAATCAGATTTAGGACAATAGTGAGTTATTTAGTCAATAATTGATAAAGAAATTGTGACATATAAAATCCAGAAATATCTGCGTCAAGGATAATAACATGTCTAATAAGTGATTCTTGTTAATTAATTAGACGACTTGGAAAAGAGTGGATTCTTTGCGATTGTTTAACATGTGTTTTTCATTCTTAGCACGGAAGCATTTTAACATGTTCCTGTTTTTAAAACATTGTGTTAGATATTCAGTGTTCACACAACGTTAATTTTTTTTTCTTTTCAAAATTAATTTTAATAACAACGAAATGCCACAGCCGCCGATCTTTATCATCTCTTGAAAAAAAATACAAAGACGATACTATTTTAAAGCAGAAAAAGCTACTTCCTGTCTGATTTTGGAAACTTTTAAGAGAAGGATGAAGAAATCTTTAAAAAAAAATAATTAAAAAGTAACAGTTCTAAGATTACAAAACTATATCTAACTCAATTGTTTTACCCTTACCCTGCTACATTTCTATAATGAACTTTTCCATCTTTCTATTTGGGCAGTACCATTAACTGTTAAAAGGGGTGCTTATCAAAAAAGATACTTACTGAATGGCGAACAGTGTAGATCATGATGAGACTGCAGGCTGATCATGATCTACACTGGTCGCAAAGGCAGAATCAATCGTGTCTAGCATGATAAGGGTTAAATGTAGTTTCTCACCGGTTTTAAAACAGTAGTATACTAGTAATCCAATTGAAAATTGAAAACATGGACAAACCTTGTTTAATCTGGAGGCAGAATTGATATTCAAATAGAACCAATTTAATCTGGTTTGTTCATTTCACAATCAGGAAATTAAAGCAGGATTGCCGTATTGTTTCACAGAATGTGCAGTTTCTGCCATGTTTTGCAAACAAAATGTCGGTCTGATCAAACAAGGCTTTGATTAAATTCAGTTTCTATCCAACATAATTGCCTCTATAAGAGAATAGAAATAATGCAATATTGCGATACAATAGCATTTGTTCCGAGGAATTGTTCGTCAAATTACGGTTCGAATTCTAGCTCTGTCCAAAAACAGATTTAAACATCAGTGGTGTATTTGCAAATACATACATTTCATATATATATCAGCAATATGACAGTTAATTTATATTTGCTATATGATTGTTCCTTCTTATCAGCTATAAAACAGTTCCTTCATACATGTATCAGCAATGTAACAGTCCCCGTGTTAGACAGTTTCGTCATTCGTGAAAGGGAATATTTTGTTACCTTAAGACGAGTCATTAAGTTACATTAACACAGTATATAATAAGTCACCTTACTGTTTGGAAAAAAGCCGCCTTGACTGTCATATGCAAGAGTCAGTGCAGCGTTCAAAAACGTTACTTTATATCAGCTACTAATATTTGACAATTAAATCAAATTAGCAACATGACAGTTACTTTAAATTAGCTATTTCACAGTTAATTCATATGAACAATATGACAGTTATTTCATATTAAAAATATGACAATTAATTCATATTAACACTATGACATTTACTTCATATCAGCTATATGACAGTTGCTCCATATCAGCTATATGACAGTTACTTTCAATCAACTATATATGAGTTACTTTATATCAGGTATATGACAGTAACCTCATATCAGCAATATGACAGCTTCTTCATATAAGCTTTATGACAGTAACTTCATATCAGCTGCATAACAGTTACTTTATATCAGCTTTATGACAGTTACTTCATATCAGCCATATGGCAGTAACTTCATATCAGCAATATGACAGTTATTTCATATCGAGTATATGATACATGTAGTTACTTTATATCAGTTATATGACAGTAACTTCATATCAGTTATATGACACTTACTTGATATCAGCTAAATGACAGTTACATCATATTATAGCTATATGACAGTTACTACATATCAGTAATATGATAGTTGCTTCATATTAGCAAAATGACAGTTACTTCATATCAGCAATATGACAGTTACCTTATAGTAATATGTCAGTTACTTCATAGCAGCTGTATGACAGTTCCTTTTTATCAGCGACTTGGCAGTTACTCCATTTCAGCTATATGCCATTTACTTCTTATCAGCAATATTATAGTTAATTCATGTATATATCAGCAGTATGACAGTCCCCGTATTAGACAGTTTCGGCATTCATGAAAGGGAATATTTTATTACCTTAAGATGATTCATTAAGTTACATTAACTCTCTATATAATAAGTCATTTTACTGTTTGGAAAAAAAAATATTCGTTATAGCTGTCCGATGCAAGGGTCAGCACAGCGTTCGAAAACGTGAATTCGTACAGTTGAAAATATAATATATATGATTATTCATGTTAATGTAAAGGTGAACATCTCCAGATTCTTGTAATTTATTTTTTTGAATTTTAAATCTAAAAGGTCTGCGAAAAGACATTGCTGCAATGGATTCTTGCATGCATTACTTGTTCTTTAAACTCTCTAACACGTTAGTGAAACTGTAATGTTTCAAATAAAGTAGGAAGAAGTAATCTGTATTTTCAGTGAACTAAAAAAGTATTATGTTTAATATGGTGGCATTCTCCTTTAAAATGAATATAAAATAAAATATAACAAAATGACAAAATGATAGCTTAATGAGTTTGTCTGGTGTGCACCAAGGAAAATTGTTTCAATATTTTGACAAATAATTGGGAAGATGTTTCTGCATCAGTCTCTATGAGTTTGTGAAATCCTCGTAACTGTGAAAAGATAAACTTATTACTTACTCAAAAAAGCTTTGTGCTCTAAAAGTTTTACATTTATGCTGTCGGTAAAGCGTGAGTATTTGAAGCTGAACAGAATTATAAAATCAAATGTGATACTTGGAACGTAATTGTTTATGCCAGTGTTATATGACAGAACGTATCACCAAATGCTCTCCACGTCTAATGTGAGCAGCTATGTATCAAAGACCGCGCAGTTGTGCCGTTACCTACAAGAGCTTCCCATTCCAGCAAACTTTTTTCACATGCTATTGACTTGAGATCTAGTTTTAGTAAAAGCTGTTCTGTTTGTCCACATACATTAATTGAATCAATAGTACATACCTTATTTCTCTCTCACTAAGTTATGTGCTCAATTCTTTTATAGAACGTTTATTTCAGCAATGAATTAACATGCATATACATTAATTATCGACCATTGAGATTATTAATTAGATAATCTATATGCAATTAAATTAGTAAAAGTGTTTTCAAGTTCCATGTTCAAAAAGAGCAAGCCAGAAATTGTACCGCACTTGAAGACATTTGCGTTTTGAATAAAATTCAATATAATCTTATAAGATGTCAACTTGACTATAACACGTCTAACTCTTAACTGTTTGAATTGTATTTTTACGCGAAACCCCGAATGGAAAGGAAAGTACTGTAAATAGTGTCACATATTTTAATCAACTGTTAATTTTATCTTTCCTTGTTATTTTACATTCTTAGAAATGTAAGAAAAACAAGAATAAATATCCAACAGGGAAAGCAGTATTCCAAAAACACAGCCTCTTCAAAATTAAACTCCGCATGCTGACTCAAATTTGAATTTTGATCTTTAATATTTCAACTTTTTTCTTTTTCATAAAGCATCCATTGTGCAAAGTTTCAACTTTATCAAAATTTTCTTAATCTAATATATAAACCAAGTTTCAATTTTGAAAGGTTCCCGAGTTATATTTTCCCACATATCGTTGTAAAAAGGTATTTGTAATTTCCTATAGTATACAAATGTCATATACATCAGTCATGACAAATGAAACATTTCCTATCAAAAACTTTCATAAAAAATATTCTTTCTAACTATTCAATGGATATATTTCTACAAATTTAATTTCATACCAACAATACTTTTTATTAGACCATTTTAAACTTTGGTCAAAAATTCATAGTAACAATTTCATATCATTCCATATCAACAGTACGTACTATGAGAACATTTCAAACTAGAGCCAGAAATTCATAATTATCGTCAACTATAAGTAGTGGGTGATAACTGAGTGGGGATTTCTGTGCACAATTTATCTGTTTTAAATTCCCTAGTCCCCTGTCATCGATTTTAATCACTGGCCGTTTTAGGGGGATGTGTACCACTTTTTGTAATATTTGTCCCCGTTGCCTGTTAGCGTTACTTTGCCGATATATTTGCCTACATACTTGTAATGTATGTACACATAAACCAAAGCCGCTGCTCAAATTGTTTAATTTGCTTTGGTTGCAGTTCTTTCTTAAACGTTATTATCCTTTCGCATCTTTGTCATTCTTTTTTATAAATTATACAGACAAATTTTCCGTTTGACTGGCATTCTGCCTAAGATACTTGCTCTAGGGCATGTTTTATTGTTTCAAACCGTCCCAATATAAAATTCAAGACAGCTTGATAACATAAATAGTCTAGCGATAGAAAATATTGGCCTAGAGACTTCAAAACAAAAAATATCAAATATTTTATTGTTGAAAAAAGACAAGATGCAAGAAAATACAAATGTGTATAACAAAAAGTAGAAAAAAATAAATATGGGAAAATATATATAAGATCGAAGCATAATATATAATATACTAGCGGAAAAAAGAAACTGTGCATTGGTATAATATGCTATAACTTAGGAGGTATATAAGAAATCGCAAAAAAAAATTCAACAGGGTTTTATCTTACCTTTATTTAACACCAGCTCAGTTGATATGATTATTGCATCAGCAAATGACCGAGAGGGATACACAGCTTACATGTGTAAAGTTTCAAGCTTTAATTTATAAAATTGAGCGATACATGAACATTTTACACATGCACAGTTTCTTTTTTCCGCTAGTATATATATTCAAGTATCATGGTAGACTGGATTTGATTAATATGGCGTGTAATGTGTTGCAATGTTATATATTCTATAATTATAGTCTATCTTTATATATTTATTCAATGTCTTAAAATGAGCTCTATCATTGCGTGAAGTTACAACTTCGTTTCTTCAATACTTTTTGAGTTATGCTCCGGAAAAGAAGTGTGACGGACAGACGGACGAATGGACATACAGACAAACTGGCGATTATATGCTCCCCCCTCCCCACCGCACCCCCACCCCCCTTCGCGAAGCATAATAAAATGCGCCGCAGTTGGCCGCAGATTGACCGCAGATTTGACCGCGTGGCCACAGAAAAGAGATGTCCGCAAAAAAAAGCAATTTACCCAGAAATCTTTTGAACACATATTTTTAAGCAGATAGAATAAATATTTACGTTTCACAAAAAATTACTAATGTTGCATCCAACAAAAAGTTTGTAGGATTGAATAAAAAAAAATTCAATAATTATTTTGTGATATACAATAAATATTTCTGTTTTATTCACCAAATATTTTTATTTTGCAATAATCTTTTGTAGGATTGAATAGATAATTTGAAAACATTAAAAAAGATAGTCGATTGTTTTTAGTTTTACAATATATATTTTGAAAGATAGAAAAGACATATGAAAACATTGAAAAAAATATTTCTGTTTTACAATAAACATTTTAAGACATTGAATAAATGTATTATAAAGATAGACAATAATTATAGAAGATATAATAATGCAACTCATTACACGCCATAGATTGAGTCCGTTCATAAGAAGCAATGATACAGACCAGCGGAAATTGCTTATTTAGATACATTGAATGGACTCTTTGACCTCAAAGAATTGAAAAAAAGCAACACTGAAAAAATATAAAACATAAAAAGGCAGTCCAGGAAAAAGCATAAATCATAAAAAGGCAATCCTTAAAAGAATACAACTTAAAAAGGCAGTCCAAAATATCATAAAACATAAGAAGACAGTCCAAGGAAAAGCAAAAAAAAACACTTAAAACGGCAGTCCAGTGTATTGTTGGGCAACTCGAACACTGTGCAGACATGAAGTCAAGTTTATCATAAGGGTTCATATACGAAAAATGACAATAAACAATCACCACAAGTATAAGTGATAGTAGATATGTAAACTAGATACCGGTATCTGACATTGCACGTTATAATAATGCAACAGGGCTGCCAGATCACCTTAGAAAAATTGACTGTCTTACAAAAATGTGATCGAAAACATCTTCATTTCGAGGATCAACATCTCTGCAAGTTTGAAAAGAATATTAAGTACACTAATGGAATGCGTATACGAGATTTTTACATGATTTGTTGATCACCTGTGACGAATAAAAATACCTGTATTCTTTAGAAAATAATTGGAGTTTAAACACATAACCAAATTATGAATAACATGAACCTAGTTCTGATAAAAAAAAAGGATTTCTTCACACAAATGTAATAGATATTTTACGGTGCTGGAAAGACCCACCTCTTTCGCATTGCCAATGTACTTGAAATTTCTTTGTTGTACTTCCTCTGCTATTTGTTGTTCTTCCTCTGCAATTTGTTGTACTTCCTCTGCTATTTGTTGTACTTCTTCTGCGCTATTTGTTGTACTTCCTCTGCTATTTGTTGTACTTCCTCTGCTATTTGTTGTTTTTCCTCTGCTATTTGTTGTACTTCCTCTGCTATTTGTTGTTTTTCCTCTGCTATTTGTTGTACTTCCTCTACTATTTGTTGCACTTCCTCTGCGCTATTTGTTGTACTTCCTCTGCTATTTGTTGTACTTCCTCTGCTATTCGTTGTTTTTCCTTTGCTATTTGTTGTACTTCCTCTACTATTTGTTGTACTTCATCTGCGCTATTTGTTGTACTTCCTCTGCGTTATTTGTTGTACTTCCTCTGCTATTTGTTGTACTTCCTCTGCTATTTGTTGTTTTTCCTCATGACAGTAAAGTTGGTAGGCAATTGGTAGTTGGTAGTTGAACATTCGAATAACCAACTACTTACTAGTTGCCAGTTGGTTATTCAAAATGTATAAGCAAGTCTGATTACCTTTTAAAACATAATGATAAAAAATCATTTTAATCCATGTTTTGTTCTTTAATATTAATGATTATCTTCATTTCTTAAAATGCATTCAGCAGTCTCAAAAAGTACCTTGAGAGCCAGTTGCCAATTCGCGATATGTTTCAGAAAAGTTTTATTTTTCAGTCACAAATAAATAAAATCATTCAATATGACATTCTATCTGGACTTTTATATCAATATCTGACACTTTCAACGTAAAGATCAGTCTTGGAAACACTCAGGAGAGCCAGTTGCCAATTCGCGTGCGAATAACCAACTGCCTACTGGTAGGCAGTTGGTTATTCGACATTTTACATACAGTCAGTGTTTTGGTAGAACATGATAAAAATTTATTCTAACCCTTGTTTTGTTTTTTAATGATAATATTTATTCCTTTAAATGCATTCAGCAGTCTCAAAAGCACCAGGAGAGCCAGTTGCCAATTCGCGATATGTTTCAGAAAAGCCGATTTTTCAAACACATATAAATAAAATAGTTCAATTTTACATATATTTTGTTCTTTTGTATCAATACCTGACACTTTCAACGTATAGGTCAGTCTTGGAAAGACTCAGGAGAGCCAGTTGCCAATTCGCGTGCGAATTACCAACTGCCTACTGGTAGGCAGTTGGTTATTCGACATTTTACAGACTGTCATAGTTTTGGTCGAAAATGATAAAAAAGTCAATCTAGTCCTTGTTTCGTTCTTTAATGTTAATATTTATTCCTTTAAATGCATTCAACAGTCCCAAAATACACCAGGAGAGCCAGATGCCAATTCGCGATATGTTTCAGAAAAGTCGATTTTTCAGACGCATAAGCATAAAATAATTCAATTTATATATATTTTGTTCTTTCATATCAATATCAGACACTTCGATATAAGGTATAGGTCAGTCTTGGAAACACTCAGGAAAGCCAGTTGCCAGTTCGCGTGCGAATAACCAATTCGCATGTGAATACCCAACTGCCTACCGGTATACAGTTAGTTATTCGACATTTTACTGACAGTCATTGTTTTGGTAGAACATAATAAAAAAAATCATTCTAACCCTTGTTTTGTCCTTTTTGAGATACATTTAAACATTAAAAAACGAAACAAGGACTAGACTGAGTTTTTTTATTATTTTCGACCAAAACTATGACTGTCTGTAAAATGCCGAATAATCAACTGCCTACCAGTAGGCAGTTGGTTATTCGCACGCGAATTGGCAACTGGCTCTCCTGAGTGTTTCCAAGACGGACCTATACGTTGAAAGTGTCGGATATTGATACGAAAGAACAAAATATATGTAAAATTTAATTATTTTATGCATATGTGTCTGAAAAATCGGTTTTTCTGAAACATATTGCGAATTGGCAACAGGCTCTCCTGGTGCATTTTGAGACTGTTGAATGCATTGAAAGGAATAAATATTAACATTAAAGAACTAAACAAGGTCTAGATTGATATTTTTATCATTTTCGACCAAAACTATGACTGTTTGTTATTCGCACGCGAATTGGCAACTGGCTCTCCTTAGTGTTTCCAAGGCGGACCTATACGTTGAAAGTGCCGGATATTGATACGAAAGAACATAATATATGTAAAATTGAATTATTGTATTCATATGTGTCTGGAAAATCGGCTTTTCTGAAAGATATCGCGAATTGGCAACTGGCTCTCCTGGTGCATTTAAACACTGTTGATGGCATTTAAAAGAATAAATACTAACATAAAACAACAACATAACAAGGGTAAGAATAAATTTTTTATCATGTTCTACCAAAACACTGACTGTATGTAAAATGTCGAATAACCAACTGCCTACCAGTAGGCAGTTGGTTATTCGCACGCGAATTGGCAACTGGCTCTCCTGAGTGTTTCCAAGACTGACCTTTATGTTGAAAGTGTCAGATATTGATATGAAAAACAATATAAAATATCATATTGAATGATTTTATCCATTTGTGACTGAAAAAAAAGACCTTTTCTGAAACATATTGCGAATTGGCAACTCACGGTGAGGATGCGTACACCGGATATTGCCACCAAGTGATAAGGTATTTTCCGAAAACGTGATTATTTTTCGTCAACAAGGTAAGTAAAATCCCGATTTACTATTGTATTATACTACTACAGAAGAAAAGATCATTACTTTTCATAACTAGATACTATGTATATGCTTTCACAAGCGTAAAATGGGTCAATCTTAAGTAGAGATGCTAAAATTTTTGATAAAATGACAAGTTTATCATTTCATAAATGCATGCCGTAAAAAACATTTGTCCCGATACCATAACCTATTTGCATTGTGGGGAAAATCTGAATCGTACGTTCTATTTAGTCACATACAGAGAAAAAGTGTGCAAAATTTCAGCTTTGTAAATGTTCAAATTACGGAGAAATCGGTGATAAATGAGCGTCGATAGTGTACTGTGTATTGAGTTTTCAAAGTAATATTTGTACTGTGTATTGCAGTTTGGTGTACTGAGTATTGATATTGCAAAATGTGCATGTTTTCAGCATTTATGGTCATAAGATAGACGAGGCATGTAATTCCATTGGCCTAAATGATGGAATGTCTTTTTCTGTTTGCAGATGAAGTTAGACTTCACAGCGAAAATAACAAGCACCAGTTTGAACACTGTTATTACAACTTACAATTACAGCAATATGCCAATATCACTCCGAGAAACTGTCTAAAGACTAGTCACTGCCGAGTAAAGACCCAGCCACAAGTTCAGCCGCGAATTTAAATTTTATAATAATGGAACACAGGATATGATGACAAGTGTGGAAAAGGTCTCACTTTATAAGAAGAGCAAACATGAAAATATGTTATCCTTTCGCTTTCATACTACAAAGAGACATAAACCTTGGTCAATAGACGACCTTTATCGATTATGGTGTCAATAGTTCAAAGGTCAATATGGTAGGGGCATTGAACTTTTAAAGTTGTTCCTCCTCAATAACCCTAGACACATTTAACGCAAAACTTTCGAACTAGTTTCACTTGAAATTTTCTTAAATAATATAATCAAAGCTATTTATATTGGTTTAAATGCATTGTTCAGAAAGATAATTAGCTCACCACTTGCTTCATACGAAACAAAATGGGAGTCATATGCACTGAGCAATTTGTGTTAAATGTAGGAGGAATCAGTGCCATGTGTTATTCTTGAAAGTATTTTGCAGATATATGTCATTTCTATGCGAACAATTCGTTATCACTTTTATGTGACCAACTTCCCTGTTGACCAAAATTGTATATTTATTGTCAAGGTCAACTTCGAACTATAAAAAAGATCGGGAACTCACTTGAAGAGCATTTCGATTTTTTTCATGTATACAAATTGTTGAATGTCAAATGTTTATGATCTTTGGTTTAAACATATATTTATTCCCAACAATATACATAACTATATTTATTTACTAACATTACAAGTATAGTTGGTGGAAAGGATTAGAACGAAAAACAAATCTTATAGAGTTCTTCTACTGTCTTATTATTATCTTTGCTATTTTATGAATTTGTGTTTACGTTTCAAGTTTGTTTAATAAATATTTCAATGTACATGAATTTTTTACTTTATCAAAGTAAAACATAACTTTTACAATATTACTTGGTGGTAAAAAAATCTGTCACAACGGAACCTATTTCAGTATCAATGCCCAATTTTATGTGGAAATAATGTACACTCATCACATTTATGCAGTAACTAGCTGCTTCTTTTAATGTCAATAAGTATTCGTCTGTCTTGCTTTTCTCTTTCCTCTTAATTTAGCGTCAGAAATGCGGTCTCTGTTATGCAAGAAGTTGTATAACTGTAAAATCAGTGGAAGGGTTATAAGCCTGCTCTTCAAAACAATTTATAGTCTTCACTAAACCTCGTATTAACCAAGTTGTCGATGAAAACATTTTGCGACGTCAAGAAATATAGGAAACTATAAAATCGAAAAAAAAAACATTTCTTGGCAACTAAACTGATTAAAGGCTATTTATTCATCCATCTATTTTGTCACATTCTTCATAGACTGTATAATAATACTCCCTGAAAACCCTGGCTATTAAATTGCACTCTGTGTAACATTGAAAGTTCCATGTACACCGCCGTGTATGTGTCTCTAGATTATATTTTTGTACTGGTAGCACGGGTAAATATTGAGTTCTGCTAGATGGCGAGGTAGGTAGCATACATTTCCACTGCCGTCAATGAACAGGCTACTCACCATTTGTACAAATCAAAGGTTTCTTTCTGTTGCAAATTGGATTCTTTTGTGAACGGGTTCCTTTTTGAAACAAGTATGTTGATATTTTCTGAATCAACAGTGTGTTCTGCTTTTTTTTCTCTGCATATGTCTGGTGCAATCTTGTAATTTACTTTTTTGCCGTTTTGGACGTTAGCGTACTATAATATTCTCGTCATTTTGGTGGTGTTCAACAAAATGATATACAATGGCCTTAAATTCGTTCGTCCAGCCAGCCATAAACACACATAAACAAGTTGAATCTGCAAGGAAAAAAAATCACAATACAGTATTTATTAGTAGGGCTGGACTTTCTGCTAGATATTGACAGTAAGTATTAGTGACATCCCAATGCAAAATTATACAAAAAATACCTTTAACTGTTTTTGAGATAATTCGTGTAAAATCAACTTAAAATCAATGCTCAATGGAAGAATAGAAAATATATATATATTTACAACTGCTAAACGTAACAAAACATATTACCCGCTGTTGCACTATGGTGACAGAGAGTTATGTTTAGAGCTTATTACATGAATTACAACAGAGTAAACGCTATAAAAATCAATGTAAAACATCACGTATCTTCAGGGCTAAAGAAATTACTGTTTTGTACTTTGGAAAGAAAATGATAATGTACATTTTGTAAGATTAATTCTATAAAACTCAGCGATAATGTAAACAATACACAGTACAGTAAAATTTGATACAAGTCAATACTCAGTACATATATTTGCAATGCACAGTACACCATCGACGCTCATTTATCATCGATTTCTCCGTCATTTGAACACTTACAAAGCTGAAATCTTGCACATATTTTCTTTGTATGTAACTAGATAAATCATACGAATCAGAATTTTTATCACAAGACAATAAGTGACGATACCGGGAGAAATGTGTCCCCGACCTGCATTTATCAGATGATAAAGATGCCATTTTATCACAAATTTTAGCATTTCCTCATAAGACTGACTAATTTTACGCTTGTGAAAGCACATACACAGTATCTAGTTATTAAAAACAATGCTCTTTTCTTCTATAGAAGTATCATACAATAGGAAATAGGTGTTTTACTTACCTTGTTGACGAAAAATAAACACGTTTTCGGAAAATACCTTATCATTAAATGGCAATATCCGGTGTACGCATCCTCACCGTGCAACTGGCTCTCAAGGTACTTTTTGAGACTGCTGAATGCATTTTTTTTTTTTGTTGGATTTAACGTCGCACCGACACATGATAGGTCATATGGCGACTTTCTAGCTTTAATGGCGGAGGAAGACCCCAGGTGCCCCTCCGTGCATTATTTCATCACGAGCGGGCACCTGGGTAGAACCACCGACCTTCCGTAAGCCAGCTTGATGGCTTCCTCACATGAAGAATTCAACGCCCCGAGTGAGGCTCGAACCCACATCGATGAGGGGCAAGTGATTTGAAGTCAGCGACCTTAACCACTCGGCCACGGAGGCCCCTGAATGCATTTTAAGAAATGAAGATAATCATTAATATTAAAGAAAAAACACGGATTAGAATGATTTTTATCATTATGTTTTAAAAGGTAATCAGACTTTCTTATACATTTTGAATAACCAACTGGCTACTAGTAAGTAGTTGGTTATTCGAATGTTCAACTACCAACTACCAACTGCCTACCAACTTAAAAACCTCTCCTATTTGTTGTACTTCCTCTACTATTTGTTGTACTTCCTCTGCTATTTGTTGTACTTCCTCTGCTTTTATCATTCTGAAACTATACCGCCCAATTTTCTGCATTATCGAAAGATCTTATAGTTTGTTAACGACGTTTAAGTTAATATTGTTCGAAGCTTTCTTTTCTAATATTGGTGGTAAAATATTTCCAAAGCCAGATGCATCCAAGAAATTCAAATATCTTCATTTCGTTAAAAATAAGTTATATTTTTGCTTTTGAAAAGAATGTGACAGCATTAGTTGTCGGCTTCTGTACAGTTTTCATAAAATATTTATAGATCCGTAAACATTTTAGCTAAAACAATCCTGTAAATCATAAAATAACATATTTTCTTTAGCCATAAGCAACGCTGGAATATTGCTAGAAAAAAGTAAGGAAATCTCAGCTGCAGAAGTGATTTGTTTGTTAACAAAACATCGGGTTTCTTTTATATATCTGAAGGTGTGACAATCCAATGATCTATTGCGCAATATGTTTTGACTACATGGAACTAAATTTAAACTATTTAATTCGTTCCACTGGCTTTATGTTTATCGCTTGAGATAGATGCAGGATTGGCTTTAACTCCTGATTTATTTGTTAATTTAACTGAATGTGGAGACATAAATAAGACCTTACCTATTTGCATTAGGACCATGATTTAAAGCAGACCTCATTGTTTTCCTATATGTATATTTATCTCCTCTTGTCCGGACACAAGTGACGCCAATCACATTTTTGATCTGCGTTCCATTCACTAGATGTTACACGGTTCTCAAAATTCACCATTCAGTGATCATAATGTTGACAAAAAGCCGGATTAACGCATTCAAGTATAGATACTTTATATGTCGTCTGTGCGATATTATCTTATGGCATGTCTTACGTCGTTTCTGATATAATCTCTTGATTTAGTCTTAAACTATGAAATACAACTCACGAACACGTACGTCTGGGAATGCTATTAAACGATTATGCGACGATAAAATGCGAAAGCTCGTTTTGTGTTTAAGGTAATTTTGTCAGGTATCGTTAGTCACAGACTGTAAATTCTTACTGTTGTTTTAGCTGTTATACGTTTTTCTATTCAGAGGTGCTGGTTTTAAAGCAGCATCAACATTTAGAATTATATGGCCACTGTCCAGGTATCAGTTCAGACATGACTATCTATCCAGACTTGCAAAACAAGACAAAACAGCTCTGGACATGTGCTATTTCATACAAGATGTTGCCTCCGCCCAGATGATTTTTCTTATTTTATGTCTTTATACAGTACAACTTACATTCACATGATGATACCAGCTAAGGGATGTGCAAAAATGGTGTCTCTTAATGCAAGTGGTCTCTTAATACATTCAAAATGATTTGTCCTTGAATAACATCATAAGAATTTCAATACAAGTCGCCTCATTTTGACTTTATTTGTTGCTCAGGGGCGTAATTAATATTGATATTTGATTGTTCGGCATTTAACTGTCACTGTTGTCTGCTTAGTTTTGGGTTAAAGCATTTTATAAAATACTTTTAATTCGCTAACCTAGCAGAAGTAATATCTAATTTCAAAAAATGAGAACATCTGAAATTTTGGATATTTTATTACTGCAAACATCTAGTATATGGTTACTTAGTAGTAATTTGTCTGGTTGAAGGGTCTCGTATTTGTTGTGCGTGTATAAATCTTCTTGTTCTTAATTTATCGCCAGTTTGGCCAATATAAAATTTCCACATCCGTTGCAGATGATTACATAAAGTAGATTTTTTACATCACAAGGCATATTTTCATTTACATAAAATCTTCTTATATTACCATCTATCTAGCTTTCTTTTAATTTTTACAGTTAAATCATTCTACTTCTTCTCCAACATTGTTGTTATTCATTTCGCTTAACTTTGTTCTCTTCCAATTACATTTTGTCATTTTTATAAGAATACAATGCAATCTATAATATAAAATTTTCCTTTAAATATACCTTCGGGGACGGACCGAATTACTAATGTTATGTGAACTTGCTTGTGGTCCAACCCTTTTATCTTTCTTAGAATGTTTTGTATATTTTCTGTATATGTACATTGTATACGCTGTCATAAAAAGGAAGGAATAAAATATGTTTAAATCAAATCAAACATAAAATGTTTTGCCGTTAAAGTTGTAGCAATTGCTTTCTTTAAACTTCATTTCGGTCTTTTGCATTCTGTAACGGTACAACTCCAGCTCATTTTTTAAAAATAGACACAAGTCGGAAATAACAGCTGCAAAATCTAAACCTTTTAGAGAAAATTATAAAAAAAATACATCGGCTGGTTCCAAGAAACAGAGGAAGTAACAGAGCAGAGAGCAAACGGAAACTAAACGCTACAAAAAGCGACCAGACCTGGAACAGACATAGAGATTATAGAACAAGAAATTATGACAGACCAACAGTATTAAAGAAACCAAGACGCAGACAGCAGCAACAAGAAAGAAACCCGGAAGAGAGATACATTGGTTTTAATAATGACACGTATTTTAAAGAGGGGAGCGACAGCTTTGATACACTAACCTAACTAAATATTAAATTGAAACTGAATAATTTGATTAAACGCCTATTTTTATATAATGGTATATTCAATGGCGTTGTACATGATAATAATAATAATTATTATTATTATTATTATTATTATTATTATAACAATATTAATAATGAAAATAATATTAATAATAGCCTTATTGTAACAGTCATGACCGCACCCCTCCCCTTGAGGTCATTTTACCCCTATTGCGAAAACCACTGCTTAAAGCATGACATGGTACGCCCAGACGAGCTGCTTATAGAGGTTTAACACACCCCCCCCCCCCCCCCCCCCCCCCCCCCCACGGTTAATGGTGCCATCATATACTATTTAAGAAATAAATACTACACTCTACCCTACCCAAGAGCCTTACTAACAAGTGCGTTTATATTAATTAAACAAACCTTGAAAATATAAATGTTGAAATGTAAAACCTTTTACAGAAAAATAAGAACTATCATATTAGACATTCATATTATCACTAGATATAAATATTCAGTTTATCCAACAGAAAATTAACACAAGGAGAAACAAAAATATTATTGAAGAGTCTCAAATTTACACCTACATCCGAGAATGAAATAAAGTAGAATAAGAAACAGATCTATATAAATGAATTTCATTTTTTTGTAATTAAATACTGTTGGAAAGGCATATGAAGTCGTCACATTACGTAATTTATACTTATTTTTTCATTTGCTTGTTTTATTAAACAATGAACTCCGCAATGCATGGAGCTCCGCATTGTTTCTTTCTGATTGTGCGTTTATTGGGACAGACCAGCCAGTATATTTTGGAATTCGTAAACAGTTTTACAATCAATTATTCTATCAATTGATTTATTTTCTATCAATATTTATTTATTTTCACCGTTTTTCATTACTGCTCATGAAAAGACTCAATCAAACCGAGTCTGCAATTTTCACTGTTTGTCTTGTTCTCGGTGCTTCCGAGAGATCTACTTTCCAGATTTTATTTTGTAAGTGTATGTCTTAAGATGTCTGAACTTTACTCTGACTATAATATGAGCTTGTTATATCATTACACTTACTAGGTGTTTTTTTTTATCGCAATCAACTTTGTCTTCGAAGATTTCATGTGTAGATTACAAAATGGGATTAATGTAATAAACTCTGTAAAAAGATCCCTTGGAAGCAAAGAATGCAACCAAGCAGAATAATAGCAGACTCGGTTTAATTGAGTCTGTTCATGAGAGGTAATGAAATGTGCAACACATCTAACGCCCCTAGCACCGGCTTAAGCGGAACTCTTTTACACATTAATTGAATAGACTCCATTATCCAAAAGGACCAGAATATATGACAACACTGAATCCAAGTACGGGGAGACGTTCAAAGATTTTTTATGACTTCTAAAAGATTCCAGATTATAAAAAGTCTCGTTATAGTGAGAATATCTTGTAGTTATAACTACACATTTATGGATACCACATTCCTATCTTTCGTTGCAATTAACCATTAAAACACGTGATAAACCCATTTGAACGAAACCTATTCCTGATTAAACATGCTGATCACTCTTTTTTTTTTAATTCAGCTGCGTCCCTGTTGTCACATCAAACGTTACTTGATGGAATAGAATACACATCTATCAACAACCTATTTGGTTTCTTTTGCTATTTTGTCTCGTGTCATTACATTGCTTTCTGCTTCAAAGGTGTTCAAAATGCATTACTGATAGTTGATACGTAAATTAAAGTAAATCAAATAAATTATTTATGATCGTTTTAATGAAATTTAACAGTGTAAATATATCAAAGAGTTAATGTATCACACAAATCAAACGCAATTTCAAATATAATGTACAAGCAAAACTTGCAAAAGATACCCCCCCCCCCCTCCCCCCAAAACACACAAACACACACACGCGCGCGCTCCGGAATATTTTTTAAATCATGCCTGTATTTTTTTTAAATAATTGGAAAGGTTTCTTTTCCATGAACAACATTATATAGATAAGTATCCACGGCACGACTGTTTAAAAAATATGACGGGCAATTCATTAATAAAAAATGGAAAGTTCGGTTGCAAAATATATTTGCAGGACTACCATATTTGGTATTTATTTGGTGTTCACACGTTCTAGTTTTATTGCTGACTGTAATGAAAGATCTAGACCATTTTACTGTGATTTATTTTCAATGAGTAAATGTGTCTTACGCGTGATTGCTCAAGAAAAATGTTCATGGGAGTACTTTCAGTACTGTTTCAGTACTGTTTCTCGAAATATATCATCTTTTTTATATGTTACAGTTATGACTCGTGGTTCGTCACAACTGCTATATTTGACCTTGTTCGTACTCAAAAGCCTTCATTTTATTTACAAGTTCTATCGCATAACTTTATGAAATTCCTGAAATTTTTAATTACTGAATTGTGTTAAATGTTTAAAACAGCGATTCATTAAGTTTTGATGTCGAATAGCCCATTTTAAAAATGAGGTTTTTAAAATTAATATTTTCGTACGATTCAAATACTTTAAAGACAAATTCAGGTTCTTTAGCAGACGCAAATTTAACATTTTCTGAAATGAAGTCAACCACTTGTCTTTTCAAGCTTTGCCAGTCCAGTAAGATATCTAAAGGCAAATAACATTGTTTCAGGTTAAGAAGTCACAATTATATGATGTGAATAAAAGTTCTATTTTTTTCATTTTCTCAAATGGGTAAAAATCAGTGGCAAATCATTTCACTTTGAAATAGAAACACAATGGTAAACATCGTTCATTCATCCTGGAAGAGGCATAACTATCGAAATAGGATAATATCAGTTCTGTTTTGTTTATTGCAAAATCAAGAAATTAAAGCAGGATTGACAGTGTTGTTTCATATAATGTGTACTTTGTGTCATGTTTGCCAAACAAAATGTCTGTCTGATCAAACAAGGCTTTGATAACATTCGTTTTATATCGAACATTATTGCCTCTGCAAAATTATAGGAATAATGCAATTCCACTACACGACAAGAGCATCGGTTCCAATGCCATTTTTGATCCGATGGCATCAAATTGCTGTTCTGATTCTGGTCATAACAGATGATTTACAAATATGAGAGAGATTGGAAAGTGCAGACCGACAGTATTAATCGCTTTTAGAGCTTTTACCAATCGGAGAGTGCCCTATAAACGGTTTTGCTTTTCATTGCTGATTAACTGGTGCAAAAATATGATAATTCAATCAAAAATACATCGGTGGTACTCCAGTACTCTTCCATATTAGTTCACCAAAACTCACAGAAGAGAATGAAGATTGACGCACTTTCTTAGAGATACGTGGGGGTCAGCTTTTTCATAACAACTTTGTGTTTACTTTGCTCCAAATGTTATTAGGAAAATAAACGGCGTGTTACAAATGTTAAATAGCTATCAAAAAAAGCTCGTTTTAATTATTAACAATAGTTGTTTTGAAACATCTTAGCATAAGCCTGGGTAGAAACATAATGAGAAAAACATCTTAATATTTCTTCAACAAATTTGGTAAAGAAACACTATACAAGCCAAATATCTAAGTTCAAGGTTTTGGAAAATTAGATCTTTACAGCTGTTCCTTTTATCTATGTAAAACAAGTGAATCACAGGAGTATATTTTTAACAAACTTGGGAACCGCTATAAAGCGATACATGCCAGTCAAGGCATTACAGTTTTAGACAAGAAGATTTCCCCAAGTCTTTCTATGTAAAAAGAGTGGACTCCAGGGCGGGTCAGCTTTGACTCCTGGGCATGATTCGGACAAATTTGGTCCACTTGAAAACGTTACTTATTAAGTATTTAAGTTCTGTGTATTGCGGCTTTTGACAAGACGATTTCAGTATTGTTAAGCATTTTAGCTCTAGGTAAAGGGTGTATAGTAAATTCGTTCCTATTCGTTTTGTTACCCTAAAAACTGTATAGCGTCGAATGGATTCTGTTGCACGTCTTCCATTTATACTGTAATACCTGTTTGGTATACAAGAATGTCATCAAATACAATTTGGCATGTAGACCGTAAGCTAGATTTCACATATAAATTGTGTGCCAAGTTTGGATAATGCCATTTCGGATAAAATCAAGCTGTTGAATAGTTTGCAGACAAGCTTTAACATTTCGTAAGTGATATTGATTGTTTTTTCATTTTCGGATGAAAATACCTATAAGCTACCGAAGCCAGAATCATGAACTTATCTAAGTGACCAATATATGTAAACTGTATAATTAATTGGCTCGGGGCAGTGAAAATATTTGCCTTTTCAAAATTGAGTGATTTCAAAATATATTTGTATTACAGACAAAGAAATTCAATCCAGTTTGTCCGGAAATTATAATATTTTTACTCAATTTTCTGAAACTGATATGTGTTCTTGTTTGAATTTTGAATTGCAGCGGCACTTGTCTACTCATTTGAATATGAAGCGTATGGTGAAAATGGGAACGAACTTTTTACACATCCTTTACTATGTTGTTTAGTCATTCGGAACCATTTAAACAAACCAAAGAATGCCTCTGAATTTCTAGCGGTTCATGAGAAGAACTTGTCTGAAGCAAATTTCGCTTCTTCCATTGTCTCTTTTCGAGGCCTAAAATTCCTACGCCACCATTTTTATCCAGCTAGCGATAGTAACATGCTTGTCTGAAGCAAATTTTGCTTCTTCTATTGTCTCTTTTCGAGGCATAAAATTCCTACGCCACCATTTTTATCCAGCTAGCGATAGTAACATGCATATTTCGAAATAATGCTCTCAAGACATATTGAAATACAACAGAGTAAAAGAAAACACAATGTTTTTGTGATAGGGCACGAAGAACGAAGAAAGTTTTGGACTATATTTGACTTAAAAGTACGTATGCTTACATTACATTTGGTGGTTATCAGCCTTGACAAATATATAAGTGGCCTTAGTTTAAATTTAGATTTACCTGCGACCTTTCACAGGTAGTGTCCTGATGTGAAAGCTGCTCTTCTGTAAGATGCATAAAATGACTCCACAGAATTGGTAAAGCAGAAAACGAACTCGAGCGCAATCGCTTACCTAAACAAATTTCAATGAATAAGTTGGTCCTCTTAGTGTTCCGCAAGATCAACTTACAAATCCTATATGCAGCTTTATATAGATCCGTAAATCAATGTAGATACATCGGTTACGTAATGAAACTGATCGCCGCATGAACCAGTCGCTGGTACAAGCTGACTGTGTTAAACATAAAGTGGAATGACATTGTATGTTAAAAAGATTAACAAAGTTTAATGTATACGTCACCTTTTTCACGTTTCTAAAACTAATTACAGTTTTCAGCTGCAATAGATCTACAAAGACTTTTTGAATTAGAAAATTTCAGAAACTGTTATCAAAGAGCAAAATCCTGTGGTATTAAGAGAGAAATTGTTTTAAAATACCGCATTTTGCTTTTCCTTTATGAGGCTTCTTAATGTAAGTTACACTGTAATACCAATTTGGCCAGATGATAACTCAATAACATTGTAAAGTATGCACCAAGGACTAGATTGTTGTTAATAATTTAGAAATTGTCTCAGAATTTGACAAAATATTGCGAACATGCCTCCGCGTGTGTCTCTTTGAGTTTATGAAATCATGTCTCACAACTTGAAACTGGTAACTGAATTAGTCACACAATTGTCTTCTATGCTCAGAATTTTAGTGATTTTTATTATTATTTATTTTTTAGTTTTAGTTTTTGGATATGGCGTGATTAGAAGTCAAATTATTGCTTCTCTGATGGTTTGGTTCTTTGTCAAAACAACAATATGACGTATTTAATAACGAAGGTCTCAATAAACCTCTTAGAGTCACACAACGAGTGACATCACCAGAATATATAGTTAGTTCTATAATTTATGAATATCCACACTGATTTATCAGTTTCTTTACCTATCGTATTTAGGTATTAGTTTACACTTATTAATTTTATCTTTACTATGATTACAGGGTAAAGCCTATTTGAATCACCGTCGAGTCCGTTTCCTAGAAAACCAGTGCTGAACATGGTCGTGACCTAAATGGGACTCGGACCAACGACTTCTGGGTTAAGCGACCGACACCATGTCAATAATGTTTAACAACCCATTTAAAATGTCCACATACATCAATCACATTGGTAGTAAATTTTTCATTATTCGTCTTCTGTATCATAAAGTGTTTTCCACACTTTATATATACATATTTAAGCGAGCAATTCATCAATTATATATATGTATACTTTTAAATATTTTAGAAATAGAACCCCATCGTCAAAATATACTTAAATAGATTTAAGCCGAAGTGGCAATTTGCTGCAGACCGTTCCAAGACGGCATTTCGTTTCTTTCATTTGCACTTGTGCTGTTCTTTCATGTTGTAATAACATTATCCTATTTGAGATTCTTATAGGTGAAGAGTTAAAAAAAAGTGCTGTTATGCCACTGACCGGTGCGCATCTGCATTGTTTTATGGTGTTAAAATTTTGCTCATCTTTTAAACCATGGCCAATGAATTCAAAATAGCAGGTTCATTCTAAAATCGCATGCTCAAATGTATAAAAATGCAAGTCACCAAAATATGCATAAATGTCTTTAAAAGTAAAATATCTTGTTTTAAAATTCATACTTTATTTTTGTTTAGTTGCAGAAAGCGTAGTTCCAACTACCAAAACAGATTTGCTTGGATGCAGAAATTTTTTGTAGCAAAAAAAGCGGCGACATGAAATAGATTTTGTTTTACTCATGTGGAAAACATATCAATATTTTATAAACAAATAAGCCTTTAAATAAATATCCAACCAAACCTTTATATACAAATTCACTTAATATTCATCATGCATTGTGCATAAATGAATAAAGAATTAAACACATCTCTTAAAATGTAAATTGTGGTTGTTCAATAATCTAGACATCTGAGCATGTTTTACGACAATTCCAGAGGGCAATACATTTTGCTGAAATAACCAAACCATATATAATTCGACTCGTAGATATTTTAAGTATCACATATTACAATTTTAAATACACCAGTTTCTAATCCTATTTAATCTTTTTAATGCGGTGTTGTCAGAATCTCCCCTAAGTATTAGATGCATTAGATCGCTTTCGGAAGAAAATTATGTTTTAAATGGTGTAGTATTATCTGCTTTTGTGATAATGAATTATAAAATCTTTGACAATATTTTTTTGGCTTTCTCACAATTTGCATAAAAAATGTATTTAAGTGCCGACATATTAGCCTTTATTGATTCTACTAATCTTTAGAAACATACCTCTCTTTAAAACAATAAGCCCACGAAGAAAACGTGTGAGAAAGGTGTAGATAAACGTGTGGAATATAGCTGTAATTCGTTCTGTTAAACTAGTGCAAATATCATGAAACAGCTACAGGATATCGGCTTCCAATGGTGCTTTATATGCAACTATAGTAAGCTAAGATTAAATTCAAACAATTTTATTTTATGAACCTAATTTACAGCAGATCTTATTTTTTACGTCATGTTTACTGTTAGCCTCTAGGTCAGCGGCAACATCAAGCATAAGGCTCATATCCGTTCCATTCACTAGTCAGCCATGCTACAAGTTATACCGTTCGATATAAATGTATTCTGACAAAAGATCACATTCAGTGTTTTTAGTTATACATAATTTATATGTTGTCAGTGAATTATTGATTTATTGCAAGTCCACATGCAGTCAAAATTATTACATCCTTTAAGCACAATGACGTTTTAAGCATGAAAAAGTTGCGCATTTTATTAGTACGATAGTACAGTCAAGAGCTCTTTTCAGGACTTAGGTTAATTGTGTCAAAGAAATTAATTTTCAAAGACTTAGTCTACTTGTTCTTAGCTACTACGTGTTTACGTTTAATTCTGCTGGGTTTTGGGGGGTCTTTTTTCTTTCTTTTTTTTTTTTTGTTGTAGTTGTTTTGTTTTTGCTACACTTTCATACTATGTACCATTAGGCGGCAGTCTCGCAAAACTATACTAAACAAATATGACGGACAAGTGGTTCTTGTTCTGTTCATGTACATTTTTTATTTTTTATTTTGTTGTTGTTGTTTTTTGTTGTTGTTTTTTGTTTTGTTTTTTTGTTGTTGTTGTTTATTGTTTTTTGCGTGGTAGATCTTCTCTGTAGGTAAATTTCAGGATTCTATACTTCAAAAATAATGTATATATTACATTGCTCTAAACAAACCGGGGATCTGTATAAAATTATTATAAATGTAAATAGAAAGTATTGTTTAAACTTCAAACTGTAATATCTGACACATTATCCGAAAAGAAAATGATACTGTTAAGAGCAGATAAACAAAGGTGTTCGCCATGCAATAATGGACTAATGCCAGACTATATTTTCAGTCAAAAAAATTATAAAAAGAAACTCTGGGAGCATTGAACGCAAAGAAACAAAATAATAACAGACTTGCTATTTTATCAATTTCATGAGAGGTAATGTAATGTGCAACCCAATCACCCTACGCTTCCTGACATCAGTTTAAGCCGAATTTTATCAAGTTAACGTATGCTGTGGATGTTTTCAGAAATCAGTTAACTCATTAAAAAAATATCAATATCCAATCTAATTTAAAAGTTCCTTTAATTCAGCTAACTGTTCGATTTGCAGACAATTATTTTTAATCTTCAATTCCACAATGCATTATTCTCAGTACTGTTTCCATGAATATAAATAATAGAAAAAGTTCGTTTTCCAAATCACGCAAATCCCAAAAATGCGATTATACATTTTAAATTAGTTTAAGAAACGACCAACCAAACCAATTAGGTTATTTATTGCACCATGATCTACTTGCTCTATTGTTTTTAAAAAGCAATAAATAAAAAAACAGGTTAGATTCCGAAAAAATCAGACCCCTTCGACTGTAGATAGTAAGGCAGAAATTCAGTATAAACATGACATTTCTAAATATAACGACATATCACAAAATTTTAAAAGTAAGGGCATATTACCTGGAAGTATAGTTATTTCAAGGAATCTGTCAATATACTGTACATGCCATCAAAAATAAACAAAACCCTAAGGCAATTATCAAAACAAACGAAGACTACAATGCATTTACAAAATGTATAATACAGTTAAAAGATGGTGTTATCAACAGAAACATATAAACATATTTCAGGGCCTCAACGTTTGCATGTTCTTTGATGTATATTTCGTTTTAGAAACCGGTAATGCGTCTGTTCTGATGTGCGAATAAATTTGAAATTATAACACTATTATATTTGAACCACTATTTTAATCCCCTTTTCTCGTATTCTCAGGATTTCTCATATTCTGGGGAGGGGGTGGGGGGCTTAAAGTTGTCAAATGATATGTTACTTTTCTAGACAGGTGTGCGACAAAACTGACACACTGGAAATTTCAAGTGATTTTAATCCAAATTGATAAAAATACTGGAATTTTACTGAATTTTCAAAACAGAATCCTTACAAGTTGTTGTGCTGTAGAGTCAAAACTAAATCCACAGGAATGCGAGAAAATCTTGGTCCATTTTTAATGTAGTGGTAGTATAGTATACAGTATCAAAACAATTAATCGAGATAATTTCTGTAACATCTCATTGCTCCATCTGAAAGACAAGCAAATTTTCTACAAAACTACGCCAAAATACTGTTTATGAAATCGTTAATTTGTTTCGGGGAATAAAGAAACCTCTTATGCCCCTGAAAATATGAGAAAACAGCATAATGTGCTTTGTTAACATTGAGTGGTAAGTCATGACATGAAGAAACTTTGAAAGTTGAAAAATGATTACACATACTTAGCACTTCTTTGAATGGCATTTTCATTTCCTTTTTACGATAAAAAAAGAGTTTGATATCGGTTTCAGGACACTACATTTCAAGGCACAAATGGCCCAAATCCCGCAACTTCAAAGAATTTTACGGTATAAAAACGATTAAAATATCGGTTTTAGGAAACCAAATTGTTAGGCGTAAATAGCCAAAATTGACTTGCAGTGTATTGCATAACTTGACTGCCTAAGACTTCTACATAAGCAATTCTGTTGAGAACATTGTCTCGTGACTTTCAGCTTTTCTTTCGCAAAATTGAGCTTAGTCTAGATGGATGGAAAACCGATTCCGTCTTGACTGGCTTTCGGTACATCAGGAAATATTTAAGACATGCCTCACTTTAAGGAGCTTGGGATATCTATTAAATATTTTCTTAATTTTACACATAAAGTACTCAACCTTAGAAATAATCATTTCAGGACTACATATCATATTATGATTTGTAGGTGCAGATGAGAATATCCGGCTCGAGGGCAACTATTTATGCGGTAACGAGGCTTCGCTTTCCATCTGTACCTACAGCTTGTGATGGAATCTTTTGTCTTGCATGCCATTTTCAAGAAACAGTAGTAACGACAAGATCAAAGGAATGACTTTCTTTATAGCACTTTTTTCTTACAGTAGCGTATTTATACAAAGCGCGGTAAATCAACGTCCGTAAACAGGAAAGACGTAATGACGTTTCAAAGACAAATAACGATGTTTAGTTTCTGTTTTTATCATCTGCAACGTAACGTTATATATTTTTCATAAAATAACGTTTTTTATCGAGAAAGACACCTTGAGGAACAAATAGGAACTATCAAGGTATTCGGCTTTCATCTCTTTTTATGTAACAGAATATAAATTACTGCATAATTTATCTACATAGATGTAGTTCTTTATACGTCATTTAAAGCACGAGAGTGAAATCACCGTTAAACCCGGACTGGTATGCAAGAATGCCAGATATATACAACCGCTTATAAAATAAATTCATTAAATTCATTTATGTAACACATCAGGGCCAAAATACGCAATTTTAAATGTAATGCCACACATGATTGCAAAGTTGGTTTTAGCTGTAAATGATGTTGATGGAAAGTGCACAGAAGCAGCTAGGCGTAAATACCTATGATTTGGCGCTGAGCAAAAAGGAAAGCCCAGAATAATCTTATGAAATAATTATTGTAAATAATTGAATTTTGCCTTATCATAAGCAAGTTATGATAGTGTCAGATTCACAGCGAAAGTCCAGGGACAGGCCGAGATAACTGTCGGACTGTTTGAATGTAAAGTGGAGACCGTTTATGAAAAGTATGTGCAATAGATGACCGTAAGTTATAGGACAGGGGGTGTGAATGTTAAAAGTCCACTAACTTATGCCAGGAAACAATTTTGAAAGTTGGAAAATGATAACACATACTTAGAACTTAATCGAATGGCATTGTCCCTAGTTTTTACAATAAAAGACCTTTAAAATATCGGTTTCAGGTAACTAACTTTTAAGTCGAAAATGGTCAAAATTGCGCGCTTCGTTAGACCTTTCTCGTATTATATGCAAGTAATGGTCGTTTAACGTATTGATATCTTGACACTTCTACGTAAGCTTTCAACGGTTTTTTAGCACATTTGAGCTAGTTTTGATGGATGGAGTACCAATTCCGCCTTGAATTGGTCCCGATACTTCAGAAAGTATTTAAGATATGCCCGAGTAAAAAGAGCTAAAGAAATTGATTAAATCTTTTAATCATTTTACACAAAAATATTCAATCTTTGAAATAATTATTTCAATACTACACATTATATTGCTATAAAATGCATTCGTTTAAATTATTAAGATAACATATCCGGGCAAACATATGCAATGTTAAATATAAAATGTTGCTAAGTTAGATTTAGCTATAAAAGGTCTCAATCAAAAGGGCACAAAAGCAGCTAGGCGTAGATACCTTTGATTTTGGCACTGAGCAAAAAGGAAAGCCAAGAATAACTTTATGAGTATAAAGCTGTAAACTGACGATTGTAATCTGCTTGTACATTACTGAATTTTGCCTTATTGAAAACAAGTTAATATAAGGCCAGATTCACATAGAAAGGCCACAGTCAGGCCAAAAATAATTACCAGAATATTAGAATTTAAGGGGGAAACCGTTAAGGAAAAGTATGGGAATACAAGACTGCAAAAATTCGGGGGCAAGGGGATGTAAATTTGAATCACATTCAACCTATACTGCTTCAATAGAAGACAACTTTACATGGTAAATACACACCGCGTAATTCCCTATACATTTTCGACCAATCAGAAGCCATGTGAGTTGCTTCATTCTGACCTAAACAAAAAATACTATTTATGGACAACATTTAAATGTTTGACGTAGAAAGAGATGCCATAATTACGGACTTTGCAGTTTTTACAAAGTATATTTTAACAAAGAATTCATCATACTGAGAAACATGGAATGTTTTCAAAATCCGAGAAAACATTTGTAGATATAGATGGATAGACAACAACACAATTTATTATTGAATATCATAAAGTGTGGGTGACACTGATGGTTCCCCGACCAGAATCATCTTAACTGTCAGCAGCTCTGCAATATATAGGTAAGGAAATACAAGAAAATGTGCCTTTGTTAAAAATACAGTTCTAGATAGGGAAATTGAATGTAATTTCAGTTCCTGACCTAAATCAGTAGCCTAATGAAATCACATATAGTTTAAGGACGCTTGCTACAGTTTCGTATTTTGTTTTTCTCAATAATATATTTTGATGAAATGTTTTGTATTAAAAGATCATGTTATGATGTATTGAAAAATGAAATAAAAATAGTAGGTCACCAGCTTTGTTTCAATTTAATTTGCCCCTAGATATGGTGCTATTTTAAAATTTTTCAACATTTCTGTAATCCTAAAATATATTTCAGTAAAGTACAATAATCAGCATAAATTTGATTATCTTAGCATTTTTATAACGGAAAACAATATATCTATTTGAAGCATTCTCAGAGAAATCAAAAGAACATGATTTTGTAAAGAAAGGAATACATGTTCAGCAGATCCGAGGGCTATTTTTGCATATTTTTGTCAGTTTTAAGTTGGAAATTATGCTATTTTATCGAGTTTCACATAATAGAATTTAATCAAACTCTGCACATACCTTTGGTTATGTCTACCTAATCTAAAACAAAAAGAAAATTGATAGGTCACCGTATAAGATTTCGCTTAAATCAAATTACAACGAGGTGGGGTGTACCGGGCATTTATACAACGCAGGTTGGTACGAAATACTCTTTCAGTGTTTTAGCAAATGACTTAGAAATATATATATAAAATTATCAAACGGCAGATTTCTTAATAAGCAGATTTTAAGGTGTTTCTGAAGCATTTTGATGGCATATAACGATGAAAGTTTCCGCCTTTTTTTAACAAAACCTATAGTTTACGAATGTACGGTACGGGTACGGTATGGGATTAGAAACAGCTGTGACGCAATGCAGAGTTGGAGCGCGCTGGTATATATAACAGACTCCAGTATATGTCGGACTGAAGCAATTTGAACTAAAAGTACTTTAAATGTATATATTTTGTAACCATGGTGATACCTTCCCTAACCTTTAGTCAGTATATTATACATTTTGTACACTAAATGTATGCGAACATACAATAATTTGTGAATTTTTGCCGTACGCGACATTAGATAATCACTTCCGGGCATGCACAGAAGACCGCACCAACACTACAGTGACCTACATCGATTACAAATTGGCACGGTGTTGGGGTAAATATCGACCCGTCCGGAAAAACTGTAGCGAGTGCCTTTAATTTCCTGTCTGCTTATTTTTTATGACTGTCGCAGTATGAAACTATCAACGAAGGAAAGAGTATTAGCTTTAAGTTCAAACTTTGGACTGACAACACTTTTTCTCAGACTGAAACATTTGATACCCCAGGACAAACAGGCATGAGTTGTGTAATAACACACAATTTCAGTCTTCTCTGTTTAAAAGGGAGTTGATGATCATGAAAATAATAAATATAATAATAATAATAATTATTATTATAATAATAAAATCTTTATTTAGTAAAGGTAGCATACAAACTGTACATAACATAAAATGAAACTTATTCGAAATAAAAGAAAAAACAAACATCTTAAAACTGTATTTGATGTCACGATTTCCTTCAGTTATTCTAAATGTAAACATTTTCAAGGGGTTCTTTTTCGGCTCCGAACATCATAATAATATGGCATAAAACTGGATGTGCTTTAGCACATGTACATGCTATCTGTTTCAAGTGCCTTGTTCTAAATATGTTTGGAAACTTCATCTAACAGCTAAACCACAAAAACAAAATAGATCGGTAAAATATATGCTAGGCTGTAACACAGTTCGCAACATAACTGAAATTCCAATATTGTTGAAAATTAAAAATATGCAGTGCCGAAATATCATAGACAAATAAATCAAAAGAAACAATAAGCAACTGGTACAAACCTCTATAAAAACATTAATGGCCTCAAACATATAACTTAAACACTTTGAACATTCGTCATTGTTGAATGTTCATTTCATTACTTTTTGTAAGATTTCCATATTGTTCACAGAAAACAAAGTATGGTGGTATGATCTTTTCTAAATGGAAGACAATGTCTTCGTTTAAAGTGATATATGAATAATTTATGTTTCAGTTTAACTAGGCATTATAAATACGGATAAGCAGAAAATATCATTCTGAACCAAAGAATTTCTTTTCAATGAAAGTTTTCAAATACGTTATTTTTAGAAATAAAAGAAACCATTGATTGCAAAAACGTTTGCATGGGCTCCAAGTTAAAGTACTGCAGTATATTTGTAGAATTTGAGTTTGTAAATGTGTAATGAACTTTAACAGTGTGTAATATTTCCGTTCATTATAGTTAATGATATGTTTTTGTCAAAGCAAGACATGTATCAAAGTCTTTTGTTAAAATGCTTACATGCGAGAAAGTAAAATACGCATTAGTTACTTAGAGCGTGAGAGCCAACGAGCGTATATCGTGCAGCTTATTCCACGTGTCATAAGCATAACAACAAATAACTGCTATATTACTAAAAGCATTACATTATCTTATTTGTCCTTTAAAACAAACAATGTCCATTATCAAGTGTTCCTGCTAAATATTACACACCATTTCCATTTTTTTTGTTGTTGACAGTTTCTAAATTCGTTCCATTTGTCAATACTGCCAGCATATCACAGACGCTTCCAAAGGGACTAATTACTACTGGCAATTTAGTTTTAGATTATTGTATTTTCATTTCATTAATGTTTTTAATTGATTAACTAATTGAAATTGAAAGGCACAGTGCTGATGAGTTTTCCAGATTCATATCTCTTGCCATTTCAACAATTTTAGACATCATAAATCACTAGAATTGTACGCAGATTTTACCTTAGGGATAAATAATACGACAACATAATAAGATTGGCATATCTATAAGATCGATCGTACAAATGGTTTGAAAATTAAATTTACAGAATATATTTATGTCACTTGAACAGGTATATATTGTATATATAGCTCAGTATACAGTTATTTTCGACAAAACAATTCCGAAATTGGTTATCGTAGACATATATAGAGATTATTGCTACATACATGGACATTTTCTGATAATCGCGTTATGGTGGCATCTGGCTTTGGAATATTTGTTTCCATTTTGAATGGTTTAGAGTCACACCAACCTCAGGGTATGCATTGCTCTGGAGACATGGGCAGGCACATGGGGAAAAAAGCACTGATCTTCCTTAGGCCAGGTACAGGCTCTAAACGATCTTGTCCGTCTACACGTAAGACAAAAGGGTCATACACTGACACAGCATTTTCTGGCAGGTGGAGGGTGACGAACCAGTATACATTTTCCTATGAGACTATTAATGTAGTAACTGGAAACGAAGTCAAATATCATATGTGTTTTGCACCGATTTGCCGGACCTGACTTCTAGCGTTATTCTGCAAGATTTATTTTTGCTGGAGCGTCATTTTTATGTAAATGGATTGTTAAGTCAAAAAGATCTACAACTAAGACAAAATGCAAAAATATTAATAAAGGTTTAATCCTTGATCAATTCGTGATTGGGGAATGAAAATTGGTCGTATTTCTCTATGTTTGTATTAACATCAACTATCAATATGTTTTCTATTTGATTCTAGTCCTGTATACGGAGGCATCAGTCGTAGGCGAAAGGCTGTTTATAGCTTTTCGTTCTATAATTTCTTCGAGATAAAATACAGGACATGAAACTAGTTTACAGTTCGTTAATTTGTGAAAATAATGTAATTCCTTTACAGCATATGAGATAGCTGCATGCTTTGCTTTCTGTTACAAATCATTTTAGTTGGACAGCAGGCAATGAGTAAGATCATGTGTGTTTACACTCAAAACATAATTTCAAGCAGACCTTTCTGTATTCCCCCAAGTATATTCTGTTAATACTTTACCGGACACCAATGATGACATGCATCCGTTTGATCTGCATTTCATTCACCAGTGAGAGCAATTACCAATTAGTTACATTGTCACAACTCAACATTCTATGATACATAAGAACCAGATTAATGGATAAAGTTATAAATATTTTATACGTTGTCTGTTGATTATTCTTTTATGGCATATCGTCGGTCATGTCTGTTTGATGTATAACCATAATATGAGCCGCGCCATGAGGAAGCCAACATTATAGTGCGTTTGCGACCAGCATGGATCCAGACCAGCCTGCGCATCGGCGCTGACTGGTCAAGATCCATGCTGTTCGCTAACGGTTTCTTTAATTGAAATAGGCTTTGAAAGAGAACAACATGGCTCCTGACCAGACTGCGTGGATCTGGATCCATGCTGGTCGCAAAACCACTATGTTGGTTTTTTCATGGCACGGCTCATATGAAGTGTCACTCAAGTACATTAAATTAAAAAGAACGAGGCTTTAGAACTGATCCTACTTTGACAAATATGTTAGACACACGATTATTCTGAAAACAATATAAATGCTTGTTTTTGTTTCATTTATTTTTTTACAATATTAAGAAGTATTACATCGATATTATTTGCCTAATTTGGTTCTGTGCTTCCAAACGATCCTTTTTCAGACCTGATTGGAACCTCTATAAATGAATAGCTAAGATCGCTGAGTTCAAATGTTTGCTCCTCACCACTTTGGGAACGAAATATCGCTTTGGTTTCAATGTACTCAATGCAGGTTAGTGACTTGGCATCTGTCTGAAAATGACAACTTTCCATTTATAGGAATATGTCGTCACATAAAATGCAAAATTAAACATTTATCAAATATCGAAGAGACGGAAAAGTAGCTTTTCTATTAGAATATAATTGTTATTTAATTGTACTGAAATGATCTGTTGAATTTTGCGGGTCCTTGAAAAGCAAGGTGCTGTATACAAGTTTCGTGTACGGGACTCCTAAATTGTTATTTAGACCTTCCACTTTCGTGCGAACTTGCGTCCTTGTAACGCTATACCAGACATCTGTTCTTTTTTTCTGTGTTACTTGTTTAATGATTGGTTCGTGTAAGAGCATTGCTTATATTCCCAACGGGTTAACATTTTTTTTTAGGTTCATATATTTCGATCTCTATCATCTATAACGTTTTTACTGAATGGATAAGTTCAAACCAGACCAAACTTCTTAGGGAATAGAAGTTGCAAGTAAAACACTAAGTTGTTGTTCCATGTGCCTGTCATATATATATAATCAAAAGTTCAGTTTTCTGCACCCTATTTAGAACTAACTGCTTTATTGACAAGCAGGGAAATAAATGGTAAAACGTTACGCTGGATATTTCAACATTAATTTTTAAAAATTCATTACTTTAAAAACATATTTTCATCATAAAATATTACAAGTTGACACTTTTTTTCTCTTTCTCTTAATTGTTTTTTTTTTTTTTTTTCATAGTTATAAATTTATGATATGAAACGCATAAATTTGAAACGGCAATCGTAAGTGAACGTTTGTCAAATCTGCCACGCGTCCAGATGGGCCTATTTGGTTTCACAATTTTGACACTGAAAGACATGTCATTTATAAATAGCCTGGTTTAATTAATAAAATATGAGCACAATCAACATATTAACGGACTGATATTTGTATGAGTATATAATTGATGCCATCATGATACTGTCCAATTATACATCTGTCAAATATCGTACGACAAAACAACTCTCAAAACCTATGAATATCTTGAAAAGTTGCTTTCCTATTTAGAAGAAATCGTAATTATACTGCACTGGCATAACATTGCAGTCATCCGTTGCATTTGTACCAGTCCGAAACCAAAGAAACGTGTTGTATACCAGTCAGAAACCAAAGAAAACTGTTCTATACCAGTCCGAAACCAAAGAAACGTGTTGTATACCAGTCGAAACTAAAGAAACGTGTTGTATACCAGTCCGAAACCAAAGAAACGTGTTGTATACCAGTCCGAAACCAAAAAAACGTGCTGTATACCAGTCCGAAACCAAAGAAACGTGTTGTATACCAGTCCGAAACCAAAGAAATGTGTTATATACCAGTCCGAAACCAAAGAAATGTGTTGTAAACAAGCCAGTAACCAATGAGACGTGTTGTATACCAGTTTGAAACCAAATAAATATCTGGGGATAATCCTGGCAAGTTTTAAGTCTGTCCGTACGTCTACACCGACGTTCTGACCCTCCAAAGGGACCCGGGTATAATCACGAATGATAAACTTTAACGCAGTGGGCATTTTTTTTAATGATGCCCATCCCGCCGAGGAGTCAAAATATAGGATACCGTTTACGGCAGAGGGAAAATTGGTGTAAAAACGTCTATTTTGGCTGTTTGTTTCGCTTTTAAGACCTGGGAGGTCATTGAATCATTTGCAGTATGGATTGTTTATACTTGTGTTTGATAATGGGCTATTTTCAATGGCGAACACCGCTGTAACACGGTGTTAATCAGTCTATATTGAATTTATATCTATCTCCGACGTTGTTTTGCTACTATAAGTGTTCGTTTTGTAAATTCAATTACTTATATAGAAAACTTGTGATAAATTTCTGTGTAATTTCTAGGGTAATTCCAGGGTTCTGATATGCCTGACTGCAGGAATTGTGTTAATAAAGAAACAATTCTTAAGTGGTATATATGTCTATAAAAAATCATTCAGTTAGTCCTGTATTTGAACATTTAAAACATAATAATTGAATATTTCTAATCCTCTTAAAGACATTACTTGAAATATTGTCAGCATTTTAAGTCTACCCTTTCTAATCAATTTTGGAAACAGGCGTCACTGAGTAACAGTTTGTGTTGTCGGGGAGTCAACTAACACTTACAAAGACTTCCTTCTAAGGTACCAAGAAACCATGAGAACATTATTTAATTTTTAAAAAAGACGTGCAATTAACTGGTTTTAGGTAGCATTAACTTAAATACGACTGATAACACAATTGAAATGCCAATGTTATTGTTAATGCTCAATAATTAGCAGAATATAAAATAAATTAGAAAACCAATTTGTAAATTGGTCTTAATGATGTGACACCGGGACCTTATCAATTATGAAATTTTAAGATTAAAGATCATTGTTTGTGTTTATCATATGTCATTCCGGCATTTCTCGGGTCGGCTGTTTCTCGGGTCGGCTGAATCTCCGGTCAGCTGATTTTAATTTTCATTAATTCTTTGTTCTCGTAGCAGAAAACATCACATGATATAAGTTAACTTTGAGGATATATGGTTGTTACGTGAGCGGCCTCTTTCAATAATTCCGGCACTTTAATAACATACATTTTATACAAATCATTTCATTGACAAGTTCTTAGAGCCTTATAGTTTCAATTGGGTCATTTGAATAATTTGTGCTTATTCAGTTTCCAAAACAGCTTACATGAAACTTAGACAATTCAAATCTTGTGTAAAATAAACAAACTTTTTATCAAAAGAAATTGTTCGATTCTTTTTGGGATATTAATTTGCATTTAAAGCTCAATAGAGATACTCTATTGTTTCATGCTCTCCAAAGACAAAAGGTGTTAATGCAGATATGATATGATATATTTTGACAAGATGAAATGATTTGAAATAGAAAAACGCCCATAAAATACTTCACAATAAATCTCAATGAGAACTAAACTAAACCTATTATGAGGACTATAAACAATTTTATTTTATTTGTTTAGAACTTTCAAAGATGTTTCCAAATTTCCACAGGTTTGTATACCTTCTAAATATCATAAGAGATACTAGCCTTTTTAGCAAATACAATTTCATAAAAAGTTGTCTGAAATTGAATATATTGGATGAAATATATGTCATAGCCTTAATATAGTGATTGATTTTTGCCATTTCGTTCTGACGTTTTGGCGCGTTTGAAAAGTGCCAACGCGCCAAAACGATAAACTGGCGCGCCAATACGACAAAAGCCGTATTTGCCGTAAAGGCGCGTTGTCGTGCTGGTACGTTTGAAGGGCGCCAACACACAAGAGCAACAAGTAAAGGCGTCGATACGACAAATAACGCTCTTCAAAAGCGCCAACTCGCCAGATTGACATGGCAGAAATCATCCACCATATTAAAGGTCAAATCTTCCTAGTCTGTCATAAAAACTCTATATGTTTTTATTGAAAGTCACGCACACAGCAGTATAGTGTTTATTTATTCCAGGAAACACAATTAACCCCTTCTTTGTATGTCAACAGTCACACATTTGTCATACATTTACGCATGTCCCCAATCTAACCTACAATATCTCTGAGTAAACTATCTTCGTAATGTTGCAAACACAGTGCTAAGATAGCGTATATCAACAATCTACGATAAGAGGTTTGTTATTGTATTATCGTAATTAGCGTCTGTAATTTTCTTATATGATGAATTATTTCAATGTAGATTTTTAAGGATTTTTTTTCTGTTCCATTTGCAGATGCCTAAGACATGTGTAGAACAGATTTCAATGTCTTATGGTAGTGCACGTATTAATTTATTTCTATTCTGGGCTAAGGGGGAACAAACGACTGGCAGTAACCATTTCACCTGACACCGTTCTGTTATAAATATGGAACATCTTAGGCGCAATTTGACGCTATTGCACTCGTAAAAGTATTTACTATTTTTGTTAAATGTTTATTGTTTAATAATACATATTTGTTTTCTCAGTACTTAATAGTAACACACACTTACCATTTTCCTCGAACGGCGATTATTTTGCTTATGGGCATTTTGCTATCCGATATTAATATTGGAAATTGGCTATCGAATGTGGCGTTATGGTCAATTAAGGTGATATTCGGCAAATCACGTCCGTTTTATGTGGTTTCCGCCTTAGCTGGATTTATGTGGAAAATCGTGTGCGTGTTCAACGAAGAATACCGATTTACACAAACAGAGCACGTAATCATACGGAAATTGCCGAGTGTCATTCATATATTAAATAATAACAAGTAAAGCTTTAAAAAAGCTAGAGAGCGGCTCGCTTAGCTCTTGTTATGAAAAGGCAGGGATGGAGCCCAAAGTGATATGCCAATTTCATTAACGAACTGACATTTTGTTTTAGGTTGCTGGCTTCCTCTTTGTAATTGAACGAAAAAGCTGGGAGCAAGGAAATGGAGATGTTCGGCATATATCATATACTTTTCTTTCGATTTTACCGGATTTGTAAAACTTAATGCCTTTGTTGAAACTCCTCCTGGTGTATTATATTTCTTCTATTAAAATGGTTTTTCTCTGCGTGCTAAATAGCTCCCTATATTGTCGATTTATTAAACGTATGAAATAATTTTTAATTTTGTCAAAATGATTGTATACTATCACTGTTTGGGCCGAGTATCGCCTGATGTTGAGTAACATCATGTTATTTACCTTAAAATGAAACGGAATATTGCGTGACTTTCTGGATAATATTTTGCCAATCTATTTATTTCGCGATCTTTTTATTTGGTGGTGACGCTACCTTTGGCTGCCCTAAAGTTAAAATGTGTAACAATAGTCCATGAACGCGTATGTGAATACTTTCATCTGTCATGCAAATACTATAACCAGAGAACGTGTTTTTGTGTGAGAGCAGTCTCCCTTGAAGTAATAAGCACAGCAAACACATCCAGAGCCAAATATCGCTGAGGAGGCTTACCATATATAGAAATAAAACTGTTGTGAAAAGATATAGTAGACATATTGCATCAAATCATCCATCAGCAAGTACATGAGCCGCACCATGAGAAAATCAACATAGTGCATTTGCGACCAGCATGGATCCAGACCAGCCTGGGCATCCACACAGTCTGGTGGGTCAGGGTCCATGCTGGTCGCTTTCAAAGCCTGTTGCAATTAGAGAAACCGTTAGCGAACAGCATAGATCCTGACCAGACTCCGCGGATGCGCAGGCTGGTCTGGATCCATGCTGGTCGCAAATGCACTATGTAGGTGTTCTCATGGCGTGACTCACATTTGGATTATATGAAAGATATTTAAAAATGTAAAAGGATGGGTAAACGGGGAAGGGGAAGGGGAAGGCTAATGGGAAGTAAAATGGGGCACGGAACAGTCAGTAACCTATGAAAAGGAAAACGGGGCTTTAAACGCGTTTTGAGCATGCCAACCTCACACTCACCAAATTTTCAACTATAGTTAAACGAGACAGTGCAAATAAAATGAATTCCCGCCAAGTTACTGTGAAACCATTTCATTTCTTGGACAAAAAATTTCGTTGTTTCGGCAAAAGCGAAAAGTTCGTGTAGACATAATGTCGTGGATTTCAAATTGTAAAAATATAAAAGCGGAAAAAGACTGCTGCTAACTTAGAACATGCCTTTGATAAAAAAAGAACAATACCCATATAAATGCATTGCCTTTACAAACAATGAAATAACAGAGACTTGAAATTGAAAAAAAAAAATGAAAATTTCCGTTTCAGAGATAAGCTTGATTTGATATTGACAAAATAACTGCACGATAGCATGTTGAATGCATTTGATTATGCATGTCAATTATGGTATCATTTCTATGCATGTCTTCATAACTGTAATAACCCTTTGATAATCTTATAATCTCATCGTGGCAGCCACGCAAGAAAAGATACATCTGGGAATTTCACTGAAGAAATAACGTATTTCCAGGAAGATTATTTGTAAATAAAACACAAACTATCATAGCTGCGTTTCTTCTGTCAAAGAATGATCGCTTGCATGCGTCAGAGCATGATATTATCCTAATAGATCGTTAAATTTACGATACATTGTAGGTGTTCTCTTTAATTTCAAGCGATATGTTCGTATTATGTTCTTTTTTTTTTTTGTAAATTCAGCAGAACATTATGTACATTATAACAGTGGCTTTTTGGTATTGACCCAAACTCTAAAAGCGCTCCTACATCCTTGGTATACATACATATATAATAATATGCATACACTGGCTAAATCAGGGGGCCTCCAACGCCGTCCCCACCACCACCGCCTCCCCATTTCCTTAAAAGCCTGCCAGCATACATTTTCGAAAGCTTGAAAATAAGACCTCAGATCATTTTAGAAACAAGTTCTACTCTTTTTGCTTACAAAAACATGACATAAATAGTATTTATGATAAGAGATCAGATGACGTAAAAATCCGCTCGTTGATAAGTTGCAATATTGCGGATATCTATGCGTAGCTGTTCAGTACAAAACTGAAAAAAAAAATCCCGAGAATGTTGAAGTGAAATAAATGTATATTTAAACTGTCACAACTACTCTAAAATCAAGTCTTTGGGGCATCATTACAATGTACAAAGGATTTGACCTGATACTGATTATGACTACCGAAATACTATTCTTGCATTTGTCTCCATTAAGGTTATCTGCACAGCAAGTTTGGTGACAATAAGTCCATTCGAACGAAAGTTTAGAGTGGAACCGATATGTTAGACTTCATCCGCCCAACATACCCTATTCTGATAACAAGGATTTTAATTAAAGCAAAAACCACGCAATAACATACATGAAGAAACAAGACATCGCAATACTATGAAACAGTCGGTGGTGAAGAAACAAAAGAAAAACTCTACAGTGTAGTTTAAGGTAGTTTCCTGGTTCAAAACACACTCTTTAATACTCCCATGTTCCTGTATTCAAGTCTGAAAATAAAACTACCCTCACTACAAAAAGCGGTAAACATATGGACACATTGTAAGGCATAAATATGTTCATGTAAAGATAATTAATCCGCAATATTGCAACTTATCAACGAGCGGATTTTTACGTCATCTGATCTCTTATCATAAATACTATTTATGTCATGTTTTGTAAGCAAAAAGAGTAGAACTTGTTTCTAAAATGATCTGAGGTCTTATTTTCAAGCTTTCGAAAATGTATGCTGGTAGGCTTTTAAGGAAATAGGGAGGCGGTGGTGGTGGGGACGGCGTTGGCGGTCCCCTGATTTAGCCAGTGTATGCATATTATTATATATGTATGTATACCAAGGATGTAGGAGCGCTTTTAGAGTTTGGGTCTATACCAAAAAGCCATTATTATAATGTGCATAATGTACAGCTAAATTTACAAAAAAAAAGAACATAATACGAACATATCGCTTGAAATTAAAGAGAACACCTACAATGTATCGTAAATTTAACGATCTATTAGGATAGTATCATGCTCTGACGCATGCAAGCGATCATTCTTTGACAGAAAAAACGCAGCTATGATAGTTTGTGTTTTATTTACAAATAATCTTCCTGGAAATACATTATTTCTTCAGTGAAATTCCCAGATGTATCTTTTCTTGCGTGGCTGCCACGATGAGATTATAAGATTATCAAAGGGTTATTACAGTTATGAAGACATGAATAGAAATGATACCATAATTGACATGCATAATCAAATGCATTCAACATGCTATCGTGCAGTTATTTTGTCAATATCAAATCAAGCTTATCTCTGAAACGGAAATTTTCATATTTTTTTTCAATTTCAAGTCTCTGTTATTTCATTGTTTGTAAAGGCAATGCATTTATATGGGTATTGTTCTTTTTTTATCAAAAACATGTTCTAAGTTAGCAGCAGTCTTTTTCCGCTTTTATATTTTTACAATTTGAAATCCACGACTTTATGTCTACACGAACTTTTCGCTTTTGCCAAAACAACGAAATTTTTTGTCAAAGAAATGAAGTGGTTTCACAGTAACTTGGCGGGAATTCATTTTATTTACACTGTCTCGTTTAACTATAGTTGAAAATTTGGTGAGTGTGAGGTTGGCATGCTCAAAACGCGTTTAAAGCCCCGTTTTACTTTTCATAGGTTACTGACTGTTCCGTGTCCCATTTTACTTCCCATTAGCCTTCCCCTTCCCCTTCCCCGTTTACCCATCCTTTTACATTTTTAAATATCTTTCATATAATCCAAATGTGAGTCACGCCATGAGAACACCTACATAGTGCATTTGCGACCAGCATGGATCCAGACCAGCCTGCGCATCCGCGCAGTCTGGTCAGGATCTATGCTGTTCGCTAACGGTTTCTCTAATTGCAACAGGCTTTGAAAGCGACCAGCATGGATCCTGACCCACCAGACTGTATGGATGCGCAGGCTGGTCTGGATCCATGCTGGTCGCAAATGCACTATGTTGATTTTCTCATGGTGCGGCTCATGTACTTGCTGATGGATGATTTGATGCAATATGTCTACTATATCTTTTCACAACAGTTTTATTTATATATATGGTAAGCCTCCTCAGCGATATTTGGCTCTGGATGTGTTTGTTGTGCTTATTACTTCAAGGGAGACTGCTCTCACACAAAAACACGTTCTCTGGTTATAGTATCTGCATGACAGATGAAAGTATTCACATACGCGTTCATGGACTATTGTTACACATTTTAACTTTAGGGCAGCCAAAGGTAGCGTCACAACCAAATAAAAAGATCGCGAAATAAATATATTGGCAAAATATTATCCACAATGTCACGCAATTTTCCGTTTCATTTAAAGGTAAATAACATGATGTTACTCAACATCAGGCGATACTCGGCCCAAACAGAGATAGTATACAATCATTTTGACAAAATTAAGTTATTTCATTCGTTTAATAAATCGACAATACAAGGAGCCATTTAGCATGCAGAGAAAAGCCATTTTAAAATTAATAGAAGAACTATAATACACTAGGAGAAGTCTCAACAAAGGCATTAAGTTTTACAAATCCTGTAAAATCGGAAAAAAATAAATGATATGTCTTTTGACAAAAGGCAGCATTTTGTTGTAATCTTTATTCTCCACAGCAAACATTAGACTAAATTAAACCGATACTGATATACAACATGGTTGCCATTGAGAATTGTGATTTTGTGCTGGCTCGCCTCGGCGATTTTACTATCAAAAGTTCCTATAACGCCGAACATCTCCAATTCCTGACTCCCAGCTTTTTCGTTCAATTACAAAGAGGAAGCCAGCAACCTAAAACAAAATGTTAGTTCGTTAATGAAATTGTAATATCACTTTGGTCTCCATCCCTGTCCTCTCATAACAAGAGCTAAGCGAGCCACTTTCTAGCATTTTTTAAAGCTTTACTAGTTCTATTCGTGTAAATCGGTATTCTTCGTTGAACACGCACATGACTTTCGCGTGACATAAAACCAGCTAAGGTAGAAATCGCATAAGGAAAACACGTGTTTTGCCGGATATCACCTTTGACCATAACGCCACATTAGATAGCCGATTACCAATATTAATATCGGATAGAAAAGTGCCCATAAGCAAACTAATCGCCGTTCGAGGAAAATGATATGTGTGTGTTACTATTAAGTACTGCCAAAACAAATATGTATCATTAAACAATAAACAATAAACAAAAAAGTAAATAACTTTACGAGTGCAATAGCGTCAAATTGCGCCTAAGATGTTCCATATTTATAACAGAACGGTGTCAGGTGAAATGGTTACTGCCAGTCAATATTGTTCCTCCTTAGTCCAGAATAGAAATAAATTAATACGTGCACTACCATAAGACATTGAAATATGTTCTACACATGTCTTAGGCATCTGCAAATGGAACAAAAAAAAAGTCCTTAAAAATCTACATTGAAATAATTCATCATATAAGAAAATTACATACGCTAATTACGATAATACAATAACAAACTTCTTATCGTAGATTGTTGATATACGCTATCTTAGTACTGTGTTTGCAACGAAAATAGCTTACTCAGAGATATTGTAGGTTAGACTGGGGGCATGCGCAAATGTATGACAAATGTGTGACTGTGGACATACAAAGAAGGGGTTAATTGTGTTAGCTGGAATAAATAAACACTATACTGCTGTGTGCGTGACTTTCAATAAAAAAACGTATAGAGTTTTCATTACAGACTAGGAAGATTTGACCTTTCATATGGTGGCTGATTTCTGCCATGTCAATCTAGCGAGTTAGCGCGTTTGAGTG